>NW_024881280.1:0-703356 GCF_018691265.1 Tyto alba
ATGAGCAGTGCCTGGAGTCCACGTAGGACTCAGAGGGGAACCCGTTAGCGTTGTGTGCCACGATGCCAGGCAGCCTCACCACGGAGGACCAAGCTCTGGAGGAGGTGGCAGACAGTGGGCTGCTTCTTAATGAGGACACCGCTAACGGGACTGACTCATTTGAAGAGCATTTGACCGCCACAACTTCTGGGTCAAGCGATCCAGCTCCCTCCAGTTCTGCTGTGTATCAAGAGATGCTTGAAAATGTTCTGGATGAAAAAACAACTACTTCTCAGGAGGAGGAGAAAATCAGCAAGGTGATGGTGGAACAGGCCATCCCAACTGACCTGGTGCCATGGAGCCTAGATGCGGAGTAGCTCATTCAGAACATCTTCAGAGCTCGAGATGCCTGCCCTCTAATCCCACCTGCTTCACTGAAGGAATTGGGTGAAATTTCTCTTGGAAGCGTCCGTGATTCTGCTACCCTAGTGGACTTAACTCCAAGTGATCCAAACTCTGCCGTCCTCTTGTCTCCTATGGAGTCTCCATGCAGGAAGGTGGAGCATAAAGTTAATAAAAACCGTTATGTGAAAGAACTTGATTTTGCAGAACCTCATCATGCTGAAGCTTTTGGCTATGTCAATACCCTCTCTCAGACAGCTTGAGTATTTCACTAGTCTTGTGCATATACAGGGACTGTAACCGAAAATGTACATTGCTGGGAGTCTTGAAACATCTTACAACAATAAGTACAGGCGTGGATATGCTCTGAATATTAAGACCTGCCTCATCCTTGTGACGCCCAGGTTCTTAATTACTTGTGCTGGCCACAAAGATCCAGGACGGTTCCTTAAGCATTGTATTAAGGGAGGGAAGGGAAACCTAACAGACAAGTTGTCTCTGTCTCTCTCTCTTCTCTCTTCTCCTTTCTTTAACAAATTGTAACTAGCTCCAAGTAAGCATGGGACTTGTTTACCTAGTTAAGAAGTTGCCATTGAGTATTTGTATCTCACCACTTGCCATGTCTTTTGTATTAATAAATTGTTAAACGGGTTGGCTGGTGGTGTTTCACCTCAATTCAGTATGAGGGTATCTCAAACTTGGTCGTAGGTCCCAAGGGAGGGAGGCTGTTTTGAACAGCTTCTTTTGGGCTGCAGCATTTCTAAATTGTCGTCACGGACAGGATGCCTTTGTGATACTGATCCAACCAGAAGGGATCAGGGCCCTTAGCATGGCCCTTCTTTAAGGAAGTTCCTGACAGGAGAGAGGACAGTGGATCTTCTTGGAAAGATCCACACTGGGTCCGTAACCACACACGTGGCTGAATACTTTAGAGTAACCCTTTTGTATTGTGTAACAGTTGTTATCGGGATCGATTTGGGCATCCAACAATAGCAGAGAAGCCCTTCTTGAGAAATTGAAGGGCTATAAATCCCTGTCCTCTCCTCTTGGCATGCCTTGGGCCCAAAAGAATTGGCAAGCATTGGTGGACAGGATCACGCTTTTGGCAAAGGAGTGAAAACTGGGATTGGGGAAAGGAAAAGGAACCATCTGTGCTGTTCTAGGGGCTGCGTTAATTGCGGCTGGAAAGGAAAAGCAAGCAGAGAAAGAGACAATTGAGTGCTTGCAAGAGCAGATAAGAAACTTGAAAAGTCATCTCACTGCTGAACATAACACTCCTCAGAGGCTTCATGCAATTTTGCCAAATTCACTAGACTGAGAGAAAATCTTCCAGTATGAATTGCAAGAAAACAGGCAGGTGTTTGATGAGAGGATAGATCTGGGCTCCTTTCAGGATAGCGAACTGGGATTTTCGGGTTTGGCCAAAATACAGGAAAAATACTCTCAGGGCCCCTGACAAACTGAAACAGAGTAGGACTGGAGAGTCTCCCTCACCAGGAAAGATCATATTCTGTCGAGCCAAGATGAAGCTAGAGGATACTGGGGACTGTAGGGCAGGGTTTGGCTTCTCTCATCAAAACCCCCAGCACTGCACAATTGATAGAAGGAGACGTGTTGGAGAATGGCTCAGAGACAAGGGTCCTGAGCCCACCGAGCAATTGTATGATCTGAGCCTGCTCTAGCTGCTGATGCTGGGCCTCACTAGGGTTTGCCTGCAGCTGCTCGCAGCTGCTGATACATGAGGAATGTCAAGGATGCTTCGGCCTTGTGTACCGTGGTGTGTCGAAAACAGGTTAAGGGGAATTCAAAATAGTGGTCTGAGAAACCTAGTGTTATGGTAACGGTGGTCTGAGAAACATTGTGTTATGGTACTGTTGTGTATCAAAAACAAGTCAAGAGGAATTAGAAATAGTGGCCTGAGAAACTTAGTGTTATGAGAAGCTTGTGCTGTAAGCTAACTGCAAGTAGGTGGACCGTGCGAATACGACCTTTAGAGCTTAAGCCAATCAGCTAGTGACTAGTAGGCATAATAATTAGCATTGTCTGTATAAATATATACACCCGGAAAATAAAGTTGAATTGATGCTCTATCTTTCACACTGAACCTGTCTTGGCGTGTCGTTCGTCCGCGGCTCCACAAGATGGCGCCCAAACAGGAACCTGCATAGAAGAATAACACGGACGGAGCGGCAGACCCGGAGAAACAGCAACGACCAAGGAATTCGAGAACGGACCCGGAGAAACACCAAATACAGCAGCGTCCAGGGTCCACGAGCTGAGACGGAGAGGCACCGGCCCCAGCAGCCCAGGGAGAGTACGCGGAGAGAAGCCGGCTGGAGCGGCCCCACAGAGCGGAGGCGGAGCGGCCCCGAGACCAGAAGTGAGTGGCCCCGCGAACGGAAGCAGAAAGACACCGGAGCTGACGTGGTAAGGAGCCGACTGCGGCAGCCCCGGGGGCAGACGTGAAGGCACGCTACAGGCGAACGCTGAGCGGCCCCGGGGGCGGACGCGAGGGGGCGCTGGAGGCGAGCGCAGGGTGGCCCCGGAAGTGGAAGTGGGGAGGCGCCAGGACTGACGCAGAGGGGCGACGGAAGCTGACGCGGAAAGGCGCTGCACACAGCGGCGGCAGAAACAAACGGGGAAACATCAGAGACAGCAGCGCCTAGCCGAATCAAGAACGATCGGACAGTGGGCCTCCGACAGGTCGTTCCGAGGAGCTGAACCGAGATAGAGGGTCGCTCTCCGCAAGGGCTGCTGGCAAGAGCTGCACCTGGTGCCTTAATCATGGAGCATCAGCAGCATATCAAAGGGGGTAATTTTTTAGTGCCTTAAACAGGGAGCACAGGCCGGCGGGAGTATTTTTTAGTGCCTTAAACAGGGAGCACAGGCCGGCGGGAGTATTTTTAGTGCCTTAAACAGGGAGCACAGGCCGGCGGGAGTATTTTTTAGTGCCTTAAACAGGGAGCACAAGCCGGCGGGAGTATTTTTAGTGCCTTAAACAGGGAGCACAAGCCGGCGGGAGTATTTTTAGTGCCTTAAACAGGGAGCACAGGCCGGCGGGAGTATTTTTAGTGCCTTAAGCAGGGAGCACAGGGCCGCTGGTGCCTTAATCAGGGTGGGTCGGCAGTAACAGTACTGTACCTTATCCAGGGAACACAGGACCGGAGGTGCCTTAACCAAGGAGCACCAGGTTGATGATATGGAACAGGAGTAGCCCTGGATTTATTACAGCGCTTTTTAGAAAAGCGGGGACTGGAGTATAAAATCACTCGTGGGTTTAGTAACATTAGGATGGGTCAAAGGATGTTTTCAAGATCCTACTTCTCGTGTTGATGTTGAGGAGTGGAGACAATTAGGCGATGTTTTATGGGATATGGTAATCGACGAGGATAAAGCTGCAAGGAAAATGATGAAACCGTGGCGGGACGTGGTGAATACTATTAAGCGGTATCAGCTCGAAAAGAACCTTGCAGCTGTGGCAACAACAAAGTTGGGCGGGAAAGTTCCACCGTTACCCCAGAAAGTGATGCATCCGGACCTATGCTCTTTGACAGTGATCGTATTCCTGCACCATCCACAGCAGTGCCGGTTTCAGTTAACACAAGTAGGGGCAGTCCGGAGGCCAGCCCCCCCCAGTGCCCTTACAGCCATGACCCCCCCCCCCCCCCCACCTCAGAGGCGGAGGGGCAGAGGGACGATGGCCCCTCGCTAAAATTTAGCCAACAGGAGGGGCGCGAAGTAGGTGATTTATTGTGGGACGAGACCATCACTGGAGGCAATAAAGGCAGTGAAGCACGACAGCAAGGGCTGGTCTGGCGAACGCCCGTAAAAGCCCTGAGGGAGATGCCAGCAGAAAAGAAAGTAGCTGCTGCTGCCATGGCGGCTGTCGGCGCTGTACCATCCCCGCCGGTCCCTGCCGAAACCAACCGCCCGTCACGATTAGCCACCTTCTTCGGGGTTAATCAGCAGCTCCGCTCTATTAAGGGCACGGCACCAATTGTTCCTGTTTGCTCCACCGCGCAAGAAGCGGCAGAGAAATCAGGCGGCGCCCGTCACCCTCACCAGAACCAGCTCCGCTTTTAGCTCAGCCCCGATGGAGTGGGGTGATCCGTGGTGCCTTGTTAGAAGGGGACTGGCATGCTGCTGGGGCGTTGGCCTGCCCGGTAGTGACAACGGATGGGGGACACCCGGGAACACAACCCCACAAGATTCTCCTCGGGGGGTCTGGAGACTCCTTACAAACTTTAGAACTCTGAACTGTCATCTGGGTGTTTCAACATCAACACTGGTATCAAAAACTTGTTCATGTAGTATCAGATTCATTGTATGTTGTGGGTTCAGTGCAATGTTTAGAACATAGCATGCTGAAACCTGTATTAAGTTCTGTATTGCATACTCTGTTGTTACAATTGCTGACACTTTTAAAACTGTAAGGGTGGTTTTCTTGCTACATAAGACTGCATAAGATTGGAACATGGAGCGACAGACTGGTTACAAAACTTGGGAATTTGGAAAATGGACTGAAAGAAAGGTTATAAATCTACAAAACTTGGAAATTACTGGCTGGCTGAAAGCTTTGTTGATGCATGGACTGGTAATGCTGATTGTCATTATGATTGTCATGATGGTATTGGGGTCTGTGTGGAAATGCTTTATGAATGCTATGATTCAAACATTAAAAGGAGTCTGGATTGTCCAAAAAAAAAAGGGGGAAAACCTGGTAGGAATTTTTTTGGGGGGAATCAGGGTCATGCACTGATCCTACAGGGTTTGGACAATCCAGGCTGGGTCTCTGAGCAGAAAACTGCCCCGTGGTAATCCTGCCCTTGAGGTCACCTGGAAGGGCAAGAAGGAGGAAGTCAAGCGAGTGCTTCCTTCCTGTTTGAATGCCTGGATGCACTAACTGCACAGTAGATTTAGTTTGTTCACGCGTGCTAACGATGCAGACCTATTGTTAGCGGTCGCAATCGCGAATAGAACTTATCTACACACAGCAGATAAGCAGGCACTTCTTTATTCCAGCGCTGGGGAACACGGGGGATAACTCCGCCAAAGACGTGTTCGTCGATAGGTACAAAGCACAACATATTTATACACTTTTTCAGCAGAGTCATAGTTACATAAGATCAATAATTCCATAACGTTTAAGCTGACCTTTATAATGATTGGCTTTTAGTTACTTCTCCCTACCTATATTCCTATTCTACAGAAATCATTGGTCATCCTCACTAATTGATTTAAATAGAATGGGGGGAGGGCAATGATTAGCATATTCATGTTGTTTCTTGGAAATTATTATCATATGCAAATGTCTCCGACGCATGCGTGGTTATACTGGATGGGGGTCTCTGGTGGTCGTTGATAGTCTTCATCGCTGTGTCCGCTTGATTGAACTCCATCCTTGCGCATGCTCATTCCACCTTTGGTTAATGTTCACCTCTCCCTTGCCCAATCTTTCCAACCAAACCAGTTTTCCTCAGGTACCTATTGTTTCAAGTCAAGATCCATAACCAGTACCCATTACGTTAATTCAGAGCCCATGACGATTCTTATAATGTTTAAAGCACACAGCATACTAGTTGCTTAATCCTAAGGGCCTTAGTGTACTTTATATTCTCATAGCTACTGTAGCTTCATGTTAAATCAAAATCATACTTTTAAACTAAAATCAAAATAATATTCTAGGATTCCAACTGTTTCATTAAGGTAACTGCAACACTATCACAGCACTCCCGAGTGTGTAATGAGTGCCTTTAGCCAATAGATTGTAAGCTTGCATGCTTAAATTGTGCCTCATCATGTATTAAGAAAATCTTTGAACATACGTTGGGGCAGGTTCTGCTCCTACAAAAAGAAAAAGGGGGAATTGTTGAATGGCTCAGAGACAAGGGTCCTGAGCCCACCGAGCAATTGTATGATCAGAGCCTGCTCTAGCTGCTGATGCTGGGCCTCACTAGGGTTTGCCTGCAGCTGCTCGCAGCTGCTGATACAGGAGGAATGTCAAGGACGCTTCGGCCTTGTGTACTGTGGTGTGTCAAAAACAGGTTAAGAGGAATTAGAAATAGTGGTCTGAGAAACCCAGTGTTATGGTAACGGTGGTCTGAGAAACATTGTGTTCTGGTACTGTTGTGTATCGAAAACAAGTCAAGAGGAATTAGAAATAGTGGCATGAGAAACTTAGTGTTATGAGCAGCTTGTGCTGTTAGCTGACTGCAAGTAGGTGGACCGTGCGAATACGACCTTTAGAGCTTAAGCCAATCAGCTAGTGACTAGTAGGCATAATAATTAGTGTTGTAAGTATAAATATATGTACCCTGACCAATAACACACACACGTAGATTGATGCTCTATCACCCACACTGAACCCGTCTCGGCGTGTCGTTCGTCCACGGCTCCGCACTTTACCTGCTTCTGTCCTTCTCTGTTACGAAGGGCTTTCATCTGCAGTGAGGGCAACACAAGGAACGGCTCCCTTGCAGGCTGTGCTATCTGCTATCACTGAAACCTCTCACAAGAGTCCTTTATAAAACTGGAAAGAAAGCCAAGGCAGTTCGTAATATATAGAGAATAGCAAAGCCCTTACCCAAATGAATGAATGAGTGAATGTCTTGTTACGGTAAATACAAACTACTTGAATACTGAATGCTTGCCCTGAATGCAACTCCAATAGAAACATTTGATTTTACTGCTAACAGTACTTATCTCAAAAAATCAAAAGGCAGCTAGCATTGTTGGAAACTGGAACCTCACAGATGTCTAAATATACTGCCTTATGGTAACTGCAGAACCAAGATTATTATTTTTTTTCCTTTTTCTGACTGCTTTTCAAGTTGTGAGTGGGCGTATCTTAATTAATCCAATAATGATTTTTGAGATAGTGATTGATGTAGTTTAAACCTGGCCGGCAGCCAAGCACCACACAGCTGCTCACTCACCCTCCCCTCCCTCGGGGGTGAGGGAGAGAAATGGCAGGGTAAAGGTAGAGAGACTCGTAGGTTGAGATAAAAACAGTGTAATTTTTTTTTTTTTTTTTTTTTTCAGTAAAATACAAAGGGGTAATGCACAATGTGATTGCTCACACCTGCCCACTGATGCCCAGCCCATTCCTGGCCAGTGATCCCTGAGAAGTGAAGATCCCAAAACTGCAATCCCAGAAGCGAGAGCCCTCCCTTCCCAACCACCCCTCCTCTATACACCGAGCACGACATTACATGATGGGGATTATTTCACTGGCTAATTTGTGTCCAGTGCTCTTGCTCTGCTCCCTCCCAGCTTCTTGTGCACCCACGCACAGGCAGGACATGGGGAGTTGGAGAGTCTTTGAGCTCTCAGCAACAACTGAAAACATCAGTGTATTAGCAAGATTCTTCTCCTACCACACCCATTACTGAATCCAAAGCACAGCACTACTCCAGCTGCTAAGAAGGAAAATTAACTCTATCCCAGCCAAACCCAGGACAGTGTGCACCCCTGATTCCATACCATTTACGTTATGCTCAGGTTCCATGTTTCCCAGTACGTTCAAAGGAATCACCATCCCATTTCCTGGTTTTTGAGGTATACACACAGATATCATTCCCTTAGGCTCTAGGCCATCCCTCCAACATGTATAGTGAGTTCATATAGTCCATAAGTTTGGGGTCCACTGTCATGACAGTCTTTTAAGTCAGGCGGGGTGATGTGGCGTTGGTTCGGTGGGTGGAGCGGGTGGTCTTGGGCACAGCAGGAGGAGGGCACGTAGCCTCTGCTACATCTGGAGCTCCTAGCAGCTGTATCTGGTGTGGTCCATGCTCACAGATTGCGGGCTGAAGATGTTGATCTCAAGGAAGTTGCTGGGCACCAATTCAGTCCTGAATCTACCAAAGTTCATTTCTCATTAACCTGGGTGATTCTTAATCTGATGTCGTTAGTATAATATGTACCAACCGTAGTGATGACCATCTTCAACAACAGGGTTATTTAGCAATTAACATCATACAGTTCAATTCATCAGCTATTTTTACCCAAAACCAAATCCCCTTCAGGCACACATTTGAATTCCCCGTCCTTCTGCATTACCCACCAACTGCATCCGGGTCCTTGGGCAAAAATAATCCCACGCATGAGTTTACCTTTACCAGAGGCAGGAATAACCCAGACTGTCTCCCCCGCATAATTTTAATGTGCCCTATGGGGACTTTATCTCCATCTACAGTACATAGAAGGTTTGACTGGGCAGGGCCATCCTGATTGGCAGATTCTCTAGTATCTAAAATCCTGTTCACCTAAGGCCTCTGATTTTGGTGCACTAAAATGCCAAATGTTTAGTCTAATGACTTTTACTTGTACAAGGAATCACTAGGCGTTCCTCCACAGTAACTGAATTACTGAATTCTAGTTATCTTGAAAGAAACGGTATGGGTTCAGCTTGTGTTCTCATTTCACTGCTAAAAAAAATTGAAACTAAGCAAAACAATTCAACAAAAAGCGGTGTAAACCAAATCCTGTCGATGTTCCCCACCCTGCAGCCCTTTACTCAGCAGCCTTTTCACTTGTGTGATGAAAGGCACATGCAGACCCACAGAACACACGGTGGGAGAGCACACTCACCAAAAAATACTTCCATATCCCACAGGAGTATCTTGAATACCGACTTTCTGAAAAAGGAGAACATTTTGTATCCTTTGCCTAATCACCACCGGCAGAATGTTTTAGGTGACATGAACATGTTTGAATGGCTCAAACACGTTCAGTGCCACTGCAGGCAGGACACCTCACCATCTGCTGAGGGCCTCTGCGGCCCTGGGAGGGCAAGAAGCCGAAAAGGCTGGCAGCACTGAAGGCTCATTTCACTGTCATTAGACCCTGAAAGCAGTTAGCTTTCCCAGGGAAATAAAATGACTTCTCTTGCTTTTAGTATTTGAAACGTGATTTAAATGTTAATAATTAATGTCAGAATACTTTTAATTTCTATCAGTGAAAGCATATGCTGCAGTCTATTCCATTTCCAGTGGGAAGGAAACTGTGGGCGCTGTAGTCTTTTGTTATTAAAGCATTACAGTAGCAGTGTGAGTCAGTAGAAATGTGAATTTGTCACAATTTCCTTGTCGGATAATATTTACAGTGTTTCAGAGTGTATGTATGTGATCAGCATTTTGTACCCACTTGGAAATTGTATCTGGACATCTCCTTTCACGGTTTGAGTTCACACAGGCCTGGTTCCTTCAGTGCTGGTGAGGTATGAAGCCTAATCCAGCTGCAGCACACTGCTAGTGTCACGGGTCTGTCCCATTTACTGTTCACAGTCACACCAGCAACTTCTGCAATGTTTGTTCTTTACGATAGCTATGCCATTGCAATTCAGAGTATAAGAAAGCCTTTGGGCAAGCCAAGAGTGCCAAGATCTTTAGTTTATGATGGTCATCATTGTTTCTCAAAAAACATTGAGACATATCAAAGCAATATCCTAGAAAAGTAGTACACGGGAGGAAGGAAGGTGAAGGAAGACACATGGTTAAAGAAAGTCACAAAGAGCTGGGGCAAACGTCTACACTACATCATGCATTGGCTTTCCCCTGCTCCCTCCCTTTTCTGAAATCCAGTGGAGCTGAAAACAGTATGCACATCCACCAGAAGAACAGAAAGTTGACACAAGAAAAACAGAATAAAGTAAAAAAGCGCTGCACAGATAAAGCCACCAGAAAATAATTATCTAGAAGTCCCACAGCTTTTAGAAACACTTAGCAATTTTAATATATCATAAAAGAAACTGGCAAAAAAACAATTCAAAGAGCATAAAAGAAAAAAAGAACCGCTCATCTAGCACTATCATCCAAAGTGAAACAAAAATGTTCCCGCTAACAGCCCAATTTGCCGCTTCCCCCCCCCGCCCCCAGGAGACACCCCCCCCCGCCCAAGGGGCTCGCTCCCCTCACCGCCACCCGCCCCGCCCCGCCCCGCCCCGCCCCGCCCCGCCCCGCCCCGCCCCGCCCCGCCCCGCCCCGCCCCGCCCCGCCCCGCCCCTCTCTCTCCCGCGCACCGCGCCTGCGCCGGAGGGGCCAGAGCCGGCGCGCGACCGCCGGGCTGCAGGACCGCGATCGGCGCGCAGAGCGCCCGGCGGCACCGCGCACGGGGGGGGGGAGCGGCGGCTCCTGACCGGGAGGAAGCGACGGGCGAGGCGGCGCCGCTCCGCAAGCACCGCCGCGTCACGGTGCCGGTAACCGCGGAGGCAGCAGCGATCGCTGCAGGGGGCGCCCCCACCGCGCCTGCGCGGCCCCGGGGCTGCAGGACCGCATTTTCGGGGAGCAGCCGGGAGCCCGCAGAAAAACACACAAAACCGGCACCGAAACTGCACCTCGAGCCGCGCTGCGGGGGCCGCGGCGGTAGAGAGGGCTGCGCCGGGCCACGCACCGCAGAGAGCACCGCAGCTGTCTGGCGGCCGGGCCCGCGAAAACTACAGCTCCCGGCATGCCCTGGGGCAAGCACAGCATGGCGCCCGCCGTCCAGTGCCGGCAGACTGCAGCTCCCGGCATGCCCTGGGGCAGCACAGCATGGCGCCCGCCGTCCGGTGCCGGCAGACTACAGCTCCCGGCATGCCCCGGGAGGCAGCTCGCCCTGCGCTCTCCCCCTGCCGACACACAGGCAGAACTCTCCCAGAGCTCCGAGGGTGCCACCGGGGGTGCCACGGCCATGCGATCCGTAAGGCTTCAGGTAGTTGTTGCATAATTTTTAAAATGAAATGTGTTCCTCTGCCCAAGTCTGTTCTTTCTATTAATCCATATCTGGGATAATGTTTTCCAATAACACCTTGGATACCATGGTTGCCATTGCCCTTGGGTGGGGGATTGCTTCCACCCAGTGAGTTAAGTGAGCCACTAATACCAACAAATGCTTCCACCCTTGTATTTGAGGTAGCTCTGTTAAGTCTACCTGGAGGCTTTGTACTGCTAGCTCCTGTTCCCCAGCCATCTTTTTCTCATTACCTTTTTGTTCACTTTTTGACAAATCAGACATCGATCAACTAGTTGTTTAGCCTCCGTATATATTCCTATACACCCATATTGTCTAAGAAAATGATCACAAAGTGATTGCGTTCCCCAATGTATTTTCTGATGTATTAATGACAGAATTTCTCATGATCATGTTTTATTTAACATCTACCTTCCATCTGGTAAAGTCCATTTTCCTTCTGGATCTTTTTCCCCACTATTTTTAAGTATAACCTTCTCTTGTTCTGTGAAACTTGGGGCTAAATTCTCATAATCCCCTGTTGTTATTACCAATAAAACTACTGATGATAATTCTGTAGCTGCTTCTCTGGCTACTTAATCTGCTAAATTATTCCCCCTTATTTCCATCGATGCTCCCCTCTGATGTCCTTTCACGTGCACATCTGCAATTTCTGTAGGGAGCTTCAGGGCTTCTAAAGCTTCTCTGATCAGCTGCTCGTGTACTAGCTTCTTCCCTTTTGTATTTATAAGCCCTCTTCCTTCCCATATTTCTCCAAATGTGTGGACCACTCCAAATGCATACTTTGAGTCTGTGTACACTGTCCCTTCCTTATCTCAAATATACCAATGCCTGTTTTAGGGCATAGAGTTCACAGGCTTGTGCTGACCACCCAGCAGGTAATTTCCCCTTTTCAAACACTTCCATCTTCTGCCCCTCGATAATTGCATAACCCAATATTCTTTTCCCTTCTAGGCATCGAGAGGACCCATCAATAAATAGTTTTTCCCTATAGGGCAAAGGTTCATCTAACAGATCTTCTCTTATTTTCGTTTGATAACTTATAAAATCCACACAGTCATGCTCTGGTTCCTGAATATCCTCCCCGATTCTTCCCATAATTCTAGTAATTTAACCACCAGTTTTCCTTCATCCAGCACCACACCTATTCCTAATTGCACTTGTAAATCTCTACCTAGCAAATTACATCCTACCCCTGGCATTAACAACAGATCATTAACAGCATATTGATCTTCCCCTTGTATTAACACATTCTTTATAACTGGGACCGAAAACCCTTTGCCTTTGGCCCATACACCCATAAATTTCAAATTTATCCAGGGCTCTTCTGGTACACCCCCCAGGAGGTAGAGCTCCTGACACCCCTAATGATTAACACCCTCATCCTGTTAGGTTACTTCAAACACCAACAGGTCCCATATTTTCTGGGGGCATCCTTGTTTACAATGGCCCCCGCCTTTCCCACAATAAAAACATCCGCTTGGGATTTCCCTAGCCAGTGGTGCCTCTTCTCTTGGTCCCACTTTCCCTTTAATTCTCCTTTTTTTTTTTTTTTTTTTCAAATATACTTTCTGTGCTTCTCTCAGGAGTTCATCCAGACTCTTATTATAATGACCTAGAGTCACTCATATCTCTCCTCCCCTCTTGTTCATTCTGATTCCCCTGCAGAGGGGTTACAGGGAGTTTCTGTTCCCCGGGTATCCCCTGCTGATTTTCTCTCTCCCATATCCACATTCCAGCCGTTCTGATCATCTGTCTCTCTTCAGGGGAAAAAAGGATCCCCATAACCGACTGCATCCCCTCCCATGTGTATACCTTGGGTCCCAAAACTTGATCAATCTCTTCCGACAGCCCCACAGGGTCCTCTAAAAACTTCCCCATTTCTTTCATATACGCCCTCACTTCTACATTAGTGAGCAGCACATCCACAAATCCCATCCCCCCTTGAATTCCTGCCGCTGGGACTTCCCACGAGGGATTAACCCTAGCCTCCCCGTGCTCCCTTAAACGATTCCTCCCCCCGCTTCATTGCTTCCCGGTTTCAGGTCTGATATTAACAACGGGGGCCTCCTCACCCGCATCTTCCTCCTCACCCGCATCTTCCTGCTGCACCCCTTGATTTTCTGGCTGTGCCGGGTTATATGGGGGGGTAAGTTATGCAAAGGGTCCCATCTCCTTCCCTTCCTTTCCCTTTCACCTTCTTCAACCTGCTCCTCCTGCTTCAATTTAAAAAATCCCAAATCTCCACAACCCCTTCCAACATGAGGCATATTCACTTTCTTCTTGATTAAATGGTTCCTTTGAACTAACATAAATATTAAGAGCTTAACAAATCCAATACTCTTCTGATCCATATTTTGACCAATACACCGAATCTTCCCTGATAGGTCCTTTAGTCCATTCAAACATACAATAATTTACCATCTTGATCTTACTCTTTCCTCTGGTATACGGGCTGTAATCCCAATTTGCTAATTTCTTTCCTAATGGACTGTCTGATGGAATACCACCTGGTAATTTCTTGTTTTTTTTTTTTTTTTTTCCTTTTTTTCCGCAGGGTTAGGCTTTCCCACCCCCTGTCCCATTTTCTTTTTGTCCCTTCTCCTCCCAGCCTTTCCCTTATGGACTGTGTGGGAAATGGCAATCCTTGGCTCCCTATTACCCTGGGAACTCAACTACCTATCTCCTAGTGTCTTGTTTACTCAACTAGGTAACTGAAGTATCTTGTTTCCCCTTTTCCTGGGGAACTCAACTATCCAGCTTCTAGTTTCTTGTTCACCCACCTGGACTAACTGAAGTGTCTTGTTTCCCCTTCCCTCCCGGGGGAGCCGTTCACTCCTTTTCCCTCACTTCGTCTCTTCACCGGCCGTCCCCCTCGCGGGAGCACGGACCCGCGGTTACAAAGACTCCACAACCACTTCGCCAGTGCGACCTGGGCCTCGCGTCTCACACACACACACCTTTCAGTCCTCCCCCCAGCCCGCCAGCCGGGCCCTCCTTACAGTCCCCTTTTCGTTGCCCGGGTCTTGTGCACAAGGTGTAACGGCTGGCGGGGTCTCCAGGGAGCCCTACCCCCTCTTTGGTCCACGAGTCCCCCGCCGGGATCGTCACCGTCGACCTCCGATGGCCGGAGGGAACCGAAGAGACCCCTGAACTCAGCGGGGCGCGCCTTCCCTTCAGGGCCCTCCGGCCCCACGGCGGCGAGGCTTCTGTCCTCCCGGACGAGCCCCCAGTTGTGAGAAACAAGCCCACGTATAGATAAAAAAAGTTTTATTGGGGACAAAGTCAGTGGAGCAAAGAATACAGGGCTGGTTGCAATGGCGTGCCCTCTGGAGCCAAAGGGGCTCCCTTTTATTGTATAAATGGTTACATATTCATCTACCCTAATACATATGCATCACTACTCCAAGGATAGGGAGGGAATATTACAATTAGTTCCGAGAAATCATTAACATATCCCCCACCCCAAATTCCTCCCGCCGCTGCACAGTGCTCCCTGGTGGTCGTGGGCAGGGTCTGCAGATGAAGGCCCGTAGTCTTCACGGTGTTCACTAGCTGACCCTTACTTCTGCGCCAACTCAGTCCTGTGGTCACGTACACCTTGTCCTTCAGTCTGGGCCAATTTGCAGCTCCTTTGTCTTTCTGGCTCAGTGGTTTCAGTTCCCCTCTTATCTCAAGGACAAGGGATACCAGGGATGGCCCATCCTGTTCTTTCTCTTTCCATTGCAAAGGAGTTACCGCCCTGTGATATGGACCATCTGGTGAGCATCCCAAGGAGGGGGGGGCTGTTAGGTTAGTGTTTCATCTGATCAATTCCCCCCTTTTCCCAGTAGTAAATTCTTTTACTTTTCTTAAAATTTGGATCGTGATACTAATAATAGCTTTAGCCTAACTCAGTAAAAGTAATTGTTTAATTACTTTTAGCGAAAGCAAAATTCTTATATCATTTATCACACAGTCCAAATAAAACTTAGTAATGGGATAAAGAATATTACAATAATAAGAGTTTTCAGTAATATTTTTTGCCAGTTTAAGGATGGTATCCAACTAAACATGTCAGAAAGTGAAAATCCACTGGGAGCTATTGGAATTTGATGTAACGTTTTTAAATGTTTGGCAATGGCATGGAATATCGTGTTTGATTTGTTGAGATTTGTTAACCTCGGCACAAGAGGTGCTGTGAATCAATGCACGGGCACCTCCTTGGTGCAGGGTAAGCATTGCAAGTACTAGACGATTTTGTCCTGCCATCAAAGCTAAAGGAGAATTTTCCTGTTGCAAGGCTAAAGTGGCATCTGGTGTGCAACTGTCTGTGGCAGCAGAGAGATTTCTGAGAGGTCTTTCTAGTTCGTTTACCCCAAGTCTGGAAATTAACATTTTGATTAAATGTCTCCATACAGAATCCTGGGGGGTTCCTCAGACAGTGGGGTGACGAGGTGGAGGGTCAGATCTACACGTGGGGCAGGGGCTGCGTTAACCCCCCCGCCTCCCGCTGCAGGAATGCCCGCTGCAGAGACACTGTGAAACAATCCTCAACCTTTTAATGACCGAAGTAGGAAAGAGAGAGATGGAGAGGGCTGGGGCTGGGGCTGGAGCGGGCGGGTGCGGGTCGCATGTCTCAGGGGTTCGTGCCCCACAGCTTCTGTGCCCAGCTGTCAGAAGCGGCCGGGGGGGTGTGGGGCACTCTGCCCCGTGGGGTCCCTCAGGGCTCTGGCTCGCTTGGTGGGCACGCTGCTGCCATGGGATGCTCTCCGCTTGCTGCTGCCCACTTGCTGCCTGCTGCTGCCTGCCGCCGCGTTGTCCCCGTTGCGCTTCCCCTCCCACGGGGTTTTAGAGTGCTGTCTCACCCGGCACGCCCCCATGTTTTTCCTCCTCTTGGGTGGGATGCTGTCCCGGGGGAAGGTCTCCTGCGCCTTGGGGGTACAGAGCGCGTGGGTCGCTTGGCCTGCTTGCCGCCCGCCTTGCCCGATCCGGGCACCCCCCGGCTGGAGACAGCGCCCGGCGGCAGCGCCAAGGGGGTTAAAACCACCCGGGGCTGCCTCCGCAGCGCCTCCCCCACCAGTTGGGTGCTGCGGGGTGGGTGGCACCGGGGGGCAGGCGGGGGGCTCAGCAGAGGAGTCTCCAGAGGACTCCTCAGGGGATTCTCCAGAGGACCCTCTGGGCGGCTCTCCAAGGGACTCTCCACAGAAGCCTCCGGGGGACTCCCTGGCAGCCACGTGGGGAGGACCGCTGCCGCCGTGCCCTGCTGCCCCTCGGGCTCCAGCAAGGGGGACATCCCCAACCCCGAGAAGGGCTCTCGGTCCCCCAGCCCTGCCGCTGCTGCTCGCTGCTTGGGACAGTCGCCCTCCGCCACATCCTGGGAGAGCTTCTGGAGGAGGGCAGTCGAGAAGGAGCTGTTGGCAACTTCAGAGACAGTGTCATGGCTGTCCACGGTGTCAAGCCAGGTGAGTACATCCATGATATCCACGGTGCAAGACAGCTCGTCCTGAAACTGCAGGTTGTCCCCGGCCAGCTCAGGAAAGGCCTCGGCAAAGGCATCTGGCCCCAGCTCAGGCAGGTCCAGGGGCTTCTCTGGGGCCTCCCGGATGGTCACCCCTTCGGAAAAAGCAATGAAACCCAGCCCAGCCCCGGGGCCACGCGAGCTTTCCTGGGCGCAGGACACCTGCCCACAGGCTCTGCCACCCCCAGAGCTCACCTTTGGGCTTTGTCTTGTTCTGCCCCATGCAGGGGGTAGCTGGGGTGAGCCAGTGGGGGCTTCTGTGGAGGACGCTGTCCTTGATGACCACCACGTCACTGTCGGAGGCCTCCAAGGGCTTCTTGGTGCTGCTGGGCAGGGTGTGGGGCACAGGGAGGCCCTGCACCCAGTGCTGAACCCTGGGGTGCAGGGGATCCCCCTGGAGCACAGCCCCTGGCCCCAGCCCCATTGGCTGGTGGGGCACCAGCGTCCCCAGCACCAGCCGCTGTCCCCAGCTGTAGGCAGGGGGACAGGGAGCAGCCACGGGGGAGAACTGCACCCCAGGGGGGAGCTGCACCACAGGGGGAAGTGGCACCCCAGGGGGGACTTGCACCCCAGGGGGGAGCTGCACCCCGGGGGAGAGCGGCACCCCAGGGGGGAGCTGCACCACGGAGGGGAGCTGTACCCCAGGGGGGAGCTGTACAATGGTGGGGAGCTGCACCCCGGGGGGAAGTGGGACCCCGGGGGGGAGCTGCCCCGGGGCCCCCATGGGCCCTGGCACCCCCTGCCAGACGCTGGCCTGTGGCAGCTGGGAGGTGACGGGGTGGAGCTGGGCGGGCTGGGAGGACACCGGCAGCCCTGGGACGGAGAGCAGCGTGCCGGCAGGGACCGGTGGCGGCATGGCCGGAACACTGAAGCTCTGCAACCCTGTCTGCCGGGGGGGTTGGAACGTGCCCCATGATGGCATCACCTCCTAACGACATCACACACGCAGGGGCCGGGACCGGGACCAGCTGTGAGCCCCTCCACGGGCAATGGGGTCCTGGTCCCCCCGGCCCCCTCGCTCCATGGCCGCCCTCAGCCTTCGCTCAGGCCACAGCCCAGGTGACACCCACCCTGTGCCTGCACCCTGCTGGGGGCTGCTCTGGGCAAAACCAGCCCTGGGATGCCCCCGCAGCTCATTAATATTATTTAGCCTGGATAGGGAGCTCCCCAGAGGGAGGCCCCAGCTGCCCTTGCAGCAGCCCACGCAGGAGGAAGCTGAGGCCCAGGCTCGCTCATGCCAGTGAGGAGGCCACAAATCCTCTGTCACTGCCGTGCCTGCGGCCAGTTTGGAGGGGGGGAAGGTGCTGCCTGGGGCCGAGGAGAGGGGGAGCCCCAGGGGGGACGGGGGGCCCTAAACATCTCATCTCCGCTTCAGTTGCTCTCCTCCTTCCCAAGCGGTTTGGGCAGAGCTGAGATGAAGGTGGCCGTTTCCCTCGGCGCTCCGTCCCCCAGCCCTCCATCCCCAGGGCCGTTCCCAGAGCGAGGGGCAGACTGAGGGAAGGGGAAGCTTGATGGCTTTGTAGGGCACGGCCTGACTGACTCTGCCCAGGACATTTCATCCGACACAGCCCCTGCTCTGGGCAGCTCCTGCCGGGAGGATGCAGGATGCCACCGTGGGCCTGAAACCCCGTTTTCTTCCCCCATCCTTCTCCTGAGCCAACAGCAATCGTAGCGTTCCTCCTGCCCCAGAGCCCAGGGAGATGGATTTCCCCCAAAGCAGCGCTACCCACTCCCCCATCACCTCCAGAAAGCCCCTTAAAAAGCTCCAAAGATGCCTCCGACCCCTCTCCCCGCCTCAAAGGACACCAGAGCAGCACAGCAAGACAAACGAGATTTTTACTGTTTTATTTTCCCCCCTGCCCGCTCCTCGGCCCCCCGAGGGGCTCCGAGCCTTTCCCCCAGCCCCACTCCCCAGCACCCCCGGGGCCCACCCCCCGCTCCCGGGCCCCCCGGGGGGCCGCAGCCCCCCAGCCCCTCTCCTCAGATGCTCGCAGCCCCCCCAAGGCACGGAGCCCCCCCCAGCCCCACTCCCGGGCTCTGCAGACCCCCCCCCTCCCCCTCCCCCTGCTCTGCTGCCTCCGCCAGGGAGCGGGCTGTGCCCGGCGCTCCAGCCCCGCCCCCTCCGCAGCCAATCAGCTCGCGGCTCCACCGTATGCCCGCGCGGGGCATTCTGGGAGTTGTAGTTCCGGCCTCGGGGTGTGCGCATGCGCACGGCACCCGGTGCGACGGGGGCGGGCGTGCAAGGAGCCGCGTGCGACGGGGGTGTTTGTGCAGGGTGTGCGTGCAATGGGATTGTTTGTGCAGGGTCCTCGTGCAAGGCGGGGGTGTCACCTCCCTTTCCCGTGTTATTTTACGCCCCGTGTCGCCGCTCGGGGCACGCCGGGCAGTTCACCTCTGTGCTGAGCGGCGCTGGGGGGGAAGTTCATTAGAGCACATGGATTTGTAGGATGGAAATGACGGATCAGCTCAGCTCAGAAAATCCAGGAGAGCTGGAGGGGGCCAGGATATTCCTGAAAATCGTAACCAAGGAAACTCCCCAAGCCACATGAGAGTTTATAAAGCCAACGCTTTTCTTACAGTGCTGGGGTGCGTGGGGGATCTTTCCTCCTAAAGTGCACACCCAGGCACAAAAGCACACTAGTCATACACATAAAATAATAAATATACATAAAATTTATAAGAAGCGTCTGCCTATTTCCAGGAAAACTAACGCCTGTGAAAGTGTCTCTGCACAAGCATACTGAATTGGGGGAGGGTCTCGGGCGGTTGTTTTGAAGTACAGACCTCAACTCACTTCACCCACTGATGGTCACAGCTCACGGTTGGGGCTGCTGCTCGGCACGCAGACCTGCTGATCTTGTCTACAGAGTGCACACAAAGGAGCCTGCTCCTTGTATCCTTTGTGTACCAACAGAATTGTTCAAGTCTCTGGTATCTACAGGTCTAACTAGAACACTTATTTTATGGCTTTTCCATTTTCTGAAAAATAGCAAGAATGCCCCCTTTTGACAATTCCATCTATTTCCCCTGTGAGGCCAGGAGAGGGAGTAGCAGGTTTTATTTTTTGCCCAGAAAAATCAACACTCTGAATGGCAAGTATTATATTCAGGTTCCCCAGCAGGCAGCAGAGATTGCATCCTCTATTCATTATTCATTTCAAAAAAACATGGAGATTTTGTTTTGCTTTGTTTTGTTTTCCAGGAAAAAACTGCACTTAGGAGCATCTCTCACAAGAAAGTTTCAGACAAGAACTACACACTTTGTAAAAAAAATAGAAATCCTACACATTGATGAATGAAAAGCTATGCAGGTGTGTGATCAGGTTAATCCGTGTAAGCTCTGTGCTCACTGACCCTGCTGAAGGTACAACATAAATCCAGCTCACCTGCAATCAAGTAACTGTGCAGATTCTGGCCAAAACATGATATTATGGTCAAATAAAAATAGACCCTGCTGCTCTTCTGCCTCTGTTTAGACAAAAACTAGTGAAAAAAGGACAAATAGGTATTTTTCTAGATTGCCACTCAAATGTTGAGGCTTTTGTGCTGCTGCTGATGGACAGCAAAGACTGTTTGCATGCTTCAGGTTCATCTGCAGGGAAACCTGAAACATGCCTTGAAATTTGTCAAGAATTCTGAGAAATTCACAACCTGATCTTAAGCCATTTAAATTCCTGTGTTAGGAAGCTGGTTTCTGTGAGGTCTCTAGACACTGATGAATGACACGGTGAAACAAAAAGGCCTAAACAATCGGCCTCAAAGCACAGTTGACTTCTGAGTGAATTCCCCGACCAGTGACCAGCATCTTATCAGCATGAAGTGCAACCCTGGGAACAACCCCTGAAAAGTATAAGTACACAACAGGAAGTAACTATAAATCCCAAATATAAAGAAAAACAGAAACTCCTCAGACATGCCCGGATCCTGGCCAGATCCGGACACGCCTGAGTGAGGCACATCAATCTACCAGATATCTCCCGTGCGTTTTGTTTAGACTTGTTTGTTAAACTGTACAAAAGCCGGGCCCTCTCCCAGCACAGACGCAGACCTCCCCTACGAGCGGACGCCCTGCGTGGGACTTCCCAGCTGCCGGGAAAGGCTCTGCGACCCTTCGCTGGGACGGGGCTCCCCAGCTGGTGCACGGGGCGGGGGGATGGGAAAGTAGGAGGGCAATTGGTGATGGATCTTTCTTAATCACTGTAGCCAGCTTTATGTAGCAATGACTAGGTGCATTACCTTGCTTGTTCCTTCTGCTGCTTTAAACTAAAGTAAAATAAACCCATTTTTTTAGCTTGGTGTCTGTGTCCTTTGTGTTAACCCCGTCAATTGGCAAAACAGCAATTACTTCAGAAATTCCAGTATGTTCTGCAGCAGAAATTGGATACTGCGAGACGTTAGTGATTTTTGATTCGGGAAGTACTGGGGCTGCACGGAGTACACACACTGTGGCAGTCTGTTGATTTTTATTAGGGTTAGGGTTGGCATTTGAGCCAAAAGACTACAAACTACCATCTGGCAAACACCAAGTCTGGTTGCTCAACACATCGAAACCCAGGATGTTTTCATGATGCTCTTTGATTGCAAAGCAAAAAGAGGTCAGATGCTTTTCATCAGGGAGCCATAAATTAACTCTTGCTGCTTGGCACACAGTGCAAGCTCCTTCAAGTCCAGTAATTTGAACCTTTTTGCCATCCAGGTTGTATGCCTAGCTTATCGGCATCCCGTTGTGTAACTACTGAAATTTGTGCTCCCGTATCAATTAATTCAATCAATTATGTTAATTTTTGCCAAGGACCTACAGGAATTAAAATGTAAGGGCCATTCTCATTTAGCCATTGCCCAAATGCTGTCCGGGCACTATTAGTTTTTTGGTCTTGTGTTTTGGGACTGATCCCCATGAGGGAGGAAAGGGTTATTTCTCTCTCTGGGAGCTGGCAGTGGAGGAGTTGGAGTATTCGGAGTGTTACATTTTTGAAATGCTTGAATTAGACTCAGAAGAACCACCGGTAGGTTATTTCTGAATCACGGCTGTAGGAATTCCTAGTGCCAGTGCTTGTTTCCACAGTTCGTTTCTCCACTCCTGGCCCTTAAAATTGTCAGTCAGGATTTTTGTTCTTGGGAAAAATGGGTGTTCCAGTGTGTGGGGGAAACACTGAAATGTTTGGAGCTACCGAATACAGGGCTCATTCTCAGGTACCTCAAGTGTACTAAAAGGCAAAGGGTTTCCAGGTGGCATAAATACAGCTTACTCCTTTTTTAAGTTTTCTTTCTGCTGTAAGAAAAGAAGAAAATGGGAGTTGCACACATAAACCCACAGTCTGTGGGAGCTCACAATTCTTACTGTATATCTAGCAGTCACATTTATATCCTTATTGTACTTTCATTCACCTGGTTCCTCTTAAATAATGGGTATTTGATCTTTTTCTATTAACAAATTTCATTTTAGTCCGAAAGATCTTCCTTCTTTTGCTTGCTGCTTGCAGCAATGTAATAAAAGGGAGGTGTTCATAGGGAAGATGGCTGTGAAGATTTCAGATGTACTGTGTTTCTGTTTTCTGAGATGACTGAAAATTGGTTCAGTAGGAATTTGTTGCCAGAGATGTTTTCCACCTTTAAAGCACTCTGTTTTCCCTGAGCAGCTCTCATTTAAGTGAGGATAACTAGATATGGCAACCCCTTTTGGGGGTGGCTCAGTTCACTCTTCACAGAGAAGTCTCCAGGTGTACTTCACTATTGTGCACAGGAATATTTAATTATTTCAGCTATTTAGGGAATAATAGTAATTTCTGCAAGGTTGCTTTTAATTATGCTCCCATCCGTCAAACTTTGGGAATATTTTACCCCAGTGTGAGACCAGGCACAAGTGTGAGCTCAAGAAGTCATACTTTAATGCTCAGCGTTGCATGATTTGCTGTATTACCTGTGCAAACGACCAGCACTTACAGAGATTAACAAGTTACACAGCTAAAACCATACACAACTTGAGAAATTAAAGAATTCTGGTCACATCAACATGGCTGTGAAAATAGTGTGCTGTTTTAAGATGGCGGAAAATTGGGAAGAAAAAAATGTTCAGTTACAACTCTTGGGGGGAAGTGAAGGGAGTAACTGTGCTCTTCGTGTGCCTGTAAATTTGATGAATAGTCCACATATTTGCAAGTATCCTTTTAGTTTAACTGCTAGGTCCTTCCCTTGATGGATGACCAGCAGGTTCTGAGTGTTTCTGGGGACTGTTACATAATGTATATGGATCATATCACTGAATATGCTCTGCAGTCTGGATAAATACAGTTTGTTGCAACGGTTCTAGAAAGCAATGGGTACTGTTAAGCAGGACTTTTTGCTCGTGAATCACCTTCCTAATGCCTGAGTTAGGTTTTGGTGATGGGTAGACTGGATCTGTGTCGCTTGAGTGTGATGCTGCCAAAATGAATGATTCTTGCATAAACTTTAGGCTCCAGAGGCTTATGTGGGGGTTTTAGTGGGTGTGAAATCTTTCTCCACGTGCCGTACTGTATGAAGTGGACTCTGCTGTGACTCTCTATGATCTCTAACCTGACTTTTTCTGTATGTGGTCCTCCTGGCTATGCCGTGTATTTCCAGGTCATGTGCCTGAGCAGCATAGTAAGAGAAGAGCTCTGCTTTGAAGCTCAGGGTTGAGAGCTTCTACCATCACAACCACAGTGATCTTGCTGCTGTGAGAATTGTCCTCCATGTGGCCTCCACGTGAGTGTAACTGTATCTGTGCATTGTCTGGTTTTGCTTTAGGATTTCCTTCAATGCCCACAATTTCATAAGGAAAAAAAAAAAAAACCACAGGAAGTAAAAATAATTTTTTTGAGGCATAAATAATGAGATTAGGCCTTTAGATGTTTATGTGGTATGTGTTCTCCACCCCTAGTTAGTGGGAAGAACCTACTTGCCAAATACCTGCTTCATAAGTATGCTGTGCAAATCCTGTTACCATGGAATAGTATGAGGTAGAATGTAACTTCTGAGTGAAGGCCTGTCCTAAAGGCTGGGTCTAAAGTGATAATATGCACAGAGATCTGGAATGTGCAGCTCAGTGACTTGGTGTTTATTTTTACTCATATACAAGTCTTCTGTTTTTTTCACTAAGCAAGAGACTAATGTGTAAGCTGTCCTACCTCTTTCCTGGGACTGTACCTTTATAGATTGATTATTTTTTAAAAATACATGTGAATTCATTCCATTTCTCCTTTTATGTACCCCATCAATGAAGCACATAGGAAGATGAAAGTATTAATTACCCTCAACAGCTGTGATGGAGAATAAATAGGTTTCCATATTGCTGGTTTCACGCTGTAGTGCAAAGAACAGCAATCGAGCGTGCCTGTGGCAGGTGCACCCGCCCGATGACAATGTGGCTCCCTGGCTGTTGAACCTCTCCCGTGCCCTTGTTCTCAGGGCTTGAGAGTAATTGGGGTTCTGGGACTGCCCACAGGTCAGATTGGGCTGGGGTGTAAATGGAGTCCCTGGGGGAGCCATTTGGAGCTCGTCCTGCCTGGAGCAGCGTGCTGCAGGGAAGGGCTCTCCCCTTGGGTCGGGACACCACCCAAGGAAACTCCGTGGGGTTCCTACAGGTTGGGACACTGCCCTAAGCAGTTCCTCGAGGTTAAGAGTCCCTTTTTTTATTAGGTGAGTGATTGAGCATTTTAGGTTGTCATTAAAACCCTGGAGAGCATTTTGGGTTGCTGTTAAACCCTGGAGAGCGTTTCCCTAGGAGTTTGTACAGTGACAGTTTGTTCTCCTCTCATGGACATCTGAACCTGCTCTTGGTATGTCTGCAGAGTGATGAATAATTGTGCTGGAAAATAAATCTTATTTTTATTGTTATTTGTTTATTTGAGAGTTTCCACAACAGTGCCCCTGATGTGGAGTGCAGAACTTGAAAAGGATTAGAAAAAAACCCCTCAGCGCTGTTCAGCCTTTACCTCCAGCCATGCAGCTTTCCAAAAACTATACAGTAGATTTTCAGTCTTGTGACTTTTTTTTTGGCTGGCAGCAGATGAAAGCCCTCAGTTTCCTGGGAGAGGACAGAGCATAGAAAATGTTGGTTGCATAGTTACTAGTGGAATCCCTCTAATGCTGTCTAGACAATCTTGAGAATTTCTAAAATAACGATAAGGAGAATCTAATTTCAGTGAAGAAGAGTTCATTCTCGAGAAAGGGATTTCCTGAAACCATCTCCTTGTAACTACAGAAACACCTGAATTTTCTAACCTTTGATGGAAAGGGAGAACAGACTTTTCTCAGTTCTTGGCAAATCCCAGAGCTGATAGCGAATGCTTAATGCATTGGATGTAGTAGGAGAGAGGATCTTTGTAACTTGCTTCCAGTAAAGCATTTTCTGAATCAGAGTGATATCCTCACTAAGCTGCTTAATAATGAAAATGATGGTCAGAGGAGTGTAGCAGTGAATGTCCTTGGAGGTGAGAGAAAAAGGCTGAAGCAGTGGAAATTCATTTTCTCAATCTTTCTTTAAGTCATTATTATCTCTGATCACAGCCCTCTTTTAGGAAATTGGAAACAAAGTCCAGTGTACTTCTTTTTCACTTACAAAAGAAGAAAACAAAACTCTTGGTAACACTAAACAGGAGTGGAAACAAGACAGACTGACTGCTATGTAGGTCACTAAAAATCTGGATAACACAAGGAAGATGAAAGGCTACTTTAAAGCTATAGCTTTACTCTAAAAGGTAAGCGTTGGGTGGTAGTCACTAAGAAAGGGAGCACCCTACCTAAATTTGAACAGGATTTGATATGCAGTGAAGTTCAGACCAAAGTGGTACCCACTGAACCTTCAAATTCTGATAGAAAACTTGTTGCTCTCCTTCAGCTGTTGTCAACTGGGAAGGAAAAGCAAAAGATGGAGCAATAGGAAAGATTTCCTTGAAGGTGCTTTTTGGTTTTGATGTAAGGTGATCCTTGTTTATTTTGGAATACTCCCTCCTGTGGGTAACATGTAGTGGGCTTCAGAATGTTTATGGAGGAATTTAGGGAGTGAAACACATTTTAAAAATATCAATATGAGCTAAGTCACATCACACTAAATAATGAGTGATGGAGCACCACAGTGTTCGGTGTGACTGCTCACAAATAGTATATTCAATGACGTTCTTCACAAAACACTTAGTTTCCTGTTCTTCCTGTTGCTGGTTTTCTAGATCTTGTCACTGAAAAATGATGGACTAGATCCTCAGCTGGTGAAAATCCGCATATGCAATCACACTTGCATAGTTTAACTACAGCCGCCTCAAGTACCTCTGTAGCAGTGTGAGGACTGGTTTTTAAATGGGTAAGGCCTCTGCCAGTACCGAATGCCACTACTGCAATGCATGAAAATTTAGTTTGCAAGCAATGTTGCTTGAGAAGGGTGATTACACCCTCCACTGCTTCATGGAACAGGAGAGAATATAATGTCGATGGAGTCTCTTAAAATTTCTCAAGGAGCTCCATGGGTAGTTAGACACACAACAACTCTTTTATTTAAGACGATTTAGCTTTAATGGGAGGTATGTGGCTAAATACCCGTGCAGCTCTTTCAAAGTATGGTAGCTGAGTAACCGTAACTGAGTGCTGTTAGAGGAAATTTATCTGATGGTCCAAAACCCGAAATCAGAGATCAGCCCAATTCTTTTTCACTCTCTGGTGCAGTAATGTTTCTTTCATGAGAGAGAGTTCTTTTTTTTCAGGAAAATACAGCAGGATTTTATGATCTTCTTTGACAGCTGTAGGTTAACTTTGTGTATGTGTGGCTTCAGTTTTTTTAAACTTCCTTATTTGGTCAGGTAAAAATTTTTCTCCTAGATTTGACCAGAGATTTCTCCCCAGACTGTAATTTCAGTTGTCATTCCGTGCTGCTTGCTTAACATTTGTGTCTTTTCAGCTGAATAAGATACTTTGCAATTGTCATAGCACTATTGTCTGTTAATTAAGCACCAGTGCAATTAAATACCGTCAGCACCTTTGCCTCTCAGAGGAGGAGGTGGCTATGATTTCAGATGCTACTTGGTTAATAGTTAGGGTGACTTCTTCCCAAGTACCAAGAAGAGCAGACCCATCTCCATTTCCCGGGATCGCAGGGGTGCAGGGACTTGCCTCTTGGCCGAGCGAGAGAAACAGAACCCGGGAGTGTGGACTGGGATCCAAACCCCGCACCCGTTAGCCAGCGCTGATTCTCAGGGTGAGGGTGAGGGACTGGGACTGGCGCTGCTCTCGGCAGTGACTGGCCCCACAGACACCGCTCTCAGCTTGTCAGTCCCGCCGGCAGTCCCTGAGCTCAGCAGAGACAGATCCTCTGGTGCCAGCCTGGGCAGCTCTTCTGCTTCCAGCATCTCAAGGGGGGCTGCAATGAAGAGGGAGACTCCCTTGTTACAAGGAGTCCCAGGGGAAAGCCAAGGTCAAGTGGGCACGAGTTACTGCTGGGGACATTCCAGTTGGACACAAGAGGAACATGTTTCACCACGAGAACAATCAGCCACTGGAATAATCTCCCCAGGGCAGTGGTGTATCCCCCAACAGCGGACACTTTTAAGATTCAGCTGGACAGGGTGCTGGGCCACCTTGTCTAGGCCGGCCTTTGCCAAGGAAGGTTGGACCAGCTGATCCTCGAGGTCCCTTCCACCCTGGGATTCTGTGATTCTGGTTCCGCTGTCTGAGATGTGGGCGAGCAGAACCATGAACTGTATCTGACCAGTGCCTTCCACCATGTTATTGCTCTCCCTCTTGGAAATACCTTACTTGATACATTCTATGATTTCATTTGTGGGCTTTTTTCCCTTTTGGTTTTCAGGCTGAGATAATCACCCCCTGGAAGAGATGGAAAATACACAAGTAAGGTTTTAGTCTTTGGGGTGTTTTTAGTTCCTCCTCTGAGTCACCTTCTCAAAGACTGTGTCATTCATCAGTGTCTACAGACCCCACAGAAACCAGCTTCCTAACACAGGAATTTAAATGGCTTAAGATCAGGTGGTGAATTTCTCAGAATTCTTGACAAATTTCAAGGCATGTTTCAGGTTTCCCTGCAGGTGAACCTGAAGCATGCAAACAGTCTTTGCTGTCCATCAGCAGCAATACAAAAGCCTCAAAATTTGGGTGGCAATCTAGAGGAACACCTATTTGGCTTTTGCCCACTACTTTTTGTCTAAACAGAGGCAGAAGAGGACCAGGGTCTATTTTTATTTGACTGTAATACCATGTTTTGGCCAGCATCTGCACAGTTAATGACTGCAGGTGAGCAGGGTTTGTGTTGTACCTTCAGCAGGGTCAGTGAGCACAGAGCTTACACGGATTAACCTGATTAGACACCTGCGCATCTTTTCATTCAGCAATAGGTAAGATTTCTATTTTTTTACAGTGTATAGTTCTTGTCTGAAACTTTCTTGTGGCAGATGCTCTTAAGTGCAGTTTTTCCTGGCCAAAAAAAGAGAAAAAATCTCTCCATGGCCTTTTAAAAAGAATAGCGAACTGAGGATGCCATCTTTGCCTGCTGGGCAACCTGAATGTAACACTTGCCATCCAGAGTGTTGATTTTTCAGGGGAAAAAACACAACCTGCTACTCCCTCTCCTGGCCTCACAGGGGAAATAGGGGGCATTCTCGCTATTTTTTCAGAAAATGAAAAAGTCATAAAGTAAGGGTTCTAGTTAGACCTGTTGATACCAGAGACTTGAACAATTCCGTTGGTACACAAAGGATACAAGGAGCAGGCTCCTTTGTGTGCACTTTGTAGACAAGATCAGCAGGTCTGCGTGCCGAGCAGCAGCCCCAACCGTGAGCTGTGACCATCAGTGGGTGAAGTGAGTTAAGGTCTGTACTTCAAAACAACCGCCCGAGACCCTCCCTCAATTCAGTATGCTTGTGCAGAGACACATTCACAGGCGTTAGATTTTAGAATTTATATTAGAAATTAGAGGAATGAAATTATATAAATGCTAGAAATTATATGATTTTTTATTTAGAATTTCTACAAATGTTTATTTTTTTTCTGTATATGATGTGTGTTCTATTGTCCCTGGGTGTGCATGTTAGGAGGAAAGATCCCCCACGCGCCCAGCACTGTAAGAAAAGCGTTGGCTTTATAAACTCTCATGTGGCTTGGGGAGTTTTCTTGGTTACGATTTTCAGGAATATCCTGGCCCCCTCCAGCTCTCCTGGATTTTCTGAGCTGAGCTGATCCGTCATTTCCATCCTACAAATCCATGTGCTCTAATGAACTTCCCCCCCAGCGCCGCTCAGCACAGAGGTGAACTGCCCGGCGTGCCCCGAGCGGCGACACGGGGCGTAAAATAACACGGGAAAGGGAGGTGACACCCCCGCCTTGCACGAGGACCCTGCACAAACAATCCCATTGCACGCACACCCTGCACAAACACCCCCGTCGCACGCGGCTCCTTGCACGCCCGCCCCCGTCGCACCGGGTGCCGTGCACATGCGTGCATTCCGGGGCCGGGACTACAACTCCCAGCGTGCCCCGCGTGGGAGGCCGGGGGAGCTGCGCGCTAATTGGCTGAGGGGGGGTGGGGGTCGAGGCTGGCGAAGGGGCCCGCTCTCTGTCAGAGGCGGAGCCGCGGGGGGTGGGGTTGTCTGTGGGGCACGGGAGTGGGGCTGGGGGAGCCCCGAGCCCGGGGGGGCTGCGAGCCGGGGGGGTCCCGCCCCTTTCCCTGCCCGCCCCAGGCCCCAGCCCGGGGGTCCCGGCCGAAGCCCCTCGAGGAGCTGATTTGGCCGCCCCGAGGGACGGCTGGGGGGGCAGCCCCGAGCTGCTCGGCTGGGG
This sequence comes from Tyto alba, assembly GCF_018691265.1. NCBI lineage: Eukaryota > Metazoa > Chordata > Aves > Strigiformes > Tytonidae > Tyto > Tyto alba. The sequence continues at coordinate 29,404 of NW_024881280.1, forward strand.
CCTCGTTCTTGGGGCAAGAGGCAGCGGGGGCCTGCGCAGCGCTGGGAGTTGGCGCTGAAAATCCCAGCTCGGGGGGGTCGGGGCTGCTTCCCCCTCCCGGGGCGGCTCCTGCTCCGCCAATTCCAGCCAGCAGCCCCGCAGCTTCATCCGGGTTTCTTGGTATTTTGCTCTTCAAACTCCAGTTGCAGAAATCAGGCTAGTGTTTGAACAGTTTTTGGTTGCTGTGATGACTGCAACAGGCTACAAAGATGGACCTCAGCAATTCACTAGTCCCAGACCTTCCCCTTTGTGCCTTTAATTGAAGAATAATTTGAAAAATGATGGAAACTAATGGGTGTTTGGGCCGTACAGAGTCTTTCTTTGCATGGGGGAACAGATTTTGGTTTTCTTGGCTTAGTTACTGTCCATGGAGGCAAGGAAGGAGAAACCAAGCAGCAGTGATGTCTTTTCTTTAGATTTAAGACATGCATAAAAACACTTAACTAAAAGAAGCCAATGTTAAATTGTCTTGTTTAATGTTAGCAGGAAGCTGATGGGAATATCCTTAAATCAAAACTGATACAAAACAGAAATGTGTCCTAAGCGTCTGCTGTGTGTAGTGTCACCCTTAGTGGATTTCAAACCCTTTCATTTCCTGGTGATCAGCTCTAACTGTCTAGAGCAACGCAGATAAGTTGTATTAACATGGTAGCTATTTGATTCGTTTCTTATATCCACAAATGCTTTTTAAAAAAGTATTTGGATTTCAAAGTTAGGTCAAGTTATCTAAAAATCGTAAGCAGGACTTTTTTTTTTTTTTTTTTTTTTTTTTTTTTCCTCTCATTTATATTAATGCTGGGTAAAAGCAGAAGTTGATTTGGAAACCTGTAAGCTGAAGGGTGTTTTCCAGTGAGGGGTGTGTTTTTTTGTTTTGGTTTGGTTTTTTTTTCCCTTTTGTGAAGTCTTCAGTATTTTATTTTCTCCCTCAGTATTTCTAGGCTGCAGAAGCAGCCTCACAGGCACTATGGAATTCTCCCATTAGCTGGGCTCCTCCTAAGGATGTGGATTGCATCCATACTCATAAGCCAGCTGCAGCAATGAAGCCATTTTGGGTATTTGAAGAGGAGGAAGAACTGAATCACCAGTATAACAAGACTAAAATTTGTTAACCTCTTGGGTTTTTCAGGGCAAACTTAGCACGAGTTTCCTTTACAAGCTGGTGGTTCTTGGTAAACTGAATAACTTGTTCCACGAATGGATTTCAGAATTTGGTGAGAGCAAGGTAAAGGATTTTTATATGTTATTACCAAACAGCTGAAGCCTTTTTATTTCTCTTAAAGGCCATACTACTGGGATTTATTCTACAAGTTCAACTTTTAACTTTCTCCTTAAGTATTGAGTAGAGCTGTAGCAACTGCCATTGAAATAAGGTATAAAAGATACTACAGTTCACAATCTTGAACTCTTTGGGGCACTGAATAAATGTGTGAAGTGGCTCTGTGGGTTGACTTCTGGCAGCTAACAAAGCTGCAACAACGTATTGTGGGGTGAGCTAGGTGGGAAATGGGCACTAATCTCGCCCCAAACAGCCTGCAGCACCCAGTGTGGTTTGAAATTATGACACTAGACTTGCCTTTTGCAGAGACTGTGTTCCTTTATGTGCATCTGCTGTGGGGAAGACTAATAATAGTCCTTAATTTGTGTAAATTAATGAAAGGACTGCTACATTACTCATCTCTTTTTTTTTTTTAGTTACAAGCTCTCATTTCAGAAAACCAGTAGCAGTCTATTAGACTAAGAACTCAGTATAGGCTTGAGAAGACACTGTTCATGGAGGCTGTTGTAGCCTTTCTAAAAGGCCTGTATGCTACCTAAACTTGCACATAGGTCAATGTGTATCTTATACTATAAAGTAAATGCTTTCTCTTCTACCCACAGAATCTTCCCCCTTCAGCAGCAGCAAATGTTGGTGTCAGAATATTTACATTTGGTTCTTACAGGCTTGGAGTACACACTCAAGGTAGAACTTTCATTGTCTGCTCATAGTTCTGATGTTTGAAAGTGACTTCCAACAATAACGGAAGAAATGGAATCTCTTTGCAGGTGCTGACATAGATGTAGTTTGTGTTGCTCCTAGACATGTAGAAAGATCAGATTTTTTTCAGTTGTTCTTTGAAAAACTGAAATATCAGGAGAAGATTAAAAAATCTAAGAGCAAGTAAGCTCTTTCCCTGTTAATCGTGCAACTTCTACAGTAAGAATGTTCATGTTAAAGACTCATAATGGTAGTGGATGTCTTACAAGTCAAAATTAAAAAATTAATTTTTTCTGAGTTCCTTCTAAAATACTGTCTTATGCAGCATGCAAATGCTGAAGTCGAGCTTTTGGTTCCTTTCCCCAGTGGCTGTGCACCACGTAAGAATCTTTGTGGTATGCTTCTCCCCTCCCCTTGGTTTGAGAATGAGTCGGCTGTATCAAAAAGCAAGGCTGTCCCTGGGAGCCCTGCTTTCATCTCAGGTGCAGTAAGGGGCCTGGACATGCACGCCGGGGGAGGAGGGGGCAGCCTGAAAACTCAGGAAGTTGGCGGTGATGTGGAAAGGCTCCTGTCAGTCCCTTGGCCATGCTGTTCCTCTGGATAGACTTTAGGAGCTCCCGTTCATTCTCCTCTGGCCATGTTCCTCTCTGGCTCCTCAGCCTGAGCCTTTGCGGCCGGGATGCACACTGACAGCTTTCCAGAAAGTTCACAGGGGCTGTGCTGGGAACATACAGAACTGCTGTGTAAAATGCCCCTCGGGTGCATGCACTGTGTACCTCGCAGGTAAAACTGAGCTCCTGGGAAGTGCTTCTCAGCCTGGGCTTCCTCACGCAGACGGTTTGAAAGACTTCATGTGCATAGCTACAGAGCCTTTGTTTAGGTGACTGTCACCTGAAAACAGACTCTCAGCGGGCTGTGGCACAGTTCTGACAAGTGCTCTACAAAACTAAAGACTTTCAGAAGGTAGCTGACAGCATCTCGGGCATGGTAGAAAATAAAAATAAAGAAGACCAGTGCATGCTGTCAAATGTGGACAGAATTTGTTAGATTTTTCTGGATGTTAACCAGCAGTAAGAGAGCTACAGAAATGTCTTGCTTTTCTTCCTCACTACCAAGGTAAGTACCTTACAGCCACTGATCCTGGTGGCTCACTGTGCGCTGTTTGTTCCTTACAATCCATGATCAGCCTCAGAATCTCTTGGCTAAATAGCTTCTTGATGCCAGTATTAATACAGTATTAGTGCTATACTGCTTGCAGCTTACTACCAATTTTTTTGGTTCGGAAGCAACTCAGTCTTTATGCTGAATAGTTTAACAGTGTAAATTCTGTATTTTATCATAGTTTAGGAAAAAGGTTAAAGTAGCAAGAGATATTTTCTTACACAGTGATCCTCTCCTTTACAGGCAGTTGAAGATACGTGTGTACCAGTTGTCAAATTTGAGTTTGATGGAATTGAGGTAAGAATTTTGCTTTTTTTCTTTAAGTCAGAAGGTTTTTATCTTCCTTTGGAATAGGATAACCTTTCCAGGGACTTGTGACCTTGCTATTTTACAAGGTTATTGGTACCTTACAATGTATTTAGGAAACTGTAATCAAACAGCCTGACCACAGCCTATCCCAGGAGAAGGCGCTGCAGTAAAATGGGAGCTGATAGGAAAAGAAGCCCCTAGGAAGCCTGGCGGGCACGGGAACATCAGGGGCACCTCTTGCTAAGCCTGTGCTGCAGGCCAGGGTAGCCCACTGGAACAGCAGTTATGTCACAGGGATTGTGCAGCGTGGGAGTAGAGGCAGTGTCCTTGCCAACCCTTCTGAGCTCTGACAAACCAGCTTTCTGCAGGGGGGCGGGGATAGTGCAGCTCACCGTATGGATCATGTGAGCAGAATATAAATGTTTTGTTGCAAATCAAAAATGAAGTGGTCGTGAGACAAACGGTCTGGAAGATGAAAAGTGAAAGCCCCCATTTGACTCCTGCCCAGGTTTGTCAGCTGCAGGAATCCTTGTATCTTGAATGCATCTTACCCCGTGAGTGCAGACCTGCATGCTGTAGTACCTCAGCACGTTACTGCTCGGTGTCACTGTCGCCAAGACCTTCAGTGACCTTCTTGTGGCCTCTCTCTGCTACAGACATTCACAGAATAATTTTCTTGCCTCAGGCTATACTATAGACCAGATGCTTCAGGATCAAAAGGGCTTACTGCAGAAGGAAAATGCTCTCTCCTTTGCTGAAGAGTAGTTGAGGTGACTGAACTTGCATCTTAATTCTATGATTTATGTTCCCTTGTAATGGAAATTGGAAGTTTAGAGTAATCTTTTCAACTTAAAAACCCCTTCCTTTCCCTAGCTTAAAAATGGGGGATGCAGTGAAGGTTTTGTAAATAACATATGGAACTTCTAGCAATTCTCTTGAGTTTTCTGGCAAGTAAATCTCTTGGGACATGTATCTGTAGTCACGTAGTTCTAAATACAAATGTTAACCTCTCCGTAGACTTGACTAGCTTTTTTCCCACTGGTGTGCTGTTTGCAAACAGTGCAGCGTTCTCATATCTCACCGTTGGCACTTTTTTTCCCTGTTAAGATGGATCTCATGTTTGCTGGACTGTCTCTGCAAACTGTTTCTGATAATCTTGATCCCAGAGGTGACTCGTGTCTGAGAAGCCTGGATACGAGATGTATGTGGAGCTGAAATGGTAAGCATGTTTGCACATCGTTAAAAAGAAAGTGTTACTGAACTTGGTGTAGAATGCACATGGCACAACCCATCGGTTTCTGTACAAGTTGCAGAAGCTGATCTCCTGTATAGTTGAGATCTGAGGAGGTGGCGAGTGGGCTGAAATCGAGGTGTTTCAAGGAGTTGTGTGTTTAGATAGATCTGCATCTCATGTTTCTTTGATCAGGCTGTGTGCGTTGTTCCAGTTCACCATACAAACTGCTTCAGACAAATAGGTAGAGCATTTGATAGAGAAGGATGTGTAGTAGTTCATAAAAAACATAAAGATATTTATTTATTTTACTTCTAGACAGATACCCTAGCAAATTTTTGCACGTAGCTCTAGCTCTAACCAAGGATAGTGCCCGCATTTCAGGAAAAGGCATATCTAAAAGCTGTTAAACTCAGCGTCTAGTAATATGCCATGAGGCCATTATTCAAGGAAAGATACTGACGGCAGTACTAAGAGAGAGCTATTCTGACTCCTGCCCAAGTGAATTCTGGGGATAAAAAGCATCAGCTACCCTGAGTTTCTTCTTCACAAGTTTTTCTTTGTTATTTTTTAAAGGGCCATTTCACATTATTCCACATATGTTCATGAGCATCATGCCTCCTCTCAAAGTCCTTTACCAATTTAAGATTTCTCTACAAACATGTCTGACCTTTCAGTTCCTAAGAAAACATTTTAAAATATCAAGAAATTACTAGTGAAAGCCACCAGCTGGCAGTCCAGGTTAAAATCTCTCCACGTATCCACATGAGATAACCAAAAGTGGAAATGAAGACAATTTCTCTCCCATATCTCCTCCGAAGTGCTTTGTGGTAATGGTTACAATCAGAGCAGGGAGACACACAAAATCCAGCAGCTGCACCTATTCGGTTTCTGGCCTCCTCACGGCTGTCAGGAGGTGAAGGACGTCACTGCAGAGAAGCTTTACCGAAAGACACACCTGCTCTGTAAGAACTGCTGCCAAATTATCGCTGTCGGTCAACTGTAATCTCTACCATATTGGAGCTACTAACCTACATTATGAAACCCCTATCACTGCTAATCCCTTGAATCATCCAGTCCACCTAACGAGAGAGGTGGAGTGGAACTCCTCCTGATTCTTCTAGCCAATCTGCTGCTCCATTACAGACAGGGAAGGCAGTTACCTGGAAAATGAAACGCCTATGCTCCTTCTGAATCTTTTTATATTCCATCAGTTCCTTGGCAGAATGATTTGTAAACTCATCAGAGTTTGGACTTTTTCTTTTCCCTGTTAAAAGAAGTTTCACCTTTATTCCAATTCTAATTTGACCTTTTTTACCAAAAGACACCAAGAAACAAAACACTGGCCAATATGAGAAAATGTATACTGCATGCAAATGCAAAAGGTGGACATCCTATGTAAGCAAAAGCAGTTTAGAATTCCTACAAGGCTTAGGGAAAGTTTTAGAATTACATTGTGTCTTGGTTTAGTTTTGCACATTTGCCATCTGCAACGAGAAAGTATATTGGAAGGAACACGATGCCATTTTTGCTCATGTCAGATGCAGTGTAACTGCAGTGCGATACGCTATCAAAATATAAACACGAAAACCAGCGCAACTTCATTGAGCCAAATGCCTACTCCACTTTAAGTCTCTGTTGTTCTCTGGAAAACTCCTCCCTAGGGAAGGGAGGCCGAGAGCAGCCTGGCTGGTGTCAGGAATCCCAGCAGGACCAGGGCAGTGACCGTCCCCCTGCACTCGGCCCCGGTGAGGCTGCACCTCATATACTGGGTTCAGCTTTGGGCCCCTCACTGCCAGAAAGACATCGAGGTGCTGGAGCGTGTCCAGAGAAGGGCAATGAAGATGTGAAGGCTCTAGAGAACAAGTCTTGTGAGGAGTGGCTGAGGGAACTGGGGGTTGTTTAGCCTGGAGGAAAGGAGGCCGAAGGGGAGACCTCATCACCCTCTACAACTACCTGAAAGGAGGTTGCAGCGAGATGAGTGTCAGTGTCTTTTCCCAGCTAACAAGGGATAGGACAAGAGGAAATGGCCTCAAGTTGCTCCAGGGGAGATTTAGGATCAATATTAAGAAAAATTTTTCAATGAAAGGATTGTTGAGCAGTTGGAGCAGGCTGACCAGGGAAGTGGTGGAGTCACCATCCCTGGAGATATTTAAGAGACGTGTAGATGTGGTGCTTGGGGATGTGGTTTAGTGGTGGGCTTGGCAGTGTTGGGCTAACGGTTGGACTTGATGATCTTAAAGGCCTTTTCCAATCTCAGTGATTCTGTGATTCTGTAAAGGAGGTGCTCGTGTCGTTGGGGTGGGATTTGAACGAGCCGCTGGTGCTGCTGTTGGCACCCAAGCTGATGACATGTTTACAGGAGCTGGGGGATATCCTGGAGGGGGGACAGTGCACTCAGCAGGTGGGGGCTGAGCAGGTGTGTACTGAGGAGGAAATGGTGGTGGTGGTGGTACCCGCGGTGGGAGAGGAGGTGCAGTGGGGTGGTGGAGGGTGCAAGGGAGGTGTAGGCACAGGCACAAAGACCGGTGTTGGTGCTGGTACTGTTGGGGTCTGAGTCCTTTGGACATGTTCCCTGTGTGGCGTCCTCAGTCTGGACTTCTAAAGAAACCCCAAAACACGTATCACTGTTGTTACACTCTGCTCTGATTTGAAAGAGTGAAGGAACGAAGCAGGAGCACGGTGGCAAGCACTTCTTGTTCTCACCTTGAGCACTTTCCCTCCCTGCTTTCCGTTCATTTGAGACTACACTCACTTCTCGATCCTCATACTTCCTTCCACACCCTCACCCCCAGCAGTTCCCTCAGTCTTCTCTCCGTATACTCAGCTTTGCAACTGTGGATGGAGTCTGCCTGTGCTTAAAAGAGACTCCCATCTCCCACGAGCCAAGTGCCCACTGCTCCTCTGCCACTCCTTGATACACTTAATACTTCACACTTCTGATCTTCACCGTACTGCACAGGGATTAACTCATCTGCTCTCAGACTTCTAACCTCTTCCACACGTTTCCTGTGTTGTTGCCTCGTGATGATGTATTTGGCCTGTTCTTGTCCCTGACTTTTTATTTTCTTCTTACTGAATTTGAGGTCTTAGACAATCTGTGGGATGGATCCTGGTTTTTGTTTTGACTGATCTTCAAGATTTTATAAACACAGTGCACCCTTACAATCTCTCTACAACAAATATATACCAAAAGGAAGGAATAACTCGATACTGCACTAATAGATAAAACAGGATCCTCTCTCTCCGGCTGAGAGAAAACAGCTTGGCTATTTGAGATGACTGAATTGAAGACATTCAAAATTGTCATAAAATAACAGCATTGCCTCTTCCAGTAATTTGATCTGTCAATATTAACTAGGTTTCTAAAAAAATCTATTGGCGGCTGATTTCGATTGGGAAATCAATTTCTTCAGCCCTATTCAGCCATTAATCAAAAGGCTAGGTTTTCACCCGATCCTTTAATTAGATTTCATTTTTATACGTAATTATGGTTTCCTCAAAAAGAGTTAATTTTTCAGAGTCCTCTTTGAGTCATGTACTGGAGTTTTATTTTAAATAATCTTATTGCAAGCAAGGAACCCCTCTGTTAGGCCAAATGAAGCCATTTAAAAATTAATTACCACTTGTATTCTCCACAACTATCTGTGCATACTTATTTCATTGTAAAGCAGCTGTTGTATAATTTATGTGTTACTGCCTTGTTTAACAGGTTACAAGTAGCAATATATTTCATTTCTGTAGAATACTTACGGTTCCCAGCCTGGACTGACGCCTCCACCAGCTCTCATTGGGTGACCTTTGGCATGGGAAGAGGAAAAAGAAAAAAATCCCATTCACTTTATCTGAAGAAAATTTTTTAGAAGAAATTCTAAAGTTAGAGTTACTTACCAGCTGTGGGTATTGATTGTCCTTGGGGGCCCAGAAGACTTGGTAATGTTGGTTGCTTTAGTACAGGAACCTGCTAGCCCTGGTGAATAAATGCAAACAGTTGGAAAATAAGCTCCAGCAAAATACAAGTATTATTGCATATGTTGAAAGAAAACTTATGCTCTCTTCCAACAAAGTGCTGATTGTCAGAGGAAGATTTAGCAAGTTCAGAGGCCGTCACCAGAGCAGCAGGAGGTGTCGGAGCCCTGAGTGGCGGTGGAGGTGGTGGCGGCTGCTGCTGCTGTTGCTGCTGAATCTGCTTACGGAGCCTTTTTGTGTAGCCAGTTCCATTTTTGAAGTTGTTCACAGCCTGAAGGCAGAAAAACATTTACAAGAATGGTAATAGGAACCTCCAGGAGATATACAGACAAAAGCCTCCACAGAGTAAAATTACTCCTGTGTTCCCATAAATACTATCAATCCTAAAATAAGCCAACATACAGATATAGTCAGATTAGACATAAGGCAGAAACTCTTCCCTGTGCGGGGGGGGAGGCGCTGGCCCAGGGTGCCCAGAGGAGCTGTGGCTGCCCCCTCCCTGGAAGGGTTCAAGGCCAGGTTGGACGGGGCTGGTGGGAAGGGGTTGGGACTGGATGATCTTTAAAGGTCCCTTCCAGCCCAAAGCGTTCTGTGCTGTATGAACACATCACATTAAACACTGATATTAATGACTGGTAACTCAGAGTATCTGTATTTAAAGTACTTCAGTGTTAACACCAAACTGAGGCAATCACGTTAAACAAAAATGTGACCTGAATTTGCCAGATTGTCTCTAAAGAGTTGTATGCTTCTGTAGCAACAGATAATGTATTTGAGAAATAAATCTAGTTTATTCAGTCAGCCTTGCTTAAGGAGATGTAAATTAGTATTTTCTTCTCTTTCAGATTTTTACAAACAGACTTTTCTTACAAACAGTTGATGTAAAAATCTTCCTGTTACCTGGCGTAGGCACTTGTTGGCAATTAAAGAATCAGGAGAAACATCTGTCTGGTGACATGTTGGGCATGTGTGTTCCTCAGATTCCAGTAATGCTGTTCTAATACCTGTGAATAATTAGAATCATCAGAATAGTTCGTAGGCAAACTAAGGAAATTTTGTTGGTTCTAATCGATTATAAAAACACTTAAATGATTGATGGTGAATATGGTCTTGAATTGAGAGCCTGAATCTATAAATGATTCAGTAGTGTAAAAAATTGATAGTGCGCAGCAAAACACTATACAGTTTTGACAGTTCACTCTTGTAATATTTGAAGATGTAGAGTAGGCCTGTGTCTTGATGTTCCAACTAGTCTTTTTTCCACTATCTAGTACAGTGCGAAGTCACCAACCTCAAGGGTTAATGAGTAAAACACACCTCAGTCATTAGTATGTTCAAGTCCTGAAGGTTTTAACCGACTCTCCCATGGAGCAGAATGTGGATCACATGCCTAACTAGCCATTTGTTGCAGATCACAGGAAGTCACCCGAGTTGGCCATAGAGTTTTGCATGAGAGAAAAGGCTGTGGACAAGCCAAATGCATTTGATATCCAATACTGTAATCACCTGCACAATTAAGCACTCCTCTCATACCTGTCCCTCTGCAAGTAAAGAGGGTTGAACTAGATGCATAAAAAGGGAAAAAAGCTTTCTGCTTTTTTTTGTCTTCATTTCTATGAGCAGGGTTCTTTCCCAATCAGGGTATAGTTAAGTATTAAATAGAGCTGTTAGCAAAGTTAATTTTGTTATCTCCTGTTTTCTGCTTTCAGAAGATCAGATGTGGTGCTTTGAGCTAACAAACATGGGAGGAACACTTACATTCATCACAATAACTGTTTCCACAGCAGGGAATAACAGCGGCGTCAGTCAAGATATCTCTACAAATGAGACATAACATCTCCTCTGGAAGAGGATCACCGTCTGAGGAGGAAGAGGATGGCTCCTCTGGTAAGAAGGGAGGCTTCTCCTTCTTTCCTCTAGCATAAGCTTCCCTGGAGGGTGGGTGGGGAAGGAAAAAGAAAAAAGTTAAAGATGGATAAAGGAAAACTTCTCCAAGCTTTGGCTTTTATGAAAGGAGGATGATAGATGGAATTCTCACTCCACATTAGCCTTCACAACCACAGGCATTTAGTTTAAACTACTCTTCTAGAGTCACAACACTGGAAGAGGGAGGGGGGGAACAACCTTCCTTCTGCAGAACTTTCCCATTTGTTGGATCATCTAAGAAATTAGCTCAGACTGGAAAAATCATTTTTGACAGCTAGAAATCAGGTGACATGAATCCCACCTCTCCTTTGCCAGAGGGTGAATGTAAATTGCAGGCTCGGGGTAAAGTTAGTCTCTGAGTAATTATGTTTTATAAATGGAAGTCCGTGTCACAGCTTCTACGAAAGGAGATCCATGACAGAAAATCAGAAGTGCTTCCAAGTGCATTTTAAAACAGCCACTCTTGTCAGCACACAGTAGTACTTTCTTCATTTATAGCAACAGGAAATTGTCAGTCTGTTTCACACGTGGGCTTTGGTAAAAGCCAGAGGGGAAGGACATCTCAGTCCAACAGCTCTATGGTAAATTTTTCAAAAAGCTTTTGAAACGTAAACCAGAAGCAAAAGGAGCTTTCAAAGGGAACGACTCCACTGTAAACACTACTGAAATGCTTTGTAGAAGTACAGATTCTGAGCATACCAGCAGCTTAACCAATTTCCAGGGACACAAACAGCAGGAGCGCCCTGTTTTAATATTAGAAAGTGTCACAGATTTCAAGGTTAAGATCCAATGACAGTGCTTCCTCCCCCGTAATTACAGACGATGGCCAACTTGGTTGCACTGTCACTCAGGCATTTACGCACGGCTTCTCTCGTTCACTTTTTGGTCAGTCCCAGTAATTCCATACTTACGCATTAATAGTTGGTATCACATATTTTCCTGTCTTGGTCAGCATAGCACCCTTCGTATTGGGATCTTTCACCTCCACCATGAAACTCCTTGGAATTCCTGTGCTCTTTTTAATTCTGGGAACAGACTCAAATTTTTTGTCCTGATAAGAAAAGAGAATACGGACATATCTCATCTTAAGACCCACACTTACAATGACATTTCATTGATTATTTTGAGCAGCAAAAGCCTCTAATCCTCCCCTTTAACTCAGCCTAAGGGTTGCTTGATGAATATAGCCAGGATGCTCCACAGGCTTGAGCAGTGTTTTGAACTTTCTAACAGAAAAATTCCAGCAATATTGAAATATATAAAGATATGCATTCAAGTTCACAGGAGGAAGATCTGTGGGCACATGTAATGTCTATGACGTAGATAAAAAGAAAATTTCATGTTGAAAATTCCATCTTTCCCTTGGAATTTTGAAGGGCTTTGCACCATTGCCATATAACCTCTGTATTTCACCCCAAGAGGAACAAGTTCTCAAGATGAATATTCATGTATTTGTCACATAACTGCCGAGGTACAACAATTAAAAACAAAGTAACACCAGAAGTCCCCCACAATCTTACCCCATTTGTTGGGCAGTTCTTTATATAGTGGCCAGGATTTCCGCAACGAAAACAAGTATATGATGGTGGAGGTAGACCCAAGGATTTCTTCATGTAACTAAAATTTTTTGGGGAAAAAAAAGAAAAAGGTATGCATGTGTCACTCTTGTTCAAACAAACATCTCTACAATTTTTCCATAGCCTTTAGAGAACAGATTTGACATTGTCAACACTTACTTGATTGGATCATACTGTCGGCAAGACTGTATCATCATAGCTTTTATCTTGTCTTCTTCGGAAGCGTTGGCTTCAGCCAGATTGGCAGTCTGTTTAACAGGCAGTTATTTGACACACACATTAGAAACACATCTAAGCCCGCACAGCCTGAAGACAACACCACTCACCTAATCCTGTAAAGAGCAGCACCACCCTAGCTGAGGTTGCATGAAAACAGCTGCTTATATAAAATATAGTTCTCCTGAAGGTGTTCTGGGGAGTCCTTACTGCCATGACGTGGTGTTTATGTGCCTCTTAACCTACTTGAAAAGAGCATTCTTGGGCACTCAAAACCTTAGGCTCTGTTTGTACCTTACATAAAGTCTTGCGTAACCAGTCCAGTTTTCTTCCAAGTGGATTGAAGTTATGTGTAGAAAAAAAATTATTATCCAGTAGTTTTAAACTGATTCTCAAGCTCCAGACTATTTGAAGGGGAAGGTCTTCACTGTACATTTAGTTGAGAGAGTTCTATGCAAGTATCATTATTTACATTTTCCAGCATTAAAGGGACACACAACTTAAGAGTTGGGGAAGATGTTGCTTGCTGAAATTTGGCTTCAGACACAGAAGCTTTAAAAGGAATCAAGCTTCTTATAATGCCTCAGGAAAAATTCTTTTCGGTAGAAATTTGACCGTCACGTGCTGTCGGCAGCCAAACGGCACGTCCCCTGCCTACTAACTTCTTCATATGAAGGGATTTAACTACAGTCAGCACAACCTGCAGTTCTTCTCCAGTTGACTGTGTCTTTTTAACATGCAAATTGTAACAGAAACCTTACACAGAACGAGATCGTCACATTGTTGAAGCCAGCTGATTTTTTTTTCAGTAGTGTTTGTTCAAATGTTTTTATTACACACTAGTGCAGACACAAGCAGGGCCTAAGGGAGCGACTGTAAATGATTTGGACCTTCAAGGAACCTGTCACTCAGATCAACCACTGGTGTGTCTGTTTTTATATGCATTCATTCACAAAAGTAACCAGCTAGTTTCAACGGTTCATTAAATGACCGTCTCATAGACACAGTTTTTTCTCATCCGTAACATAATCCAGGTTGACATCCATGAAATAACTTTCATTAACATTTACAGAAAACTTTACAGATACTCGACTGATTTGTTTGAACCCAAACCATTTACAAAACACGTCCCAAAATGACTAAGCATTACTAGGAATAGACCAAAATTCAAATAAAGCATTTCATACATAGTAATAATAATGCAGAAAACTTTTTTGCAACACGTTGCCTCCATGCTAAACCAGTCTGCACTGAAGAGGTTAGAATAAGTAACAGTTTTGAGCTGCTTTATGCCATGTTCCTGCATTTTTCTGAAACACTTAAATTTTCTCGAAAGCTTCAATGCGTACACCACTTTGACAGCATTTCACATTTTAGAGTAAAACTTCACATGAGTTTACAGAACCAAGGGTACGTTTAGGGACAGCACTAATGGAGACCAATTTCTTTTGGTGGCTACCTTCCAAACTAATTGGGTGTGTTTGTTTGGTTTGTTTTTTTTTTTTGTCTTCCCAAATATACACAATTTAATTCTGCATTGGGAGGGAGAGGAGATTTCTCTTTCTTGGTAATGAACTCCAGCCTTTATTTTCAGAAGAAAGAACTAGCTCCTCTGCACTGGGCCCTACCTTCTCTAATCCTTGTCACTTTAAAGACTAGTAATTTCCCTGGCTAGCACTCCTCCTTTTCACACAGTGCAATCACTAGTGCTTTCCCAGACAAAGTTACACAGCGTTGAGCAAATAATGCAAGCAGTTCCATAGCAAAACATGGCGTTACAACAGCTTCGGAAAGTCACATCTGCTAATATGCCACACGTACACGTGGTATGTTCCTACAAACCATTAGGTACATTTACACAATTTCCACAGCCTGCATTCAAACAAATCAGATTGTGTTGTCCACTGTCTACATGAAACTGTGCAGCGTTCCACAAATGGATCTATACAGTGACTAGAAATTAGAAAATAGCCATGCAGTTGTGCATGGTACAGGAACGCTTCTCTTTCGGCTGTTCACAACTTACAGCAAATTAAATTATTCTGTGAAAATTCTGTTAGTTTCCAGTGCAAAATTACGGAAAAAATCTGAGAAACAGCAAAACAGCTTCTGAAGTGTTGTGTTCTGAAGGTGAGTAATACTGCAACAGTACGTTGTGGCTGAGAAGTTACTCCCCTTCTATCTTCCCAAACTGGGAACTAATCTTTACAAGACAGTAACAAAATATAGCACACACATATTTAAAGTTAAAACAAGTACTGTAAATTATTAAAAATTAAGTTTTGTTCACATTAAAACAGTTATCCAGCTACAGATCACAGTATAAGATTTAAAAATACAAAGCAAACACTTGTTATTTTTTAAGTATTTGACAAGAATATACCTTAATAAGCTGCGCCAGAGAAATTGATGCAGAAGACTCATCAATCTGTTCGCAAAAAATCAAGCACATATTCAAGTTCTACCATCAAAATATAGCAATAGTTAACCTCTACTGTATCCTGAAAGTCTGCACTATATCCTCCGAGTGTCACTGAAAAAGGCATTTCCAACCTAGTGTAATGGTATTTGTTCAAAACAAAATCCAAACCTATGACAGCTTAAGAGTGCCTAGTGTGGTTAATGAGAAGGAACTAAAAACAACCGAACCTCACTTGAGATCCACTTACTTGCTCCAGAATATCTCAGAGAGGGACCCTTGTCAGATGCTCACAAGTGCTTAAAAGTTGAAGGGGGAAGCTGTCAGTTTTCGGCTAACAGGGAATTTTTAAAAAGTTATGCTTATCTGAGAGGGAAGCATCACTACAGGAAGCTTCTTTTCAGTGTAGTTTGTAAAGTAATCAGTTAATGTCTAATCGCGTATAAATGCACATGGTTATGCTTTTGCGAACAAAGTATAGTTGTCTGTCAAAATGAAGCACGAGGCATATGAGCCCTGAAACATGAACTCTGCCCCTCCTGTCAAGGAGCTGAAAAATGCCAAACTCACCACACCCCACAAAACCCAGAGAAAAACACCAATCTGAACCATCAGCCGTAAATGTAACCCACTACTTTGTCTAGAAAAAAACAAACTGCTCAAATTAGTGAAACAAAAGTTTTTACCATGACAAAGTGGACTATAAAAACTGAGAAAACTGGTTACTTGTATTATCTGAAACCACAGGACATAGTATCCAAATTAGTTTGGGAAGGGTGAGATTTTAATACTATTCTCCCTGTTGTCAGACCAAACCCAATTTTAATGATGATGAAAACATGGATTCAGAGCACAGTCCTGTGGTTTTCTTCTCCACTGCGACCACACTCCTCCCTCCCAGCCACCTGTGGGAGCAGCTCGCAGGAATGAAGTCCCCAGGCCGCAGGTCAGTAATGGACTGCAGGGTTTATTGAGAACTAATACTGAAGTGCAGGCTTTCCACAAGGAATGGGGAACTCCTGTCTTTTTCCTTTTCCGGTCTATTGAATTCTATCATGCCACAGGCAGCAGTTAAGCCTACACTAGTAAAACATTCTCAGAAAGACCCTCGAACCAGTGCCTATTATGTCTTCAGTTGTTCAAAAACATAGACTAAAATTTCACAATGTAACACGAACAGCTCCCACAGACCCCACTTCAGGGATGCCCCCCGAGCCCATGCAGCTCCTGGGGACGCTCTCCAGCCCCCGCTGTGCTCTCCGTCCTGGCGCAGAGGAGAAGCACTTGCCCGGGAGTGAAGCCAGTGAGGAGTCAGGACGGGGCCCCCCGTCCCCCCTGGGGGTCCCCTCTCCTCGGCCCCAGGCAGCACCTTCCCCCCCTCCAAACTGGCCGCAGGCACGGCAGTGACAGAGGATTTGTGGCCTCCTCACTGGCATGAGCGAGCCTGGGCCTCAGCTTCCTCCTGCGTGGGCTGCTGCAAGGGCAGCTGGGGCCTCCCCCCGGGGAGCTCCCTATCCAGGCTAAATAATATTAATGAGCTGCGGGGGCATCCCAGGGCTGGTTTTGCCCAGAGCAGCCCCCAGCAGGGTGCAGGCACAGGGTGGGTGTCACCTGGGCTGTGGCTGAGCAGAGGCTGAGGGCGGCCATGGAGCGAGGGGGCCGGGGGGACCAGGACCCCATTGCCCGTGGAGGGGCTCACAGCTGGTCCCGGTCCCGGCCCCTGCGTGTGTGATGTCGTTAGGAGGTGATGCCATAATGGGGCACGTTCCAACCCCCCCGGCAGACAGGGTTGCAGAGCTTCAGTGTTCCGGCCATGCCGCCACCGGTCCCTGCCGGCACGCTGCTCTCCGTCCCAGGGCTGCCGGTGTCCTCCCAGCCCGCCCAGCTCCACCCCGTCACCTCCCAGCTGCCACAGGCCAGCGTCTGGCAGGGGGTGCCAGGGCCCATGGGGGCCCCGGGGCAGCTCCCCCCCGGGGTGCTGCTTCCCCCTGGGGTGCAGCTCCCCACCATTGTACAGCTCTCCCCCTGGGGTGCAGCTCCCCGCTGGGGCTCAGCTTCCCCCCGTGGTGCAGCTCCCCCCCGGGGTGCAGCTCCCCCCTAGGGTGCCACTTCCCCCCATGGTGCCACTTCCCCCCCTGGTACAGCTCCCCCCTGGGGTGCAGCTCCCCCCTGGGGTGCAGTTCTCCCCTGTGGCTGCTCCCTGTCCCCCTGCCTACAGCTGGGGACAGCGGCTGGTGCTGGGGACGCTGGTGCCCCACCAGCCAATGGGGCTGGGGCCAGGGGCTGTGCTCCAGGGGGATCCCCTGTACCCCACAGGCTCCTGCCTGTGGCACGTCCCTGCCCGCCCCATCCCCTCGCCACCCCGCCACCCCACAACTCAGCATTGGGTGCAGGGCCCCCCTGTGCCCCACACCCTCCCCGGCAGCACCCAGAAGCCATCAGAGGCCTCCAACAAGGACGTGGTGGCCACTGAGGACAGCGTCCCTGCTGCCACCCCCCACCCCCCTGCCCTTGATCCGCCGACCAGCGAACCCACCACACAGCCCAAGGGTGAGTTTTAGGGGGTGGCAGAGCCGCAGGTGGGCGGCCAAGCCAAGGAGAGCTTGCATCACCAGGGGCTGGTTTTCTTTGCTTGCTTTTTCAGCAGTGGTGACCACTCCAGCACCCCCCGGGAAGCGCACAGACCTGCCCGAGCAGGGGCCAGCCGCCTTCGCTGAGGCCGTTCCTGAGCAGGCAGAGGACACCACCGCCTGGCTCCACACCGAGGACAGTGAGGACACTGTCCCCGATGGCCCCGACAGCCCCAGCTTGGCCGCCTTCCTCCGAGAGCTGCCCGACCTCTCGGACCATGTGGCAGAGGGCAGCTGCCCCAAGGAGCAGACAGCGGTGGCGGGGCTGGGGGACAGCGAGGACACCGGCCCCGATGTTCTTGATTTCCCCTACAGCCTGGCCAGCTCCGCCTTCCTCAATGAGCTCCCGGACCTCTCCATGGACATGGTGAATGGCAACGGCCCCCCGGACCAAGCGGTGATGGCACAGCCAGGGGACAGCACGGACAACCGCTTGAGCACCGATGTCCCCCGCTTGACTGTCGAGGTCCTTGATGAGCTTCCCCACCTCTCCGAGTATGTGGGAGGGGGCAGCTGCCCCAAGGAGCGAGCGGTGGCGGCGGGGCTGGGGGATGGTGAGGACACTGTCCCCAATATCCCCAACCTGACCACCTCCCTCAACGAGCTCCCCCACCTCTCGGAGCACAGGGCAGAGGGCGGCTGCAAGGAGCAGGCGGCGACAGTGGAGATGGTGGCCGGCGAGAACACCTTCCCCGATGTCCTCCACAGCCTCACCAACACCACCTCCGTCGGTGAAGTCCCCGACTTCTTGGAGGATGGGGTGCAGGACAACGGCCCCAAGGTCGGCCTGGCAGTGGCCATGCTGGGGGACGCCGACCCCTTCTGGGGGCGGTGGCCTCCCCCTCGCAGGACCCCAAGGGGCAGCAGGGTGGGGTGGCAGCAGACCTCCCCACCCGGCTGCCCCTGAGCCCCTCGGAGTCTGCTGAGGAGGAGAGCTCCCTGGAGACTTCCGAGGAGACTTCAGAGGCCCGTCCTGCGGAGAGTCCCTGGAAGGATCCCCCGCAGGGTCTTCTGGAGAGTGCCCTGCTGAGCCCCCTGCGCATCCCGCTGCTGAGCCCCCCGGCCAGCCCCCCGGCTGCCCCCCAGTGTCATCCGCCCCTCAGGGCCCCACTGGTGGGGGAGGCGCTGCGGAGGCAGCCCCGGGGGGGTTGGACCCACTTGCCGCACAGGGACAGCGCAGCGGTGGGCAGCAGCAAGCGCAGAGCATCCCACGGCAGCAGCGTGCCCACCAAGCGAGCCAGAGCCCTGAGGGACCCCAGGGGGCAGAGTGCCCCACACCCCCCCGGCCGCTTCTGACAGCTGGGCACAGAAGCTGTGGGGCACAACCCCTGGGACATGCGACCCGCACCCACCCGCTCCAGCCCCAGCCCCAGCCCTCTCCCATCTCTCTCTTTCCTTCTTCAGTCATTAAAGGGTTGAGGATTGTTTCACAGCGCCCCTGCCAGCGGGCATTCCTGCAGTGGGAGGTGGGGGGTTAACGCAGCCCCTGCCCCACGCGTAGATCTGACCCTCCACCTCGTCACCCCACTGTCTGAGGAACCCCCCAGGATTGGAGCTGTTTAGTGAAAACGTTAATCCCCACAGTCAGGGTAAATGAACTAGAAAGAGCTCTCAGAAATCTCTCTGCTGCCATGGAAGCCACAGACAATCGCACAGCAGATGCCACTTCAGCCCCGCAACAGGAAAATTCTCCTTTAGCTTTGACAGCGGCACAAAATCATCTAGTACTTGCTATGCTTACCCTGCACCAAGGAGGTGCCCGTGCATTGATTCACAGCACCTCTTGTGCCGAGGTTAACAAATCTCAACAAAATCAACACAACATCCTGTACCACTTCCAAACTTTTCTAAATGTTACATCAGATCACAATAGCTCCCAGTGGATTTTCACTTTCTGAGCTGTTTAGTTGGATACCATCTCGTTATGGTACACTGGACATCACTGGGCAACTTTACTGATTGATTTGAATACCAAGAGGGGAGGGCAATGATTAGCATATTCATGTTATTTCCTGGAAAGCATTATCATATGCAAATGTCTCTAACCCACGCGTGGATATGTTGGACGGGGGTCCTCTGGTGCACGTCGATAGTCTTCCTCACCGTGTGCGCCGGTTGAACTCCATCCTTGCACACGCTCATTTCATCTTTGTCTGATCTTCCAAACGAACACCAGTCCCTTCTGGTACCTACTCAAGGTCCATAACCAGCACCCAGTGTTTTAATTCGGAGTCCATAACGATTCGTACAGAGATCAAGGCACACCCCACCCCAGCTCCCTGTTCCTAAGGGCCCGAGCGTGCTTGCTCTTCTCCGAGCTGCTGTCGCTCCCCCTGAAACCCCAAATCCCACTGCAACCCCCCACCCCAACATTATCCCCGGCTGGCTCCCAGCTCTTTCCTTCGGTGCCCGCAGCAGCCCCGCCCCCGGGCCGGGGTGGGGGGGGCCCGCTCGGCCGTGTGCGCAGCGGGGCTCGCCCCATGGGGGCCGCGGCCGGGCCCCAGGGGCCCCAGGGGTGGGGCGGGGCGGGGCGGGGCGGGGCGGGGTGTGGCAGGGCGGGGCGGGGCGGGGGCTGCCTCCTCGCCTCCGGTTCGCCCGCCCCCGGGCCCCCGTCTCCACCCCCGAGGGCCTGCGGGGACCCGGCGCAGCAGCCGCAGCGCGGCAGGAGCGGCAGCGGCTCCTCGAAGGAGACGCCCCGCCGGCATTGCCGGCGCCCCCCGTCGCTGGCGGGGTCCCGGTGCCGCTGCCGGCCCCGCCGCCGCCGCGCACCCCCGCCGGGCAGGGGTCAGGGTGGGCTGCGGGGCCGGGCGGGGAGGGAGGAAGAAGAGGCGGAGGAGGGGCCGGGGCTGGGTCGGAGGCGGGCACAGCCTCGGGGCAGGGAGAGAGGCTGCCGGAGCCCGGCGGGGCGGGGGGAGACCAATTTCTTACATGGACAGATACTACGCAAGATCCTCATCATTTTTGTATTTTTTTTGTATCTCCTACTGCCAGTTTCCCAGATTTGTTTACCTGCTGCTAATCCTATGTAGTTTAGCAGTTCCTACAAACAGAAGAAGACTTCTACAGAAACCTGATAATTTTGAACCCACTTTATGTTTCTGTTCACTTTGAGTTGAGGCTGATACTAAACCAAACAAGGTTTTGCTTCTGAAGAGCACAGTACTGGCTATGTTGAGTCTGCTTCCCATTGGCCAAGTGTTTTCCTTCATCCAGCACTTGGTATGTGTTGATGCGTCTGTGATTTTCCTGTCAGTCAGTGTTCCTCTCCAGTTAGGCAGAAGTGCTGTGCTACAGAAGAAGATTATGTGCTTGACTTTTGCTGAAGTAACTAACATAAAACTGGACTGCCTTCTCCAGTTTAGTTTATGTATGCTAAGATAGCTTTGTAACACATACTGACCAAAACAAGGGGATGCAGGATGGCAGTGCAGCTTCCTGGAGTAATTTCTGGAATGCTGTTGCTTGGATCTCACAGTGACAGTGTTTGAAGTCCTTGTCTTTGTATTAGGATATTCAGCATAGGAGAAAAGGATAAAAAAAAAGGGACATACACAGGTATTTGACTTTGGAAAGTCGTCATGCTTGCTGAGTGGTTTCTGTTTAGCACCATTTTGTGTTATCATCTTTATGCTACTGAAGTTAAAAGAAAAATGCTTAGAAAATAAGAGAAAAAGGAGGAGTGTCTTTGACTTTCACCTGCCAAGTTTCTTCTGTGAGCTTGCATGTGTGCGAGGCTCGGATGCTGTACCAGTCAGTAGGCTTATTAGGCTTATTTCAACATTGCTCAACAGAGCCGAGACCCTGAATACACAATTAAGGATGGACACATCTCTAACTTGAGTAGCGGAACAAGCTGTAGTAAGGTATCACATCAAAGTCTGACCCACTAGAAATGGTAGATGATATGAAAACACTCACTTAATTTTAAAGTACTTGCTCTTCAGGTCTGCTGAAGTGACTAGTCACCTTTTTAGTTTCTGTTTAACTGTCTGATTGCTGACACAGCATATTTTTTTGTTCAAGGTTTTTCATATCAAAGTAAATTACAAGATACAGGATGGATTTGTTTTGTGAACATCCCTTTTACAGGCAAAACTTCACATGCTGCTGGAGTATGTCTGTTTTCACCAGAACTATGAATATGCTAGAAAGGAGCTCTTCTTAAAACTTGTAATTGAGTCAAGTCTGGAAATTAATAATGCCGGCCGAGTGCTACAAGTGCATACGATAATTACTTGTATGCTTGCTAAAAGTAGTGGAGTGGCTGGAAGCAAATAGGCACGTTGTGAGCGATCCAGACCGAGGGGCCTCACAACCGCAGCTGTTGTGAAGGACATATGCAAGGTGGAAAGAGATAAGGAAATTGGGGTTTTGAGAAACTGCCTATGTTGCAAAGAGGTAAGGAGGTTGGAATGTAAAAAAGAAGATAAAAATTTGTATAAACAAAATGTAGGTATGGCAGAGCAAGGCGTGTGAACTTTAACCTAATAGCAACCAAAACGTAACACGTGCGCTTTGTGCTAGTGTATAAATTGCTGTGTATCCTTTAATAAAGTGGCATTAACTTGATCACATTGATCGTGCATGTTGTGTCCGAGACTCCCGTGTCACCACGCTGCACTAAGCAATCCCTGTCTGTCTTCTTCCTTTCCCTGGGAACACACAAACACTAATCAGAGCCAGAACAGCGCTTTTAGGCTCACGGCGAGAACTTCTCACAGAAAGCGCTCGCACGTACGGTCGTCGCTGTACAGCAGCCTCCCCTCCAAACTGCCACGGTACGCTAAGCCATCCAGCTCTCTCTGCTTCCTTTGCCTAGGAACACACAAACACTACGCAGAGGCTGTACAAGCTCTTTTAGGTTCCTGGCGAACTTAAACTGCTTTGGGCTTATATTGTCTGTAAATGTGGCTCGAGTGATGCCCAGCAACTTGGTGAATCGTATTGTTTATTATTTACCTATTTTAGGAGGGTGGGGTATTAATCCCATATGACTTTCTGCTTTTTTACATTGGTTTATACTTGGCTTTCACTAGTGTGACATTCATCTGTAACCCTGTGGTCAGTCTGCTGTGAAAATAATCCTAATGTATTGTATATTCTGTATCCTGTAGGCAAAGAGGAAGCAATTGTTTGAAGCATGGTGACAACTGTCCGATTCTCAACAGCAGGCATGTCAGTGGGTTTTGGTGAGGCTCTGATCTAATTGGAAAATTACAAACTGGAGTCAAAATTAATAAATTCATAGGAAATCTTGAACTTGGTTGCTCAAAATATAATACTGAGGACAATACTCTGAGACTTTATTTGTACGCCTTGAAAAACATCTTCATTACTTTTATTCCAGTAGTGACCATTTCTTTCACAGTGTTGATGAAATGTGAGTCAGTGGGATGGGATGGAAGTTCTGTATGCCTGGAAATGGATGCTGAGCGGCATCTAGGGATGAAGGTGGAATAATCTGCAACAATTTGTTTTTTTTCTAATAATACTTATTTTTAAATGCCAGCATAGTAATTTGCTGCTCTTGGAAAGACTTTGGACAGGTAAAAGCAACAGAAATCTACAGGTAATGTGCATGCAGTAATTTATTAATTTTGGTTGTCTTGAGGATACTTTTTTGCCAGCTTTCTCAGTGTATTGAAATACGAACCTGCAGATGGGGGTATTGAAAATTGGAGGGGTGCTATACCGAAATCTAATCTAAACCTCCCAATTTTCAAGTATTCTGTACCTTACCGTCCTTCCTCCTCAATGCCCTTCTTCCAGATTGTTTTGAATGCTCTTAGAACATGCACTATGTTCATGTTTTTTTCTGTAGAAAAAGAATTTGAAATAGTTCTGCAGAAATATCTGTTCCTGTTTCTTACATAAGCCATCTCTCTCAGACTAGTACTCCCATAAAAGCCTTAGCTGTTTGTAGTCGTACTGAATAAACTTCCTCTTCAGGGATGTCAATCTGTTGACATAACCACAGTTCAATACTAAGGTTTTGTATTTTTGTGTTGGATGTTTTTTGAATTTTCTGAAGGTGAAAGTGGATGCCTGGGATGTGCACTACACAGGTCGTGTAGTAAGTCACCTCTGTATCACAGAGGAGGATGTGACATGGCAGTTATCCTGACAAAGCCCCTTCTGTAACTGTTGATACCTTATTTTCTCCCAGCCACACGTGCAGCTTGCTGAAGATGATAAGGTTCGGTACGAGAATGAAATGCAGTTGTGGGAAGCAAAAATGGTCAAACTTGGATGCGAAGACCTGATACGTTCCAGAAAGCCAAAGCCAGAAAAGAAAACTGCTGAAACCTGTAAGCAAAGCTGAAACAGCCAAAGCTTCTTCATGTGAAAACGAGGCAAAGTTAAAGTTGAAAAAATCGGAAGAATGAAATGGTTAAGTATTTTATATTTGATGCCCTTTGGTTGTCATGTCTTTGTCCTGCTGTGTTAATGCTGCAGTCTACATTAGCACCAAAATTTGGAGAACCCATAAAGGGCCCACTGGAGAAGCAGAAAAGATGATCAGGTAAGAGAGGATGCGGTATCTCTCAGAACTGACTGAAATAATCATTGCAGGTGTAGCCTCAACTGTACAACAGTAACTGGTTAATCAAGCTGTGAATAGTGATACTCACTGACATCAGCAGAGCTCTCCAGTAATGGTAGATAACGGCTAGCTTTTATAAGATATTTTTAATGAAAGCAAGAATATTCTGCAATGTTACCATCTAAATGCTGTAAATAAGAGCTGAAATCTGAGTTAATGCTGCTGTGTTTTATTCCCTCCATGGTATTGGTAGCGAAATGTTCTACATTTCAACAAAAGGCACAGGAAAGGTAAAATACTAACTTTTATTTCATGCATCTTTTTGTACGAATCAATCAGTGTATACCACTTGTGTTGCATTTCATTAAAGACCATATGAGTTTTCTATAAATGTATCTTTACAGGACTTTTATTCCATGGCTTTGTTTGGATACATGCAAACACTTTTGCCTTCCTGTTGTCACATTTGGGTCAGCTGGGAAGGAAGAGACTATGTGTGAACTGTTAGAACTTTGAGTTTGGATGTAATAAATGTAGGTATTTTGAAGAGGTGCTTGTTTTTGTTTACCAGGGTCTGTCTGTCTTAGTGAAAGCCTCATAGGTATTTTGGAGAGTCTATTTTTAGAAGGAAGGCAAGCTTTTTCAGCAGGCAGTGGATTTCATCCATCCCAAATGACTCACAAAAGCCAGAAAAGCTTCGTTGTTACCAGTGGGAAGTGGAAAGCCAAAGAGGAGTTGCTCGCCCGTTTGTTTTATCTGTTTGTTTTCCGCTGGTTTTAAAACGTACTGCTGCTAACTGTGTCTGAGCGCACCTGGCTTTCCTCCTTCGCAGGAGAACACAGAGCGCGTCCCGAGGGCGGAGGCTCTCGCTCCTCAGCAGGTTCCCGGCCCGTCCCTGAGGGGCAGCCGCCCGCACCCAAACCGTCCTCGGAGCGGCGGGGGGGCGGCGGGGGGAGCCGGGCCGGCTGCAGCCTGGCCGCCGGCGGCTGCGCAGCTCCTGCCCGCTCCAATTAATTGTGCGGGAAGCCTTCCCCCTCCCCCGCCGCCCCCCGCGCCCGCCCGCGGAGCGGCTGCAGCCGCGGAGGGGAGCGGAGCGGAGCGGGGCCGGGCCGGGCCGGGCCGGGCCGAGCGGCGCGGCGCGGCTGAGGGGGGGGAATCCCGCCCGCCTCCCTGAGGGCGCTGCCGCTGCCGCGCCGCGCATGCGCGGGCTCGGCCTCAGCCTCAGGCTCGCGAAGGGGCGGCCGGGCGGGCTGGGGCTGCTGGAGCCGTGCGGGGCCGCCCGGGGCTCTGCCGAGCGCTGCCGTGTCCTGGGCGCCCGCCGGCGGGCCTCGCCGCGGGAGATCCGCCGCGGCTGCCCCCGCGCCTCGCTCCGCGTCCACCCCGGCCGCGCCGAGCCCCACGCCGAGGAGGAGGCGACGCGGCGGTTCCAGGTGAGGGAGGCTGCCGGCCGCCCCGCTGCTGCCGGCCTGACCGGCCGGCCCCTCTGTGCCCGCAGATCCTGGGCAAGGCCTACGCCGCCCTCAGCGAGGCGGAGCAGCGCGCCCTGTACGGTGAGCAGGGCACGGTGGGCGAGGAGGGCGAGGTGCTGAGGGGCGAGCGGGACTGGCGGGAGTACTGGCGGCTGCTCTTCAGGAAGGTGAGAGCTGGGCCGGGGCCCCGCAGGGCTCGCCTGGGCAGGGGCAGGCCCTGCGGGAAGTGGGGAGCTCCCTGCTTCGGGCCTGTGGCCGTGCCTCCCTGGCGAGCTGCGGGTAAAGCACGTGGCTTCTGTTGTTTTGTTTTGTTTTGTTTTTTTTTTTTAACGCTGTCTCTGAAATCTATCTGGTGTATAAATCATGTAACTCCAGAAGTGTCACTTCTTTGCTTCAGATCGCAGTGAAAGATATTGAAGACTTCGAAAAGAGCTAGAAAGATTTGGACAAAGAGCTAGCTGTTATTAAAGCAGCATATGTGGATTTTGAGGGTGACCTGGACAGAATAATGGAGTCTGTTGTGCATGGACTATACAGATGAACCAAGAACATGGAAAATCGTAGAAAAAGCCATTGACTGTGGAGAAGTCCCACTCTACAAAGGTTTTGTAAGAGAGTCTAAACAGAAAATGATTGTGAGAAAAAGGCGGGTAGGTTATAATCAATCCGGGACCAAAGGGAAGCTTTTTTTTTTATGATAAGCTTTTAATCTTCCTTGTTAGAAATAAAATGGAACTGTTCTTGAGGCAAATGTTTGCCACAGGATTTCTGGGTTACAGATCTTGCTCTGTGTCTTTGACTTTCACATTTGGACACCTGTGTTCTCCACCCTTCTCCCCCCAAACCCACCCCCAAATTGTTGTGAAAGGCTTTTGAGCTGTGATAGGCTGCTACGAATCTTTACTCGTTTGTTTTATTATTAATTCTTTATTTTATTATTATACACAATGATTTATTACAGTTTAGCATGTCCCTGCATTTATTTACACAGCAATGAGTTGCTAGAGTTCAGTGTACGTGATAGAAATATGTTATGCTCACCTTCTGGCGAGTGTGAAATAACATTCTGGACTGAATACAAGTCTAGCTGCTTCCTTTCACCGGGAACACACAAATGTTCAGCAGAGCCAGAATGGCACTTTTAGCCCCAAAAAGAAAACTCACAGAAAGCACCTACACATACGATCGTCGCTGTACAGCATGGTTTGCTCCATACTACCATGCTGCACATAGCAATCCCTGTCTAGCTGCTTCCTTTTACTGGGAACTCACAAATGTTCAGAAGAGCCAGAACAGCACTTTTAGCCCCAAAGCGAAAACTTCTCACAGAAAGCACCTACACGGACGATCGTCGCTGTACAGCACTGTTTCCTCCCAAATAACACCCTGCACTAAGCAATCCCTCTCTATCTCCTTCGTTTCACTGGGAACGCACAAACATTCCTCAAAGCCAGAACAGCACTTTTAAACCCACAGAGAAATCTCACAGAAAGGACTAGCAGGTACGATCGTCGCTGTACAGCACCGTTTCCTCCAAACTACCATGCTGCACATAGCAATCCCTGTCTAGCTGCTTCCTTTCACTGGGAACACACAAAAATTCATCAGAGCCACATCAAGCATTTTTTAGGCTCTCTGCAAAATCTTTTCACAGAAAGCAACGATCGTACATGTAGGTGTTTTCTGTGAGAAGTTTCGCTGTGGGCCTAAAAGTGCTATTCTGGCTGTGCTGAACATTTGTATGTTCCCAGTGAAAGGAAGCAGCTAGACAGGGATTGCTTACTGTAGCGTGGTATTTTGGATTAAACAGTGCTGTACAGTGATGATCGTACGTGTAGGTGCTTTCTGTGAGAAGTTTTCGCTGTGAGTCTAGAAGCGCTCTTCTGGCTCTGCTGAATGTTTGTGTGTTCCCAGTGAAAGGAAGCAGCTCGACAGGGATTGCTAAGTGCAGCATGGTAGTTTGGAGGAAACAGCGCTGTACAGCGACGATCGTACCTGCTAGCGCTTTTTGTGATAAGTTTTCACTTTGGGCCTAAAGGCACTTCTTGTGGCTCTGCTGAACATTTGTGTGTTCCCAGTGAAAGGAAGGACATAGGCACAGATTTCTTAGTGTAGCCTGGTATTTTTAATTAAACAGTGCTCTACAGCATCGATCGTACATGCTCGTGTTTTCTGTGGGAAGTTTTTGCTGTGAGCCTAAAAGCTCTAAAGGTGCTTGTTTTGGCTTTGAATAATGTTTGTGTGTTCCCAGTGAAAGGAAGGAGATAGATATGGATTGCTTTGTGCACCTTGGTACTTTGGAGGAAACACTGCTGTACAGCGACGATCATACTTGCTAGCGCTTTCATTTACCCTCTGGCTCGTAGCAATAATACAATCACGTTATTGTCCACTTTCCAAGGGTATTAAAATTTTTTTAAATTCTCCAACAGTGTTATAATTAGCCTGGAGATAAAGAGGAATGTGAAGAGAGGTGTTTATGGATTGGTTCTCCGTGGAAAAATGTAAAGGGTGTAACTCTTAACCCTTTCCACTAGATGGCCCCCGAAGTACAGCGTTGACGACAATACTAGGTACAAATACCGGTCTTGTCTCAGGACCAGTAACTTTATTGTGCCGTAAACCAGTGTTACCTAGTACAGAAAATTGAAAACCTTGATCTACATCCCATGTGTGATATGCAACAGCATAGGCACTATATATGACAAGTGAGGTGATGCATAACACAACTCTAAGAATTAATGTCATGACTAAGAGCTAATAAACCTACATTATGAGCAGCAATTATTAAACCAATATAATGAATAGTTATAAGAAATTTGTGTTAATACACTCTAGCAAGGTATGTTATTATCTCAACCCTTCGTGCCCCACACTGAGTGCCGAAAATGACTATCATTGTTTAAACCCAGCAAGCAGCCAAACACCATGCAGCCACTTACTCACGTTCCCCAACCTGGCAGGTGGGGGAGAGAATTGGTGCAGTAAAGGTAAGGAGACTCATAGGTTGAGATAAAAATAATGTATATTTTTCTATAAATTAAATATAAATATTAAAATAGCTTAATAATGGAAATAATAATAATAATAGCAATAATAATGATAATAATACTAAAATAATAGACAATACAAACATGTAATGCACAATGCAATTGCTCACCACCTGCTGACCGACACCCTCCTATTCCTGGCTAATGAACCCAGAGAAGCCAAGATCCCAAAACCACAATCCTGGAAGTGAGAGTGCCCTTCATTCCTGACCAACCTGCCTCTATATACTGAGCATGGTGTTATTTCCAGGGCCAGTTTGGGTCCATTGCTCTGGCTTTGCTCCCTCCCAGATTCTTTTACACCTGCACACTAGCAGGACATGGGAAACTGAAAAGTTCTTGATTTTTTATCAACTGAAAACATCAGTATGTTATCAACATTTTTCTCATGCCAAAGCCAAACCACTGAAACCAAACCACAGCACCATTCTAGCTACTAAAAATAAAATTAGCTCTGTCCCAGCCACAATCAGGACAGATGTCCATGGTGTTTGAGCTGCTATTAGGACAGGAGCATGCATCTGCTTCTGCAGCTTTTATCTTGATGTCATTGTTGGCTGAGCAGATGAAAAAGCAGGAGCAGGCCCTGGCTTGTGTAGCTGCTTGTGATGTCACTGGTGGCTCTGTACCAGTTGCAGCAGGAGCATGCAGCTGGCATGTGCATGTGCTTATGATGTCACAGGTCCCTGAGTTGGTAATGGGGCAGGAGTATGCACCTGGCTTCTGCAGCTGCTTGTGATGTGATGGCTGATGGCTTGCCCACTCCCCCTTGGTGGGACGGGGGAGAGAATTGAAAGGGTAAAAGTGAGAATACTTGTGCTTTGAGACAAGGACAGTTCAATAGGTAAAGCAAAAGCTGCACATGCAAGCAAAGCAAACCAAGGAATTAATTTCCCCCTTCCCATGGGCAGGCAGGGGCTCAGCCACCCCCAGGACAGTTGGGCTCTATCATGCGTAACAGTGGCTTGGGCAGACAAACGCCGTCCCCCCCAGCGTCCCCCCCTCCCTCCTTCCTCCCCCAGCTCTCTGTGCTGAGCAGGACACCCTACGGTCTGGGATGTCCCTGGGTCAGCTGGGGTCACTGTCCCGGCTGTGCCCCCCCAGCCACTCGCTGGTGGGGTGGGGTGAGGGGCAGAACAGGCCTTGGCTCTGGGTGAGCGCTGCTCAGCAGGAACGACAACAGCCCTCTGTTATCGGCACTGTTTCCAGCACAAATCCAAATCACAGCCCCATATTAACTACTATGGAAAAAATAAAGTCCATCCCAGACAAAATCAACATAGGCAGACACCATTGGAGATATGACCATGCTTCATTTATGCCCGTGTCCCTTAAAAAACTCCATATGCTTCAGGATTCCCAATAACGTTTTTCCCCAGTAAAGTTACAAGCATTACTTGCGTCCCATCCATTTTTCCATTCCCAACACTCCCTTTTCCATAAATCACGAGATTCAAGGTTTCCTCCTCAGGGAAGAAGATAAATTTTTGAATTGTTAGCTAGAGTTTTTAGCTCTGTGAAAGGTCCAGGAGCAATTTGGTCTACATTAAATATTACCAGAGACAAGACTCCTTTTCACAAGATTGGTGATGTTTAGATTAGTGAGGCTGAATTGAATGCTTTTGTCAACAGATTTTTGTAACACTATACAGACACCTTTATTGGTGCTATTCCAGATGTACGTAAAACCTTGAATCAAATTCCAAGCTAAATTTGGATATTATTTTCCCTGTCCTTCAATGGAAATGATGAGGATGAGGAAGAAGGCTCTCCAAAGCATCTTTCCATATAACAACAGACAAAAATTACAAATAAAAATACACCAATGATTCAAATAATGATTCATATAGCCAGTGTTAATATGAATCCCTCGCTGTCCTCTTTTTTTCTCTTAATTCTACAAAGTGCAAATACAAAGCACACATAAATTAAAACACGGGTATTGATATATGCATAAGGAGAGAAAGAAGTTTCTGTGATGGATCTGTAAAATACATAAAATCACAGAACACATTAGAAGGATGGAACAACCCACGTGGTGTTGATTCTGTATTCTTTTCCATAGACATCAGTGGCTACCCAGGCATGTAAGTTGAGCAATATCTTCAGGGTTAGGGGTACCTTGCTCACTGTCGGTAGGTCCACTAAAATGGGTTGTCCCAGTTAACGTAGCAGGTTTGAAGAGTCTTTCTGGTCCTTTTCTCCAGGAAGTAGAGAGGGAGGCCTAGGGCAAATTGTGGTGAGTCTGGGGCACCCATTCGTTCCCCAGCAGCTATTTACTTTGGCAACTGTATCAGGGAGCCCCCATAGGCCACCCTGCTTTGTAAGGTTTAAGAGCTCATTTCAGTAACGTGATTGTTCTCTCTACTATCCCATTAGCTTGTGGGTAGTAGGGAGTGTGAAATACCAGTTGTATTCCTCCTCCTTTTGCCCATTCCTGAACCACCCCAGCAGTAAAGTGACTGGCATTGTCTGATTGAATTGGTTGAGGTTTTGGTAAGTGACTAAACCACAGTTTCAATCCTTTTACTGGATTTTCTGCAGTTGCTCACACGACAACCTCAGCCTCGGTGAGCCCCAGTAATACTTCCATCCCTACAGGAACATATTGCTTTCCATTTGATTTTTTGAAAGGGTCCTATATAATCAGTTTGCCAAGTCTCCCAGAGGCCCTCCCATCCCACAAGTGGAGAGGGGGTTCTTGCAAGGGCTGTCTTTCTATTTGGGTGCAACATTGACCACAAGCAGAAATGATAGCGTTGCACAGTTTTTGAGTAATAGGCCTGCCACTGGCTTCTTTGAAAATATATTTGGTTCCTGAGTGACCATGTTTCACATATAACCACTCTAACAAATGTTCCCACTTTTCTCCATGAGCTTTTGCTGTCATTGTAGCTAAATGGGTTAACGAATCTACTTGATTATTTCAAATGTGGGCTGGGTGATTTCCCTTCTGGTGTGCAGCTACCCATCCCACCAGATAAGTCCCCTGTTTAACAACATTCAAGATATCCTCCCACTTTTCTTTTTGCCACACAGGTACCCGGTTGACTTCCCACTGATTTTGTTCCCAGAAAGGGATTAACTCTGTACGCCCTCTAAATACAGCATAGGAATCTGTATAAACAAACACTGTATAAATAAACACTTTGTTCTCATCTTCCTTTTTTGTCACACTCTAAACTGCAATCAATTCTCCTATCTAAGCACTTCACCCCACTTCTGTTACAAATCACTGTCCTGAATCAACATGTAAGGCTACTGACTAGTATTTCCATACCTTCCATTCACTTTTTGAGGATGCATCAGTAAATCACACATTCCTCTGCTGAAGTTCGAATGGAGGAGCTGGCTCTATAAGGGAAGGAGGGTTTCCTGATCATATTGGTTATCAGGTAGCTCCTGTATCTGAAGTACCTCGGGAGTTCCTTCTTCTACTAGAAATGTAACTGGAGTTTTAAGGGGGCCAAAAGGAAAGGTAATCAACAATTTTTGCTATTTTCTGTGAGCCTCCTTAAGTGGACCCACCCACCAAACCCCAGTTCACTTATTGAGGATGACCAATCCAGTTTCCCCACTCAGGAATGCTTAAATCAATCCACTTGATCTCCTGGGGAATGGACAGGGTTATAGTTCTGAGTTCCTGGAATAGTAGAGAAAGATCTTTGGGGTTTGAGGGAGGTGAGGTCCCCTTTACTTTGTCCCAGCCTTTCATCAAACTTTCCAGGTTGTGGGTAGGTAACACATCCATCACGTCCAGGGGAATTCCCTTTGAAATGCCCTCTGTCTGTAATGTGTATCTTTTACTATAAGGAGGTCCTTTCAGCTTAACTGGGATTGGGTGGGAATTGCGTAAGGTCTTATCTTTTATCTCCTTATTTCCTTCCATACTCCTAAGGTCTGCTTTGGATTTTTGTCTCTCCCTAACTGGTGAATCCCATCTGTCTCCCATAATTAATCAACTCCTGTGCTACTTCTCCCTAAGTCATGTCCATGGAGCACCCCCTTCTCTGGGGTTGGGGTGTTCTCAAACAATCTTGTAACTGCACTGCGTATAATTTCAAGGCATCAGGCAGTCCCCTTATGAAAGGAAGCAATCTATCAGGTTCTGCCACATACTGCATAGGAGAGGGCTGTTGCAGAATTAATAACTGGTCATGCCTTAGCTGGAGACATGCAGCCCTTTGTACACTCTCTAGAATATGTCCTGCTGTCAGAGTCTTTATTGAGAAGAGGTCTCCCCTTTCAATGGGTTCTAATCCTCCAGCCTGATATGCTGCTATCTGGGTCAGGGACCGAAACACAGAAATTCACTGAACAGTTAGAATCCAATATAACTGTTAAGCAGGTATTCTTTATTCGCAGTGCTGGGCAGCACTGGGGATCGCTCTACAACTGTGGAGCCGTGGACAAACGACACGCTGAGACGGGTTCAGTGTGGAAGATAGAGCATCAATCACCGTGTGTCTTTATTGGTCCAGGGTACATATATTTATACAGACAATGATAATTATTATGCCTACTAGTCACTAGCTGATTGGCTTAAGCTCTAAGGGTCGTATTCGCACGGTCCACCTACTTGCAGTTAGCTTACAGCACAAGCTTCTCATAACACTAAGTTTCTCATGCTGCTATTTCTGATTCCTATTTTTTTCAATACACAACAGTACCATAACACAATGTTTCTCAGACCACCGTTACCATAACACTAGGTTTCTCAGACCACTATTCCTAATTCCCCTTAACCTGTTTTCGACACACCACGGTACACAGGGCTGAAGTGTCCTTGACATTCTTCATGTATCAGCAGCTGCGAGCAGCTGCAGGCAAACCCTAGTGAGGCTCAGCATCAGCAGCTAGAGCAGGCTCTGATCATACAATTGCTCGGTGGGCTCAGGACCCTTGTCTCTGAGCCATTCTCCAACAATTCCCCCTTTTTCTTTTTGTATGAGCAGAGCCTGCGCTAACGTTCATTCAAAGATTTTCTTAATACATGACAAGGCACAACTTAGGCATGCAGGCTTACAATCTATTGGCTAAAGGCACAGGACCCTTGTCTCTGAGCCATTCTCCAACATACAACAAGTGGTCCAACTGACTGGAAAAATCACAGAGAATACATGCTGTGAGATGATACATATTCAGTGAATTTCTTAGAACTAATCTACATATACATAAATTTTCCTAGAACTTATCTACATAGTCCAAGCATGCGTGGTAAAAGTAGGGTTAGGGTCTTTTCCCCCTCTGGCAGCCGTTCATAGTCTTCCTCACAGAGTCCAATGAGTGAACTTTGGTCTTTCTTTGTCCATATTTGCTCACATAGTTAGCTCATCTGTTTTTCAGCCCTGTGATGCTCCAAGAAGGTCAGTTTTTAATTAATTCACAGGTGCTTAACTTGACACTGGAGTCTTAGGCCCCTGTCATTGGAGATACTCAGGAAGCTTAACAAACCATCTCAAGGCCTACTGAAATTTTCTCAGAGAACAGTTGCAGGTTTCAAAACATCTTGTTACAATTTTAACTAAACTATGCAAGTGAAAGGAAGAAAATAATAACATAAGTGAAACATGCAGACCAACTAGGATTCTACTGAAAACAAGTTCTCTACTCTAAACAAGAGGAATAATTTGGGCCTTCTCTCAGGACCGGGGTTGTGGAATGGCTGGAAGAAAATAGGTATATTATGAGCAATCCAGACTGAGGGGCCTCACAACTGCAGCTGTTGTGAAGGACATATGCAAGGTTGAAAGAGATAATGAAATTGGGGTTTTGAGAAACTGCTTATGTTGCAGAGGTAAGGAGGTTGGAATGTAAAAAACAAGATAACAAGATGTAGAAACAGAATGTAGGTACAGCAGAACAAGGCGTGTGAACAAGCAGCTTTAACCTATTAGCAACCAAAATGTAACACGTGTGCTTTATGCTAATGTATAAATTGCTGTGTATCCTTTAATAAAGTGGCATTAACTTGATCACACTGATTGTGTATGTTGTGTCCGAGACTTATGCGTCACAGGGTTCTCTATTGTCTCTATTGTCTCTACTGTTCTGTACTCTCTCTATTTTTAAAACCACCTCTATTATTGATTATAAAAACCCCCAGTCCCCAATACCCTCTTGCCTCTTCCTCACTCAGCAAGATACAGTCACCCCCGTTAAGACATATTCTCCATACATATTCAGTTTCCTTTTTTGGGGGGTCCATGGCTATTTTCTTCCTGAATTTTAGCCAAATCAGTAGGGGAGTAGGGGACAGTTTGGGTGGTGACTTTTTGGTCCCCTCCCTGACCATCATCGACAGTCTCAGTTTTAATCAGTGGCCGCATAACAGCCTCTCCACCTCCAAGGGAAGATATTTCTTTCATATGCTCTAGACTTTTAACAGTGTATAACAATTTTGATTCTTTTCCACCATCAGAATTTCCATCCATATTTCCTACACCGATTTGGAAGCGGGTTTCATCTAACTGCTCCCCTAGTATTTTCTCCTGCTCCAAAGTCCCTGTTAAAGAGGTATGTAACCTTTGGTTAGTCACTTGTTCATCGACAAGTTGATTGGAGAGGCTTCTTACCTCATTTTCTAATTCTCTCTGCAAAGCCGTCACCAGATCTTGAAGGGATTTTATTGCTGTCCCTTCTGCCTGCTGGATCACATATTTAACCTGTTGTGCTGAGACCAGAGCAGCTCCTAAAACTGCACAGACCACTGCTTTTTCTTTTCCTTTTCTTAGTTTGAATCTCCATTTTTTATCTAGAGATTCTATCCACTACCGCTTGCGGATCATGCCAGTTGTTATGGGCCCAAGTCATACCAGTGGGAGAAGGTCAAGCAACAACTACAGTCCATTAGAAGGATTGTTAGAGTGCAGGAGTGGAGCTGAGGATCCAGTTTGTACTGAGATGAGGCCCAGTTTTTACTGGAAGGTGGCCAGGGGATCCAGTTTGTATTGGGAAGGATCCCAGTCTGTACTGGGAAGGAGCCAAGAGATCCAGTTTTTACTGGGAGGGAGCCAGGGGATCCAGTTTGTACTGGGATGGGGCCCAGTGGGTACTGGGAGGGGTCCAAACAGAATTCTGCAGGCACAGACTCCAAGTGTTGGTGGGGCTGTGAAGGCAATGCCAAAGGAAGGTGAGGGCCTCCAATGGCTTTCAGTCCGGGACACTTGTGTGTGGGATCCCAAGGCAGTGGGTGTCCATTTTGGACCTGGGCTCTGGCTGGGGCGAGTGGGTAGGTGAGGGTGAGGATAAGGTGGCAGAACAAGTGCAGAGCCCCTTCTCCCTGCACTGCCTCCCTGGAATAGAGAAAGGTTTCCTGCAAGCTGCTGGTTAAGACTCAGAAAGGCTTTCCTTGTGCTGACTCATATGACACAAAAAGGCTTTCCCTCTCCCACCTTGGTACATAACAGGAACCTTTACCCTGTGCTGTCTCAGCAAGACACGAAAGGGCTTCCCCTCTCACTACCCTGTTTCATCACAGAAATACTTCCTCCATGCTGCCTCAGTGAGACACAGAAAGTCTTCCCCCACGATGATTCAGCTTTCTTGGAGAGGTCCAGAAGAGCTACCAGTCATGGACCTACCTCTAACCTTAGCAAAACATCTTAGGTACCTACACTGGAGAAGACTGTGGGCCTGCTATCCAGGACTCCAGCTGAATCCAGGTCAATCTTGCTTTCACTAACTCTGACTTAGAGGTATTTATTTCAGCAATACAATCCAGAATGTTTAGCTGGAACACACTTTCCTCTTAAAGGGGACATGATAACACTCCTGGGAGCTGCCCAGGAGACAGTGATCAGTGATGTAATTCTCGCATTAGTGCAGCTGAGAGAATACTAAGCTGAAAGGGAAGAGAGGATATTAAGCTTTGTGGAAAGAACTCAAAAGAAAATAGTTACCTGAAAGGACATGTTTGTAGCTGTATTCTTGACTGGAGTCCCAAAATACAGAATTTATGAGGAAAATATAAGCAATTTTAAGGGAAAATGAGATCGCAAAGGATGTTAGGACAATGGCTAGACCAATTGCACATTCGCTTTACTTTACTGCCTTCAATGGAGTTAAGGAGAGTATGACAGGACCTGATTTAGCCTCAGTGGCTCACTGGAAAAATATATAAAACTCATAAGGAATGACTAAATCTGGATTCCACCTTTCAAGGTGCAACAGGTTATTGGGGCCCCACAGAGAGATAACAGCCCTTGTACTACCCTGACAATGCCTTGGAGCCATCATAACTAGGCAGTGGATGACAACGCTAATGGACAGAGAGGCTAAGGTCACTTTAATTCCTGTGGACTCATTCCAACATCCAAAAAACAGATTGATAGAAATTTATGTCTTCGGGGGGAGAAGACCATGTTTGTGAAATCTCTTTGATATTACAATGTGATTCTAACCCACCATTCATAGCATAAGGGTGGGTAGCTGAAGTATCTAAATATATTATTTGTTGGAAGGTAAAAATTTCATGATGATGCGGTAGATGCTCTTTTTTAGTTCATACTATTATTGTGGGGAAAGTGGATATGGCTCCTGTTGTTTTGGACCCACCTGCAGACCAAACTGCTTGCATCCAAGCAGTACAGGCAAGGATTGCCCAGATAATTAGACAGAGGCTGGAACTGTTCCTTGATGGGTTCTGGAGAATGACAGTTCATTCTTAAATGAGTTGATTCTTAAATAAGGCTGCTCCCAACTTGCAGTCCTCATGTCTGCCATTGTCACTCTCCCTAAGCGAAGTGAAACCAAAGCTGGACCATGGCATGCTGTGTTAGATCCAGCTAATGCTTTCTTTATTGTTCCAACAACTAAGGAATCACAGGAGTGTTGTGGTTTGAGCTCAGAGGGCAACTGAGCACCACACAGCCACTCACTCCTCTCTTCTCTCCCAGTGATGAGAAGGGACAAATAAGACAGGCTTGGGATTCAAGATAGGACCGGGAGGGGAAAATCACCCATTATGGTCATGGGCAAAAGGCAGACTCATTAGGGGAAGGAAAAAAGAACATAGATTTATTACAGACACTAACAACACCACTTAACAGAGTAGAACAGTGAGAAGCATTGCCATATCTTGAGAACACCTTCCCCCCTACCCCTCCCTTCTTCCCGGGCTCAGCTCTGCTCCCGATATCTCTACCTCCTCCCCCAGCAGCACAGGGGCAGGGAATGGGGGGGGTGCAGTCAGTGCTGCTGCTTCTTCCATCTTTGGCCAGGGGAACTTCTGGAACTTCTCCCCCTGCTCCTTCCTGCTCCCCCTCTCACAAGAGACAAACTTTCTCCAACTGTAGTCCCTCCCACGGCTGCAGTCCTTCCCGAGCTGCTCTGGTGTGGGACACCCCTGCATGCTGCAATCCTCCCAGCGCTGAACTACAACAGTGGGGCTACTTTTTCCCATAAGACCCCGGCCTTCTTTGGGCACAGACACCTTGATCATCCATGATAAACACAGGCCATAAATCAGTGTCTGCTCCACTGTAGATCTTCATAATCTATTCCCAGGTGTCAGGGAGGGGCCTCCCTGCTGTCTCACCACAGGATACAGGGGAGTCTCTGCTCCGGAACACCTCCGCCCTCCTTTCTTCCTCTGTTCCTCCACTGACCTTGGTGTTCACACAGCTGCTGCAACTCCTCCTCCCAAGTCCCACTCCTCCTCACTGCATCCTTTCTTAAATGCATTATCACAGAGGTGCAGCTGACCGGCTCAGTTTTGGTGCAGAGGTGGAGGTGATTTGGAGCTGGGGGAGCTTCGAGAAGCTCCTCACAGGGGATCACCACTCTAGTCCCCTCCTGATATAGAGAACTAACTGCTTTGCAATTTCTTAACAATCCTGTTTACCTTGAATGTTATTTTGATGCCTTGATTGTTCTTTTGAAACTTGTTTATCAGAGACTGGTGCCTAAGCTTATCAGGGACTGGTATTCATCAAGGACTGTGTGTTAGACACAGGGGGAGATAACAAGAATAACGGTGTCAGCTTGACCATAAAACTAGTTAAAAAGCTGCTGAGATCAACAAGTACAAACAGAGCATGCATGAATGGCTAAAGTTCATCTAAAGGACAAAAGAGGAAGATGAAGATAAGACCCTTGAAGAAGTAAATGACCACCGGAAACAGATCTGAGTCTGCACAAACTAACCCCACCTCGCTTATGCATATGTATGTTTTTACCCCATGAATATGTATACCTGCACTACGTAAATTTTTGGCAAAGTGTGCTCTTGGTGTGCAAGCTAGGAGGAGCAATTCCCCTTGCACCCAGCACTGCAATAAACATACCAGCTTTATAATTGTTCGTGAGTTGTAAAGTTTGTTACTGCGCTTTACTCCCTTGCTACCAAAAAAACACCACCACTCACTCAAAGCCATGCTAAGGAACAAATGACATTCTGTGATGGCTTTGATTGGGCTAGGAATAATTTTCTTCACAGTATCTGGTGTGGGGCTGTGATTTGGATTTGTGCTGGAAACAGTGCTGTTAACAGAGGGATGTTTTTGTTCCTGCTGAGCAGTGCTCACCCAGAGCCAAGGCCTGTTCTGCCCCTCACCCCACCCCACCAGCGAGTGGCTGGGGGGGCACAGCCGGGACAGTGACCCCAGCTGACCCAGGGACATCCCAGACCGTAGGGTGTCCTTCTCAGCACAGAGAGCTGGGGGAGGAAGGAGGGAGGGGGGGACGCTGGGGGGGACGGCGTTTGTCTGCCCAAGCCACTGTTAGGCGGGATGGAGCCCGGCTGCCCTGGGGGTGGCTGAGCCCCCGCCTGCCCGTGGGAAGAGGGGAATGAATTCTTTGTTTTGTTTTGCTTGCGTGTGCAGCTTTTTCTTTACCTATTAAACTGTGTTTATCTCAACGCACAAGTTTTCTCACTTTTACCCTTTCAATTTTCTCCCCCATCCCACCAAGGAGGGAGTGGGAAAGCAGCTGTGTAGAGCTTAGTTCTCAACTGGGCTTAAACCATGACACATTATCATGGGAGACTCAGCCATGTCCAGTTCTCCCCCAGGGATATCTACACAACCCTATGATTTGCCATGGGCTTGTAGCCCAATATTTGGAAGACTGCAGTATTTCCCCATATCATAAACTGTGGGGGAAATCCACTCTGTGGATAATGTTATGATCACTAGACCTCACTGACCTTCTGGCCCAAGGGTCAGGGTTTCAAAATTCTTAATTTGGAACTTTGTACTAATATTCTAAATATGTTCTGCAAAATTTGATTCACATAAAATAGTGAATTAAGTTTGTTTTGCAGAATGTGGATATTGATACCCTGTTAGCGAAGTGTCACAGATGCACTAGCTGAAATCAATGTCTGTCAATGTATATTGCATTCAACTCCACCTATCTGGCTTACGATGGACTCTCTGGTAGGAACTAAAGGGCCTACCTAACTCAGAAGTCTTGGACACAACATGCATGATCAGTGTGATCAAGTTAATGCCACTTTATTAAAGGATACACAGCAATTTATACACTAGCACAAAGCGCATGCATTACGTTTTGGTTGCTAATAGGTTAAAGCTGCTTGTTCACACACCTTGCTCTGCTGTACCTACATTCTGTTTCTACATTTTGTTATCTTGTTTTTTACATTCCATTCTCCTTACCTCTCTGCAACACAGACAGTTTCTCAAAACCCCAATTTCATTATCTCTTTCAACCTTGCATATGTCCTTCACAACAGCTGCAGCTGTGAGGCCTCTCGGTCTGGATCACTCACAACATGCCTATTTTCTTCCAGCCATTCCACAAACCCCCATTTCTGTTTTTGAGCGATCCAGACCCCGTTTTGTGTTTGTGCTAACAATGCTGCACCGACAGTCTTCTGCAGGACCCTTTGCAGGAGACTGATGAGACATTGCAGCATTAAAAGCACAACTATTCCAATCAAGAAAACCACCCTTACAGTTTTGATCACTGAGATTAACCATCCTGATAGTCCCCATCCTTTAAATATTTTCGTCAACCAATCCAGGTCATTACTTTCTGTCAGATGTTTAACTCCATCCTTTAACTGTTGAATGCTTTTAAAAATGGACTCCAAATGATCAGATAGATTCATACAACACATCCCTTCAAACTCATCACAACCATGTCCTTGTGCTAAAAGCAAAAATCAATAGCAGCTCTATTCTGCAATATAGCATGCGTAACACTATCAACATCAGTTAAAAGACCACTTACAGCTAAAGAAGTAGCATTAGTTTGCTTACTAAGCCAGCATCCTAATTTATTTGAAGTATCTAAAGCATTTGCAACACCAACTCCTGGTGCCAACATGGAGGCTGAAAAGATTTCACCTGTACTCCGAAATTCAATGTTATCTAATAACGTGAGGTATCTGAGGCTACACAGACCTCCCTTCAATTTGAATGGAATGCCTCCCAGGGCACAATCTCCGCAGATTAAAAACACACCAGGAAGTAGCGCAAGAGGAACAACAGAGGATCTTGAAAAATTATGTGCGGTATAATTATACCATGCAGTAGCATTGCGATAAATGATGTTAGTTGCATTAACACTTTGGCCTCGGCGAGCAGTATTGTTATAAGAGTGATTAAAAAATACACA
This sequence comes from Tyto alba, assembly GCF_018691265.1. Lineage (NCBI taxonomy): Eukaryota > Metazoa > Chordata > Aves > Strigiformes > Tytonidae > Tyto > Tyto alba. The sequence goes on from NW_024881280.1 coordinate 70,501, forward strand.
AGCATAATCCCTTCCTCAGGTTAATAACTCATTAGTTTTCTGCATCATCCTTTCTGACTTCCCTTTTCCAAGGCTGCACCCATTGACTCGGAACCCACCTGATGCCGGTATTTGTAACAACACAAGCATACCCTCGACCGGTCATTTTTAGTTCCGGAGGTCCTTTCCATTCTGCCCTAGCGGCATATTTGTATTGAACAAAAACTTTGTTTCCACACTGATTTATACCAGATTTCAGACCCAAACTATGTATTACTACTGGTGGTTCATTCCTATCACCTGTGAGTCGTAAGTAATTTAACACATATACCACTTTTGCAAATCGTTCTGCAGTAGCCAAGACCTCTCCCCCTTTCTGTTTTTGCAAAAGTGCTTTCAAGGCCTGCTGTGCTCTCTCCACTATGGCTTGTCCTGTGGGGAATGTGGTATACCTGTAATGTGACGTATACCCCAGAGTTGGCAAAAATTAGTAAATTTTTTAGAGATATAGGCTGGACGATGATCAGTTTTAATTTGTGCAGGCACTCCCAGTGCCATAATTGCAGCATGCATGTGTTTAATTACTTGTCACGCTGTTTCTCCAGTTTGTGCCATTGCCCAGAGTGTGAGAGAAAAGGTATCAATTGAGACATGCACATATTTAAGCCTGCCAAATTCTGGGATATACGTTACATCCATCTGCCAAAGTTGTAGAGGCTGGAGTCCTCGAGGGTTCACCCCCAAACCTAGGCCGGTCCCTACCTTTTGGCAGTCAGGACAGGATTGAACAATTCCACTAGCATCAGCTACAGGAATGTGAAATTGCTTAGTCAACACTTTTGCTGACTGTTGGAAAAACTCATGTGGCAACCTGGCTTGCTCAAAGGTTTTCACGACAGGGTCTGTCCAGGCTGGAGAGACAAGTTGATCAGCCTGAGCATTTCCCAACGCAAGACCTCCACATTGTTGATGACTGCGAATATGCACAATAAAATATTCTTTCTGACGTTGGTTCAAAAGTGTCAGAAATTGTAACAACAGAGTATGTAATACAGGATATCGTACAGGTTTCACCATGCTATGTTCTAAACGTTGAACTGTACCCACAACATACAATGAATCTGATACTACATTAACAGGTTTTTGATACCAGTGTTGAAATACCCAGATGACAGCTCAGAGTTCTAAAGTTTGTAAGGAATCTCCAGATACCCCTGGGAGTATCTTGTGTTTCCAGGTGTCCCCTGCTTTCCATGTGACTGCAGCTCTCCAAGATTTGTGTCCAGCATCAGTGTAGACAGTTTGCCCTTTAACTGGAATCTTTGATCACATAGGTATATTTTCAAAGTGTTGATGGGATAGTAATGATAATAGCTTGTCTGAAGGATAACTGTTGGTGATAGTTCCTATGAAATCAGTAACTGCTATTTGAAACTCTGTGAAAGCAGTTAATAGCCAGTCCAAATATAACTGAGATACAGGTACATATATGATTGCAGGTTCGAGGCCTGAGATGTCTAAAATTCACTGTCTCCCTTTAATGATAAGATGTGAAAACAGTTCAGGGCATGTAACAACTGTTTTTCTGGGCTGGAAGGGGAGAAATATCCATTCTAAAATCCATAAGTTTGGGTTTTTTCTCACTCAACTGGATAATAAGCCCTAGTGGGTGTTCATGCTCACCCCCAGAGTTAACTAGCATAAGGGAAAGGGCCTTATCATCCAGTCACCTGTGAGCATAAGACGTTACTATTTTATTGGTGATCACTTGTAATGCCTGTTGCTGATCCTCATCCAATTGATGGCGCTCCTGAGCTTTTACGGACATTCCCAGGAGCGGCATCAATGTCTTCAGATCATCGTTCCTAATTCCACAGATATTACGAACCCACTGAATGTCACCCATTAATTTTTGCACATCAGACTGTTTCTATTACTGTGTTAATTTTTACTTTCGCTTGTCAATCAGGGTTGGCAAATGGACCTGACCCCAGAAACATCTGGGACTGTACCCCATGTAAGGGATCTCCTTGCTGATGCGGTGTAGCCACTGCAGCTTCACAGGCCACTTGCCAACATTGAAAAAATTGTAATTGCTGAGATGCTGTTAACAGTGTCTGTGTAATCATGCGCACGTCCTATGGAGTTAGTAAGTTTTCTGTAAAGATATGCTGAATCACAGAATTAGTATATGGCAACTTCAAATCATACTGGGTAACTGCTAATTTTGCTTCCTTTATCATTTTCCAGTCTAAGGCCTCCCATTCATTGCCCTGCGGAGTTGCTACCACCGGGAATGTCATTGGCCCAAGGTGATTAAATTGCCCCTCAATTATTGCATCCTGAATGACTCCCCGCCATTGATGTGCTGGATTGCTATTACCAGCCGTGCCTCCCACTGCCCTCACCGGCAGCGGCAGCCCGATCACTAATGTTTCCACTTGACCACCCCACACCCCCCCCCGCACTGCCTCGGAAAAAGGGATTAGCAGGGAGAGGAGGGGGCAGCGGCAGCGCCGTAGGAACAGGCTGAGACAGTTCCTGCATTTTCAGTTCAAGCTGTGTCAATTTTTTCGTTAATTCTCTCAGCTGTGTGTCTCCCAAGCCATGACAGTGCTCTTCATGCAGTGATCAGGCTGACGGCAGTGAAGACATGGTTAGAGGCGGGTTGATTCGTTCTGGCGACTGGTTCCCTGCACTTGGTATCAGGGACTCGGGTGGTGGTGAATTCATTGGGGGCTTCAGGGGGGTGGGGGGTGAAGGATCTGCCGCGGATGCCTGCTCCAGGTCCTTCCTTCTAGATGAAGGCGACAGCACTGGAGCTGCACGCAGAGCAGCCCTGCTCCCTTTTTCTGGGGCTGCTTTTGGAAATATAGGCCCTGCAAACATCATCGATGTGGTGGATTCTTTAGAACTTTCTGCCTCCACTGACAGGGCAGCAAAAGCGGAGGTGGTGGTCTGCTGTTCTGCTTTCATTTCTTTCAGAGTTTCTAGTATCAGCCTTCCCATTGTGGAGAATTTCACACTCTCTTTGGAGCCTGAGCTAATATCCTCCCACAGTGCCGCACCAATCTTGTCCCAAGTTACCAGCTCGGAAGCCACGGTCACTGAGGGGATTAATCCACACTGCCGATCCCATGACAGAATCTTCCTCAGGATTCCCTCATCATAAGATAATCCTCTCTTAGAGAGTATATGTTGGAGGAGCTTAACCACTGCCGCTTCTTCTTTTCTTAGCGTGGACCCCACCTCCTCCCCAGCCACTCACCTGATCAGGGCGAGATTCCAACGATTGCACTAGTGTCTTCCAGGCACCGGGGCAGTGCCTGCTACAGCTGGCTTCTGCACCCTCTGCACCGTCTCTTCTGCTCCAGCAAGCATCGATGAGAGGGTCCCTGTTCGGGTGCCACTTGACATGAAAGTCTCGGACACAACATGCACGAACCAGGACAACGATCAATGTGATCAAGTTAATGCCACTTTATTAAAGGATACACAGCAATTTATACACTAGCACAAAGCGCATGCATTACGTTTTGGTTGCTAATAGGTTAAAGCTGCTTGTTCACACGCCTTGCTCTGCTGTACCTACATTCTGTTTCTACATTTTGTTATCTTGTTTTTTACATTCCATTCTCCTTACCTCTCTGCAACACAGACAGTTTCTCAAAACCCCAATTTCATTATCTCTTTCAACCTTGCATATGTCCTTCACAACAGCTGCAGTTGTGAGGCCTCTCGGTCTGGATCACTCACAACATGCCTATTTTCTTCCAGCCACTCCACACCTACCACTGCTGTCTGTCTGCCTATATTCTTCCAAGCATCCTCTGGGGCTGTTCAGCATCCTCACAGTGCCGCTCTGTGGAATCAGGGGGCTCCAAGTGCCTTTCAGTGCACTCCAGTGGTTTCTGAGCGTGTTTGGTGCTAGCAGAGTATTGTAGTTTTCTGTGCATCCCACGGTCCCCTGAATCCCTTTTCCTGTAGCACCAGTTTCCTTTTTGTTCTGTTTATGGTCATCTAAATAGCCTCCAGGGCCGTTCTGTGTCTTCCAAGTGCATTTCTGTGTGCTTAAGGACCTCCGAGTGCCCATCAGAACCATCAGAGCACTGCTGAGTGACTTTTGGGGCCCTCCAGGTTCCCCAGGTGTCTTTCAGTCCAGGGTCCCATGGGAGCCTTTTTGTGTGACCTGTGCTCTGAGTGTCTTTGTGTGCAGCTCTGGGGACAATAAGTAAGTAAATAAGTCCAAGAGCCTCCAAGTGCTTTTCTTACTTCAGTCCCTGGGAAAGTTATGGAACAAATCCTCCTGGGGGCTGTCACAAGTCAAATGAAGCACATGACTGGGAAAAGCAAGCACAGATTCATCAAGAATGTGTAAATTGTGTTTGACAAACCAGATGGCCTTCTAGGACAAAGTAACCTGCTCAGTTAATGTGGGGTGAGCAGTGGACATTGTGTAATTGGATTTCTCCAAGGCTTTCGATACAGTTGTCCAAAGCCTCCTCTTAGAGAAACCGGTGTATTATGGCCTAGACAAATGGTCTGTGCTGTGGATGGGGAACTGGCTGGCAGGCCACACCCAGAGGATGGGGGGAAAAGGTTCCTTCTCAAGCTAGCAACCTGCCACAAGTGGGGTCCCACACAGATTGATATTGGGCCCAATATTGTTTAATAACTTCGTAAGTGATCTGGATAATTGGATTAAGTGTCCCCTGATGAAGTTTGTTGACAATATCAAACTCAGTGGGGAAGTGGATACTTCGGAAGGGACAGCCACCCTGCAGGAAGACCTGGACAGGCTGGAAGAGTGGGTTAACAAGAAATTTATGAAGTTCAACAAAGACAAATGTAAGGTCTTGCACCTGGGAAAACATATTCCAGAAGTACAGCACGGGCTGGGATGTATCTGGCTGGGGAGAAGCTCTGTGGAAAGGGACCTGAAGGTCTTGGTAGACAACAAGCTCAATATGAGTGACCAATGTGCTGCTGTGGCAAAGCAAGTCAACAGGGTGCTGGGTTGCATCAGCAGGAGCATCATCAGCAAAGACAAATAGGTCATTATCCCACTCTGCTCAGCACTAGTCAAGCCACACCTGGGATAGTGTGTTTAGTTTTGGTCCCTGCTGTGCAAAAAAGCTGTGGACAGGCTGGAAAAGGTCCAGAGGAAGGCCACAAAAATCATCAGGGGACTGGGAAGCCTGCCATGTAAGGAAAGGCTGAGAGAACGGGGCTTGTTCAGCCTTGAGATATGAAGGCTTAGGAGAAACCTTATCACCATGTTCCAGTATTTAAAGGGTGGCTACAAAGAAGATGGAGACTCCAATTTTACAAGGAGTCACATGGAAAAGATGATGGATAATGGGTACAAGTTACTCCTGGGGAAATTCCGATTGGACACAAGAGGAAAATTTTTCACAATGAGAACAGTCACTGGAATAATCTTCCCGGGAAAGTGGTGGATTCCCCAATATTGGAGACTTTAAAGATTCAGTTGGACAGGGTGCTGGGCCATCTTGTCTAGACCATGCTAAGAAAGATTGCACCAGATGATCCTTGAGATGACTTCCAACCTGGTATTCCCAATTCTATGATTCTGATTTCTGGGGAATGTAGGACCTCCTTTCAGTGCAGTCCAGATGAAGCTCTAGGTGCTTTTCAGTACTGTCAAAGGGTTGCTGAATGCCACCCTGTGATATCCAGTGTTCTCCAAGTGTCCTCTGTAAGAGTTATGCATCCTCCATGTGCCTTTTTGTGCAGTCTGGGGGCCACCAATTGTCTGTTGGTACTATCAAAACATTGCTCAGTTTCTTTCTCCAAATTTCATCATCCTCTGAGTGCCTTTTGTGCAGTTCAGGTTCCCTAAGTGCCTTTTGGAACAGTCCAGGGTCACCCAGGTGTCTTCTCATGTAGCTAGCAGCCTCTGGTGGAATTTTGCTGGTGTCGAAGTCTCTTCAATTGCTCTTTGGTGGCTTTGCAGAGCTGCTGCGTGCCATCTTGTACTGCCAGGGTCCTCAAGCGTCCTTCAGAGCAGCTCTGCAATCTCCAGGTATCTTTCTGTGTGTTCCAGGGTACTTTATGAGTGCTTGTTGGTACTGACAAACTGTTGCTGAGTGTCTTTCAGTGCAATACAGGGCCCCCTGCATGTTTTTGAGTGTAGCCTGTGGCCTCTGAGTGCTTTTCTCTCCAATTCAGCAACCTTTTGAGTGCACATCAGTGCAGTTCAGGTTCCCTGGGAGACTTTCAGAGCAGTCCAGGTTCCAATGGTAACCTTTTCATGTAGCCTGTAATCTCTGGAATGCATTTCATTGGTATCAGTGGGCCATCAATTACTTTCTGAATGCCATTCTGTGCTACTTATATTCCTCCTGGTGCACTTTGTGTTCTACTCAGACTCCTCTGAGTGGCTTCCCGGTCTTTTTGGCATTCTCCAAATGCTTTCTTGTCAGAGCTGAGGAACATGCCAGTGCTTTTTGGTCAAGTTCAGGGAAATTGAGAGCAAGAACAAACTTTCAGTTCTGCCTTGCTTCTGTGTGGGAACCTTCGCTAGAAGTTTGTTCTTTTGGACCTGGGCTCTGGCTAAAGCAAGGCAGTAAGTGAGGGAGGTGTCAGAACAAGCACAGAGCTTCCGGTACTGGTAGGGCTATGAACTTGTTGCCAAAGAATATTGAGTATTATACACAGCCCTTAGTACTGGCCACTTCTGTGTGGAGGCCTGGGTGGTGGCTAGCTGTTTTGTTACTGGGCTCTGGTGAGGAATAGAGTTAGGTGGTAGAGCAAGTGCAGAACACCAGTGTTGGTGGGGTTGTGAATAGGCTGCTAAGGGAAGTTGAGTGCCAGCAATGTTTTTCAATACTTGCACTTTCTGTGTGGGAAGACAGGATAATTTCTCTTTTGAACTTGGGCTCTGGCTAGGTTGGAGGAGTATGGTTATGATTAGGATGGGAGTTAGAGGTTTGGGTTAGGGATAGGGCTATATTGATTTTGGTTAATTTTTAGGGTCTGTTTGATTTAGGATTAAGGTTAGGTTTAGGGTTAGGGTCTATTAGATTTAGTGTTAGGGTAACATTTAGAGACACTAAGGTTAATTTTTACAGCCATTAGGTTGAGGGTTCAGGTTTGTAAGCACTGAGGTTAAAGTTACTGTTAGAGCTGTTAAGGTTATGTTTAGCCTTATGGTTAAAGTCTGTTAGGGTTAGAGTTAGGGCCATCAGGGTTAGGGCCATTAGGGTTAGAGTTAGGGCTAGGGCTAGGGTCCATTAGTGTTTGAGTTAGGGCATATTAATTTTAGATTAGTGTTAAGGCCTATCAGGTTTAGGATTACAATAAGGTTAGGGTTAGGTTTACATTTAGGGTTAAGGTAAGGGCTGAATAGTCTTAAGGGAGAGAAAAGATCTATAGTCAGAGGTTTTTCTTCCTCTTCCTCTGGGACAGCACTGATGGGCCAGATTTAGTACATACATCTGGATGCAGAAATATTTCTTGCGCTGGGAAATAGCTGTATTCTTTATAAATATAATTTCTCCACTTTATAAAAAGACAGCCTAGAGAAACCTCTGTTAGAGCATAGCAGTAGGTAGCAGAGTCTTTTAATGAGTAATTAAGTACTTTAAAATGGTTTGATTTCAAAAACACTGAAAGCTCACAGATTTTGTGTGTTATTTTGAATTGGCTTATTGAGCTCTGATGTATGGGTGAACACATCATATTCATAGTCATAACATTTTCAGACATATAGAATGCCAAGAACTGTCTTAGCCTTAGAATTGTCATTTTTCATCAGTGATGTTGTTACAGCTACAGAAATAGTGTGACACAAGTAATCATGGACTTGGACCTGACAGGCATTGTGGAGTCTTCTCTTGTGCTGGTACAATTATTGTTTAAGCATCACTTGCCTATAAATTATCTTTTCAGAGGTGGTGTGGAGTACTCTTGTGCTATGGGTGAAAAAGTGTAACTGCTGGGAAAAAAAATCCAGCCATTGTTACAAGCTCTCTCAACTACTTAGACTGAGCTCCTGAAATTTACAGTTGTTCAGAGGAACTTTGCTGGAGTAAAAGCTAAATATACTAAATGATGTTTGTGACTTTATGTCTAAGAAAAAGCTGTTTTGATAAATGCCACGTGGAAAGGTTTTCCTACCTATAATATTTAATGAGGATTATTTAAATTTCATCTCCTTTTATTACATTTTGATCATAGTATGTAAAGATCTTGCAAATTGAAAGAAGATATACTTCCAAGCTAAATAGTAGGAGCATGTGTGAAAATGTTATGAGCAGCCAAGATTCTGGGATTTTGGTAGAGAGCTGAGCTTTGCATAGCACACATCTCTTTTAACTCAACTGTAGCTTCTGCTGGACTATCCCAGAGTCGCAGATCATCAGCTGTCTTTTAAATAGCTGTTAAGAATGTGAAAAGATGAACTGCTCTTTTTTTGAACAAGTGGCCCCACTGGAATACCAGAGTAAATTGAGAATAAAATTAATATCTGCATCCTTTTAATGTAAGGAGAGTTCACTAAAATGTAAAAAAACCCAAAATATTATTATTCTTCATATCTGATGTCATGTTGGTTGTCACACTGTGCCTTGATAACAGCTGTAGCTCAGGAACTGCACTTGATGATTTTTTTTTTTTTTTTTTTTTTTTTTTATGGATGTGGATGGAAATACCTTCTTCACATGTCTGGAAATGCAAAGGAGTCTGTGGATGCTGCATGTTTGAAGGCATGACATGGAAGTTGGCCTGTACTTCTCAGACTTTTACTGCTCTTGTTCTGTGTTTCTGTTTCTCTATGGATGAGAGAATAATTGATTGCTTCAGAACCCTGTGTAAGCATCTTCTAACAAAAACCACATTTGGCTGGGGAGTGCGGGAGCTGTGATTACCACTGAGGTTTCAAAAGTAGGCAGAGGTTATCTGTACTGAGTGGGTGACAGGGAGAGCTGAGTGAGTTTAGTCCTGGAGACATTCAGTGGCAGCAATAAAGAGATCAGCAGAAGTAAAATTATCCTGCTGAGAAACATAATAGGCAGATCTTAATTTTCTCCTTCTCCCATGCAAGTACTTGTGCAGATGTCAAATTCATTTGCTAAAATCAAGGTATAGGCGAGCATGACGCTTGCTGCCCTCTCCTTATGGGATCTTCCATATGCCATGGAGGGTTTGGGCTGGGAGAACAACCAAGAATCTGTCTGGAGGTGAGAAATAAAATTCCTCTCTGTTCCCAAGCTGATTTGGCTTACCATTTCAGATTAAAATGTCTCTAATATTTACGTGACAACAGTATCTATACTCAAACTCTTTGGATAAAATAATGCTGAAAAGGCTACCTCAAGGTGCTGCTAAGGGAGACATCTTCCTCCTTCACAGGATTATCACTAGATAAATAGCAGACTTTATTCTGAGACTGTTTCCTTTAGTAATTTTAGTGTTTTGTTTCCATAAGAAGAAATAAGTATTTGTAAAATCATCAGTGTGAGAATGTCACTCTAAATTCAACATTCAGTTCAAATTAAATCTTGCTTAAAAACTTGTTTTAACAGTTTTATATTCTGTGAAGTGACAGCACGTGTACAATACTATAATTTGGTTATAGCCCTGTTTACTAAAATACATCCAAAAAAGGTAATATTGCAGTTAAATTTTTACTTTGTCTTTAAGAAGAACTTGCATAATTTGGAAAATGCAATAAGAAATGTCTATAAAAATAATTCTGCCTAATTATTTTTCTGTAACTCAGCTTGGAGACAATGCTGCTGGATGTTATGATGTCATTAGAATATGTGCACATTTTTCACCTTGTGCCTCCAGGAAAACGGGTTGACCTTTCAAAGTATGCTGTTCAACATCAGGCCACTCAAACTTGCTGTCTGCTGAGCTTGTAGAGTGCACCTTCAAAGACAGTTCTGAATGGACCAGAAGTTGGGGTTTGTTTCTTTTTTTTCAAGCTTGAAGCAGCAATTTGCAATGCCTATACTGAAATTTGTGACAGAGGGTAGCTAATAACCTACAGCAGGGTTTTGTTAAGGTTTGCCAGAATTTTCTGGAGTGAGACAGCAAATAGGCCATGAGAGCTGAGGTTCCTCCTGTCAGATTTGGCTGGTGCTGTGGTTTGTAACATAGTTCTTGGCCTCCAAATTTCCACGGGGCTAGAAATGGGTGGGGGTGGGAATCAGTAATTCCTAAATTACAGAATTACACTCTTTTATTTATGTGATGTCTAGAGGCATAACCAATCAGCTAAAATCCTTTTGCCAGTTAGTAAAATGTGTATCTTTTATTGATGGAATACACTAAGGCACTTTTCTGGCAAGTGGAAATTCTGACATCTAGGTTCAACTCTTGCTTCAAACATGACAAAATGCAGGCTGAGCCCAGATTTCACTGCCAAGTATAAAAATCTGTGTTGTTACACAATATAGCCAGGATTTTTACTGAAAAGACATGATTCAGCATAGATGCTTTTTTGCAAGAGAAAATCCCGAATTACAAAGATGCTCTGGTGCTGAATTGCATGCTTCATGGAGGATTCATCGTCTTATGTGCTGCTTGTGCCTCACTTACAGACTTTGCTGCTGTTCATCAGCTTAGGATGATTGATAGATGGAACAGGTGTGATATTTCTTAGTTGAGCACCTCAGTAATGATGCTAAGGTTGATTCCAAATAAATTTTTGCATTCTGTTTTGAGATTTAAAGAATTGTCACTTGAATCAGCATTTTCAACGTTGTTAGGTAAATTGTTTCCACAGTTAGAGACATTTAGGATTTTTATTCTATTGTGTGTAGATACTTCAGTGGTCAGGGAGGCACCATATGAGAAATGGCGCTGTATGTTTTACTGTGGTACTTCGGTCTTAGAAATAAAAGCAAAATCTGCTAGGGGAGGACTGTATTAAGTTACTTTGGTGTTTTTACATAACATTAATAAGCATTGGGGAAACTACTGAGTAACCTTCATTCCTAGCTGAAATCATATGCAGACCTGATTGGAATAAATTATCTTGGCCTCATTAGAGTTCCAACACTAACAATTTACATCACTTGACCCTTTTTAAGACTCCTTCAGATGTTTATCAGGTAAACTGTTCTGAAATAGACCACTCCCTAACCATTTTATGCTGTATGTCCAGCCAAATAGTTAATAATATCTGGAATAACTGTGTGCTGAGTTAGTGCATTGTGTTCAGTGGCTGAAGCACTTAGGCAAGGAGTGCTGAGGTTTCTATGTGGTGGCAGCTGTGACTAGGGGGCACCTGGCCCACACTCACCCTGAGCTATTGATGCCCAATTGTACTGCACCGGGAGAAGATTAAGATGGGGGATTAGATTTTCTCTAAACTGTTCCCATAAAAGTACCAAACAGCTATGATTATTTCAAAACCTGCAATTGAATTTTCATATACCACCTTTCATTCTAACTAATTATTGTAAAGTTGATGTATGGAGAAGTTAAGGGCACTTACTGCACATTAATTTTTATTGGTATATGTACAAATGTATGTCATTGACTGCTTTGAAGAATTAAACCAATGTTTGTACAGATGTGTGCAAAAGCACTATAGAAACCTCTCCACAAATAGTCATTTGCATTTCCAAATTAAGGTACTTCAGCAAATGATTGTACGCTTTCCAGAATTGCTTCTTTCAAATTCAAAAGTGGTTTGACTTCATCTTCATGAAGGTTAATAAGAAGAAAATTTAAACTTCCATGCATGAGAATTTGTTGAAAGTAAATTTGAATTTTACAGAAGTGAATATTTTCCCAAAAATTTCATTATAATAAAAAATACATTAATCCTGCCAAATAACAGAATTGGTATCATATAATCAATCAATTGCAACTCAACAATATAGCACAAGGAACAGTGATAAATAATTGCAGTGAACTCTTTTTAGGTTCAAAAACACAAATACACCTAGTATATATGGATTAATATATTTGCACAGATGAAGTTAGTAGCTAAAGTAGGTAACTGCTTGATAAATAATTCAGCACAGAGTTTTATTTCATAGAATCATAGAATCATAGAATCACAATGGTTTGGGTTGGAAGGGACCTTAAAGACCATCTAGTTCCAACCCCCCTGCCACAGGCAGGGACACCTTCCACCAGCCCAGGGTGCTCCCAGCCCTGTTCAACCTGGCCTTGAACCCTTCCAGGGAGGGGGCAGCCACAGTTTCTCTGGGCACCCTGTGCCAGCACCTCACCACACTCACAGTCAAGAATTTCTTCCTTATATCTAATATAAACCTACATTCTTTCAGTTTAAAACTGGTACCCCCTCATCCTATCCCTACACTCCCTGATAGAGAGTCCCTCCCCCTCTTTTTTATAGCCCCCTTTTAAGTACTGGAAGGAATTTCTTAGTTCACTAGGTTGACTGGACATATTAAATCTAGGCAAATAGAGAGGACTAAACTGTTCATTTTGGACAACATACTGATTTCTACCATATCTGAGAAATGCAATGGTTTAGGATAGAATGGAAGAAAAGTGGTTTTCTTATGAAATGGAAAAAAAAAAATTCTGTGTTATTCCAAAGTATAAGAACCTAACTGAGAAATGTACCTAAACAATCTATTTCAAATGGCAGTGAAATGGGGAGGAATTTAATGCTTCTCACTGGACATACTAGCTGAGACAGAAAGATACGGAGGCTTTAAATATCAAAATTAATCCTAATCCCTTGAGCAACAGTAAGAATATTCCTAAAGGTGTGCTAGGAGATAGTGCTTGTCAGAAAGCACAAAAAGGAAGACAACTCCAAAATTCAAGCACTGTTTTCATTGCTCTAGTCTGTCTCTTGAAGCAGACTACCATGAATTTGTCCAAACTGGCAGAGGGGAGAGAGGGAGCAAAAAACCTCCCCCTCAAGTGTCTATTGCAGCTGGATTATTCAGGCTACAGCATGTTTTATGCTGAGAAGGAAGCATGGAGCAGTTCATATCTTGTTCTCCTGCCATCTGTGGGCATTCTTTCCAAACTTGTACACCAGCCTTCTGTCCACTCATTCCAAAATGCCAGTTTTATAATAGTAATTGCAGGGGAGAAAAAAAAACAATGGAGAAAGTAGTAAAAGTCACATTAAAGGCATTCCTTACATGGACTTCATAACAGCAGAACAGCACGAGTTGGTGTTCTTTACAGTCAGAGAGCTCCTTTCTCTCTGTTAAATTGCTCTTGTGACTTTAAAGAGCTTTAGACTTTCCCACATGCCTTGGAGTATGCCTTCCATGGTTTGAAAGATACAAGAATTACAAAGAAATCTGTTCCTTGGTTGGTTGTAATTTTTCCCTAAAATTACCACAGTTCAGAAGAAACCACCAGTGTTACTGCTACAGCAAAAAGGGTCATTTTGTGGGAGGGTCACTTGACAAAATTCTGAACTGAGGTGAAGTGTGATAGCTTTGCTGTCATCAGTAGAGTTACAATTCTGTACTTGTTTACATTTAGCCCTATGATATTGTTTATAAACAAAAGACTGGGTGTTATCTCAGGACCTATAGAAAAAACATGAAGAAAATAACCAAACACATCACCACTCACCACTTCCCTCTCTTCCCACACACACATTTGAGTTTTCAGGATTGTTATGAAAAGTGGATGCTGAGGTAGAAGTCAACCGAAACGAGGGGCCCTGCTGCCTGTTAACTCACCGGAGAGCTCTGCTCAATTTTTCATATGTCATTCTGTCATTTTTCTTCCTTTGTCCCCACATCTTTTCTAGGGCTTCTGATTTAACAACCTGAAAAATGCCTTGTCCCCTATCTTCCCATTCCAGGATGCCACCATTTTCTTCAGGAGAAAGGAGCAAATCTCTCACAAATTCCCACAAATGAGAATTCTGCAGGTCTGGAACAGGAAGAAGACAGATATTTAATAGGTGTTTTCTTACTCATGCCAAAATACTAAGGCAGAATTGTATTTAGAGTACATCTTGTTATCGGGTTGTCAACTTCACAAACCAATTGCACTTAATTTAACTTTCAAAATTTTAGTGCATTGCCATTCTGTAACTAGCTTCAAAGTACTTGCTCCAGAAAAAAATAAATCAGGGTCATACAAACACCTGTGATGCTAGAATCTTCTTTTTTTTTTTTTTTTTTTTTTTCACTCCAGAAACTAGTGAATTTTACCGTCTTACAAAGTTTATGTCATTCATAGCTTCTGCTCCTCTGATCATCAGTGACTTCAACAGAGTATTTATTTTGATGTTCTAAAAGTAATTTTCAAGTTCATTTAAAGTGTTTTAAGTTAAAAATTGTAACAAACATTGGCTTGCCTGAAAATGAGACAATAGTATGAGGAGTTACAAAGCCTATTTCCCAGGATTGATAAACTCTTCCTTGTTATTGCAACTCATTTCAAAAGTTTGTTTTAGCATCAGATGTGCTATAAATAATGGCGCTGTACTAAAAATGTCAGGACTGTTCTAAAAATGCCAGAACTGTTATATGCAGCTATTGCCTTAACTTCAGATTAGTTACTAGCTAATCAAGGTGCTGGTGGTTAAAAGAATCTTCGATCCCAACACTGACCACAAGCATTTAAAAATTATGAGTCAACACTCCCACAAGTTCTGGGAGCAACATAAGAATAATGACAATTATAAAAATATTTGAGGATTCTTATTTGTTTTTCTGTATTTAGAACCATTAGGTTATTTTCAGCTTATGTTTTTTTCCAGTAACTCTGCCACTAAATTAGCTAGAAACCCTTTAAAAAGGTAAACAGAAAAGGATATGTAGCTTTAAGGAAAATGCCAGGTACCTCAAGTCTCATGATAAAATCGTGAGAGCTGGCAGAACTTAAAAACCAAACCTCAGTGAAATTTTATTTGTTTGTAGTGTCATTAAAGTTTCTTTTGATAACCACATTGAGCTGGAGAATTCGAGCAACATAATCTGTGTAATCTTAACTCCAGTTCTGAGTTTCTGATATGTACTTACTTGTTCTACCATGACTGTGTCATTCTTGGCTGTTGATGCTACCTGCCCTCATGCATGGCTTATCGCAGGTTGGGATCGAACTGCAGAATAACGTGAAAAGTGAAGAAGGAACTCCAGAGTCTGGTGGCAATTTGGTCAAAAGGTCACCTATTCAAATGCCCTGCAACATTAAGTCAAAGTGGAACTGTGAACATTAAGTCAAAGTGGAACTTTATCTCTTTAATAAAGCCCTAGCACAAAGGTAAACACAAGTGAATAATTAACATGCAGCTGTATAGATTGCAGAACAACAAAACATGAAATTTTTGTCAATGCTCTGTTCAAAATACTTGGATTCTGTAGGCACATGGAATTTGGCATATGGTGTGCATGGATGGAATGGACCCCTCTGTGATGTGCAGCCAGCAGATTTCTTGGCTTAGTTCTGTGCAGTGTTTCTGAAAGTCAAAACTGACTCAGCAGGCAACATGCTTGCACAGGTGGTCAACACTTCAACAGTGTTTGTCTCAATATTGTAGTAACGCGGAGAGCAATTAGAAGAGGATCATGAATGAGTGCAACTGGAAGGATTATCAAAGTCTGCTAACAACACTTATATGCAACCATATAATCATAGAATCATAGAATAGTTTGAGTTGGAAGGGACCTTTAAAGTTCATCTAGTCCAACCTCCTGCAATAAGCAGGGACATCTTCAACTACATCAGGTCACTCAGAGCCCTGTCCAACTTGACCTTGAATGTTTACAGGGATGAGGCAACTACCACCTCTCTGGGCAGCCTGTGCCAGTGTCTCACCAATCTAGTGGCTACAAAATATTGTATGTTCTTGGTACACACCTAGTGAGAAGGGTGATCAGTGAAATCCTGTGGAAGTGATTACAAAGTGAAGACCCATAAATCTATTTTACTGGATAAATAGTAATGGGCTAAAAATAAGAAAATAGGGGAACTTTTGTGAAGATGGGCTGCAGTTTTATATTCTTATATCCCATTGTGTTTATGCTTCTAAGAGTTGACCTCAAAGAGTTTATTTTGCTGCATGTAAAACCACAATATTCACAAAAAGATGGAAGCAAGATGTCCATGTTCATGCAGGGCTATCTGAAAGATTTATGCTTTCATGGTATATTCACAGTCTGCTGCTGGTCCAACAGAGCACCAGTTAGAAGTGGTAAGACAGTATTCTGGAATGTATATATTTTTTTCTGACTGCCTCTATTCACCGGAGACTCTCATGTCAATGAGTTTATTCAGTATGCTTTTATTGGTTGAAAGATTTGACCAAGGAAGTATCCCAAATTGCCTAAATCCTAATATGGAACGCAGGTAAATCTAGGCAGAAGCACTACTACCCCAGAGCTCATTGAGTTATTAGATTATCAGATCTGTTTGATGGTCAGAACTGAATGATTACAGAAAATTCTGATTGTGCTTAGACATAGTCAGACACCTGATATTTTGCTGACTTTACTCATTTGCCTCCTCAGCAGATACATAACATGCTCGGATGTGTTTAAGATTAACAGGATCTTTGTTTCTGACTGTATGTTAGTCCACCAGCTGTACCACCTCCTACAGAAATTCAAAGTATTCTCATGCAAATGAAGCTGTTCTGCTGCCCTTCTGGAATTTATGGACAAAAGAACAGCTTTGCTCTGTTCAGTGCCTGGCTTGCAGCCTCAGTGAAGGTACAAAAGCTCCTGGGATCCTGCTTCCCTTCAAAATACTAATTCAGAAATGTTGGGATCTCTGTTAATCTTTGCTTCTCTGCATATTGTAGATGTTTCAGGAAAAGAATTAGAGAAAAAGTAAATGGTCTGGATTTTTTTTAATTTTTAGAAATCTCTTGAACTGCTAAATATTTCTAATCTTTGAATACAGTGTTTTTCCCTTGAATAGAGCTTACTATCTACAAAATTTTACTTACAGTTCATGTTGGATGGCTTTGTTTCTTCTGCATCAATAAAAAAGGAAATGCCTAAAAGGGAAAAACATAACCCAGTGTTCAGTTCTTTACACAAGAATAACTTCTGAACTGAAATTTAAAGCCAAGTCCTGGCCTTTTGCATCTTTGCTTCTGAATAGAAGTTGTAGAAAATGCAGACTATAAAACCATGAAATAATTTTTCACCTAATCTGCTGCTAAAATTATTTGTCCCTCCCCCTACTCTGACTATGTCTGTGGGTTGGAGTTTCTTTTAACTCTTAGGGGATTTTTCTTACCCTTTGCATCGTGTCTTTATGTTTCTATTCACACGATTCATGTGTACTAAGTTTCATTTCCCTCTGGTCCCTTTGCATTAGTTTTTTGCTGTCATCTATATCACAGTTTCTCTCCCTTTCTTTACACTTAGATTAGTCCTTTCTCATTCAGCCCCTTGTCCCTTTTAAACTACTCCTGCAGTCTTCCCTATCTCCTTCCTCTAAGTAAAAATCATCTCTACTGCTGAAAATCAGATCTTCACAGGGCTGGAACTTGTCTGCTTTAGTAGGACAATATCACCTTTTAAATGAGTCATTACATACAGAAGGCATAAATAAATGCATTGTGCATACAAATCTGTATTCAAGGATTGAATTTATATTGTGATACTGGCAAGAAAAATTGGGAAAAGCTAGAATTAAGCCTGCTTGCTCAGCTATAGTTTGGTCCATTTCTTAAGTATGTTGTGTTGAGGTCTTGCACTACTGAACTACATATTGCCTTTTCTCACCGGCTTTATGCAATTCTCAAAAGTGGGTATGGATAATCTGTTGTATTTCATTTACTTTCAAGTGTTCAATCTCTGCACTGACTATAAAAGTTAATTTTCTTAATGAGCTTTCCACCTCAGCTCTGTATTCTTTAATTCCTTTAATCATCCTTATCTCCTTCATTTAATAACCTGCCTTTGAATGGCCTGTATGACATGATACATGAACTCTGTATGGAAGACAGAGATGTCTGTCAATTCCACAAGACAGTAGTGCCAACCTAAAATACAGTCTTCATTTGTTCTTCCAGAAGCCTCTAGTCTTTCTCACCTCTCCCAGTCTTACCCATCTTAGTGACAACAGTCTCAGTCACTGCACAAGACTACTTAATTTTCGTAGGTCTTATCCACATATTTTCTTATGCATTGCCTTGTCTCTGGTCTTCCCAGTCTCTCAATGCTCCTGCTTCTTTCAGCTTCAGCCTGCCCCTGCTCAATGTTCACTGGGTACCCAGGTCACCCTCTGCTGCTGCCGTCTCCCTTTCTGGTCCCTGTGCCTCACCAACCACCCTCCCCACTGGGCTGCTGGGGTGAGTAGCAGACCAGTGAAGGATAGCTAAGCTTTGGCATGTTGTGACCCAGCAGTTGCTCACCCTCAGAAGCTGCTGGTAGTGTCAGCTCCCTTGGGACCCTCCAGGACTTGTATGCCCAAGCCTTTTATCCTTTTCCTGCAGCCCTGTGGCTCCAGTTTGGTCAAATACTCCTATAAACCAGAGAAGGCTCGAGTCATTGAAGGCTCCAAACATCTAAAATGCTGCTCAGTTTCTCATTGCTAGGGCATAGGGAAATGTCCTTCTGAATTTCCCTGCTTAGTGGAATTTTTCTTGCTCGTATCATCACAATGGACCCTGGTATAATTACCCTACCTTGATGTACACACTAGTTAATCTTTGAGAAATACTGGATAGAGAGAAAGGGTATTGTCAGCAGAGATTTCACTTCTATTTCACTTAGACAAAACTGTCAGTAACTTAGCTTTTCAACCTAAATTCACTTAAGCAGTAATAAATCTTTCAAGACATGGTTGAAAATAGTTAATTAAAATGTTTCCATTCAAGAACATCACTAAGCATACTACTAATGAGGTGGATTGTAAGTGCACATGGCAGTGATAACCCCATCAATCAAAACTTCTTGCTTCCTTTTTAAGAAGCAGAGCAACCTTCACTAGTTTGAGTTACAAGAATAACAATGTATTATGTCTTTTTATATTCAGTCAGGATGTAAACATCCCTTAAATTATGCAGGCTGTCCGGTTTCAGTAGAAAGGCCAAGGAGAGAGCAGTGCTGGGATCTGTTTGAAGATTTCACTGGCTCACAGAGACAAGCCTGGTCTTCATATGATTGTGAGAACCAAAGTTGCATTGAGCTGGTCTTCTGCCTGCCTCTTTTCTGCGTACTCTTCAATGCAGTATCTAAGTGGCCTCTGTATTTTACCCTTCTTCAGTGCTCGAGGCTGTGGATCCCACATTTTCTATCAGCATGAAATTCACACAAAAAATGCAATGCTTTTCAGTTTGCATTTGATTTCTGGAACCATGCATCCTGATATTCTGTAAGATGAAATACAAGTATTTTCCACAAATGCCTGCAGCATCTAGGAACTGTTCCTGGGTCATGTTGCACAACTACAAGCTGTTGATATGAAAGTGGGAAAAGGAAATGTAGTTGGCATCTAATTTGTACTGGTCACAGAAAAACTGAAACCATTCACAGACATTGTGCTTACTCCAGTATTCTGGGTGGATGGATGTCCAGAAAGAATAAGAATCTGCAATATAGTTGGCAAGAAAGAGGAACATTGCAATGCAAAACTCATGATGCACTTCATTTTAATAATCATATTTCAAGCTAAACTAACTCCTCTTCCTTCTTCTGACTGCAGTCTTCATTCAGTGTTTCTCTAGAGTACAAGCCCTACCTTTTGCATTTTTCTGTCTCCTATTGTCACAGCCTTTTGTATTTCAAATATTCATATTAATTGTGTGAGACATTTCAAGAGAAAGTGCTTACATGTGAAAAAAAAAATAAAAAAAGAATATTCACGTATTAAAATGGCAATTCCAAAAAATTTAAAAAGGTCAGAGTACAGAATATGTGAGAACTCTGATAGATGTAGCACTCTGATAGAAAGGAGGGATGTGTTGCTACATTAAAATAACCTCAGGTTTTAGATGCGAAAGTACTCTCATGCAGACACCTAGCTACACTCTGTGGCAGATGGGTAAATACCATTAATTTATTGATATTTTTCTTATCATTCCAGCAACTTCTTTTACTCATTTAATCCAAAATAATGTTGTTAATGTTATCATAATGAATATTTTTTGTTAGATTAGAAAATGAAAAATATATTACTCAACACACTTATCACCAGAGAAACAATTCTAACAGATAAAAGGAAGAGTGGAAGACCTTTTAAGTAAACCTGCCTGGCAATTGTAACCAACAACTCCTTTGCCAATTAAATGCCCAATTTTTTAACAGGCTTCTCTCCTCAGCAATGCAGTTACCAGGAAAACTTATAAAAACATGTATATATTCACAATAATTTTTTTTTCTATAAAAAAAAACTATTTTCACTATTACTAACGTTAAAACTAGGTCTGGTATGATAAGCCTATATGCTGCAGCTAACAAGCATAATCTGTGACTCAAACACTTTTTCTCTAGAATCGAAACACAAGGTCCTATTATTGAAGCTGGTTGAGCTTATAATCATGGGCACACTCTTTAAAACGCTCTTTTTCTTTCTGTGAGCTAGACTGCTATATGCATTCAAAGGTCTAATCTTGCAGTCTTCTTTTCTTGGATGTCTGTGCATATGCAGCTACCTTTTTTGGGTGATTAGAAGAATTATAGGCAATGGCGAGAATATGTCCTTTCTGTATCCATTCAGATAACATTTAAGGAAAACAGAATTCAAGTCTACATCTTCAAATGATCATTTTCATTCATTCATTACTCAGTTTGTTTCTATTATTTTTAACTTTTTAAGTCTGACTCTTAATTTCTCTCAGCAGTTACAGGAATCCCATTCTTGAGAGATTGTTGCTTTAGGATCTTTAAGGATTCTAAATTGATTTTGAATACCTTATCTGTAATATTTATTTTATCACTGCAGTGGCACAGTTATGGAACAGTAAATAGCAATAGAAAATCAATCAAATGTGAATAAGAGTACTGTAAAGAAATCACAAAAGGTTTACTTTATTTTCACACCTCACAGCACCTTACACTTGACTTATATTTCACAATTTCTTACTCCAGTCATCCACTGGTTATTATTTCATCTTCATATGAATCCTGAACATTTGATTTTAGGCATTGCTTATGTAAAATTGTAATTCAGAATAGGTTATGATAGCACTGCAAGCCAAGTGAATTGTATCTGTCATTTGTCCAGACAGAGAGTTCAGAGTGCAAAATTATGCAAATAGATTAGATGAGTTTCCATAGTAACATTAATTCAAAGAGTTCAAAATTGTGACAGAATAACTGAAATAAGGATATTGCATTCTACATGGCTTCTGTAAAGTAATTAATACTTCTAATTATAGGTCCTAAAAGTTTACAGAGGAATTTGTGGTTGCTTTCATGAATCATTCCCATGCTATAAATATCTTCATATGTATGCACATATAGAATTAATGTAATACTGAATGCTGCGTTTTAAACACTGAGATGCTACTGTGACATCATAACAAAGCCAAGAGGTGGGCAGAAGATCTGGGCCTGACTTTTGGGACCCACACCTTGAGGATATTTTAATCTCGGATTATTTTCCACCTCCTTATTTAAAAGGAAAATCAGATGAGCTTGACATTGGATCGGCTTTATGAACCCTGCAGACTGCACACACCTGTCTATGTCAGAGTCTGAAAGCTTCCTTGGGGGAGAATGGGAGTGCTGTGAGCACAAGGCTCACAATGCTTATGCCAGGGAAAAAAAAAAAAAAAAAAAAAAAAAAAAAAAAAAAAAAAAAGAAGCTTTAAAATTAAGCTTGAGCTCTACCTGAATCCCAAATTCAGAGGCTGCTCAAGAAAATCAGAAGGTTGAATTGATCCTTTTCTGAGCCAGTCATACTTTTTTTTTTTTTAATCCTCTGCCAACACTCTTCAGTCCTCCTTAGGAAAACTGGAACATCACCATGTCCCCAGATAGATAGATTTACCGGCGGAGGGGTGTCCCTATGGGGCTGGGTGTGAATCCAGCCCTTGTTTCATGAACCACTCCATGAGCTGTTGAAGCAAGCCAGCCCAGGCCCCTTCACTGCAATCCGTGTGCAATATGCACCTGAGTGGCAAGGTCACTGCTTTGGTTTTTTCTATCTAAAAGAACGTTGGATTGCTCATTTTTTTCTATCTTGAGGCAACATGAAAGAAAATCAGAAATATTTATTCTGGCTTTCCGTAAATATAATGAATAATCTTGAAATATTTTGGACATTTGGCTTGATTATGATGAATATTAGCCTCACAGGCAATATTTATATTGTCATATAAATGGCATAGCGTGTTTCTTTTGTGGAACAGCACTCCTCTGGTCCAGTTTCCTTGTTTGCTTTAGCTTTGGAAAGATTCTGATTTTTTTATTTTTTTTTTTTAAATAATCCAGGACCCCTGAAGTATATGGTGAGCGTGTAAAAGGTGCTGACACCAAGAGCTTTCCTGTCTTCTAAATGATGGACATGACCAAGGTATTATACCACTGTGGAATAAAAGATTAGCCAAAGACAATGACTCTATGAAAGATTTTCAGGTTTTCTTTTAGAGAAAAAGAAAGCCGCAGGTAGAATTTCATACCAGCCAAGAACATAAGGGCAAAAACCATGCAGTCAGGTAAGGCAGGGACGGGTAGATCGCCCAGTGACAGGGACATGTCAGAACTGTACCCAAAACTACAGCTTGAGGGCAGGGGAGGAGGATATCTGTCAGGGTGACGGTAGGTAGCTGAGGGTGGAGAAGAAAGCACAGACTTCAAACCTTGACCTTTCCACCATTTTATGGTTATTTCCACTGCTGGTTCAGCTGCACTGTCTATCTTATTGTACTTCTCCTTGAGCCTGAGTATTTAAACCCTTTTGTGCTGGGCAGTGTCTACCCCTCAGGGAATGGCATTTGTTGACATAGTTTTCCCAGACTGCACAGGTTGTTTCAATCAATAGACTGGATTAATGTCCCCTAGTTAAGGTGACAGTGCTGAAATGAGTCTCCTGCCTTGTGGGAGATCTGGTTTTATCAGTGGTGATAAGCAAACCTGTGGAAGGCAGTAAGTCTCAAGTAGGTTCAGAAATGTAGGCCAAATAAAAGGCAGCTGTCTAGATTATCTTGGGATTCACTGATTTCTGCATTGCATAGGCAGGCAAGATAATGCAGAATGTGTGCTTACAACAGGGGGAAATACTGCTATCAGCCATAACAAAACTGGATGGTCTGTTTATATGTAGCACAGTTTTAATATAGGGCAGGCAGATTGTTCCTATATAATTTGATGCATCTTTTTGTCAGTTGGAAAAGTTTTATTTCATTTAGGCATAATGTTTTAATTTTTGGAGCTAAAATTTATGTGTATTTTCTGTATTATTTCCCCAATTTCATCCAGTGCTGGAAAACAAAGAGAAGAAATGAAAATGACACAGTATTTTTAGTGTCACAAATTTTAACTTCCTCCACTTGGTATTAAAAAAACAATAAAAATGTCCCCCAAATATCAATCCTGATAGATTCTGATTGCCAGAAAATAAAAACATTAAATTGACCAATGTGGGAGCTGTAAAGGCAAACTAACCCTATAGTTCTTCTCATAGGAACAGACATTGCTGCATGTCTTGGTTTGGGCTGAAATAGAGTTAATATTCCTTTTCAGGGATTAGATGAGTGCTGTGTTTTGGATTTAGCTTTGGGTTTGGTATGGGAAAAATGCTGATAGCACACTGATGTTTTCAGCTGCTACTGAGACTTCAAGGACTCTCCGACTCTCCATGTCCTGCCCGTGCGCAAGGGCACAGGGAGCAGGGAGGGAGCACGGCCAGAGCACCTGACCCGAACTGGCCAGTGAAATATTCCATATCATGGGACGTCATGCTCACTGTATAAAGGAGGGGTGGTTGGGAAGGAGCGCTCTCTCTCTCTCTCTCGCTTCCAGGATTGAGATTGTGGGATCTTGGTATCTCGGGGTCGCTGGCCAGGAACGGGCTGGGTATTGGTTAGCGGGTGGGGAGCAATTACGCTGTACATTGCCTGTTTATATATTTCTTTTTGTTTTTCCCCTATCATCGTTATTGTTCTCGTTTCATTGCCATTATTAAACTGTTCTTATCTCAGCCTGTGAGCCTCCCTTCACCCTGCTAATTCCCTCCCCCATTCCCAGGTGGGGAGGGGGAAGGGAGGGTGACCAGCTGCGGTGGTTGGTTGCCGATCAGGCCCAAACCACAACTGCACTGTCCCAGACTAAAGTCCCTGTAAGCCAGGGTCCTGCCTCTGATTGGGTCTGCTGGAATAATTTCATGTCTTTGGAGCAAATACTGTAGAAACTTACTTTAGGCTCGTACATAAAAATACTAGTGCTCTTTCTAGCACAGGAGACGAGTCCTGTGATAGCCTGCAAATCAGTGGTCTTCATCTTGTTTCTTTCTAGGCAGTCTAGCCATCCCTTTTTCATTCATTTAACCTTGAGCTTCTACTTTGTTTCTAGAAAGTACAAAACAGGTTTTCAAAAGACATATGGATCACAATCCTCAAGCCTATTACTGTCACCAGAAGTGTAAATTTAATGTTATTACACTGACCTACATTCTTCTCTGGCTTCAGAGCAAAGTACTTTTCTGTTCAAGGTCTGCTTGTGCAATGCTGATGGCACTGCAGTAGTGGTTTTATTTGAGTGTGCTAGACATGTTAAATGTAATCCTTGGATACTGTGGAAGAGATTATAAGAAAACTCACAGGTTGGTTTAGATTTGATTCAGGAGAGAAATTATTGTAACCATTAAGGACTCCTGGAAAGCCTAAAAGCATAAAAAATTGAGCAATAGAAAACATGTGGAGGAAGAAACATAGCTCCTACCCTGGTCAGAAAAGGCTAATAAATTCCTCAGCTCAGCATTGCTTAACATTGCAGTCTGACCTGATCATTGCACAAAGCTGTGTGTTTTAAGAGCTGAGGGAACTTTGCATTTAACTACAAGCATAGTTCAATTTAAAGTAATGGCTGGGGTATAGATGGTGCATCACTGTTCACCTGGATGAATTCAGAGATGCACAGTTGTAGAGTCACAGACCTTTATGCTCTTAACAAGTAACAGACGGCAGTAAAGCTAGAAATTGTCAAAATGCCTCAGAAGAGCTGCTTTGCCTTTGGCAAATGCTGATCTGCTGATATCAGAAGTTCCCTTGGGATTATTTCAGTTTCAGTGTTGTGGTTTTTGTTTTTGGTGGGGTTTTTTTTGTTGTTTAAAAATGTGGAAGTAGATTGAATAACAGGCAAATCTATAATAAAAGTCAAGGCAAAAGAATTATTCTGACTGATCCAAAATTAAATTGAATCACATTAGACATTTAAAAATGCATGTTTAAATTTTAAAACAGAATACTTCCTGTGATTTCAAATTAAATTCATAATTGTGTTTTAAGTTAGAATGAAACCTAATATTAAAACTCTGTGATGTTTTTAGACATTCAATTCCTGCAGGGCTTTAAATACAGTCATCTAGTTGAAGCAAGAAGATTTATATTCTACCTCATATGTCCAGTTTAGCAATATAGAAACAAAACACTATATCCTCAGTGGTCATCAGAAACCACGTAGAAAGTTCTGCTCTTTGTTACTCAGACTGTGTCTTGGAAGAAGTCTCTTCTGTAAGGCCAGCAGTGTTCTCATGTAAAAGGACAAAAATAGTTTTGAAAGAGAAAAGGTGTTGCATAAAAGCATAATTTTTTCCCAGTTCTCATCAAGAGTTTGGCTCATTAGCATGAGCAGCTTGTGCTACTTTTCTTTTCAGAGCCTGTTGAATGGTTCAGCCTGAGTGCATAGAAAAGTATCAGGACTGTTTAGGAATTTAAACCAACTGACTTGAAGGGAGATTTCTAACAAGTAATGCTGGCTTAAGCTTCTGAACAGGAATCTGTCCTGACACCAGAACATTTAGCATGAGTTCCTTCAAACAGAGATGGGATCCCCACATGAGATGCATGGCCTGGTAAAGTGCAGGGTTTCCACATGCACAGTTAGAGGATTGCATGTTTAGTGTTGGCAAATACTGCAGTGGGGAATTCTTGTGTTATTAGGGGTGCATTTCTACAGTCATATAGTTCTCTGGTGGCTTTCAAAATCCTAGTTTTTGCCAGCTTAGTGTGTATTTATCCGGTCACTGCTATTCATTACAATGTTGTAGAGCATTTGAGGAACTGTAAATCTTCCAAATTAAATTACTCTTCCGTTATATAGCTGAAATGCTGGGAATGTTTTCAGTGACAAAAGCTGGATTTCAAGTAAATGGGGTAAACAAAAGGAGTCAAGAATCTGAGGCCATAGTTGTCCAGCTGCTTTTAATGAACCATGCTCTCCTTTGGAAGTTCCTGTTTACGTTAGGTGTATCACCATTTCAAATGAGTGGAAAGCATTAGTTCAACACAATGCATAACAGAACTAAAGTCATTACTTGTTACTATTCTTCCTCTGCACCTCTGTCTGGCATGGCTGGTGATATGCTTGAAAAGGTCAGTGAGACTAGAAAATAGCATGCATAGAGACTCAGCAAAAGGTTCAGAATCCATACCCTGTTAGTTCCATTATTAGTCTTGAATTAAATTCAAATCACAATTGAATTTTTGACATTGTACATTTTTTTTCTATTGAAGTCTATCTATATACATTTCTGATTATCACAGGTGGTCTAGTCATCTTCAGTTGTCCCTGATAACTCTTTCCAAGACATCAAGGGATCACAAACCATTGTATTTGACAGAAATGTGCTCTGAGTTACTAACTCTATCATTGTTAGTGGTCGCAATCGTGAAAGAACATATCTACACAAGGCAGATAAGCAGGCACTTCTTTATTCCAGCGCTGGGGAACACAGGGGATAGCTCCACCAAAGACGTGTTCGCCAACAGGTACAAAGCACAACATATTTATACACTTTTTCAGCAGAGTCATAGTTACATAAGATCAACAAAATTCATAAAGTTTATAAGTTGACCTTAATAACGATTGGCTTTCAGTTACCTCATCTTATCTATATTCCTATTTTACAGAAATCATTGGTCATCTTTACTGATTGATTTAAATAGAATGGGGGGAGGGCAATGATTAGCATATTAATGTTATTTCCTGGAAATTATTATCATATGCAAATGTCTCTAACGCATGCGTTGTTATGTTGGATGGGGGTCCTCTGGTGGTCGTCAATAGTCTTCCTCACTGTGTCGGCTGATTGAACTCCATCCTTGCGCATGCTCACTCCATCTTTGGCTAATGCTCACCTCTCCCTTGGCCGATCTTCCCAACCAAACCAGTTTCTTCTGGTACCTATTGTTTCAAGTCAAGATCCATAACCAGTACCTATTGTGTTAATTCAGAGTCCATAACTATTCTTATAGTGTTCGAGGCACGCAGCATACTAGTTGCTTAATCCTAAGGGCCTTAGTGTACTTTATATTCTCATAGCTACTGTAGCTTCATGTTAAATCAAAATCATACTTTCAAACTAAAATCAAAATAATATTCTAGGATTCAAACTGTTTTATTAAGGTAACTGCAACAGCATCACCTTAGGATATCAATACATTAGTTGGAGATGAAAAGACAATATTAAGCACTGAAGTTATAAGGCTACAGACATTATTCTCTTTCTGTCTATGTACAGATCTGTGATGTACCATTACCCCCCATCACCTAAGCTTCAGCTGAAGATGATGTTCATCTGAAAACAGCAGTGAAGGAAGGACCTGAGAAATTCAGGAACAATGCAGCAGATTAATATACGACAGTTAGATTTGCAGTAAAAATGATCGTAATAACACATTCCTATGAACTTGATGATGTAATTTAGATATATAAAAATAAGAGTGGGAATAAACCATGAAATAATTAGAAACATGTAGATGAGATTAACATTATTGTTTAATGAGATCATTGGTAAAAAATTTTGAGCAAGTCCCCATACAAGCATGTGAGAAAACATTGTTCTGACCATAAGGCTACTCACTTTGACCATAAAACACTGCCTTAGATGTCAGCCTGTCCAAAGTGTGAACTTGAGAAAAAAAATGTGCTTTCAGAAGAGATTAGAAACTGAGAATATGTGCAGAAAACTGGTTGTACACTTCATGGAAGAAGGTTCTTGCACCAAAAGTGAGATGACTGAATAATAAAGTAGTTGACAACTGGTGATATTTCAGTGAAAGAAATGAGTGGCTGAGGAAAACATGATTTACTGAAGTAGGTACAGGAGAATTTTTGCCCATCCTTTTCTCTTACAGATGTATAACATATGTACATACACATGGATTTCTGTTCTTTGTGACTAAGACTCACAATGCCTGAGACCCTAGACCTCTCATATAAAATTTAGTAGAAAGAGTGATGCTCTAGGAGACTTGAAGGAAAGAATTAAATGGAATTAAAACCCACTGTCCTTTATATTCTAGTTCAGATCTGTTTTCTTGTTTGGGAAACACTGGAAATGTTCCATGGGCTCACTGCTGTGAATGCATAAATGAACCTGATTGTGGCTCTTACCTTTCAGACCTCACACAAAATTGCTCAAGCCAGTTCTGGCTCTTTTCTTCCAAACTAAGGTGGTTCTGACTTTCATAACTAATTCCAGATTAGGTAATTTCTCTCAGAAAGACACCTGAGATGGTTAGTAGGGTAATATGTTCTTAAAGATCAATGTGTAGTTTAAAATTATTACAATGTCAAAAATTGTCCAAATAGCTGTGTATACTAAGGAAATGTTCAGGAAGGGTACTAAGGAAGGGTTCAGGAATTTCTGTGGATAGATTGAAGAACTGAAAGAAAACTCTGATCTTACAGTCTAAATAAAACAATGGTGAGATATGGAACATAGAAACATTTGGGAGGGTCCTGAAATCCTTTGATATGCTGGAATTCATATATAGAGCAAAGTAATATTTCAAGATCACATTTACACCCAATCATAGCATTATGAATGGAACATATGAGAATATAAACATTTAATCATTGTAGTCAATATGGTCAAAAAGTCTCTTCTCTATGCATTTCTGCCAAAGTATTTAGTGTAGAATACCTCATACAGGTGTATGTGTGTAATTGTGCTTTTGGATGAACACCGTATACCCAGTGAGCCATATAGAATTTGACAAAAGTCATACAAAGTGATTCATATGAATCTACCAGGTGCTGTCTCAGATATAAGATGATTACAAGATTTAAGTTTGTGACGGTCCCAATCTGATTTTTTGATTCATCTGACTGAGTGGCCCACACAGTGAAAAGTTTCCAAAGTCATATTTGTTTACAAACAATATAGAAAGTCAAAACAGTGGCATTTTTATCAGTTTCAAGTTGCTGCAGAATGTAATTCAAATCTAAGTAAATACAAAATGCATATTTAATTTTTTCTGCAGTTGCTGTAATGCTGAATTCCAATAGTTTAATGAGATGATGACAGTTTACTAGGCACAGAATTCTGAAACTCACTGGGCAGGTGGAAAGAGGTCAACCGTTCTTTACTACAGTGCAAGTGTATTGACCCAAGTATCTCTGAAAACCAGCAATTAGAGATCTACACAGGCTTACTATGTATGCAAGAGAAAGTATTTGTTTACTACAAAGGAAAAACGTTCTTTAACCTCTTGGAATCAATGGGAATTTTTTTGAGAAGAATTTCACTGCTTATTAATCGCCAAGGGGTGGCAGAACAGAGACATGCAGAAGAGTTGGACAGAAAGTTGCAGAAGAACAGGGAGAACTGCGAGTCACTAATAACCCACTTCTATAATGACAGGACATTGCCAGAGATGTACCTGCATATGTGCAATAGATAATCCCAGTTAGCACCTCTGAAAAAGGTAGAGACCTCCAGGACGTATGGTGACAATGACCTTCCCAACCATACCCTCTGCAGCCAGCACACTCCTGTTCTTGTTACAGTCATCCCCATAATGCAATGAGCAGCCCACTGTGAGGATACCCTGGTGTCAACTCAGTGGGCAGAAATGAACTGCTGAAAGCCAACTGCCATTTTGGAAAGAATAGACTAACTCCACAGACCTTTGGAATGGCATGTTTTAAGAATGACTGTGAAGATAACCTGTTCAAAGTATCTCCTCCACTCTATAACTGCCTCCCCATATGTGAAATTTCCCACATATAAATAGTCCTACTCAAGACAGAGAGAATTTTCCCATCAAATTCATCAAGGACAGAATTTCATAGTTTATTTCTATGGGATGTCAGCACAAAATAATTTCTATCTAACAGTTTCACAAGTTTAAGAGTTACTTCTTACTAGAAATGCAAATTATAAAAGGTGAGAAGGTGGGTTCACATTCTCTTTACAGTACCAAAAAAAAATTGTTGACTTTTTTTAGGCTAGTGCTTTAGTGAAAAATAAAATAAATTTGGAAATACTTAGTTTAGATAAAATAATATGTTACCTTGCAAGATTATAATCCTTCCTCCATTGTGGTAAGATTTAGCTAGAAAAATAAGAATTTATTAGTATTTGAATCATTGCACTCCAAATGGTAGTGACAGATTAGTGCTTTGCTTGCGACTTTTCAAATGATGATTTTTCAAACATGGGAAGTAGATTAGTTCAAGGTGAAATGATACTTGGGAAGATGGATGAACTGTTACAAGCAAAGAGCAGTGTGAAATAAAGACAAAGCCATTGGATTTGGTAAAGTTTAGAACTAGGCACATGCTTTATTTTGTAGTTTATTGTGAGGAAAACTTTCTTCCTGAATCTGGGAAACTAATTTTTTGATGTGGAATGGCAGCTTCAACCCCTGCTGAAGCCTAGACCTGTTAACGCACATGTGAGGCAAAGCTGCCAGCTCCAAATCCTAACAGGCTTGACCACATGCTGTGATAGGCAGTAAAAATGATCTGGGAAGGAAAAATCCTGTTTTATTGATATGCAGTTTACACTGCTGCTCCCATATAGACTTATGGATGCTCCAGAAAATAAGGTTAATTATTAATATCATTAGCAAAAATAATATCTTTTCAAATAATTATGTAAACAGGATATTGATTTGGATCACAGAATAGTATTTTACTATTAGCTCATGCTGCTTATGTACATATCTGCTCAAATATACTTTGGGGACACAGAAAGGGGAAGAGACAGAAAGTTTTTTTTAACAGGAGAGCTTTACAGCTCTTGGTTTTACTCCAGCTGGTGCTGTGTTTGAAGGAGTTATTAATTAACTGTCACGTTACAAACAGTGTCTTCTGATTTAGCGAGACAGGTCTAGATTTTTAATTTATTAAAAAGTATTATTTGAGGCTCATGCCTGTCTCCCCCATTAATTCATTACACCAAAGTCAGTTGTTTATTATTGAGAAAACTGGTGATGCACAAAAGAGAATGGAAGGCAGTACATCAGTTGGGTGCCTGATAAAATCAACACAGCAAAACCACTTTGACAGCCTACAACTCTTTTAAAAATAATGACTTTAATAAACAAATGTAGCTTACTGGTATGTAGGTGATTACTCCTGATGCAGCAGTTAAGTCCAGAAGTAGGTCTTGGGAGCAAGGGGAAGAAGAAGTCTTTAACAGCAGCACAGCTCGGCACTTTGAAAATAAAACCACCTACAGGACTGTGATATATGGAACACCTTACAGACAGGTTCGTTTGGTTTTTCAAGTTTTTGTACACACTCCTTTTGATGACAGTGATAATATATAGTATAACATAGCCAAGCGATTGGGGGAGAAACATTCTGAAGTGTAGAAAGTTTACCTTTATCTCATATTGTTTTTTAACTCTTTCTCTAGAAAGCGTTGATTTATACAAGCATGACTCTTGGAGCACCTTAAGCAAATCTATTATGTTTAAGCACTTGAACTAAGGAGACTCTCACTCTTTCTTTCATGATCTTATCATGTAAGAAGGGCTATCACATTTTGTTCATAGTTCTCAAAGGCCAGGAAGTGGAAGCCTCACCATCTGCATCTGGCAAAGACCAGGATGCAGAAAAGTGACCTGTTTAAAGTAATGCAGCAAACCACGGCAGGTATTAGAGAAAGGACAGCATTCACCTGATGTCAGGTGCCATCTCTCCGGCCAAGCACAGTGACTCTGAGGTCCACAAAAGCCTGCTGGGTTCTAGTGCAGGTGCAGCTGCCTTTAGGTCTGAAATGACTGTAAAGTGATTTGAATGTTTATGAGTAGGATGCTTGGCATCGTTAGAAGCAACAGATCAGAGACACTGGCAGTGGAGACACTGAATTAGAGAATGAAATTAGTACATCTAACATAAAATTATGATTCGTTTTAATAATTGAGGAGGAACTTTGGTCAGCTCAGATCAAAATATTTTTTGTGCCCCAGAGGTCCATGTTAATTAGTAGTCTCTTGACGATGCCTGCATACAGAGCAAGACAAAAATTTAGGCATGTATGATACCTCAATTCTCCTGAGACATATTTCTAACACTGAAAATACCTTGTCTTTAATATATTTTAGGTGGGCTTTGTACTAAGATTTTCCTGTCTTCAAAAATTTGTCAACAAGAATTGTAACTTGGGATGGAGGAGTGAGGAGTAGGGAGGAGCAATTAAATAAGAAAAATAAGAGGCAAAATCTTGCAGGATCTCTTTGGTTTAGTCTTCTTTTCTTTTATACTCTTGCTTTAAGTGAAGGCATTAATTTGCTTCATTACTGTGGTGTCAGAGTACTTAATGAGTTCCACTATGCTGCTCTTGTGTGCATCTCACGCTAGTGGTGCTGCACAGTGTGACTGTAGGGAGAAGCAACTCTGATGTAAGGTAATGCTCTTGCATGGTGTGAATATAAGGACGAGTAACTCCAATGGAGTGCCACATTTAATCTCCCCAGTGCAACACGGATGATGCCAAGACACACGGTTAACGAGGCTGGTGGAGGGCCACCCACGTGCAGTGTCCTGACTAGCCATTTCAGAGCAGCACTTTGTACCAGGAGACTTGTTTTCAGTTACACAAGGTGATGTCAGACAAACACAACTGAGACAGTCTGCAGGCTTCGACGTGGCAAAGCCTTAGCCAGAGATGACCCTTCCTTCCTTGTACCCACTGTGCTCTCCTTGCTCTCCCTTAGCTAACTAAATTATCTCTCTAACACCCTTTTTTCTTTTTGTTTCCTTCTCTGCTTACCTCTCTCCTAGCTTTCTCTTTCCACATTTCTTTCAAAACAGCAGAATGATGGAGTTTGCTTCTACCAGTGGGGAAAACATATATATGCTGTGCTGCTCCACTGCAAGCAGATCTTTTCAGAAACCCAGTCCACTGTGCATGTGAGGCCAAACAAATGAATTTGTGTAATAGGTTATAACTTTGTCCAAAGCAACAGTCTGATTTCCTGCAATCTGGCTTTTGTGTTTATAAAGCAACATACAGACTATGAGATCATCCAGACAGGAAATTCTTGGTAACCTTGTAAACATCAATCACTGTTTAAATAAGGAGTAGCAGTTACTATACTGTACAGAAAGGATCTCAAAGTCTGTGTAAACATAATGTGATAGGTATAGCCCTAAGAAATGAGCCACAAAAAAAGATTTCCCCTCCTTTCTCTGCCACTCATGAAGATATTTAAAGAAAATTATGAGTTCGCAATTTCTCTTTTGATGCAGTATTGCAGACATTCTTTTGCACTTGTGAATTCACAAAGCAGTGTCAGTCCATGCTGTGTTCTTTGTCTTGCACAGAAGTGCCTGAGCCTTGGTGCTCAGCTCATGAAAAAGACCTGCAGGCTTAAATAAGATTGACTGAGCTCTCAAGAGTAGAGGGAAGAAGTTATTATTGAATTAGCCCATGACACCATCTTTCACAGTTTTTAATAAAAGTGGTGATCACAGAGCTTTGCAGACTGGAGAAGTATTGCTGATGAGTGCAAATGGACACTAGGGATTGCCACAGTGAGGTGTTTCTGATTCAAATGTATCTCAGTTTTCAACTGGCTAAAATAGACTTTGTTCACAGTCTGTTAAACTGGATTCATCTGATATTTCCTCTGTTTATGACCCATTATTATTTTTTATCTCTCACAGTCATTGGAGTGATTCCAAGGAGACTTTGACATATTATATGGTCTGGAAAGTGGGGTGGTGATAACACCATAAATACTAATCTAGATTTTTCTTTCAGCTATAGCAGAAGAAACTTGATTAACTCTGTTTCCTCCACTCACTCTGAACTGACCAACACCAAAAAACACAGGGTTGACTGTCTTGTCATAATGGGGTATGTGATGAACACAATTCTGTGTCCCATGATCAAACTGTGTGCATCTTGAGCAATACATCTCACAGGCACTGCAGCCCATCCCGCTAAATTCTGAATTGCCTTGTAGCAAAGAGCCAGTGTTTTCCTTTCAAGGCACCAGTCAAAATGTCAGTAAAAACATCAAGTACCAGTAAACTACCAAATATCAGTGAAAAATCCCTTATCAGTGAGCTCTCCTCAGCACATCTGAGACAATAATGACCTGATGTTTTCTTTCATCCTTAAACAGAACTAATCTGAGCATCGATCAAAAGGGGGAAAAGTTCTAATAGCTTTTTCAAGGCTAGGCAGCATTAAGGTTATATGACAATATAACAGACAGTACACTAGAGAAAAAAACCCACAACTCGTTCCTAAAACAGAAGATAGGCATTAAATCCATATTTATAGTTACTACACATAATGGATGAGATTTCTCGGAACAAGTTGCAGGACTATTTTCAAGGGACAATAATTACAGTACATGCTAATCCAGTTTTTCGTTTTATCCACAGCAGCAGAGAACCTCATTAACTGTTTCCACCATTCAGAACTGACTAACACCAAACAGCTGATAGTTAGTTCTCCTACCATACAGAGGATGTATCACATCTTTCTCCCTGCACATGAAGATCCTTGAAACAAGAATCATGCCACTTTCCCTAGAATAGCAGAAGTTTCTGGACACCTATCTGGAAAAAGATATCCTACTTAACCAAATTATGGACTGAATTAATTAACCCTTTTTCTCTTTCACAGAAATGTCCCCTACAAATCCTGACATACTTCTGAAGAACTGTACGAGAAAAAAACCTGAAGTTTTAGTGACATGTATGAAATACCATAAATAGTCCATCTCTCCTTCATTGAGTGTACACCACCCTGTGGGTCATCACCAGGAGTCTCACCCTGACATTTGCAGTGAGGGTAAGTAACAATGCTCCAAAACTCTAGGTGGCTAAGTAGACTGACATATTTCTGTGATATTACTGTGATGTGATTTTGTTTTGGATCTCTCAGGCAACTGGGCTGGCACAGGTGTTCACAGACATGAATCTCTGTGAATTTGTTCCATGGCAGCCAGTGGGGAGGGCAATTCAGAGAAAGAACCAAAGCCTCTCCCAGGGTCTTCTCGAGTAGATGGGAACTTGGGCCAGGATAGCATGAACCTTGTGGCCACAAATGAAATTGTCCTATACAAAAGAGAGAAACTTGCATATGTTCTTTGCACAGCTCTCTAAGGAGCTATACCCCATGAATCTCACCAGTGGAGAAACCAGAATGTTAGATGTTTCCCATGGTCCTGCATGTCTAAAGAGCCTCAGTGTTTTCCTGAAATTATTTGCTAGTGACCCTGGCAATAATTCACTGTGCCTGAATTCCGAAGGACTGCAACCTAAAATCAGACCATGCCTAAACTATCACACTTCTGACAGCACCCACCCTCATGCTCAGCATTTAGCAGCATGAATAGTTAGTTATCCAGGCTTTTTCTGGGTTTTACAGCATCTACTCCCACAAGTTTTCTCAGTCTCCTGAAAAGGAAGAGATTTTCCATATTTCTTTTCTGTGAAACACAAAAACACTCTACTGACTAGAGACAGAAGAGTCCATAAATGATAACACAATTAGTAACAAGGCCACAGCATTCCACAAGTTCGCAGCATCTCTTCTGACATATCATTCCCTTGTACCCAATGTCTTCTCTACCAGCCAGGGTGGGATTGGACAATGACAGAAGCACTGACAATCTCTGTGGCATTATGTGGGGTGATCATTATATGTTAAAGATTCACATGCTGCACATTTTCCACACTAAAAAATTTTTGTGAGAAGACATTGTTGAATGTTTTCACTGTTAGAATTAAAGCTGGTGGCAGAAAGAAATATTGAGAAAAAACAAAGCCTGACTAGAGCTGTGGTGGTGAAGAGTAGGCAGTGCTTGAGATTTTCGAGTTTATCTGGAAACAGCTGCTTGCACTTCTAGCTGGAGATGGGTCAGAAAGAAAACATTGGTTGTCCAGCCAGCCCAGCAGTATGGGTTTGATTTCTCTAGAGAAAAGGCTGCTTTACTGGATTCACTTTGGTGCTTTGTGTACTTTTTGACTCAAGCAATGGGACTTACTATATTATGGATGAACTTGTTGGTTTCTCTCTTGCCTTCTGCTTGACAGAAAGAATGGAGGGCCACAGACTTCCCACGGGC
Source organism: Tyto alba (assembly GCF_018691265.1). Lineage (NCBI taxonomy): Eukaryota > Metazoa > Chordata > Aves > Strigiformes > Tytonidae > Tyto > Tyto alba. The sequence continues at coordinate 106,862 of NW_024881280.1, forward strand.
ATTGGTCTCTTAGCCGGCAATCCAGTTCACCAGGATGGTGAAATGGTTCTGCTTTTAGCACCCACTCTTCTAACTACATTAATCACCTCCCAGTTTTAGAAGCTATGTGTGGTCAGATGCTCCAACAAACAACAGTATGTGAATGTATCCCTGCTAAGGAATGTCATGTAGAGTGAGAGCCATTTTTCTCATGTGAACAGAAATGACAGTCAAAATGCTTTCCACAACTTTCTGGTTTTGGGTTTTTTTTTTTGTTTGTTTGTTTGTTTGTTTGTTTTTAAGGGGGAAGAAGTCAAGAGTCTGTCTTTGACCTTTGTAGTATGATGGGAATTCCCCTATGGACTAAGATCAGACAGATAAGGAAACAATAGTGTTGATAAATTTGAGTCAGTTTAAGGGTTAGAAAACAGTAAGAGAGATCAGTTTAGTGTTATAAAAAATATCACCCTTTAAAAATACCTTTCATCTGTTAATTAACAAGGCCTATAAAAAAGGCAAAATAAAAGTGCCTATTTCTCCTAGAAGTCTAGATGGCAAATATTCACGTAGAGGTCTACACAGCAGATGTCTAGACTTGCCTGAAAGTAAGGATTTCAAGTAAAATCAAGTAAAAGCAAGGATCCAAAGGTAAAGCATTTCAAATTTATTCTGACCTGGGAACCACTATCTGTATGCATTTGGTACTATTCATCACCTGGTGCCCCCTGAAAATTTTTTCACCTTTCTGTTTCAAAACTGTGGGACAATAACGAAGGTTGATTTAAAGATGTGCCTGTGCACAGTAGGTTTCTTGGTTTAATGAATCTGTCTGTGTCTTGGGGCAATGCATTTAATAATTTTTAAGTTGAGGCCAATTTTCCTTTCCTACTCACAGGAATCTAGAAGGGCTTCGTTCATGAAAATTGTGCTTTAAGTAAATCTGAATACACTTATACTTTTCTTCATACCTTGTAGATTCTTGGCCTTTGGGTGCAGGGCTGCAGCCAGGGCATCAGAGCCACTGGTAGGATGAGCATCGGTCTTTCTGTCATCTCCAGCAAATACACAGTGGGACACATAAGCAACCACCAACTTCACTGTGCTACTCTGCGGTAAGAGTGGGCATCTTTACTGTACCCCTAGAAGATAAGTAGAACAAGGCCCCACTATTCATAGCTTATGCTGGTGTGAAAGCACCATTTGCCTATTACTCACTGATGTTTTGAGCTCTGTCTCCTCCCCAGACTTTCTGTTCATGCAAGACAATTTTCTTCCTTGTGGTCCTTTAGTGAACCAAAAAGCCTGGATTTCAGTGAAATGGGTGAAACATGAGATGTGACCCTTTGCTAGCACTGTATAAATGCTTACCTATATTAACAGTTCTAATCAGTATCTATTTAAAACATGAGGTCATATAACCCACAGGGACTGATGACATTTGCCCAGGCATTGATCCTTCAGCATCAGATCCTTTGCTTTCTATGAATGCTTTGTCTCATGAACTCATGATCTCAATGAGCTTCCAGGCCCAGTGAGAAAACCTGCAAAGCTAAAATCAGCTACTATGGATGTGATCAACCTCATCCAGTGTTCATGTGCATCCTTCCTGCCAACCCCTTCCTCCCCCCTCAAATCGTGAGAAGCACCTGGAAGAGCTGTAACAAAACTCCCAGCTGCACCATCACTGGCAGCCTCGGGTTTAAACAAAAGGTCAATGTAGTTCTCAAGTGAGAAACTTTAGATTAAAATATAAACAAATGAGTAAGAAATGTTGCCAAGCTTGGAGGGATTAAGGGATTCAATGAAAGATGAAACTTCAAAAAGTGTTTGAACCTGTTTCTTAATCCTTGAAACTCAAAGGCACAGAAAAGTAACCTCTTAATTGCCATGCACCTGTGCATGACTGCCACTGCCTGCAATGCATCTCCTATATGTTTTAGTGATCAGAAAGGTGGACATCTCTCAAGCATACAGCTGAACGCAGTTCCAATTAAATAAACTATCCATGTATGAGATAAAATATCCATGTATGTGAAACATGAATTATCTCTTACAAGCACAAAGTCTGTCTTATGCTTTCTTATTGATACTAATCTAAAGCTCATGAGAAGATGTTTGTGGCCTGAGATGCAAGAAAGAGACAGTGGAAATACTTATGACAGCCTTAGGTGGAAAATTTGATTATGATATTCATTAAGTCCTGCAAGACCACACGCTCTCCTGGAGACTTGCAAATGAATGTGATTAGCCAAGTAACTACTTGGATTTCCACAAAGGTTTTGTCACCTTCAGTGGTAGAACATAGAAAGTTAAAATATTCAGTAATCTTGATTGAAATTTGTCTGGAGGATACAGACTGGAAAAGAGCAATGGTTCTTCTGCCTAAATTAGGCTTTCTAGATGGTCGGTCAAATAGGTAGGCCTCTTTCCATTGGAAGATATTCTTCTTTCTACACCAGTATACCATGAATATTGCACACTTGTTTTTTGGCAGAAAATGTTGCTTCAGAAGTCCTTTCAAATCATGGTCTGGAAGCTCATTGGGCTGCATAGGTCTTTTGGGACACAGTGAAGAACAGCTCGGCGTACAGCCCAGAGACCACAGAAAGCAGCTAGCAAGGACGCCTGCGGTTGGCTTACTGTATTTCTATGTATCTCTTTGGAGAAAGGCACACATTTGACATTTTGCTTCAGTTTAATCCTGAAAATAGGGGTAGCAGTAATTTGTGGAAACACAGTGGGTATCCATCACTATTTGGAAAGGTCACCTAAGCCTATTTTAGTGCTTCATTATGTTGAATTTCCCCTTCAAATGACATCGTAAGCTATTGGCATAGCAGCCAGATGAAACTAACCCTTAACTAGATGGCTTCCAGAAAGAAATTAATATTTCAGTGTCTGCTGTTTCTCAGGAACATTAAACAGAACAGAAATCTTAATGCTGCCAATGCTGTTGGCTCAAACAACATTTTTGACATTTCAGGAGTTAAGCAAGAAGGATTAGCAGATAAATAACACATTGTTGTGCATGAATAACAATCTTTAACCCTTCATACATCCCAAAAGAATATGGACATGATCTGGATGGACAGTGAAGAGGCACTGGAAAGAGAGCATTTGGCTTTCCTTTTATCATTAGAAAGGATTCACATTTGAACTAAGAATCTGAGGGAACTTAGTGGAAAAACTGTAAATGTTAGAGAAGATAAGTGATGGAGGAATGACTTCAGGACTAGGCATGCTGCAAAGTTCTGTGTGTGTGACAGAAAAAGGATCGGAGGAAGTGTTAACTTGTGCTAAGTTTCCATGCTCCAATTTGCAATAAGGTGCTGAGAAAGTGGCTTTCAGGCCACTACTGCAAACAGAGAAACATCATGGAAAGCTTGTCACTGCAGTACTGCTCAGGATTTTGCAAAAGCAGCAATGGAACCAGTCCTTGCCTTAGCTCAAGAGTTCCTCATTAATAAGATACATCAGCATTGTAAGTGGAACCTGGGAATTGTTTCTGGTCAAAGAAGATAGTAAGAGGACAAGTTAAGGAGCAGGATCAATATAGAAGGGATTAGGTATAGAAGCATACAGCTTCAGAAATGAAGAAAGAGATGAAAATGTCATAACACACATAGAAAAACTTACCTAGGGATCCTGGGAATGACTGACCCAGTCCATTCTTCTGTTTTGAGACAGAATCAGCATCTAGATAAGACCTGATTATTTTTTGTTGAACCTCTTAAAAACCACCAGTGGATAAGGTTCCTCAAGCTTCCCCAAATAGTCCATTACCATACCATTGCAGGCAACATGGATCCAGGCTGGAAGGTGGCCAGAATACCAGGAACACCTTCATGCCTGTAAGAAGTGTTTTTCACACTTTAACTATTACAAACAATACAAGTTTTTCATTGACACGAAAAATTAGACCAATGTGGCATCCTCTGTTGTCATGCTCTCTGGTACTGGGACAGACCTGTTCCACTTGCTGGGTCAATGTCTGACAACAGCAATCACACTTTTGTCTGTCTCATGTCCAATTAGTCATCATATTTGACCTGGCCTTGTGTAAGAGCTCTGAAAGGATCAGAATGAAAGACTGTATGACTACAGCTCTGTGAAAATTTGATGGAAGATAGATTGATAGCTAGGCTAGGATAAATTATCGTTTCTAAATGGAAATTTAAATATCATCATCTTACTCTCCAGGATTAAGTTACAGTGATTTAAGGCTACATGAGAGCACTGAATTGGAGGTCTAACATGTTTTAGCATATACATATCAACTTCACACACTTAACTAATTCACATCCACTTTCCTGAACAGATAAATAACAAAGGTCAGCCAGGAAGCCAGGGAGCTAAACTGGGACCTAATAAGTATAATGTTAGTTTCTGTAACCACTGCTGTGTTTTTCTTTTTATACAAACCTCAGCTAGGATGACAACATGCTATACACCTCCCATTACCACTCTTCTTAATTTTGCATTATGCTTGCTTACAGATTTCTCCCAAACCAACTGTTAGTGAAGATGTTTAGAAGGCAAGTCCTTACTACCTGTTCAGTTCCTTTTGCAAGACTGCAATACTGCAGATCTCAACATGCTCAGGCTGTACCAAGGCCAAGTCAGAGAGTAATCAGTTGTCATGCTTTGAGAACATTTGCTTGTAATATGTTTCTGTACATTTTTGTGAGGGAAGAGCTGCAAGTAAGATGCCATAGGAGTGCTGAGGCAGGGAGCAATGAAGAACTGCTGTCCTGCATGTGTACTAAACACCTAGAAAATGAGGAAAGTGTCTTTGTTCATTTTTGCAGCTGGGGTTTGCAAAGTTGTTTTCGAAGCTTCAATATTTCCTTTGGGATATCTCAGAGTCTGCATTAGAACAGCATTAGCTAATGACGCAGCTTATGTGAATGGGATACAGTTGTTATCAGACAGTGCTTTTGCAATGACCAACAGTGTGAGCTTTTCAGCCACAAGGACTATTCATCCTTCTTGCTTCATTTTTTAGTCAGTAGTTCATACTATTCTTCGTGCTATCTTTTTTTTTTTTTTCATGTAAACCTGTGAACATTACCTATCTCTAGAATCTTATAGATTTTTAATAGGTGTTTTGGTTTTCAGACAGGAACAGTCCCTTTATTTGTATATTGTGACTGGAAGAAGACTTTAGTGCTTAGGACTGAAGTCCTCATTCACCCAGGCACCTGATGAAGTAAATTTTAGGCTGTGATTCCCATTAAGATAAAACAAATCCTTTAAGATACATACATGATTAAGTATAGGAAAGTAGGTAGCACCTAAGTGTCTGTGATTGCAATATTATTCTTGAAATTAATATAATAACCATCTGCAACCTATATTTTTTAGATGAGAATATGTTGAAAAATCTCAGCAGAAAGCAGGTTTGGATAGTATAATTTTCTCACAAGTCATATTTAGAATCACTTATTGAACAAAGATCAAAGATGAAGGAGAATTATTAATGGTAAAGGCTCATTTCTGCTCATTCAGGATGTTATTAAGTGTTCTAGAGTTCCAGGAGTTTTAATATGCTTCCATTAAAATTCTGTCCACACTTGATATATATGCCAATACTTGTAAGTACTTCACAAAATGGAACTCTGATCTGAGACTTGTTATGCATCTTAATCAATTAAGTACAAGTGGCACCAACTAACTATCTACAGTGAGATACATAGACTTACATGATATATAGACTTACATGAGATACATAGACTTATTTCACAACCATCCCTCTTATTAGCTCATTAGGATAAAAAAAAAGAAAAACAAAAGAACAAACAAACAAAAAAACCCCATAAACAAACAAGCAAATAAAAAACCACAACAAATCAACCAGCCAACCAAACAGAAGAATAACAGCATCATCAAGGAAGGAATTATACGTCTTTTGGCACTGAGAAAACTCAAATCCACTTCAGGGCCAGAATTTTCAATAAATCACTTTATTAGAAAGTAGTCTGTATTCATCTAGACCATAACACTGTTACATACAAATCTCACAGTCTTTGTAGTTTTAAACCAAAATTTAATTATCTTTAACTTATGAAACTTTTTTGTTTGGCTGCACAGTGGAAAAAGTTGTTTGTTTGTTTAAAGTTTACTTCCATTAAAAAAAAAAAAAACAAAAAACAAAATACAGGGAAAAAAAAAAAAAAGAGAAAGACTCTTCAAGGACACATGGACACATGCATGTCTGGAATCCACAATGATGTGTAAAGAACCAAGATTACTACATTAAATGTACTCAGACAGGCATGGCTCCCAGGCTGAAACAAAGAGCAGGCTGGACTGATAAAATAGATTCAGCGAGTCAAATTCTTATTTCTCTTAGCATTGGCTCCAGATCTGAGTTCACAACTTCTACTGGAAATTTCTCCCTGGAATATGCAGTTACTGCTTGGCAGATGTAGTGGAGGCTATGTGGGCAAGTGTAGGGGCTGTGTGTGCTGTCTTCCCAAGCAAGCAGGAGCTGTCAGTGAGGAATGTAGCTCATGGGCTAACTGCAGCCTCCCCCCCACCCCCCCCCCCCGCCCCTTTATGGCTCTTTGTTGAGAAGCAAGATACATGTCCATAGGCAGAGTTTAGGAGATCCTTTTTTTAGACATTAGTCATTGCATTTTCTGATAAGTACTTGCATGCAGCACTGGTGAAGAATCTGCCAGGGCAGCATTTTTTCCACCAGAAAATTCCCTTTCATCGAAAATTGAAATATTTTGTGAAAGTATATCAACTTCAAGAGAAGATTACTTGACATAGTATTCTTGGTCAAATTAGACAGTGAGGACCTCTACTTGATTCAAGTAGGTGAAGAAGCTATGTGACAACATCAGGATGGATACCGAATCTCTTACAGCAAAGGATGTCCAAAATTATACTCGAGTTAAGAGAATATTCCATCCATTGAATTGTGATTTGCCAGTCAAAAATCAAACGAACAAACAAACGAAAACAGAGTTCTTGATTTGTTAGTGAAAGCATATCCAAGTGCAAAAGAAACATCTTTACAATGAGTTAGAGAGTGGATTTTAAAAGACTGCAGATATCTGTTGTCATAACTGTGAAAACACACACAAAGAAGCTTATTTCCTTGTGTAGTTGCTACTATTGTGTAAGTGGTTCCCAGCACGGTAAACACCGAAGGTGAGACAGATAGCTTGGACAAACACATTTATTTGTCAATGCTATTTTGTTGACAAGAAGTACAAATAGATTTGATGCTGTATATTTAGTGCTAGATATCTTTAACATTTATGAGCAAATTCAATAGTGAGTAGCAACAGCAGTCTTTTTATCAAAGACAAGCATCAGAAACTGTATTTGACTATTTGACATTCAATTATTCCTCAAAGAGCATTGTGCTGGGTTTGGATGGAATAGAGTTAATTTTCTTCACAGTAGCTGGTGTGGGGCTGTGATTTGGATTTGTGCTGGAAACAGTGCCGATAACAGAGGGCTGTTGTCGTTCCTGCTGAGCAGCGCTCACCCAGAGCCAAGGCCTGTTCTGCCCCTCACCCCACCCCACCAGCGAGTGGCTGGGGGGGCACAGCCGGGACAGTGACCCCAGCTGACCCAGGGACATCCCAGACCGTAGGGTGTCCTGCTCAGCACAGAGAGCTGGGGGAGGAAGGAGGGAGGGGGGGACGCTGGGGGGGACGGCGTTTGTCTGCCCAAGCCACTGTTAGGCGGGATGGAGCCCGGCTGCCCTGGGGGTGGCTGAGCCCCCGCCTGCCCGTGGGAAGGGGGGAAGGAATCCCTTGGCTTGTTCTGCGTGTGTGTGCGGCTTTTGCTTTACCTCTTAAACTGTCTGTATCTCAACCCACGAGTTTCCTCACTTTTACCCCTCCAATTCTCTCCTTCATCCCACCAAGGTGGAGTGAGTGAGTGGCTGCATGGGGCTTAGTTGCTGTCTGGGCTTAAACCACCACAAGCATTAATCCTCTCCCTGAAACTGCTGTGCAAGAGCTATAGGATCCATTGCTACATCTGTACTCTCCCTGATATTTTTAATCTTACTTCTTTAGCAAGGTGAATAAAAATAAAATAGCTTGGAAGAGACCACTTTACACAAACCTGACAGTCATCTCCTGCTAAATTGCACAATACTGTACTCAGCTTCTGAGATGCTCCATTAGTGCAAGACAACTAAATGATATTAAAATCAAAAGGAGGAAAAGAAACTGTGATCCCACCTGAGAAAACAACTTAAAGACTCATCACACTCTGCCACTAATGTGATTCTCAAAACTACTGATTTTACAATTTCTGTTCAGTGTCCCTTGGATCTTTTCTACTGTAGAAACATTAAATTATGTTTGCTCATTATTGAGCTCTGAAATGACTGCTAGATGTTTTCTCTTTTCCAAATTACAGAATCATTCAAATTGTCCTGAATTGTAGGTCATCAGCTTAATTCTCCTGAATGTGGCACTTAATTCTTCTGAAATCTAGTTAATTACTTGTGTATCCAATAGGAACAGATGCTTGGCATCTCTGTGTTGCTATGTTGGTGTTGCAGAAATACTCTGCAATCACTAGTCTGAGATCCATTAATTGCAAAATAATCAGATGAGATAATGGCTCACATTTGGCTTCCTGTCTTTGCAATGTTGTTTCTTAAGAAAGCCTGTGCATGTGTAAATTCAGGTGCATCTTTCCTGTCTGCCTCCTGGTATCTTTTGAAGCTATTGAGCAGTTTTAACTATATTTAACATGTGAGTGGCAATCCCAATAACACCACAGGTTCAGTGGAAAAGTCCAGGTGAGGAAAGAGGAGACCCTTCAGGTCAGTAAAAGACAACATCTAGGAAGTGCTGCAACACCTGCTAGACAGCAGAGACTCCAGACAAGATACATCTATAATTAACAGTCCTGCTGTGGGAATCTCTCAGGCACAGCCTACACAGGTTTTGAGAACTGTATCAGAAGACCCATATCCATAGGCAACCAGGATTTCTTGGTTTCACTGCTTATAGTGCTGCTCCGTCTGACTTCCTCCTTTTCAAGAAATGCAATGATTTAACAAATGAAGATGGGGCATGACTCTGACTGGATAGAAGAAGAATGCCTAAGAATGTATGAAGACAGTCTCAAGGATGCAGTTTTCAGAGGAAACACTGAATGTGTATGGGCTAGTATAGAATTGACACAGGTCAAATCTAGATAATTTTAGAATTAAAGTAAAATCCTGGGGTTTTTTAAGGCACGTCATAGCTGGATTTGATTCTGTGCACGAATTTAAATCAAAACTATCCTTAAACTCAACGTTTGCCCAGGCTCACAGACCCATTTTATCTTAGGTAATGAGCTGTACAGATTACATATGTAAAGTGAGACAGATCTGATCTTCTGTGAAGAGTAAGTCAGGAGCTCTCAGAGTTGTGCAAAGTGAGCTAGAGGCAATAGTAACTCCATTCTTTACAAGCTGATGATTTAAAAAAAAAAAAAAAAAAAAAAAAAAGTCAGTAGAATCACTGCTTTTAATTTTGGTTCATTCTCCACCAGATGGTGCTCCTTCCTTTGTCCTGAGGTGGTGGCTGTTCAATCCCCATAGATTAATACCTAGCCATATAACCCACTTTGCATCTATTTATCTGTCTCTACCAACACTGTGCACCTGGATGCATTGCACTGGGTGACCACCTGTTGCCAGCCCTGCTTTCACAGGTCTGACCTGCAGCTGTGCACTACTGCTTTACAGGATGTTTGGAGTCTGTTTGTTCTTCAAAGCCTTATGCCTCATTGCAAAACTGTGATATCGTAACTGAGACCAATCCCATTGCATCAATACATCCCAGTGTTTTGTTACCACCATACATATTCACCTTTATGGCACTGTCTAGGACAAACAAACCAAGAAATGAGGCATCCTCTGTGCAAGTCCATATACCAGCATGAGTGTTAGAGGTCATGATGCATAACCAAGCATAGGATTATGACCTGCAATGGAATGTGTTAGCTCTTTGGAAATCATGTATTGGTTTCTCCAGACTAGGTCTGTAACACTGTAAACAAGTGGATGACATACCAAACTAAAAACAAAAGCTGAGTCAAGCAGGGAACAAATCTGATTTTACAGCATCTACATCCTGTGATTTCCAGAGCACTTGCTGCACTTGCCCTGACACCAGCCTGTCCGCTCCCTGCTGAAAACAAGCTCTGATCTTCCATTGGCCAGAGCCAAGGCAGTTTGACTCACCCAGAGCATATAACCAAAGAGTTCTGGTAACTTCCACTTTCATCTAGTACCAGGAAGACAGACAGAAAAAGGATGCTGTAAAGGCTTCGTTATCACTATTAAAAACTCTGAAAAGTATGAAAAGTTAACACAGTGTCCCTTGACATGTTCCCTGTCATTTTAGACATATGGAGTGACATCGCTCAGAACAGTGAAGGCACCAATCCACAAATAACATTCCTGTGACCTGACAAGCCTCCAGCCACTGGTTGCTTAGTGGGGGCTACAGAGCCAGCTGCAGCCCTGTCATTAGCTGTCAGCATCCTCAGCCTTCTCACAGCTGTACATAGTCCTCACCTCTGCCTTTCCATGGATCTTCTTTTAACTAAATATATATATAGCTGTAAGGTTTTTTCCTTCATTTCTTTTCCCCTTTCCATATATTTAGCCTTCTGTCTGTCTCCACCTTACCTTCCCTCCACCCCTGACAGAGTATTATTGGTGATGTTGAGGAGATAAACCTGCCAGATGTCTCAATGATTAACCCCATGTCAGAAAGGGATGGATGGGGGTTCCAACATCTGATATAAATAGATAGTGGGCAGTAGGAGTTGCTTTTCTGTAGGACTTTTGTGCTTTGTTCTGATGCTGTTAGTGGGCTAGGAAGGAGGCAGGTAAGATATTGTAGTTATAGAGCAAGGATTTTCATTGGAAGTTCTTAAAATATTTTGTAAGACTGAGAATTATCACTCCCATGTTCACTTCATGAAATAAGACAGACACTTGCCTAAGGTGCACAGTGAGTCAGTATTGAATAGGTATGCCTGGGCTTTAGCTTGCAAAGTCATAATGCATTTTTGGGGCTCTGTAACAACAGCAGATTTAAAAAGGGGAAAAAATTATTAAAGCAAAACTTGGTGAGACCAGATGACTATAGAAAACTTAAGACTTGTAACTGTTGAGTCCTATCCATTCCTGTCAGAGGCTGCTAATTCACATAGGTCCTTTCATCCATAGATCAAGTGCCATCTTAAAAACAGCTATGATTTTCACTGGAAATCTGAGCTAAAATTCCATTCTATTTCTTTTTTTTTTTTTTTTTTTTTTTTTTTTTTTTACCTTTTAGTGAGAAAAAAGGTTTTAGCTGTGAATAATTTTAATTTCAATTTTCTTTTTTTTTTTTTCAGATTACATGTTTTTTCATGACCTGTTTGTCTAATTTATGTGACATTATTGATGTGTAATTTAATTTTAGCAAAAAGTATATTATTTACATCACTGACAAGCAGCTGAGTCCTACAAATAGCTTCTTCACAGACTGTCCATGTGCAGGAATGGTGACCAGTTGCATGGACTTTAAAAGCTGTCCTGAGCTTCATTTTCCTTGATGTTTGAGTGATGCATCATTATCTGTTAAGGTCTGTGCACCCTGCTGTTTCAAATATCTAGAGGTTATAACCTTTGTGAACAAATCCACCCTCAAGCAAAAAGGGGCAAAAATATACTTCCACTATTGTTATTATAGTGGTAGATCCTTTGCATGTATTGGTGCCAAATACTTCAAGTATTAATGACAGCAAATCCTATGGCTCAAGATCTGCTTGTTTGTACGGATTGAAAAGACTATTTCAGTTTGGTGTGTTCCTAGCTAGGAGTTTGCCCTTGTTTTAGAACCAAATCATAGTAGTAGGTTTCTCATCTTCACTCTCCAGCTATCTGAATAGCAGGATGCATTTATAGGAGAACAAAAATTACTGGAAGACTTTAAGCTCTCATCTGACCAATTATCCAAGAGGAAAAACCTCAGAGTGTTTGTGGCTAAGTGGATACCTTCTTTCCCATACAGAGCTGCTTCATTCTCCTGTTTCTGGGAATGATTTTTACCAGTTGACCCAACACCACTCTGAAGTCTAAAAATTGATTTGGAAACAGTCACAATTCTGATGAGGATGGGACAATGAGGCTGCAAATACTTGCTCATGATGCAGAAAAACAAATTATACATTATGCGTGCAGAAGAGTTAATCCAACAAAAAGTATTTTTGTCTCAAGACAGGCACACAGTTGGAAACTGTATTGCCCTTCCTTAGACATGTTAATTACAAGTGGATAGAGATAAGTTAGCACTTAAAATGACAGCAAGCTGATATAATACTTAATATTGAGAACAAAGGAATTAGTAGCTTTCTCATTATGAATTTCAGGCATGGGCAGGCAAAAGGAAAGGTAATGTTAAGATTTGGGAAGGGTCTAAAGATCCTGCTTCCTCTCTACACCAGCCAGCCAGGGGCAGTGGAAGGGTAGCTCCCTGGCTGGGCCTGGTGCAGTCTATTTGGACTCCTGATGTTTAGCAGTAGCACTAGCGATAGTTAATGGGCCAAAAGCTACCAAGAGAAACTGCTTTTTCTGAGTCACAGACTCACATAACACAATGAAGAAGATAGTCTTGCATTGACAAAGAGTGTGTCAGGTTGATCTAATATCTTAGTTCTATCTCAAGTCTGAAACTAACAGGCTGAAAAAGATAGTGCTCAGGTGAGGTGAAGCAGGACTCTCTGAGGAAGGAGCGGACTCTGCCTCCCAAAGGTTACCGAGGAACTTCATGAATCAGAGCTTATCAGAGCTGAAGTTACAAAACAAGAATTGGCCTTCCAGAAAGCCTCCAGTGATGCAGCTCAGATGGGCACTGTTACTGGCAAGGAGCAGTGGTATCGATTGCCAGGCTAGCGCTATCTTGTGTCCTTGAATTTGATGACACATGTCTCTTGACTTCGCCCTCTGCATTTAGATTTGGGTGCTGAATGTTAGAGGGCTCTTTTTTCTTTCTTCTCCTTTTTTTTTTTTTTTTTTTTTGATTTTTTTCTCCATAGACACTATAGTAAACACTCTGTTCAATTACCAAAAAGAAATCAATGTCTAGGCCAAGTTCTCATCCACCATTGAAGTCCTCAGGAAAGATTTTCAGGGGTAGAGTGAGGAGAACAAGGCTCTCTGAAGCACTTATAATAAGAGTATCCCTTGAGAGTCGTAGCTCCTGTGTCTGATGCACCCTTTTCAGAGGCTGTGAGCATTTCCTGGGGAAATGCATCTAGTTGAAGGTGTCTCAGCCACATCCCTTTTTCTCTCTAGGGCATAAGGAGAGCCAACAAAACTGTACTATATAGGTGCTTCATATTAGGGAAGTAATGAGTTTCTCCATGTCTTTCACAAGGGAACCTGGAAGAGTGATTCAAGGAGCTTTGGGAATGTATGCTTTAATAACAACCCTGGACTGTACTTGCTGGCCTTCGCATTTGGCTTGACATTTTGTTTACTGTAGTGTTTGTGAAATAGGGACAAACCATAAACATCCATCTAGCTGCAGCTCTGCAATGACATGCTCTGACATGCATGAGTATTTTCAGTGGAAGTGTTCCTGCAGCCATCTGAGATCTTTGTGGATTCTCAAATCATCCAGTTAGGGAGAAAAACAATCATAACATGTTACTGAGGTCACAGGATGAATAAGACATTATGAATAATCATGTTGGAAACAAAAGCTTTGGTGAATACTTGGTGAGAACTGTGGGGGTAGACAAAAGTTTGCAGAGCAGCCCAAAATAATGAAGCACATGGTAAAATGTTAGCTTGAGGATAATTTCCAGGCAAAAACTGTCTCTGACAGTTCACTCACCCTTATTTTCATCTGAGCTGTGAATCACCTGGTCATCATCTTGAAGGTAAATCATTAGGTAAAAAACTTAGGGTGGGTAGAGGGGAAAATCGATGTGTCAGGTTTACCCTGTGTCCCAGAGCACTGAAAAATTGCTTTGTGTTCCTGTAGCAACTGATGGCTTTACTCTCTAAACTTAAACTTCTCACCAGCAGCATCAGAACTTCTGAGTGGGTCATAAATAAATGTAAATATATCTTCTTTGCATCAGAAATCTTGCCAACAGATAAAATACCTTTCTTATGCCCTTTAAAAGAGTTCATATACTAACATACCCACATAATAACTTGTCCATTTGTGCAAAGCTTTTCTTCATATCATGTCTTATTGTTGATTCACAACTTCTTTCATGAACTGCTGGGATTTCATTTGGAAGTTTCAATTAGATGTGCATTTATAATCTTTTCTCAAATATAGATTGTGAACATTTATACATTTATTCTCCCATAGTCTGTATAAAAAAGATATAATGTTTTACAGGTCTGGACTTGAAAGACAGGTATCCTATAACCTGCCTATAGTCTTGAAGAAAGTCTATAGTAGAAAGAGAAATACTCTCCAGAATTCCTAAGATCAAGCCCAGAGCATTAAATACACAGTCATCCAAGCTAAACATCAACTCTGCAGTCATGGATCCAGGCATACCTGTCCCTAACATGATAAATGGCAGAAATATCCTGGCACAAAATGACGGAGTGAGGTTGAGTGTTAGAATATTTACTTTCCTCGGTCTTATGAAATCCTAGCATGTTGATCTGTTTTTCCTCCCTGAGGTAGATTTTCAGATTTTTCCTAAGTGATGTGTCTCACTTCAAGTTCACTTTGTTCTTTCAGTCACTTATTTCCCCTTTCTTCCACAAAATATGAACAGGTTTGCTACCTGTAAGGAGATTTCCAAGGGGAGAACAGAGTTAGTAGCAGCAATCAGATGAGAAGATGAATGCCCTTATTATACAAAAGTGCATGCTTAGCAATTAAAATATTCTAAAATAACATTGTAGTTGTTTTTGTGTTTTATGTACAGTATTAAAAATAAAATAGTCTACCACAGGTAATTTATGAAAGCAGCTAATAATGAGTTCATTATTGCATAGCAAGCCAATGTTGCAGTCGTGGTTATAGGCCTAGCCAAGGTCTTTGATCTTCTGGTTCATTAATGTATAAATGAAAAGACTTTACCTTTCATCTCACATTCATCAGCTAATTATCTCAGTAACTGGTCTCACTCAGGCCTCAGTCAGTTCTTATTCAAGGATTTACCCTTTCATTTTCCATTCTCTATATAGGGAGTGAGTCACCAGAGTCGTGATTTATTGCCCTTTCATATAAGAGATTTGTTATTTTCACAGTTCTGTCCAAAGGACTTATCTAACAATAAAATTTGCAGTTGAAACAATTTGAAAAATACCAGGTGATGTAGCTATGTGCAGTAATACCACTGGATATTAGTTAGGAGGAGCTGATTTTAAATAGGAAAATTAAGGACTTAAGAGTTCAGCCAACTGCAGGGCTGAACTGTGTATCATCAGAGCATTACTGTACTCTTTGGACTTCTTCCTCTGCTCCCAGTTGATCAGGACATGAAATCCATCGCTGTGAACAAGATTTGATGTTAAGAAGGCATTTAAAAAAACAGTGAAGTTGAATTCTTGGATCTGCTAGCCTGGGTATTAGAGTGCACTCTGTCAGAAGGGAAGAGCAAGTAACTTCCTCTTGGAAAACTTTGTAGCAATTTAAAGCCTCCTATCAGCTCTAAGGTGTCTACACAAGAACATGGTATAGTTTAAAGCCTTCATTCATTTCCAAATATTGCAAATGGCCACTTTTATTTAGATCTATTTCAGTCAAAAATATAAATATACATAATATATTAATATATATTAATATTCATTCTCAATTCTAAATTAATGAAATCTGATCCGGGTGATGATTTTAAGATGTGGGCTTTGTTTTATATACAGATTGTGGTTTTCACCTTGCATCTCAAGAAAGTTACCAAATGGTGCTTAATAGATGACTGCCAGCGTCTCTCTCTCCCTCCTCCCTCCCTCCCTCCATCTTTTTCATTATTTTAATAATAATAATAATTCAATGTCAGCAAATAGGAATATTAGGTTCCTGACTTATAACTTTCATAACAAATATTTTATACTAGGATGCTGACATACATCCTGTGTTTCTTATTACTGTAAACAGAACACATTTCTTGAAGAACTATGTCATTAGAAACTCACATTAAATACATATGTTATGGTGTTAAGATGATGAATGCTTGGAATGGTAAGACTGCTGATATGCCTACATATTCTAGTATAATTTGTTTTTCACTGTGTCTTTCCCTGAATGATGAATCCATGTATGAACATATTATGGCTTACCTGCCTTGACTGACATTGATTTTCCAGAGATGAGAGCTGGTGCTGGGAATAGAGTTCATCCTATACAACTATGCTATGTAGATAAAAAATACTTAGCAATGGCTGGACTCACTTTTAACCATAATTTTCAGGGGAATTTGATTCTATAATTTTTTTTTTTTTTTACTATTCACAATTGCACGTGAACAGATGGCTGTTTTCTTTTAACTTGCACCTTTATGGACACTGGATTTCATAGTACCTCATTGCCTCTACATATAGCATTATTGGAGGCATGAAAAGAGATATGATGTACAGTTGAGAAGATGAAGTGACATGGTAATAGGAATATGACAGAATTATAAATGGAGCATATGGCTGAACGTGAACAGGGCAAAACTGAGCCAGATGACTAGGATAAGCTTCTTGCCAGAATGTGATAAATCATTGAATAGTCTTTGTAAAGAAAGAGGTACAAGTACCATCCTTAGGAACATTTAAAACTAGTCTAGATAATAGACTAGTTACACTGGTAGTTAGAATAGTAGTTTCAATTCATAGAATACACCTGATTGATCAAGGAACTGATTTAGAGGGACAAATAAAGCCCTAAAGCCTATAGCAACCTGGTCTGATCACTTATTGTACTGTGGTTTGATCAGGAGATTAAACTAGATACTTCCTATGGTCCCTTCCAACCTGAATTATCCTATGAAATAAATACATCCCAGTGTACGGTGCAGAAAAGAAATGTAGCAAGTGACTCTATCTTTTCTTATACAGTCTGTAAATTGAAACTCACCTGTCCCCCTGCTTTCCCCTCTTCTGTTTTTTTTTTTTTTTTTTTTTTTCTTTCTCTTTACTTTTCCTCTCCTCTCCTTTTCTTCTTTTGTAAGTCCTGGTCATATTAATGCTCTTTCATGTGTAGCTGTGTTGTGATCCAAGAACATGATTTTTGTGCACTTTCTGCCCATACCCAAAAATACTCAGATGTAAGCACGTTGTGCCAGCTGCCACTTAGATTAGATCATCAAGGCCAATAACTAAATTATGTAATGGGCAGTAATGACAGAATATCCAATTCATTTTAGAAGCAATGGTACAATCTCCTATTACAGAAATAGACTTAAAGATTGTGTCGGTTCTTTCCTCCAGATGTGGCTGCTCCATAAGTACTTCTTTCAGGTATGCTCTCGAGAGGCATTTCTGCAAGGTATGTTTCTGTGTGCAGGTGACAAAGTCGCCTGTCTGTTAATCAGAAGCTCACTTCACTCTTTTGGGGGGATTGACTCCCACTACTAGCATGATTGCAGCAGGCATTGCTGCCTGTTAAAATGTCCTGGCACTTAAATAGAATTACTTTCACACAAAATAAGCTTGTAGAGTTCTCATGTGGAATGCATGTAAGTAAAAGGATTACCTGGAGGGCATGAGACCAGCAATGGCGTTTCTTGAAGATCACAACTCCAGCTCCAAGGCTTTCACTGGCTGACTAGAAGAATAGGGAGCAGCTCAAGGAGAGACTCACTCCTTTGAAATTCAGGGATGTATTGCTATGGGTCGCTGAGTCTAGTTTGCAAGCCACAGAATGAATCCTAGTAAAGTCACTACAATTTTTCTCATTCTTTCCTCCCACAGATGCACCATGACAGCTGCTAAAAGACATTTCAGAAAGGGCATGGGAGAAACCTGGGAGAAGTTTTTTCTTTCTAAATAAATCAAGTAATTAATTCTGAGTAATGCAATGTTGCATAGTAATCCTGCACAGGGGTGATGAGGTACCAGCTTCATGCCCATGTGCCTCACTGCAGTACCTGCAATACTTTTCACAGGTTCACTTTCCATGATTTAATAGCCTTTACCTTGTTGGTAAAAGGCAAATGCAGCTCTTCAGTGCTCACTGATCAAACCATCACATAGCTGAATGAAATTGGCCCCTTCTCCTGGCAAAAAGGATGTACACATTCTTTCTCCTGGGAAAAACATGCCAAATGTAAGGATTAGAAAAATTAAATATTTGCAGAATAAAAGGCATCTGGATAATATTATAGTTATTAGACGTGGACAGCCCATCTCAAAGACTAATGAAGCAGAACTCTAAGGACAAAGGCTGAACTCTGTGCCCCTCAAGTTTAATTAGCGTGGTAAGTGCTTGTACAGAAGTCTGGTCAATGTAAGATCATCGTTTATGGGGTCCCTACTTAACTCTGCAGAGTCTTCATATCTAGACATATCCACTGAAAGTTGGAATGTCTCACAAGGAGGAATGCATTCATCTTTATAGTGGTACATCATTTCAAGAAGTTACCTCATTAGCATCATAGACTAGCTAGACCTAGAGAGACAAATTGATGAAAGGTTGTGGCAGAACACAGAGGAATAACCTATGCCTCTGATGTCCCATCTATGTCCTGATTAGCAAAAGTATCTGCTCCACAGAGCAAGTTGTATAGTGGGAAGCAGCTGACTTTCTCTGAGGTCAGTGCAAAATATTTGCTTAATCTATCCTCCATCTCCAGTATTTGCCCTGGTCATGAATGCATTGAACACACATATTCCCTGGCAGATAGTATACTGGTATGTCCAATAAAGACACGTGATGGAAAATCTTGGGACATATAGGGATATAACACATATGTCTACAGAAAGAATTTTTTTTTTAACTGCAGGCAAAGTGGAAGTATAGTAAGGAAAGGAGTCATTGTTTCAATTTTGTTATACCAACAAATAAAAGCACTTGCAGTTCTGTAGAATTTTAACACAGTTAATCATAAACCTGATATTTGTATCTCACGGGCACTGAGCATTGTGTAGATATTGGAGTTGGGTTAAACTGGTTTGGAAAGTTTTGCCTGCTATAGCTATGTTCAGGGGTTAACCCTCACTCCCCCACTCAGATGCTGGCAAAGGAAATCCTCTCATAATCACAAAGACTGGAAGTCAGCCTATGAATTATTCATACCTCATGCTATCTTGCAGGTAGCTGCTTGCTTTGAGATGTCCCCAAAAGATCTGTTCCAGTATGACTCCTAAAGCTAACTTGAACCATGAAGAGTTGGGGTTTTAATGTCCTTTGTACCTATGCAGTTCTTAGACCCCTTCATTCATTTCTGTGAAGCTATTTCAACTTTGGCTTATGACAGATGCATCCACTCTCTGACTCTAAATGCTGAAATCTTGGAAGCTTAATAGCCTTTCCCAAATACATGAATGTACCCATTTGAAGGCACTCAGCTCACATTTATGCACCAAGAAAGACATATGCATAATGAGTTTCTTACTTTTCCCCTCCTCCGTCATTCAGTCATGCAATGCTCATCCACATGCACGTAGACATGCATGAAAATTCACTCATAGGGAACCTTATTACTCTTCAATGTCATGAAGAGTGAGAAGCTCACATTGAAGAACTTGGTCACCCACATATTCATGATGCCATGGATCTCTGCTGGGCATATTCCTACTTGAGCAATCCAGGGGAGCAGCACTGGTGCCATAGATTCCATAACTAATCAAATCCATAATCACCCAGTCAGACAGTCTGCACCCCAACCTGTCTGTCTCTGTATTCTCAGTTAGGACCTGTGTTGTGCTGTCATGTCCTTGAACCGCTTTTGATCTAAATCTGGACATGGATAGTTGTGTCCAGAGATGCCCTTGACTCTTCATCTCTATTTCATTTTGCCACACTGTACGGATTACAAGGGTAACTGCCTTGAAAAGTAGCTGATTACAGTGAGAACAATTTCCATTTTCATATAACTGGCCCTGCCATCCCTTTTCACTCCCATTTTATTGGCTCCTTGATCTGTCCTTATTACATATAATCGGTCTTTAGGCAGCCTTCTGTCCTTACTTTTTAATTTCCTGCTTTCCCAGTGCATAAAAGAAACTACGCATGTTCCTTGTAGGTTTCTGCTGGAGATTATCTCAAATCAAATCCTCTCCTCTGCATAGATTTTAAGTTTGGGAATGTTCAAACCATTTAGATTTAAGAAGACCGCATCAGGCTTTTAGTGAATCCAACACCCTTAAACTGGGAAAAGTTTAACAAGAAATACTGTTAGAATCAGCATTCTGCAGCTGGGAGCCACTTACCCATCTGTAGGTTTCCTAAAAGGTTTGTCATCATATTCTATATATAAAATGCCATAAGAGCAAGAGGTGAAACACTCATGGGAATGGTTATGCCTTTCCTGGCCTCTGTGGTTTTATCATGTCATGGCTTATGAATGTAATAGGAACAGTATTTGAGTCCTGTTAAAAGTTCATCTCACCATATTTGTGCTCCTTTATTTATCTTTGTGCATTACTTTGAGTTTGCATTCAGTAAAAGATAGGTTTATGTTCTCAAAAATCAAAGGTTTTATTTGGTTTTGGTCCTGGTAGCATCAAGGTGTTTGCTAAGAGATTCAAACCACAACAGATAGAAAAGACCCATTAGGTCATTTTGCCCTGCCTGTTGTTTAACACCTACTATTACATAGTTATGAAGCTTTTCCTCTGAGAGATCATTAAACAGTCAGTATAGTGTCATGATATTTTTTTTGAACACTGAAAAGGTAATATACACAACTATATTGAAAAATGCTGTTAGATACACATTGCCAAATCCTCACAGAAATCCATGGAACTGCATCAGTTCATACGGGCAGAAAATAGTCTTATAAATAGTTTCTTACCAATTGGTCCTGTTGAGTCCTTACAAATTTTTCACATTTTTCTTTCAAATGAGAGATAAACAAAACTGATGCTTCACTGGATTTAATGGTCTCCTCAGTGCTACATATCTTTTTATTTGCCACAGACATTATTTATTAATAGTGATCTATTTCTCCCCATTTCTCATAAGAGTTTACTCCCAACAGTTTCAGCAACAATGAAAGCTTCTGCACAAAGGAGTGGCTGGATGCCACTGCACTGTTACATTGAGTTGGCTTGACCTGAACACTGAGGAGACTAAAACAAATACATAATTAATAATAAGCCTATATTCTCTCTAGGATTTGCATTTTTTCTTTCAGTGTTTGTGTAAGCAGTTCTTGTTTGCCTTGCTGGTTCATTCTAGCCCTTTGTTTACCTTATCTTTTCCATGGAAAACTTGTTCTTTATAATTTTATTCAGTTTCTACCCTATCCTCATTCTATTTCTCAGTGCAGGTGTCTGTGTTTTTTTCCATTAATGTCTCTTTCTCAGAGCATGATCAGTTTTGAAGTCATCCTTGCAAAGATTTTTGCATAGTTCTCCCACAAGTCCTTAATTTAACAGATGCACACTGGACTTTGCCTTTTCTTTACCTTTGGACTGACATGATGAGAGAAACCACTGTGACGTTTCCAATAAAATGTCCATCCCTTGAGCTGTGACGTGTGGAAAGGAGACCAAAAAGTCAAGATAAGGGGGCTCCTCCCCAGGAGAAGAAGTGGTGCTTAAGTGGTACTTTCAGGCTGGGAGCTGGTTTTGGTGGGAAAGGAATTTGAGGGGGCTTGTTTTCATACCTTTGTTCATCAGGTTGTCCAGTAGCCCTTTTGAGACATATCTGGATTTGCAGGACACATCCTTTTCATCAGGGGAGCGTACAGAACCAAAGGGATTTGTTACTCTATTATACTTCATCAGTTCCAGTTTACAGCAAGTTAGGGTCTGTCTGATGACCTGGGTATGAGTGAAGAAGCTGAAGAATTGTTAAACTTATATAGAAAAAATATCTAAACCAATAGCTTTATTGGCTACAAATTGAATCTTCATGGAATTGTATGCAAAGCTGATAGCCTTCTGTGACCATTACCTAGTTCCTCACTGTTACTATCTTTATTTATAATTCATCCACATGGTGACCAGCAGAGTTATAATGGAACTTCTGTTTGAGGCTGAATATGTTTGAAAAAATCCAAACTAAATGTTTAGGCTTTTTTTCTAGAATGATGGCACTATTTGTTCATATTAAAAAAAAAAAAAAAAAAAAAAAAAAAAACCACAAAGCAAAACAAAACAATTTTTTCCTTCTTTTCTTAGAGAAAATGAGTCTGATTTGCAGAACTCATAAGTGCTAAGATATGAAATGGAAGTGAATGGGAGCTGTGCTTTCAGTACTTTATGTAACTATAGAAAACTAAGTGCTCTAAATACATGGTGCTTAGGCATCTCAGAATGGATACCTTGAATTATTAAACACATTTATCTTGATCTTTTTAGGGTTCTCCATTAAAATAGGGATAATATATTATTACCTTCTCACCTCACTAGGGAAGCATAAAGATAAATAAATGTTTTGATGCTAATACTGTAATATTAGTGCTAATGTATTAATATAATGTACTACACTAATGTACATACATTAAATTTTTATTTATATTATAAATAAATGTGTTACTATAATACCTCAAATACCATGAGGATGAACACTGTAAGAAAACTCATGAGGAAATGAATAGAAGTTTCCAGAGCAAGTTTGATTCATGTGCAGCAAATACAGCTCAGGGCCACTCCCTGAATGTATAGTATTGGTTAGCTTCTCTTCAAGTGAATACCATCTTGTCTGTGTCTTAAGTACAGTACCTCCTAACTTATCACAATGTTAACAATGTTCTCCTAGTTCTGTTTCTTGTGTACAGTTTCTAGGTTTTGAGTAAGTGATGTGCAAAGATAGGTGTTTCATCATGGAGTATCCTGTGGATTAAGCCCACAAATGAAACCTTCAGATCCCCAGAACAAAACTCTGAAAGTTTTACTGGGAGCAGCTATTGGGCCAAATGGGAGACTCACTGGCAAATTTGTCTTTCCAGGAGGGTGGACGCACAGAAACAGCCTTTGTTAGCTTCTGGGAAAGTCCTGTGAAGTCAAGAAGTGAAGAATGCTCAGTGCAGAGGGAAGGTGCAGGGAATGCAGCTCTTCAACGTGGAATCCATCATGTGGACTATGATTTGTCAATGAACTTTAAACTCTTTCATTTCGGTTGGATTTTATTTGGAATGGTAAATAACACACCTATAAGTCAACAACCCGTAGTGATCAGCCCTTGCTTCAAATATAAATGTTACTGAGTTTTCCAAAAAAAAGTCTGGAATATTTTTTACTATGAATACAAAGAACAGCATTTTTCCCCCTGTCTTTTTTAATTTGTCAGAAAAACATACACTATTATGGATGACAATTATTCAAAATCTTGTTGCAAAACAAATGTCCATGATGGAAAATTTCAATTTAGCCAAATAGCTAAGGGCCAGAATTTGACAAACTGTAAAGAAAAAATTACAGTGTCTTACAAGCCTAAGTAATGGACAACCTTAGTAATAGGTGGTGCTTGCCTAAACATCGAACACAATTTGGAAATAGCATCTGTCCTGCTCTTTCTGGCTTCTCTAGTGATGTTTTTACAGAAAGTATATTATTTTACAGCAAACTTTATGAATCACTTCTGATTCTGTTGCAAAGGAACATCATAAAGGCAGAAACATCATACCCTGAATTCTCTGATTGCTTGGCATGTCTAACCTACATATCAGCTTCTTATACTCTCCTTTTGATATTCCACTGGAATTTAACAAATGAAGCAGAGAATAATATTAATGGCAAAGTAGAAATTACCATACATTTGTTCTCTGTTTTCATCAGGTGTCAGACACTACAGTAACAGACGCTAATTTAAGAATCTAGACAGATTTAGATAATTTCTTCAATGCTTGATGTTTATAATTAAATTAATTCTGGGAATCTGCACTGACACTTCTGCCATACTGTGTGTGTGGCCTCCTAGCTTCTAATTATAGAGGTTTTTATGTTTTCTCTGCCACCTAGAATTGTGTGGGGACCAAAATCATGTTAATTTTGTGGCTGCAGTGCTGGAGAAGGATATGCAGAGGGAAAGGTCTGCCTGTCTCCAAAAGCCACCCATAATCCTCTATGTGCTAAACCACATGGAAGTGTCAATAAGCATACTTGGGAGCACGGGGGCAGCATAGCTGGCCAGACAGGGCAGTAAATTTAAGGAGCCACCACCCTGTGTGGCACCCTGCCTTTGAAAATAGCACACTACTAAATAATGCATGCTGGTTTGCCGGCCAAGTTAGCCTCATCTTGCCCAGACCTGTTGGTACTATGTGCTTTTTTGTCTGTCTGGAAGTATTCTGGGTCTTAGCAACCAGAGCTGTCTCTGCCCTTAGGAGCTGAGACAGCAAAGACTTCCAGCCACACAAACAGAAAACGACACACCACTCTAAGTATCATATTTGAACCAAATTTCTGCTGGTTTTGCTAGTGTCCTTTTTAGCAGTAGGAAAAGTCTGATTTCCCTAGATATGTTGAAATCCAGTGGTCACATCCTCCTGTGGTACTTCTGCAGCATACAGGTGAGATGTATTTCAGTGTGACTTTAATCTCCTATGTTTAGTTCAGTGGAACAGTGTAAGAGGTGGGCTCCTTGTTAAAGATGTCCTTCCTGGGAAGGGAAGTGCTCTTTATTACTTTCTCATTCTTCTCTTACTTCTTACCTTTTTCCTGTTCTGCTCTGGATTGATCATTCATGCTGATATGATGATAAGACATTATTCTGATGATGAAAGATTTAGTATAAATACTCAACAAGTCATGAACTGGTATGCAAATACTTAGACTCAGTGACATGAGTGCTTAGAGAAATCTTACAGGTACTAGACCTACTTATGGAAACTCCAAACAGTTGCCTAGTTGTTTTCAGTGACATCCTTAACCATTGGTGTTGTAACTACAAGACAGTACTGCTCTCCAATAAGGACATTTACAGCCTTCCTTCTTCCTCAAGGACTACTTTCTTTGATAGGTGAGGATCAAGGTGAGCATCCATGGAACTCAACTATAACCTGGGTGAAAAACAATGGGATCTTACTAAGCAACACTTGTACATAGGTGCACCTTATCTGCGTGAACAAAAATAACTCAGGCTTTAATTTAATTGGTCTTAGTGTGGATGATAAGAACAAAGGTGACATTCTTTGAGTCTGAGATCTACTATTTATCTTAAAGTTGTGTTCAGCATAAATAACATGAAATGTTTCCCCTACACGGACAATGAGCCTTGATTAATAAGTAATAGTATCTCTGTATGTTGAAGGACGATTCATTCCCTGTGCTTGGTAAATCTAGCACTAAGAATGCTTGTCAGCATCTGTCAGGAGGGAGATTTATGATGAGACCTGGAAGTTAAAGTGAACAAAAGCTGGAAAATTCACTTCACACAGGCCACTGAACAGTCACTGTGTCATAATATCCAGCAATTTCTGTGTTTTATGCATACAAATTAATGAAACTTCAGAACTTTCAGAACATTACTACATTTTTAGCTGTTTTCATGTTAGATACCTTTTCTGACTAGTGAAATAATGAAAGACAGCTGAGGGTTTGTATTTTCATTTAGGCACATTGTCTCCTGCCCAGGTTCATAGTTGCAAGCTGGAGGGATAACTCACATACGGTCAAGGAAAACTTTGGACCCACAACTCAGAACCGTCCTGCAAGCACAGATCTTCTGTGAGAAAAAGCCTTTCCTTGCTCTCCACCCCAGTTGAGAGTTGAACTGATGACTGAATGAGTAAAAGGCCACTAATGCAATGCCCAGGCCATGGCTTGAAGGAACAAGCAAAAATATTTTGCCTGACTTCCATGGGCTGTGGAGCAGGTGACTTAATAAAAGTTTTAGGTTTATCCTGATGATCTTAACCTTCAGAATAAGAAAAGTTAAAAGCAGAGAAATGTAGAACTGAGCACTCGTCTGCTGATTTCCTGCCCTGCTAACCTGCATGTTGCTGAGATTTCATACACACATACAGTGGCAATTTTTTCCTCATTTTGTTTTTACTTTTTGCAGATAACCAGAGAAGCTGGAAAACCAAGGGTCTCCCTTCTCTGCAGACTCATGCATTTCACAGGATGCTCAAGGTATGAAAAGAAAGAATTGAGCCCATGATATTGGCTCACCCAGTCCACCTCCCTGTCAGCGTAGGGTTATTCCATACCATGAATCTCCTAATGTTATTTCCAGAATAATTTTAGTTTAGGACATTCATGTTTTTCACTTCTCCTCATTTTAATTATAATCTCCCTATCTACTTGAAATAACCTCCATTTGAGAACAACAACAAAAACAAACAAACAAACAAACAAAAAAGGATGGTCTTAAAAAAACAACTACAAAGAAATCAATCCCTCATCCATTACCAGGTTTTTCTTTTGTTCTGGAGCCACGCGTGTAACCTGGTTAGACCTGTTCTCTTTGAATACTGAGGACTGAGCTGGCCTTATGCAAATGAACCCAACCTCATCTTGGTTGTTGTCTTTGCAGACCCAATCAAACGAACAGGAAGTGACTTAAGGAATTTCCCTATTGGCTGCCTGAGTGTTCAGCAAAATGTTTTAAAATTAATATCACATCCATTTATCTTCACTCCTGGGAGTCTTTAGGAGACATAACCTAGTACCTGTGTTTACCCAACCTATTGTTCTGTAGAAAATTTTCCCATTGCTTCAGTTAAGGATTTCCACTCCAGAATCTGCAGCTAAATGAGGTAAGGTGTTTGGGTTTTTTGTTTGGTTGTTTTGTTGCTGTTGTTGTTTTGGTTTGTTTTTTCTTTTTTTTTTTTCTTTTCAATATACTTCCTTTAAATTCACACCAGTGAAAATTAAAAAAAAATGAAACCTGTCTACTGAGCTCATGGTGACCCTACCGAGCCCCTCCCTTCCCACTTTGAAACAGCAGCTAAACTCATTTGATCAAAAGGCTTTTTAATGCTACAATAAAGACTTCTGTTTTCCTATTTTGAACTTGTATCTTACTTCTATTTAAATATTTCTGTCGTGTTTATGTTTGATTGGGGCCAGATCTGCTGCCCTTATTTACCCAGAATGTCACTGACTCTGAATTGAAACAATGAGTTCATCAGCATTACTTACAGCTTCCTTTTTATTATGATGTATCTAAGAACATGATGTATCTAATAACATTATGGGTCCTAAATCTGCTGCTTTTGTCCACAGAGTGGTCATCTGTTCAGTAAGACAAGGGTCAAGAATGTGGACCATTAACAGTGCTGGTGTCACAGAATGGGAAAACACTTTACAGTGGTAGTGTTCTGTTCCTTGTAGTGATGAGGATGTTGATGATGATTGTGCTGGTAACAGAAAATCCTAAAGTATATTTATAATTTGGCTTGGTTTTATGCTCAAGGAAGTTTCTTGGCAGTTCTTGTGGTGAGGGGAGTTCTGCTGATCTTGGTCCCTTCTAAGCTAATGCATGGCACATAACCCAGATCAAGCACTAGGGAGGTAAATACAGTGTGAATAGAGGCTAGCAGTGTCTTTGCCTGTTTAATTTGTTTCTCTTCCAATGGTAATTTTATTTGAATAGAACCAGAATTGGCCCCTTAAGGTATAGACACAACTGTTTAATTAATGGTAGAAGAGAATGTAAAGAAAAAGTTGTTCAAAATCTGTGTTGATTTTGTATAACATGTAATGAGCTTAGTGATAAATGCATTTCACCACACGAGGCATTTTAGGCACATACTCTTGTGCATATGGTTATAAAATTATTTAATTTTATCAACAATGTGCTTTTGGATTGCTTCATCTAAAAAATATGATATATCATATTTGCTTCTGAAGTACATCAGACTATCCTTTTTTTCCTATTCTTTAGACAATGACAATGACAGAAATGAACCTTGAAGTAGAAGTTTCATTTAGTGATTTTATTTGTACTTGTGTCACATAGGACTGTGTTAAATATACCTATCTTGAACTAGTATTTCCTGTAATTTATTAAAACTTTAGTGGAATAAAAAAATGTACTCCTTTAAGTTTTGTTTTGATAACAAATTTGTGGGTAAACAATTTAAGCCAGTTTTCTGATACCTGTTTTGCACTGTAGAAAATATAAGAGCTGGAAAATACAGCAGTTTTATATTTAATGCAAGTGAATAAATCAAAACAAACAATTGCAATTAAAACTGGAAAACCAACAAATATCACAATTAATGACACCTTATTTCCTGGCCCTTACAGTTTACAAAACCAGAAGAGTTGTGATAACAACATAGGATTTCTCAGAATTTTTCAGTTAAGATCTGAAGCTGACTTGAACTAGAGTTTATCTTCTAGAAAACTTCCAATCTTGAAAAAAAAAAAAAAAGTCCAGAAGTCCAACAATGGGAAATTCACCAGGACTTTTTTAAGTGCCCCAGCAATTAAATACCATTTGTCTAAAAATATTTTATCTCATTTTCAGTCTGATGTGGGCTATCTTCAATATTCAGCTACCTGATTTTGTTGTCTTTTGATAGTTAGCAAGAAGTTCCCCTGGGTGGTAGCTTTCTGTTCTTTGTGTACGTAGCTGGGGACAAGTCCTTCCTTAGCCTAGACTTTGATAATTGTGGTAGTCTGAGCTCCATAGGCTATTCCCTCTCATGGAAAAACTTACACTACAGTTAAAAACTTTAGGACCTCAACCTGTTCCCCTGTTTTTCCATCCATTAATTACTTCAATAATCCCCTCTAATTTTTTAACATCTGATGTGACAGTTTAATGTCAGGACTGGACACAGGCTGTAGGAACAACACTGCCAAATACAAAGGTAACGAGTCAATATACTGGGAGTTCAGGGCCAGGGGTTTATAAAGTGTGCCCCAAGATTTCTTAAAGTTGTCATCCTCCAGACCCCCTTCTTGCCTTCAAACATTGGTCCTACGTGTGGAGACAAGGTTATCATTAGTAGAGTTGATGTTGTTTGCTTACATTTTTTTTTTCATTTTTTGCTAGCCCTTGTGTCATTTGTAAAGCCTATAAGGATGGTGAAAAAGTATATTTTTCCCAAGTCATAGTGGTAAAGGATCTCATCTCAGACCAGAATAATGATTTGTTTGCCCTGGCACAAATTAAATAGCCCTTCAGATCAGTTTATAGGGTGACCACAATACATACTACCCTGGTCATGGTGAGATTGGATATTTGAATGTGATCTGTTTAACATGGGATATTATTATCCTCACATGAGATAATATGCTGTGGTACTGCTATAGTATATTCTTTCAGATATTCTCAGGGTGTTCTGAGTTTTCAGTGGTGTAAACAGACAATAGGACAGTTGGACAAAGACAAAATTAGATCATTTGGCTCCCACTGAACTTCCTTAATTTTTTGTTATTCCCAATTAATTTTACTGTTAACATCAGAACTTGTTCTGTCTGGGAGGTACAAGGTAACAAATTGCAATGGAGAGAGATCAGACTAAAAAGGAAAAATCATCCAGAGACACAGATGAAAAAAGATTAGAGAGGAAAAAGGAGGAATTTTGTAGGTGTGTCTGTGTCCAGAAAGGATTGACGTGTTAGCCTGTTGCCTGTCCCACAGCAATTCACACCAAAAAAACCCTGTAAGAATGAAATTCTACACCTGCTGAAAAAGTGAATATTTATGTACAATTCTCACAGAAGAGGATTAATGATTTTATTGCCTCAGTGAACTTAGAGATCTGCCCATGAACCATGACAACTTTCCAGAATCGGTGTTTACCTTCCTTCCCTTGTTCACCCCTTACACACTCTTTATATACATGCCTAACTTAAGTCTCAGGACCAAACCATTCAGCCTTCTCCCAGGCAAACTTTCCACTGACTGCAGTGTAGCCTGGGTCTACTCTGTGGAGTCTACAGTTATGTGCTTTCTATTATTGTTTACTTGCTTTGATTCAATTCCCACACAAGTGTCCGAGCCCTTTCTGCAATACGATGAATATCATCTCTGTGAACTGAAACAATGACCTACTGTACAGAGAGACAGGTCAGAAAGTGACTGCTACAAGACAGACCTGTCTGGCTTAAAAATTGGTCATTGTGCCAAGACCAAGCTAGGGATAGAGATGGATGACCCCTTCTTATTCTGATGGTAATGTGACCACCCTTCATAGGATTTTCCGTGGTCTTGCTGTGCTCTCTTTTTCATTAGCCTTTCTGCAATTGTAAAGTAAGTATTCTTGTTGAGGACTAGGTGTTCCTGTGTCAAGGAGCACATTAAAAAAAAAAAAAAAAAAAAAAGAGTCACAAATATAATTGTCAGTTGTCCTTTCTAATGACACACGATGTTAGGATGTGGTAGAACCAAATATAAAGCCTTTGCTGTACATGAGGAAATGAACAGAAATGCTAACTATTTTTGTAACTTGCATAGTTTGTGATGTTTAGTGAAGTAAAGTCTCTTCCCAGTCTAATACCTTGGTTACTATTGAACTTTCAGGCATAAACTCATGGAGTTTTCTTCCTAATAAGTGCCTTGTGAGCACCAGTGAAGTCCAACACCATATTCAGCAAAGCGCAGTGGCTTCAGCCGCTCATCCAGCCTAGTGTTCAAGGGCATTTCAAGATCTCTAACCACAAATGTCTACTTCTCTTTCTCTCTGTCCCTGACTTCAGCACACTCTGTAGCTTACATGTATTTTGGCCCCTGATGCACCAACGATTTATTTCAGTAAGTTCTCAAAAAAAGTGTACATTGCAAACTTCAGAAAGGTGAAATTCATAAGTAATACTGTTGATAGAAAGGGTAAGTAAAGAAGTGTTTGTTCACACAGCTGGTATGCAGAAAAGTAAGGATTAATTTGGTTTCTCTGGAGGTCATCAGGAGTCTTTTATAGTGTGAGCTACTTTGAGATCTACTGGGGATGCAGCTTGCACCAAATCTACCTGTGAATGCCTAAAATACTTGGGACATTTGTTGGTCATTGGTCTATAGACAGATGAGAATGAGTAAACATGGAGTCATGTAGGCAGTAGAGCAATCAACTGGCATTTGGCACTTTGCATGTCTCCCTCTGAGGAAGAGCCCTCAAAGGCTCCCTTTCCAAAAGCTGACACTCCGTGTGGTTACCACTACCTATTCCTCTGCTGATCTTGTGAAATGTGCTCCACAGGAAAGAGTATGAGAACTAGTAGACAAAACAGCTAGCTGGGGCTATGTAATCACTGGTTATAGACCAATAAGATGGGGCAATAAAAGAGAATTGCTTTGCAGTGGTGAAAAGAAAGTAATTCTACTTAAAGGTTCTTCAAACATGTAGAATAAAAAAAAAAGTTCCTACCTATTATGGAGGAAGGATATAGACATAAACACTTGAAACATTTCCTCACCTCACAATCAGATGTAGCCAGAATGGTTTCCTGAGCCCCTACAAGTCTGTAAGAATTAAGCAACTATGTGTAAAAATATGCTTTATTGTCCAAATGACTAGTGCCATCATCAGAAGAACTGTTTTTTAAAAACACTCTGGGTTTTCTTTCATCTAGAAGTGAGGAGGTAACTAATTTATATTGCTATATAATTAAAGAACCTGTGTAAAACTGCCCATGATGCTATGGTCAGGAATCAGACTAAGTCCATGATATAACGATTACCCCAAAATTTTCTTAATTATTTTTACTGAAACATATAATTATTATTACACAACAGTTTAGAAGCTTGTATCTTGATGATGCACTTTCAAAGTATGCTTGGTTAAGTAATTGTCTTATAGATTGGCATGGATATGGAGGGGCTTTATCAGGGAGTCAAATTCTGACACATGCCAGGGTGCTGTTCTCATCTTCTTTGCAGTGGGATCTAACACACTACTCACATAAACTGTACTTGTAATATTCCCAGGCAGCTGCCCTGACAGATGAAGATGAAAAAGTTTTAAAAGACTGAATTAATAAGTGATTAGATGATTAAGATATCCTTACAGATTTATGAAAGGCAGGATGTACAAAATTAAATAGATACAGTTTTTCCTTCATTTATTAACTTTTAGATACCCTTACCTTCCCTAAGACTTTTTTTGATGGAGATGTAATACTTTGTAAGAACAGGTAGAAACTTCTCTTCCTTCTTTAAAATCTCAAATGACTGAATGCTTTTGGATGATAGTCAAATTGTAGTCAGTCCAGTAAATTTTTCTTAGTCTGCCTGTAGCCACTCCTGATATGCATACTACTCACAGAAACATACTGCATTAAGTACATGCACATGCACATCTCTTATCTCCTGCACAGATTTTCTTGCTTTACTTTTTAAAATAAGAATTCAAGTATCTGCTCTAATTTCAGCCAATTTTGTTTGTTAATCTGAGTAACTCCTTCATTTAATCCTTTAAAATGCAAAGCTATTTGGTGTATAAGTGTATTCTGTCAGTAGGTACAAATGAGTGACTAATGTTGTTCTGCAGCAAGTGAGGGGCTGATGATGATAAGGGCCCTAGCTCGAGCTGTCTGCAACTTCCATGCCTGCTGTTTTGCCCTGTGCCACAGTAGTTTTTCTTGCAGGAACACATGCACATCCTGAGACCTGTTGTGCCCTTCCCCAAACCCTGGACTGTGAGCAGCAGGCCTACAGCTCTAGCACCAGCCAGGCTCTTCTATGGTAGCGTTGATGGAGACATGCACAGACACAAAGGTGTTAACCTTATCAGTGCTACTATACATGTGAAAACCTAGCAGGGCTTTGGGTCATTTAGAACTAAAGTACCAGACTGCCTTATGTTATGACACATCTTCAGTATTAAAAATCTTACGAAGATTTAATCATAAAAAATAAAAAGAAAAAACTCCCCAGGACCTGAAAATAGCTGTTTTAAGGATCTCTGCTAGCACTGCCTAAAACAATGTTAAAGTTGGTATAATTCACATGGTAATAAATCTCCTTTTGAAGAAAATAGTTGTTTGAAATAGTCCAGAAAGATTTTTATTGGTTTTGTTGGTGGAACCTGTTCTAGTTAACTTGAGGACTGTCAGATGCATACCTGCATAGGAGAGCAGAAAGAACTCAGGGAAGCAAGCTTTTTTCCCTGTTCCTGACTCTTCCAGCCTCCATCCTAGAGACCAGCCACAAACTCCGCAGTTGCTGTGAGACCTGGAACTGTTGTGTCACAGACAGATAACTGAAGATTATGTCTTTGTCTGGTTTACTGGTTACAGTCTTATGGTGGTGTTTGAAAGAAGCTTCCTTGGCCAGGTAAGCCAAGCTGACTAAGTAGAAGGCAAAAAATGAAAGAGAGAGGAAAAAAATTAAACTAAAATTAAAAAAAAAAAAAAAAAAAAAGACAGAAATAAAATAAGTGATGAATAGAAGGAATAGCAATGATCAGTGAAAGAGGAGGAACACGATTGCAAACTTCACATCCTAGGTAGCATTTGAGACAGTCAGATCTGGTAGTTCACAGAAGCTGAATTTCAGGATTACCGTGGTGAAACTATGCAGAAGGTTCCCTGGTGACCATGTGCACAACAGCCATGTTAGGCAAGTTTATTGCTTCCAGCGCAGCTGCTCTGTGGTGACATTACTGCCTGTTTGCAGTAATATCTTAATTTAGTAGTTGATATTTTCTGTCTTTTATAGACAATTCTACATAACAGACTGAGTTGCACTTTTGTTACTTGGACAACTTGAATATAGGTTTTTACATGTCAGTTGACTGGAATAGGCACCCTACCTCTCTGTTGTCAGAGAACTTGTTTTTTAAAATTCCTTTCTTTCATTGTGATTTAAAAAAAAACAAAACAAACCAAAACAAAACAAAAAAAAAAACAAAAACAAACAAAAAAAAAACAAAAAAAAAAAAAAACAAAAAAAAAAAAAAAACAAAAAAACAACCTTGAACTAGCCACAGTTCCAAAGAACAGGAATTCTGAATTTCAGCCAGCTCTACTTAGGGATTTCTGGTTCATTATCAGGATCATACACAGATCAAGGGCAGATTTTTTGATTTAATGATTCAAGTATAGATTTAATTGTTTGGCTAACAACATTCAAATCTCTACTAGGCACGAAATAGCCATGATGCACAGAAGAATCTTGGTTTCAGTCTGAACAGGTCTCTTCTTCATAGAAAATTTTTTCCCTTATTTAGTACCTTCTCTTTGCTCTCGAAAAGCTCATGATCATCATAATTCATCTGCAAGTTGAAATTTTTGCTGGAGACGTGAAGCAATGGATAGCAATGGAGCTTGAGCTGGAAGATATGAATTGGACTGACTTGTCCATTGACTTGTTATATGATTTAAGCACATAATTTCAGTTCTATGTCTCAATTTTCCCATTTATAATAATCAGGTAATGCTAGTTTTTTCCTTCATTTCTGTGCATTGTGCTATTTACTGCTTTTGCTGTCTGTGTGGATTCTCCTTCTCTATTGTTGTCAGTGTTTCAGAAGTTCTTCCACCACTGTAGATGCTTTTATGGTAGATGACCCCTGCAAGTTTAATTTTCAGAAGAACCTAAATGTAGACCAGTTCCCAGCTGAGTACATACTTCTCATGGACTTAGGGGTTTTTTTACTTTCTTTTTTTTTTTCTTTTTAAATAGTAGATTAAGTGTTGGTGTGTGTATAGGTTTATATGGGAAAGCAAGTCCTCCCAGTGCTTCAGATGTTTTCTTTATCTCTCAAAAAAGTTCCTTTACTGCTTACACTTAATTTGTTGCTTTTTCCTGATAATTTTCAAATCCCTGTGTCTCAGCTGATTTTTCTTTATGTATTTTGTACAACACCTCTTCTGACTTAAGTCTTGGAACAGTGTGTTATTTTGACTTGTTGAGGTTTCAGGTGATGGAAAAGTACAGTATTAAACTGTCCTTCGACAGCAGGCTATTCTGTAGCAAAGGACTATTTATGAAGCAGGAAAGAGTTCACATAAAAATCGAAAAAGTACATTTGTACAAAACCCAATGGGAAAAGCTCTATTGTCAAACCGGCCGAGGCTGTTGAGGCAGATGCCTGGCTTTGCTCTTTTGTTTATATTCCAACAAATCAAAGCTGACCTGTGTTGTTATCGGAGTAGAGCAGCAGGTGCAAAAAAATAACTCTGCTGCCAACTCAAACGAAAGGGTAAGACTAATACCCTCTGGGAGGTATTGAGAAAATAACAGAGTCATGCCAGCAACTGAATTAACGGCTCTATTTATGGTGGGTTTTACTTAATAACCCACTCCTAACACTGACACATAAATACTCCATTGTATTGTTCAACGCAACCAGTGGAGAAATCAATGGAAACAGGATGGGCAGCTCTCGCTGTGCCAGATGAGAAGGAGCAACACCATGGAAGTGTTGCTCCTTTAACCACAGGCAGAAGACAGGAGGAAGCTGTTCTCAGCTTTTACAAAAGTGGGGAGACATTGTTTCCCACAGCTTCTTGCCTTACATATAGAAGGTGGTTGCAGAGTACGGAAATGTCATTTCCCCCATTTTCTGGTTGCTTTTAATGAAAGCAGGGAACATAAATGAGCCCCAGCATCTATGTCAGCTACTGTCCCAGTGGCATGTGGCTTTAGGAGACTCAGGGCTTCCTCAAAGTCCTGGGTGCGTGGAGCAAGCAAGCCTGCTGCTATACCCAAGGGTGAAGCAGACAGCTCTTGTGCAGACAGTGGAGTGGGATGCCAGTGAAGTGGTCTTGCAATCTCTTATTCTTTATACAACAAATACAATAAGAAGAAACTACATGGACATAGATGGGCTCCAAACAAATGTTTACTAAACACACACAAACATGTAAACCTAAATGACAAAGTAATGGTCTGACAGAAGTTCCTGAAACAGGGTCAGTGAGCCCCATCGAACTATTTCAGTGATAGCTGCCCACTTGGGGACACTTCCCTTTGCAAACAGCTGCCTACCTTGGGTTACTTGGTAGTCTAGAGAGAAATGCAGAGGGAGCAGGCATCCTGGCTGGAGCTGTCATGTGGGTAGGATTGACGAGTCCCAGCTTGGCATTAGGGAACATGGTTGACCCAGGCAGAGGAGTTAATAGTCAGCCATATAAACCCTCCTGTCAGCCACATGGAACAATCCTTCCCGCCATGAGCCCTGCACTGCCTCTGCTATGTCTCCTCTTTGAAATACCCTGCTGCTGTCATGTCAGCAAGAGTGTGGTTAGTCAGGCAGTGGGTTATAATAAGGTATAAACATATATATTGAGTGGGTTAGTCCTCCAGCAAGCTACCTAATTTAGCCTAAAACGCTTTATGCTCAACTTCCAGCTTCCCCATCCTAGTCAATTTGTGCTGTGCCCCTCATGTATTTAATGAAGAAACACAATTAGTTTTTTAATTGAATGAATCAATTAATGTAAAAAATAGTAGTCCCAATGGGAAAATTTGCATGTTCCCCAAGACACTTTGCTGGTTTTGGTCTCCATCCCATGGTTCTTAGTCTGTTTAGTTCTCACTCAGAGACCTATCCCAAAGAAGAAACCTGCAGTTTCCAAGCAAATGCCCTTTATTAAAACAAAATGTATGAAACAGATTTTACAAAAAGGAAAAAAAGAAGAAAAGTATCCTTTTATTTTGGAAGTAGGCAAATTAGTTGTTAATGTCAAAAAACAGACTAGTCCCATAACAAAAGAGAAGTGCTAGTGGTGATAGCAGTTAAAATAAACTTCTCTGAAATGCTGGCTCTTACAGAAGCATATGTCAGTGTCTCTATTTATGAGTGGCTGTTAGGTCAGAAACACTTCAGCACATAATGAGAGCCAAACATGAACACAAACACAATTATTATTGTAATTATTGTCATTATTCAGTAGTAACTGAACAGTCACACAGGTTGCATTAACAGTATGGAAAGCAGTTCCCTTGATATGCTGTTAGTCTTTAATGCAATGCAAAGAGAAGCTGTAGTGGAAGGTAGAGGGAAGTGGTTGGAGAACCAGAGCCAAAGGAAAAGGAGAATGTGTTAGAACACGATGGTAATACTTTGTTATACTTGGTTCTTGTCTAATTACAGACATGTGACTTGTCAAGCTACAGGGGCATCTAGAGTGCTTTTTGGCCGTTTGTGTATTTAGTGTATTGTAAGCAAAAGAAAGGTCTTTAGCAAAAAGAGATTAGGGAGATGAGCTGGCTCCTGGTTAGAGGAAGGATGTACCAGAGAGATAGGAAGGACATGAAAGGAGGTGTGAAGTTGTTCCATGAGGTGTGGTATTAAGTGTTGAAACAAGAATGAAGAGCAAAGGCAGTTTTTCCCATTATTGTGTTTTCCAAGACTCTGTATCCCTGAGGCTAGACTGATGAATCTATGGCAAATGACTTCTAAATATTCAGAAAAAATGGCTGACCAAAATTATCATGAACTTGCTGAGGTGGTTCAGACAGTAATGAAAGGAGTGCCATATGCCAGTCAAAGTCATGTTTTGTAGCACCAACTCTGAAAAATGAGAAAAGAAAAAAGCCTACTTTTTTGCCAGTTTTTAGTGAATATATCTACTTATTCCAGATATTCTAAGGATATGTTGATGTGAAAGTGACATGAACATTTATCACAAGAAATAAAACCTTTTTTTGACTTGCTTTTGTCTTAGCTCTATGACTAGCAATTCCACCAATAATATACAGATCCGTGCACACATCTTCTGCAAGAGGAGAATGAGCTTTTTGATAGAAAAAAAAAAATTATTATATTCTTTTTTTCATATTCAGAAACTAGTGGCATGTCAAGGGGAGGCACATGTAGCCTGTGATGTGGCAAGGAAGCATGGATCCCAAACACTGGATCCTTGTGGAGTCGGGTTCTGGTTCACTGTTTCCTCTACTGTGGTAACATAACTAGGGATAAAATTTGCAGAAATACCAACCTTTGGCAGTCAGCACTGTCAGACACATCTATACGTTGAGGATTCTCTGTTCACAGTTGGCCTTTTGATTGCTTCTGATTTAGAAAAACAAACAAACAAAACCTCCTTTAAAATTCTCCCTTTTATTTTCATTATACTAATGAGTACCTTGAAAATTCAAGTCAGTTCATATGAAGATTGTTGATTGTGAAAAAAAGGGGTCAGAGAAAAAAAACAACCTATGAGCCTTTACATATCATCAAGTAAATTTTCTTTTTTTTTTTGCATTCATAAAGTGAACTTTGTTCTCTCTCAAAAAGGAAACTGAACTATGTTTTTTGTCTCTAAATTACATCATTAAAAGAGCGATAAGAACCAAACCCAAACCCTGGAGCAGACAGATAGCTCAGATACAGATCTAGATCCTAACTCTTCTACCCAAGCTTCTTTTTAGTTAAAATATATATGCAAGATTTTGAAGCATTCATATGAACGTGTTAAAACAACCATCACATATCTCTTTCAAAATTTGCCTTGTAGTGCATCATGAAAATCAGATCTTTAGTAATAAAAGATTCCAATCAAGCTTTATTTGATTCTGTTTATCAAGATCCTATCTGTAATGTAGGTAAATGTTAAATGTTCCTTTTCCATTCATCTTCCTTTTTCTGGTCTTTCAGTTTACCTTCAGGTATACATTTAATATACAAGGTTCAAAGAAAACAAAAGAATAAACCCAACTCTTCCTTTCCAGAAGACCACAACAGTAAATGATCATCATCTCAATGTAGTCTCTGAAAGCTCACCGAGAGTCAGTTTTGCACATGCAAAGGTGGGTTTATGCATGTGAACCACAGCTGTATACACCAAAAGTATAGAAGCACAAGAATGTGCAGTTCAGAGAAGTGTGGAAGGGAAAAAGATTGGCCTCAAAGCCCCAAACCAGAATCCTGAATGCAGATTTTTTGACATTATTTAGAAAGTTTTCTTATAAAAATGATTCATTCACACTCACAATGTGATTCAGTAAACATGTTTTGTTACTGTGGCCAAAAGGTACATATGATGGACTAAAATGAAATACATCAAGCACTCAGTACGTTATACAACAAATATTGAGGGTGATCATAGTGCCTCTTCATATGAACTTTCTTCAAAGCTTTTAAAGAGTTTGGAAACAAATTTTTATGGGGTATGCTTTTGCAATTATATTAGTGTTGAGTCTTGAGATTTTCATCAGTCAGGCCAAGCTGCATAGGCTGTCATCCCAATGGTACCTTGCAGGTCATAGCAAAGTGGTCCAAAGTTGAGCTTTTTTTTGTGAAGTAGAACCCTGCCAGGACTCAGTCTGTGGTTGAATTGTTTCTTTTGAGGCTTCTCTCTGCTTTTTAGGCACTAAAACGAAGGGAAGGAAACACTGAAGTGTGTGATAGCTACATGTGGATCTACATGGCCAGAGAAGATCCTAACACACTTCGGAAGAGGTCATATCTGAAAGTGAGCTGTGGCAGGGATGATATCTTATCTGGGAGTTTGGCACAGACACCAAGGATGAACCTGAGACCTTTGCAAAATAAACAGATAGAGATCATAATGCAATCTTAGGGTCAGTCATGATTGTCGGTATAGGTACAGTGGCTCAGAATAAGACCCTGGAGCCCTGGTAGTAATGCACAGCAGTAAAGGAAAGGGGAAAAGAAAAAAAAAAAAAAAAAAAAAAAAAAAAAAAAAACCAAACACCAAAAGACACACAGCTCATGGTAACATGCAAACATTCATATATTCAGTTTGTGCCTGCCCTAACCACCACTGGAGATGTAAAAAAGGTGGTTGGAATGCAGAGCATCTAATTGATCACATACATTACAAGTACAATGCATTTGTGTTTCTGAAGTAACCGTATGTGTAAAGCAGGTCCACATACTTTGTTGTAGATATCGTTTGTTTCTGGTGTCTTGAAAAATCAGCCCACTTGGTTGTCTTTTGATTTTTCAAGATTAAAATCCAGATTCTGTTCCTCTGCAGCTGCAGTTATTACCTGGTATCATTTATTTTAGATTGCTGTTTAAGTGCTTGACTGTAATCCAAGATGCAGTAAAGATCTAAAATATTTAACATACTCTGTAGATACTTGTTCCATAAATTCAAAGCCCTGAAAAGCAGGGATTGTGTCTTCACTGTGTACATAACATACTTCAAAGAAAATAGGTCCAGGTGAAATCTACATTTGAAGTTTAGCCATAATGTTAAAAGGGGAAAAATGGGGAAGGATCCCATAAGTAAATAAACCAAAAGAGATCCACCCTTTTGGATACGCCAGGAGGAGCGGTACGGAGCTTGTCTCAGCTAGAAGTCACTCTTAGATTTTGCATAGCTTACGGGTGGAGTCATAGTTTAGTAGTTTCAGTCAGTTTTGCCTTAGACATCTCTTTTTGTGTTTTGCATAGAGGACGTTGCTTTACAAACCAGAAGGCAGTAGGCCTCCTTCCCCTATGGGGTCCACACCTACTTATTGTTGTAATTAATGAGACCCTTAGTTCAGTATGTTGTAACATAAGCACCTGCACAAATCAATGTCAGAACAATTGCTCTGGTTGTAGTACTTTAGGATTCACTCATTTACTCTGTACTGCTTATTCGCTTTTCATATTGTGCCAAGCATTTTCCTATCATTTAATATGAGCTGGTTTTGAAAGATTCTGGTTCAAAAAAAGAGATTATGTAGATGTTAAGACTCTATGGGTTGAATGTGGAAATGGGGATCAGAGTAATTTATTTTCAGAGCACACCTGTAGTGCAATAAAATTCGCATAGAGCACACTATACAGTGTTCAAGGTTCAAGGATTTATAAATATGTTTTTGTGCAATGTTGGATTCGCTCCATGGGCAGGCCATGGCTGCTGGCTCTTTCCATTACCACCATTTACTCAAAGTGGTCAGGCAGTCAAGGAAGACAAGAAGAACAGAGCAAATGACCTCCTGTTACTGCCAAGCTGCAGAGTTTTAGCACGGTCAAAGCTCGTGACTCCAGGGAGAGCTTTCACTAAGAGAGGCCTTCAGGGTTTGGTCTGTGAATACCACCTGATATATTGAATGTAGGCGAAAGATTTTTTTTTTTTTTTTGATGCATTCATCCATTCTCATAGGACTCTCTCTAGAAAGAATGTTGCTTCAACACAAGTACACAACTATATTTAAACTTGCTAATTGAGTAA
This sequence comes from Tyto alba, assembly GCF_018691265.1. Classification (NCBI taxonomy): domain Eukaryota; kingdom Metazoa; phylum Chordata; class Aves; order Strigiformes; family Tytonidae; genus Tyto; species Tyto alba. Next base: position 147,921 of record NW_024881280.1, read on the forward strand.
AGTGTTACTTGCTTCCTCTCATAACTACAATATTCCTAGCAGTGTTATAAGATTATAGCCAGATATGGCTCCTCTTCAGTGGAAAAGAATGGAAATGTGTGTCCAGATACCTGCAATGAATACACACAGAGGCATATATGTGTATATATGTGTATCTAAATGCACATAAATACACATATTGTATTTCATGTGTGCTTTCATTTATAATGTACCATGTCTTAACAGAAAGACAGATCCCAAGATCTGGTTTACATGGTTTTCCAAAATCTCAGCACAGCTAGAATTCCTTTTTAACACGGTTCCCTGAGGAAATGAGGCTTTTGTGGTTATTCTGTCTGTGTGTTGGCTTTTGTATTTGGCCTGTAACAATCTTTGAGTCCCATCACTAATTTTAATTACATTTGATAGGGGGTAGAAGTCTCAAAGATATGAAGTTCTTACGGGATTAATGAAAACTGGCGGCCAGGTACAGGAGGGAAATCTATTAATACTCCATCTGAGAGAAAGAGTGAAGCTTGAGCTCACTCCTTTAAGACAATGAGATATTATGAATGCCCCAACCGTGGGAAAAACTTCAATCAGTGCTCACATCTTACTAGACACTAGAGAATCCGACCACAAGATACACATTCATAGGAAACCAGGCTTCATTAGTTCCACCATTCGCTTTGATACATGGCATATGATTAAAAGAAAACTGAACATATTATGCGTCCTTCCCCTTGAGGCTTCACACCCTTTAACCAGGTTTGTCTGTACACAAGGGAGATTTGAGGATTTGGCCTTAAACTAATGAAGAGCACACCCCGTCCAATATCCTGACTCAAAATCTTTCCAAGAATGGAATGAGACACTGTTATAAGCATAAATCTGCCATGAACTTGTATCAAAGAAAGGCATATACAGGATGAAATGGAGAAAATTGCAGTTTAGTTTTAATTGAGAAAATATTATTGAGCATAGTGCTGTACACTTCTAAGCAAAGGTGTGGAAGTTAGGTTAGTAGGGCTTTATACTCACCCTGAACAAAGTGCTAGAATGATTTCCAAATAAGGAACACCCTTGCATTATGATAAAGAAGGTGATTTGACAATTTTCAGGTCACTGAAAAAAAAAGTATCTTGGGTAATACAAAAAACTGGGAAAGTTTGTGTTAAAGCTGAATCCAGTCCTGTTCCTGTGATTAACATCATATTGCAAATTCTTCCTTTCATGCACAGTTGTTCCCACAGGTGTTACTGGGAATTAATTAAATTATTCTGGTTGAGATAACTTGTATAGCTTTCAAAACCAGGATGTATTGATCGATTAATTTATAAAGCAATTTCCATGCACATTATCTGAAAATACTATTATTGTTGTTTAGGGACACTAAACACTAAGCTAACTCTCCATTAAACATGTGGAGAAAAATTGTCTGCTAGTGTGTGATTGAAGGAGGAATATTTTAAAGGAAAATAACTGAAATCTGAATCTGGGGAAAAGGCTGTCAGAGTGCTTCTTCTCAGACCTCTTAAAGTGTATTGGTTTTTGTTACTGCTGAGGTGGAAAAACTGTGCAAGACACATGATTTGGCTTATTTAACTATCCATAGCTTCAGTTGCTGAATTGAAGTGTCATAGGATCTTTTTGTTTGGAAAGCCACCTGATTAGTTATGAAGTAAAAATGAGAGTTTACCCAAATCAAATTTTCGGGGCAAAATTACACAGGAACTTGAAAACAGAAATCATTTCAGTTCATATTCACACATTTTCCCAGACACAATTTTATTTGCACAGGTATCAAGCATGGAAATTATGTAGAATTCTAGAAATTGCAAAAGTTGCAGAAGACAAAATCACATAACACAGTATCTGAAATTTTGAGATGGATTCTGAAAATGTGACTTCAAATCAATAAGTTGAAACTCAATATTAAGTGCATACTGTAATTTTTGAAAAGACATGAATTTACAAAATTAAGTTCCTAAGAGTGTTTTGATAATCCTCAATTTATATATTTTTCCCAGAATAGTTGATATTCTACATCACCTCTATCTGATACTGCAGTAAGGTCTTTATCATTAATACATCATTAATTCATACCTAATTATCTTAAATTGTTAAAACTCAAGTTAAATAAATAACTTGATATATCATCAACCTGTATAATCTCAGAAGTGTATACATTGACTGTCAAACATGCATTATTGCCTAAAAGTTCTTATATATCAAGTATATGAGATAAATTATATTCATGTTATATGCTGAACATCTTTATAATCAGCATAATAAATTTAAATGCTTCCTTACACTTTCTCGCTCATATTACAAAGTCACTTGGCTTTACCATGGAACTAAAAAATGTTTTCAACCTGCTTAAATTTACTGATACAACAGTCATCTTTTATTTGGCCAGAGTGGGACAAGAGATATGTCTCTCTTATTTTATACTGCCGTATACCTGGTACGGGAAACTAAATTCTTCTTGCTGGTGGTCACTGAATCACAGACTGGCTGGAACTGAGATTGGAAATCAACTGTTAAAATGTCCATGCTTTGATTTTGCCACTCAGTAAAGCTACAAAATAAGGCCTTGAACCAAGCTATACTGTAAAGCACCATTCCCTATGGTAAACTTCCTAAGACTTTGGGTTTTTAAGCAGTGCTCAGTAACCTCTGTCTCTCCCTCTCCCCCTCTAAATATATATTGGGGGGAGGGGGCGCAGGAGGAGAGAGTGAGAGACTTGTAACTTTTAAAAGTTAAAATTTCTTTTAAATGACAGAGGAGAATAACAACCCAGATCATTTTCAGGCTGTTCTTTAAAACTAAAGCTGTGAGTGTTTCTACTGACTCCTTTTCTTCTACCAAAAAGATTGCTAGTATGAGATTGTAGGGGGTCAGGCTGTGCTCTCAATGGATGTTTTCTCATTGCGGGTAAACAGCAAAGAGCAGTGACTTTAACTTTCACAAGTCCATTTTGTATTTAATGCTCTTTTTAATTCCAAGGCAAAGTCTAGCTGCATGCACATGGCATCCTGATGTCTAATGTTTAGTTTCTGCAGATTTTGTGGCCTTTAATTTAGAATATTTTTAGAAAATGGTTTGGTTTTTTCCTCTGCATTTATATAAGAATAACAATCTGAAGTCTTTATAATATTTAACAAATTACTTTTCTAAACTCTTGAAGAATGTCTATGGATATAATGTATATTTTTAGACTTTGCAGCTTCAGGACACTGAAAGATAATGTGAAATATCAAGAATACCTGTAATTGGGGAATTTTGTATACCTTCACTGGAATGATTAAACATGTGATAAATATGCGATGTTTTTCTAAAATATAATATAACTAGGGGTCTTTTTAAAGTATAAATAAAATAAAAGACAGTTTTACTCATGGTGCTAATGCTAAGATAAGTAGAAAGGAAAGTTTGTGTCACTTAAAAGAGGGAATGCTGTCTTGGAGGTGGTGTCACTCCAAAATACTGTTTCTGTTACAGTGACTGTCTCGTATACAAGATCTTTGACCATCTGATTTTTCAGTGGTTAGGAATGTATGATCTGTGATATTTTTACTGAGAAGTGTTACAAACACTTCTGACAGATCAGATAAGCAACTGGGTCAGCTGACAAGATATTCCCTGTAACTTTACCTCCCTGTAGCATTAACATGTTCTTCCTTCTGTGTGAGGGAATTTCTGAACATGGGTTTTTGTCAGCTGTATAGTTTCATTTGCAATTATTGAAAAGTATTTTCTCTCTTCAAAAAATAAGAAAATAAAAATGAAAAGCACGTCTAAATCACATTTCTCTAAATTAGAAAAAAAAAAAAAAATCAAAATAAAACAAAACAGACCAAAACAAAACTATTTATTATTTAGTTTCTCAAAGCTTGGCAGTTTTCCTGTATTGCTTTATCAGGAGCCTTGTCTTTTCATTCGGCTTCATTTCTGATTACAGATTATTCATTGATGGCTGGGCAGCTGTAGAAACTTGCTTCTTGCATATGCAAATCAATCATAGTAATGTTTATCATAAGATTTTGTGGCAGTGGAAAAGGGGTTGTGGCAACATGCTCTTGATTTCAATTGTATCGTCTACAAATGGAATTGGCTTTCTCACTTCACCTTCAGTGGATTTTTATTTTTTTCTTTTGCCGTTTACCTTTTGGACTAGACATCACTCGCTAAGCAAGCTGTTCAATTTATTTACAGATCATGATTTTGGAAGGAGCTGGCAGAATGAGTATCAATTCCAGCAACAATCTACTCCATCAGCAGCCTTCCTGGACAGATGGATATTCCACATGCAATGGTAGGAGGAACACAACAGATCTGAGCCACGTTTTCTGGGGGGAGGCAGCAGGGAAGGGGTTACTGCACCTTTAAGTGAGCACAAGTACTATTTTTCAGTAATACTGATTTACTGGAGTTTCACTCCTGGTAAGAAAAATTTCCATTTCTTACTTTATTTGTAAAAAGTTGAACTTGCAACACTAAGTTTCAGAAAGTGACCAATTTACGGTTTATTTCCTTATTGTTTCATTTTCTTAAAATGTATTTAGTGGTGTTGAAAGTTCCAAAACTTCCCTCTCCTCAGTGCAGAATTCTTTCTCTCTTACCTTTACCCCACATGCCTTCTCTGAACCAACATTACCCTTCAATGCTAATCACTCCTCCGGCTTTCCAGTGGAATTGTCTTTTTGCTCCTTACTGTATTTGCCTTTTCAGCTCAAATTACTAGATAGCTTTCTAATTAGACTGGCATTAGAGCACTACATAGCTTGTGATATGAGAACTTTTTTTTTTCTTACTGTTTTCTGATTATATGGCTGTATATATAGAAATATGTTCTTGTGTATATTCTCTCAGTATAAAAATATAGATACATACATATATAGTGTTTGATATAATTTTAAAATTATTTTCATCACTCATTTGACAGGTAAACCTTAAAATCTAAGTAGACACATACTGCAGTTGCCCTAGTCCAAATAATGCTTCAACAAAGCTTACAATTAAAGTTCCCACTTAGTGAGACTCTTGTTCTTTTTTGTGCATAATTTCTAAATACACAGGAATACATAAGCATGCACTTAATAAATGTGCTGACCTGTCTGTAACAGATTCTTGGGGAAAATGTCCTGTCTGAATTTCACTTTGCACAGGATTTCATGAAGGGAAACAGTGGGGTCTATTTTCATGTTCCCAGTGTGAAACTCCTCAGGATTTACTTATGTTTTAGAGGGACAGGAAGACAAAATCTCAGACCAGCCTCTACAATCATTCACTCCTTCCTTTTAGCTAGCTACTCTTTCCTCTCACTAAACGCTCTCCATTTACATTAGGAGTCCAGTGGCCTCTGAAATTCCTTAACCCTTCTGAAGTATAGGAATATATATCAACCTCATTTTCAAGGAATACTTGATGTCCCCATCAAACATTTATTCTCTGACATACCACACTCTTAATCGTTTGCATACTCATTCCCCAAATCCTTCAACAGTAGGATGAGAAACAGTCCTGCAAACTCCCTAAGTTACTGACACAGGCCTTGTTGGCCAATATTGATAAAGAAATCTAAGTAACTGTGGGGCTTCTTTGTGTTTACCTGGAAACTAGCACTATGAACTGTATTTCAGCTGAAGAGACAGGAGGTCTAGTGGAACCTGAAGGGAGGTGGTTTCCTAAAATGTGGAAATTCTGTCGCTTATGGTCCTCTAGCAATATCCACTGTCATCAGTATTCCTCACAGCTGTGTGAGTAAACTTTTTCTTGGGGACACTGAGAACTGACTGGTGCCACATCCTGGAGTGTAACTATTGTAGAGCTAAGCCATGGGAGTCTTTTCTCCTCCTGTAATTCAGCTACCTCTGCAATCTCTCATTCCTTCATCCCTTCGTGCACTTGTGAGCATTTTATCATGACACCGTCTCTGCCTGGCATACTCCATTGTCCTCCTTTCCCAAGGAATAAATTGCACTGAACTCCTTTTGCCAACCCTTCTATGAGGGCAGACCAAAGCAGTCCTGGCTTTGCTCTTATCTTATATAATTACACTATCCCCACATACAATTTCTTTAATTTGCACATGTAAAGTATTGTCATGAAATGACATACAACTGAGAGCAGTTCAAAAGATTGCCAAGAAAAGATTTATATTTCCTAACAAGAAAATTAGGCAGCTTCCATAACTAAAAATGAGGTTTACAACTACATTTAGAAATCACCTTACATGACTACAGGTATTTATCAGAACTACGTGCATTCATCAGAATGCCAGCTCTATCATGAAGCTGTGGGCCATACTGGTAGGCTTTTACTGTGGAGAAATATGAGAGTGGCTTTGATTGAATCCCACGATATATATTAAGTCCTTATTCAAAGAAACTTTCCACATCACATTATGAGAATTTAGCAGGGCTTTTCCATCATTTTCTAATGCACTAAAATTATTTTTCAATACAAGGATCAACATACCTTCTCAACAGTACTTCTTGTAAGGTGTCTTCCATCAAATAATGTTTATGTATTTAGCCAACATTTAATAAATCAATTCCTATACACTCAATCTGCCAAGAGAGGTGTAATGTAATAATTCCCAGTTTTAAAGTGGAAAACTGAGGGAAAACAAAACAAAACAAAACAAAACAAATAAAACCAATACCTTCTCCAACAGGAGCCACTGAGTTAGTGTTAAGAACTGAGAAAATAATCTAGATCTGTGGACTTCCACAGCATGCAATTTATCTATAGACCTTTCTTGTCATCAACATAATCCCTGTGACGCTAACAAGAGACAGTAAATACTTATTTTCTTTTCCAGTGTCCAGCAGCTTCTATGGAACCCAGTGGCACGAAATACACCCACAGTACTGGACTAAGTTTCAAGTCTGGGAGTGGCTGCAGCATCTCCTTGATACCAACCAGCTGGATGCCAACTGCATACCCTTCCAGGAGTTTGATATCAATGGGGAGCATCTGTGCGGTATGACCCTGCAGGAATTCACTCAGGCAGCTGGGACAGCAGGGCAGCTGCTTTACAGCAACCTTCAGCACCTAAAATGGAATGGTAAATAGATACTAGGCAGAGGCGCATGTACAGTGGTCTGAATCCTGGGATCTTCAGAAGTCACTTACATTCCCCAGAGACCTACCTGGAAGATCTCATTTGTTGTTTGCTATACTGCTTATACCTCATTCACTGTATTGCTAAATTGCTTAGATATGACATAAGGCAGAAGCCTGAAGGAGCGGGGGAAAGGGTATGTTTCCCACTCCAGAATTAGCCCTCTGGCTCAGCTGTAGCAGTTGTTGATTGGAGCTAATAACCTTGATTCTCCTGGGTCCATAGTCATACTTCCTGTCTGCTATATGCTTTCTTGCAGGCCAGTGTGGAAGCGACATGTACCAATCTCATAATGTTATTGTGAAGACAGAGCAAACAGGTGAGTAAGAGTTGGGTAACTTGTCTTTCAATAGTGACAAAAAGGGGAAATCATCCATTCCAAGAGACAGAGATATCAAAATGGCATTAAATAAAATGGAAAGTGTATCATGCAGAATAAAAGAAGTAACACAAATATCAGTCAATGTCTACTTTTTGAAGCTTCAGGCAGTACGACTGTATCTTAGTTTGCATGTGGTCACTTTTCCTGGGAGACCTCTGCAATATCAGTAGTCTATACTAATGTTCAGAGTTGGAATAGGTTGCAGTGCTCAGCAGGTGAAGCTTTGTAGAGGACTTAATACTATGCTTCATTCAGCAGATTTCAAAACAACTATTTCCACAGTATTCTCAGTTTTAAAAATAGAGAAAAATATTTTGTTCTGAAGTGCTGTTAATGTTTAAAACATAAGGAAATTTCCAAACAAAACAACTTTGAGAGAAAAAAATGTTACATTTCAATTTCTTCACATTTCAGTGAAACTGAAATTCATAGTTTGACAAAATCTGCATTTTTCCTGTGGCAGGTTTTTTTTTTCCAGTGTGTTCATAGATAGATCCCTTTCCTCCCAGGGCTTTGTTTCACCAAGAACTTCAGCTCAGTTAAGTCCTCCTCTTTAGGTACAATTATTTTCCTGGTTCCTTTGCATCTCTGTCCATATCCAAACACTCTCTATCCCACTAGTCCCAGCCTCTTTATATGTGAATGTGTTCATGAGCCATGTTTTAATATTTCCCAGCAGAACAAATACAGATTCATAACATGTGATATCTCCAACAAATACTGCCAGTCTACTTATTCAACTAACCTAGAAGAGCCCAGCTTCTCCAGCCAGGGAAACTACTCACCTTCTCCTTGCAGTGGGCAAACATTGCAACCTGCAATCCACTACTTGTCTGTGCCTGTTGTAGTGTGGGTGATATGCATGCAGCATCCTCAATGCTGGCCATGTAAGAAACTACAGTAATCCTTTAAGTCCTGATTTATGAGATCTGTGTATAATATTAATTCCTCCTCCCACTAAACATATATAGTGCAGTGCAAAGTACCTCAGCTATCCACCCTGGAAAAGACAATGACCAGAGATAATTGATGGTTCTCCTAGATGTTCTAGATCAGGAGTGATGTGGTGGGACTCTAGCGATGCTGACCACGGGCAGTGGGAGTGGATTTAGTTTCTGCCTAACTGGACTGGGGCTGCTGGAAAAGGAACTCACCAGCAGGGATAGGGCTGGTGCTTTACAGGGGAAGCCCGCCTCATCCTAGTAGACCGTCACAGTTGCAAAGAGATGGGTACTGAGAAAGGCCAAAACAGGAAGACAAATTGTCTCCCCATGTTCTGGCTAAGTAAGGCCTGTTTTTGGAAGCAACATTAGGCACATCAGGCATCCAAGCAAAGGGTGTGTTCTACTGTAGGAACGCAAGCTCTGGGTGTCTAAACATGCAGCTATTCCTTAGCATGTCTACTAAATTCCTATGTCATAAGTGGTAACTCAGCCAAACACAATGATTTAGCTATAACTCATTTTTGGGGTTTTTTGATTTCATTTATATGAACATGAAAAAAATTAAGTAAAACCTAGATTTGAACCTTACATCTCATTGTTTCTGACCTGGATTCAAAAGAAAAAGTGATTTTTAAGGCTTCTGACCTCAAAAATGGACTGTGAAGAGAATGATTTCCTGATCAATGTACAGATCATAAAGATAATACTTCTGCTGATATAGATCCATCTGACCAGAAGACCACTAAAAATTGTTTCTCTCTGATCATGAAGGTGCTTTTTAGGTTAAGGATGGGGAGTTGATGTGCCTGGAATAAAATGGCCCTTCATCTAGGATTAGACTGATTTTTCTCACTATGTGCTTACACATGAAGCTCTGTTTCAGAGGGGACTTTCAAGTTCTACCATTATAGAAATAAATACTCATTATGAGCATCCTCCTGTTTTACTAGATATTTGAGAACGCTTTCATCTCTGTGACACCAAAGCACTGTTATAATCACCAGGGACTGAGAATTCAGGACTGGCTTGGGTAGAATTAGAGTTGATCTGGCATAGGAAACCTCTCTCAAGGGGATGCATAAATGATATAATAACCAGGAAAAGGAAGAACCTACTACATTATTTCTAAAAGTTAGTGCTTTGTGTAAGTACATTTGCCTGAGTATGCAAAACCCCATCCATAATTTGAGTGAAAGAAAATAATTTCGTGCATAGCCCCTTCACTTCTCTGTTCCCTTCACAGCTCTTGTTTTGCACATTTCTTATTCCCTCAGTGCTCAATATTTATCTCTCTGCTAAAAAATGTTATTTTAGTGATATGATTTTCCTTTTGGTCCTTTACCTTCAGATCCATCATTAATGGTGTCCTGGAAAGAAGAAAATTACCTGTATGACAGTGGTTATGGTAGCACAGTAGGTAACTAACACCACAATACTTCATACATTTCTGAGATGGTTTTATTGTTGTCTGAGGCTGTTACTTTAAATGTCTTATTTTTGACTCCCAGAGCTAATGGACAGTAAAACATTCTGTCGTGCTCAGATTTCCATGATGACACCTAGTCACCAGGCACCTGGTAAGAAACTTATAATTATATTGTTAATTGTTTGTCACTTGTCTCAGAGATACCGACATAATAGTCTCTGTGGTCTTCTGTTGTAGAATTGAGTCTGAGTGTCCAGTAATTTTAAACCAAGCAATGCTGATTCTGACAGCTCTTTTAGCTATCGTTATTACAGTAGCTTGCTTTAAAGAAAAGCTTCTCCTCTCTGTCAAGAAAAAGAAGACGAAATAATCTGCAATCTCCACATATCTTTTAAAGTGACTGAGTCAAAGGAGAAGATGTTAGTGTCAGAGAGACAAGGCGTTCCAGCTCCACCACACTTTTCTGTAGTGTAGCTGGGTATGGGCAAACGGGTGCCATGTTCCTCCCCAGAAGTGGCTGCGTCTCTCTAGTGACCCAGGGGTTCCTTCTGAGTAGGTTGCTTGGTTTGGGGCCGGGTTTGGGGTTGGCCTAGGGGAGTCGCAGTGTGGGCACTGCGCCCCCTGCCCAACTGCAGTGGCAGAAGGGCTGTCCACTGGAACCCGTCTCAGCTGATAGCATGGCAGACACCACACGCTTCTTCACCTCCACGCAGTGCTTCCACGAGGCATATAGATATAATCTGCCTGCTAAAGGGCAGGAGAAAGAGCATTTGTGGTGGTGCCTGGTGAAATAGCAGTCTGGGCACATGTGTTGGGGTGCTCTGTGGGCCTGTGTCCCAGGGGCACGGCAGGCACCAGCAGCGGAGGTGGGGAAAGAGGAGAGCGGAGATAGCAGGGGAGTGAGAAAGGGAGCAAGGAAAAGAAGGGCCTTCTTAGGAGTCTGTTAAGCAAATGGGCCTGAGGGAGAAAGCAGTGGAAGTCAGGGGAGGATGAGAAAGGAGAGCGAGCTGCTGTAGATGCAGCCTGGCAGGTGCTGCCTCTGCATGCAGGCGGCAGTCACAACCTCTGTGTCTTCCTGTTCCCTGCAGCCCCAGCCTTCCAGCAGAGCCGGACTTGCCAAATGACATACAGTTTAAACTAATGCACTCAGCAATAAATAAATAAAATTAAAAAAAAAAAAAAAAAAAAAAAGAGACAGAGTAACCCTGACCAGAAGAAGAAAATGACCAAACCTTAAAAAACCCTAACCAAACACTCTGCTTTTTCCAGTGTCCCCACCCACTCTCACAAGATGGCTACCAGGATTTCAGAGCTCTCTGACAGGACTGGGGACCTGTCAAGATCCTGGCATGGTGTGTTTACTCACTGAGTACTTAAGCCTAGAGCTAGGGTGGCACGCCAAGGGCACAGCCTTCTGTAAAAACTAAATTTGTATATCCCGTAAAAAAAATGGCTCATTCCTGAATCATATGCAAATACTGTGCAACCTTTTGTCAAAAGTTTTGCAAGACAGCTTTGTTGAAACTGCATCATAACTCTTTTCATCTGTCAGGCCCCAGCCTCCTAACATGGCATGTTTGAAACTGGCCTCAACATAGGAGTGGAGGCAGAGCGGGAGGTTATTTACACAGCTGAAATCCATAATAAATCACCAGCTAGGCAGAAGGCAGCTGAACTTCCAAGAAAAAATTTCCAGCTAAGTGGAGCATAATAAACATTTGCAAGTGAATTGTGGGATTTTAAAATTAGAAGGATTTATATAAGAGGGCAAATAAAGGACTCGGTCCTGCTGTCCTTGCCTGGAGTTCCCACAGACTTTTAATAACATCAGGGGAATCATAATCTGAGGAAAGTCAGCGAAATAAGCCTCATTTTACTTTTTTTCCCCACAAGCTGAGTGAATTTCAGGCTAGTTCCTACTCTTTGAGAGTGGGAAGGCAAAATGACTCAGAGTGCTTTTTCTCCTTGGGGGTCAAGGACAGTAATTATGTCTCAGAATAGTGGAGGTTAGGCTTATCCTCACTGACCTGTTCAGTTTATGTTTCCAGTTATGTATGAATAAAACAAGTGTGTGAATAGCTTTGCATCTACCTTTTCACATGCAGTTATTGCAGTTGCTTGTGCAAATCCAACAACTTTCTATGCAAATTAATATTTCCTGTGAGTCATTTTCCCATGCAAATGACCAGTTTCCATGAAAAGTATGATAATCGTGCATTCATAGAAGCTGGGAAAACATGCGTGGGACCTTCATCTTTGCTTTATGGAATTCAGGCACAAAGTATGTTGAAAAGCAAACACAGAAGGGGCTCCCTCTCAGGACTATCCCACAGATTTTGCGAGACTTAGCACAATCAGATGAAAGCTATTCATTAATGACAAAAGCAGAGACAGGCTGGGGTGGTTTGAGGGCGGAAGGGTTGAATGTGCAGACTGTGAGGTAGGTTACAGTCATGAACAGGCAGAACTTCTCTTTTTCTTCATTTCTAAAGAAACACTTGTGCCAAAACCCTTATTCCTCCTCTGGCTGGCTGCAGGTGATAAAGTGCCATTGATGAGAAATGGCTTGTTTCTATGGCTCTGAGCCACAAAACAATATATGCATGCCTAGCTGCCAAAAACTCCTACCAGTGCAGCTCTGTTCCCCCACCCTGCCCCCCAAACAACAATGCTTTGCCAGTTCATTATGTTTTAGTCAGGTAGGTGTTCTGTGCATTGGTACCAGAGCATACATTTCACATTAGATCATCTATTCAGAAATAAATAAGCCCCCAAAGATACATGCTTCTGCAAAGACTAAGCCATAATGGGACAATTCAGGATTCCTTTTATAGACGTGATCATCTTATTTTTCTATCTCTCACACATAACATGAGGTGAGGTATTTGTTAATCAAATTTAGGTTTCAAAAGCCAAATGTTTACCTCTGCATTCATTCTTTATTCATCAATGGCCTCTTTGTGAAGTGTGATGATTAGCATATAGTACAGAAAACAAAACTCTCCCCCTTCCTTCTCACTTAGATTACCTTCTGAAAAGTGATTATCTTTAAAAGAGATATTAATTCTTTTTTGTGGTTTTATTTCTTTCAGCCTGCTAGTCAATGGAAAGCCTTTAATCAAATTTACAAATAGACTTCATTTTCCTTCTCTGCAGATTCTTCAGATGTGAAAAAATCGCAAGATCATACCCCAAAGTCCCACACCAAGAAGCACAGTAAGTTGACATATATGTTTATAATGGCTGGTTGATTGAAGGAGAAGAAATACATTAAAAGCAAATCCCCTTCGGAAGGGAAAAGGAATCATTTTGAGGGAAAAATTGGTTAGATTGTTACTGTGATTGAATCCTCCAAGGATCTGACTGTTTCTAGTACTGTTTGCTTATGTTATTTTTGCTTCAGTATTGTTATACCTTTCAAACTGTTTTTATCAGTGAGGGATTATGGGGAAGCAATCAGAAACCAGTTGCCTCTGCCCTGTGTTGAGCTGAGTTGGTAGACTGGAGTAAAAGAACTGATGAAGGAGACTCAAGAATAAAACAGGAAGGTCTGTACTTGGGCATGACCATGCTGGTGACCAGAGATCCTGCTTAGCATCTCCTTGCAGAATTTCTCACTCACAGCATCACAAGCAATCATCTGCCCCTCAGTCCTGGCAACTTATTCTTCTCTGATGTGACAGTCTTTCCACTCCCCTCATCTCCTTTTTCTGCCAGTTTTGGTTCAACCTGACTCTGAAGACAGGTTACTATAATCGTGATTTCTGGACATAGTTCCATTAATGTACTTTACAGAGATTTTTATGCTGAAAATATCTTGTGTATGTCTTTTGTGTCCTGTGTCATTCCCTGTTTATAATAGAAAACCTTAATATTGGTCCTTCACTGCATTTTGTAGTGCTCTGTGGGCCTGTGTCCCGGGCGCACAGCAGGCACCAGCAGCGGAGGTGGGGAAAGAGGAGAGTGGAGATAGCAGGGGAGTGAGAAAGGGGGCTAAAGACCGTATTGAAACCTCCTGTTTCAATATGGTCTTTAAAAAATCTGTTTCTTCCTGACTCCTCTTCTTACCCTGCTCTGTGACTGCCCAACCAGATTTCCTGAACTTTTTATCTACACACAGATATTTTATCTCTTTTTATGTGTGTGTAGCAAGGTTGCTAATGAAAGGATTAGACAGGACTGGTCCAAAGACAGACCTGTGAAGAGCTGAGGTCATTTTGTTCAGCTTAGCAAAGAGAAGGCAGAGGGGTGCCCTCATCACAGCCTACAACTTTCTCAAGGGGTGCAGCGGAGGGGGAGGTGTCAATCTCCTCTCTCTAGTGACTAGTGATGGGACACGAGGAAATGGAATGAAGCTGCATCAGGGGAAGTTCAGATTGGGCATTAGGAAAAAGTTATTCACTGAGAGGGTGTTTGGTCAGTGGAACAGACTCCTCAGGGAAGTGGTCAGAGCACCAGGCGTCTCTGAGTTCAAGGAGCATCTGGACAAAGCTTAGTCATATGGTTTAGTTTTAGGTAGTCCTGCGAAGAGCAGGGATTTAGAATCAATAATCTTATAAGTACCTTCCAATTTGAGATATACTACAATTTTAAGAACTCAGTCACAGCCTTGATATGTAGAAAAGGTCACCTTGCCATGCTGGGCTAATCCTGTACACTACCAGTTTCTTCAGTACTGGTCTGTGTCATGATCTATTGAGCATGTTACTGATGTCCAGATGAACCAGGTCCAGCGCATTTTGTTGGTTTTAGAAATCTCTTATAATAAGAAAGAAAAAGATTGGATTAGTTGACTGAAATCTACTTCTACTCTTGTTGCGCTGTATACCATTTTCTATTTACCTTCGCATTTCTGACTAGCTTTTTTCCTTCTTAATCAGGTCTAAACCTTTGCATGCTTTTGAAGCCAGACCAAAGGACTGCTATCTTTCTGGCCCAACTTGTCACTGTGTTTATTATTCTTCACTCATAAACTACTACATCTGACTTGTTGGATTTATTTAGTATTTTTTTTCTCTTTGACCTGGGCTTTCTGGTGTCATTTCTACAGTAACTATGGGATGGACTTATGCTTAAACTTGTTGTTCTAGCTCTTGAACTTAGAGATCTGGTTTTGCATTTTCTGATATCACGGGCAAACTTTTTTTACTCTTTCTACATACAGTTTTGCCTAGCCAGTTTTGTCACTATCCCACTATCCACTCTACACCTTCTTATGTCTTTAAGTCTACTTAAGAGACCTGGGACCAAATATCCACTGATGTGGAACAGCATTTCACATCCTTTGCCCTCTGTCTGTCTTTTAAATGCATGCAGATTCAGTGTCTGCTTCACCTTGGCTGTTTCACCTACTGCACAATAATATCAGGTTACATGCCATGCTGTAGAAGAATACCAGGAAAAAATGAGCAAATGAGATGAGGGGAAGATTTAATGCATTATCTTCAGAGCAGAAAGAGTTCCAAAGGCAGAAGGAAGCAGTGGGTGATTTGAACGCTTCCTTCCCTGGTTTCTGGGGCTCCTACTTGCCTGCCACAGGGCTCAGACTGCTGAAGGCTGACACTCACCTCTGGCCTCATTGTGAAGGCTGTCAGCAGTTTTTGCCTATATAACTCCTAGGTGGGCATCCCCTGCTCCAGGAACTGTGGCCTGTCCCTACAAAGTGATCACCATCTGTACATAACACACTGTAAAAATACAACATAAAAATGGCAAGCATAGTCTGGACACCTGTTTAGACACTCCTTCCTCCTGCCCCCTTTCCTCTTTCAGACCCTCGAGGAACTCATCTTTGGGAATTTATTCGAGATATTCTTCTCAATCCTGAAAAAAACCCAGGATTAATCAAGTGGGAAGACCGGTCTGAAGGGGTCTTCAGATTTTTAAAATCCGAAGCTGTGGCTCAGCTCTGGGGAAAGAAGAAGAACAATAGCAGCATGACTTATGAGAAACTCAGCCGGGCTATGAGGTGAGCTGAGATATTGCTGTAGAAGACTGGGGCACATTAAAGAGACTACCTGAATGGAAAATCTGTCTGCTTTTTAAAAATGAATTCTCAAAAGCACCAGTTTCTCCCACTAATTTAGATATTGTAATGTTATGTTATTTGTTTTTTCTTTCACCTCCTGTTTCTGTATACTATAATAAATATAATATATGACATACATGTGTTGTCTATATAATATACATTCTGTTGCTGTCCACCCAAACAACTGATGTAGGAAGGAAATATGGTTGTAGCAAGCTGATAGTTCATGTGCTACTGAACTGGGAAGGCTTAAATGGCCCAGTAACGGCCAGAAGCCTTGTTATTACCAGCAGTGTTCAGAAACTAGACATACCCTCCTCCATCTTAAATGGGTTTACAAATTCTATGTGAGATTTTCTTTGCTCTTTTCTTAACACTTTGAGCATTTTTCCATAATCTATGAAAGTTCAAAATGTATTTTTAAATGGAAGCTGAGATTCTTTCCTGGTCTGATTCCAGATTCTGGCTTATCTGGAAAAAAAAAAAAAAACCAAACATGAAATCTCATAAGAGTGTGTGATAAATATGGCAATATTCTATGACCTGAAATATGGTTAATGTCAAACTCACAAGATAATTAATATAAAGTAAAAAGAAGACATCAATTTTTTCTTCCTTGTCTTCCAGTTATAATAATCTTAGTATTCTATATATATCTATAGAAAATAAAGACTTTTCAGTTAGCTGAGGGATTGTCTGGTTGGCAGTGGCCTTTTAGGATGGTAGGTGAATTTAATCTTAAATCTTTTCCTATGTTTTTATTTTAACAGATACTATTATAAAAGAGAAATCCTGGAGCGTGTGGATGGTCGGAGATTGGTATACAAATTTGGAAAGAATGCCCGTGGCTGGAGAGAAAATGAGAATTAAATATGCCAAGAAATAACATTTAAGACACCTGGATGTAAATATTCAAAGACTATTTTCTTATATTTATGTACCAAACTGGGGTGGAAAACCAATTCTACTTCTGTCGGGAAGAAGGAACATTATCATTATTGGTGTTAAAATTATTTTATTTGAAGTATGTCCTGTATGGGGAGAAAATGTACACAGTTTTCTGTGATATAAGATAACATTATAGAATTATGATTATTTTTCCCTTCTTGTGAATTTATTCTCTTTTTTTTTTTTTTTTTAATCATACAGGCATAATGTGATTTATGAGGCATGCAAGGAAAGGGAAGGAGCAAAACACTAGGGCATTTAGGGAGTATGATAATCCACTTTGGAAGGCAACTATAAGTGGAGGAAACAGTAAAGCATCTCTGAGCCAAGCAGTTTTCTTCTATAGTCAGCTGGTTTATAGCTTTTGTTGGCCAATAGAACTTGTTCCTTCCCTCTGCGTTCTGAGAGTTTTATCACTTTGCTGGCTTCCAGCTGCTTTTGCTGAGTCAGACAGTGGGTTCCTCTTCAGTTAGGTTATCCCAGCCACAGAGGGCAGAGGCTCCACAAGGTGGCTGTAAGCATTTATTTGGAGAACCCATACTACCTCTACCACTGGGACCTTCATTTGTAGGCAGAAGCTTAGGACCCAATCTTACCTGGTACTGAGTATCCTCCCTCATCTCCAAAGGGCATTCAGTGCATCCCAGGAAAAGTGCTATTTGTTTTTAACTAACATCTTTGAGGTGAACTGCAGGAAGAGAGTCAATCTCAGGGACCAAAAGCTATTGAAGGAAGATGATTGCTTTCTGACTGGACAAACTTTAAAAAAGGCACCAGTTTCTCAGTAGAAATATTAATACTCCTCCCATCCTCTTATATTCCTAATTAAAACATTCAAATCCATGCCATAAGAAGCAGTGATGAGGTGGGCAAACTGTACGTATATCAATCCCACGGCATGAGGGAGCAATCTCCCCAATTCCTTCAAGTTATATGGTCCTCCTGGCAGGTCAAGTCTCACTTGGACAGATACTTTCAAAAAAAACTTTGAGAAATGCAATGCTCCATTGTGTATAAAATATTAGTTCCCTTTGCTTTTCTCAAGTCCAACTCTATATTGTATTTGTAATTGTCCAGGGTGCTTGGGAATCATAGTTGGAGAAAAAAACACTAACATAAAGACACTGAGATTTTGGGGACATTCAGATCTGGGTCTTTATTTTGGGCTTATCTAGCAGTGCTATGCAGAGACTGAACATTCACTGGCAGCTTTTTCTTTCTCCAAGTCACAAATGCTTCCTGCTGGAACAAAGCACATGCAGAACATGAGGAAATAAAAACTAGAGGAGGCAGCACTCCACTGGGTCACTGAGTACGTGAGATGTGGGAGTTGAGAAACAGGATTTTCTTAGTGATGTTAACAGAGGTGAAACCAAGATCAATTCCAACTCAATTTTTGAGGGATGAGGATTTTGGAGAATTTGGAGAACTGTAACAAGGGCTGAGAAGTCCAGGACCAAAAAAAAAAAAAAATTAAACACATCCAATATCCATTTCCTCAGGCATCCCCTGGATTTGAATCCAGATTATCTTGAAATGCAGTAAGGTGCATCTGGATGTTGTAGGATATTCCACTTTTTGTTTGTCTTAAAATTACATAGAGATGAAACCAAGAGACAACAGAAGTATCAATATAAAGTGTATCAAATGCGCTTAGCAACAATTTGTAGGCAAACATGAGAGCCTAACTTGTTATCTACACATGTAGGGCATGTCAAACAATAACACCACCTCCTACTCTGGGTATTCCAGAGCTGTCAGCATCAATTACCCATACATGACAATTTTTACTTTTCATAACCTGGGTGGAGAAAGGTTCATCTTATTTACAAATCAAATAATAAGCCTCTGTGCTTCAAAGCATTTTTTTTTCTCTCAGTCTATCTCTCTTTCTTCTTTTGACTGACTGTGCTAGCCTTGCTTGCTTTTGTGTAACTCAATAATTTCCTCTTTTTAGCTTGATTAGCTACATTCCACTTCCTTTACCATCATTTTGTAGTTCATATAACAAGAACCAGGCCACCAGATGAGGAGAGCACCTTCACTTTGCTCCAAAGACTGTTCCTTCCCCCCACTCCATGATTATTTGCAACCCTCTGATTCATGCTCTTCACCCTCCCCCCTTCCCACTCCCAATCCACACCTTGGGTGAAAATCTGAAATCGGTGGTACTGTCACAAATCCACAGTACTGTTGTACCTTACCTCAGGTTAACATACATCTCACAACAACTGATTGTAATACCCTCATAAAGCTGCTTTCTACCAGATCTCTCACCAAACTTCTTGGGAGATAAAATGAACTTGTGACATACACGTGTCATCACTTGGTTACCAAGCAGCTGCTAAACCTATTTTTAAAGGTTTTGAAAGACAAGGCTTTGTTTAGAAGTACACTGTATAAATCTAGAGAGTGATTTATGCTGGGGTGCAGTATAAATGCCAGTCTTCCACTGTCATGTCTTTCAGCATGCAATCATGCAAGTGGAAATCTATTCCCACTCTGCAGAACTTTTCAGACTAGGTAGTTGTCATTCAGCATTACAATAGCATAAAGTTGGAATAGAGGCCAGCCAACATTTACACTGTTTTACAAATATATTAACCTTTGTCTAAGACAAACACAAAGAACTGTTTAAAACTAAAGTTCTTTCCAAGGATGGATGCAACCAACCAAATGGCATCTTTTTACCAGACCTAAGCAAATGGAGAAAATGAAGAGATGAATGCTTATGTAAATTACTATTTAAACAAAAAGCATTTCTGATTGCTCTTTTGTTTTATATTTCAGAAGCTGAGCAATCATATTTTTAGATGTATCCTTTAAGTTAGCAGCTGCTGAACTGGTAGGACCATGTGTATAGATTTTTATTGTACCATAATTTTTCGTATGTATAAAGCTCTAGATAGGAGAGTATATTATATTTATATAGTTACATGAAAATTGCAATGTCAAAGGTGTTGGCATGAGCACTCTCAAACTTTCTCAAATATTCTGCACACAATTAGAGCAACTTACTCTAAAAACATCCTGAGAAACTGTATATAGGCTGGTGAACTACACATCCATTAAAATGTTTAGTTACATTTTCATCTTTCTTTCTGCATCACATTGCATAATTCCTGCTTGCTTCTCACACCAACATCTTCAATGTATATGTGTGGAAACAAATCCACGTTAGATATTTCACTATTGCCATTGTAAATCTCAGCTTGGAGACTGTGTATCACAAAATAGTTCTAAAGACTGTTTCTATTTTTGTGGATATAATATAAATTCAAATAAAACATTCATGAAATAAATTTTCTGATTAATGTGTATCTTAATTTTTTTTATATCTTGAGATTGGAAGTGACTAATATGCATTTTTTCAATATTGGAGGATATTTCCATATTGGTGAAAGGACTGATGTAACTACCACCAAATCCAATAGCTTAAACATACTAATATGTCAAATAGCCCATCTATTGTGAAGATACTGGATTTCCAAGCCTGTTTTATGTCTTACAGGCCTTGCTGGAATACTTGATTATGTCAACACAGCTAGATTGCCTTTCTTGTTCAGCTGCTAAACTTTGCAAAGGTCTTACTTCAGCACTGATTTAACTTAAAGGTATTTTGTAGTGTGTTCAGGGCTAGGCTGATTAATGATGCCATTACTTACACTGCACATTTCTTTTACTGAATTAAAGCAGCTAAAACTATGAAATCCCATCCTTCATGTTATTTTTCCATCTAAATGGTGACTACAAAAACAGTCAATGAACAAACAGAACATCTCTCCTGATTTGGTCTGCAGCTTGAGGAAAAAAAATGAAAACCCATTTAATTAAGAGAAAGTCAAAAGTGGGACCATACAGCATTTACATTCTGTGGGGGACTGTGGCTGTGTCAGTGTGGTGCAAGGGTACAGTGGATGGACCTGCATTGAGCCGACCTGTGGCCTTGCTGAAGCCTCGGATCTGGGCTTGAACCCTGCTCTGGGAACTTTATTGCCATGGGGCAAACCACACCATCAGGCTCTGTCTTCTGCAAACGGTCTGTTTTAAGCAAGCAGTTCCACTGCACTTGACATTACGTATATGGATATTTGAGGATGGTGACTCTAAAAGTGTTCAGTCTATATTGAATCAGCGTACAGTCGAACCCAGAATTTCAAGAGGCTCCAACATTATGTCCAGCTAAGTAGGAAAATACGTTTGAATTTTAAACACAGGTACAAAACACATGTTTAGCATGCAAAACCAGGCTAGTTCCCTGAAAGGATTGTCATAGTTTGAGAATTTGGGAGTCCCGAGCCAAGATTCAAAAGGAATTTGAACTAGATTTCAAGCAAGTTCAGTCTGAATTTTAAATAGCAGCTAGTTTTCCAGTAAATGGCTGGGCCTTTTGTTTCAAGCAAGCTGAGGCCAATAATTGACACAAAGACAAATGAGAATATTTCTTTGGAAACGTGCTAATAAAGGCACACTTAAGAAAAAGCAAAACTCTTCTTTGGTTGTAGCTTAAAATCAAGCAAAACTTCAGTTTTCAGCTACATTTTAAGGCTATATGAAATGAAAATTCAAGGCAAAATTCAGAGTTTGCAAATGCTATATAAATTGAGAATCAGAGGACTACTGTAAACAGAGTCTACCAAACTACATCTAAAATTGATATAAATTTGTGAGCATGTGTGCATCAAGAACAAGTGAGAATTGATTTGTGTAAGTGAAATCTGGTACTGCAGAAAGATGAACAATTAAAAGTTACCAATACTAATATCTTCCAAGAAGTATAAGTGGAATAATTGTAATAATTTGATAGATAATCTGTCTGGATTTTCAGCATTTGCTGCCTTGCTGATGGAGCTTTGGACAATTCAGTCTAAGGTCTGAGCTTTGTGCCAGCAAAGAATTTCTTCTGATAACCACTCTTGCTGCCTTTCCCCAGATATTTAGCTCCTTTAGTCACCCATCTCTGTTTCAATACATAAAAATGTTAGAGAAATTAATAGGGAGAAAACAAAACAAAACAAAACAGGAGAAAGAGACTAAGTAGATGGCCAGGTCTTACTGCACTGAACAGTTCTGTGTGGAACTACAAAGGCTGTGTGCAAAAAACAAAAATAGATGATATCCAAGTCATACTATTTATAGTCTTTCCATCAGAGGTTGATTGCAAAAATTAAACATAAATTAGTGTTTACAATTCTAATTATAACTGTAAGGAGGACAAGAAATTAAAGCAATATGCTTAAGTGCACTGCACCATCTCATGAGCTTGAAAAAATACTTAATTATGAAAGTAAAATTACTGAAGCACTATTTCTGCAGAAGAATTTCCCACCCTCTGTCTTCAGAACGGTGTGGTATTCTCCTTTGTTTTCATCTCGTTTAGAATTTTCAACAATAACTTTCAGTCTCAACACAGGGAATGAAGATGAAGATGGATGATCTGTAATGTTGTAGCAGGTATTGCAAAACAAATAGGCAAACTATAGCTTCTTCCTCCTAAGGTTTTTGTTTCCTTATTCAGCATTAATACTGTTCCTGAGAATAAGGTGATTTGTGTGAGCTTGTGGATAAATTTAGTCTAAATATAAGATGTCACTAAAATGAAAAATAGAGTTATTTTTAAGATTACAAATTCTTTTTTTTCTACAACTGAGGTTCTAATGCATGTGCCCTATCAGTTACTATACCATGTACTATTATTTTTCTAGAGATGAGACAACTTACATAGCTAAGTCTGGCTTAAAAGATCTGATTATTTCTGTGAAAAATTTGAAAAATGCTCAAGTATTTACATTTTGATTTACATAATCCTGTATTGTTTCTGCAGGAAAAGGCTAACACCAAGATGTATTTTACAAGAGTATTTTCATCTTGAAAAGCTCTCATTGGCAACTTTTGTTACTGAAAACCACAGATTTCCAACATACCAGGAAAATAAGCAACACAAAATAAATCAGATTTTTTTTTTTAGATTTTATTTTAAACTTTTGAGGAAAAGTTTATGTAATAACTTTCCTTTATTATAGTAATCCTTAATTATAGTAATTCTGCCAGCAGTAAATCTGATTTTATGCATGGAGTCACTCTTTAAGATATATTTTGTATTTTCTATATCCTATCAAGCAGATGAAAACACAGGGAACTTTCAATTACTGACAACTTCTCTTGAACATCTTTCTCTGTAAAGTACACATATACATTTGGGATATATACATGCTGACATACCCTAGATGGGAATTTCCCACAGCAACTGGCTTGGCTAAATCTCTTAAAGAAACTGTTACATTAAACTATTCAACTAAAGATCTGCTAAACAGATTCAGCAATGATAAAATAAATCCAAACCTGGTGAGAAGCCCCAAAATCAGACAGACTGTCAAAGGAAACTCCAAGAGGGGTGCTGGTGACACTATTGTACTTCTCCAATGACTCACCTGTTTTTAGAAGTTACAGAGATAAACATAGAGTTATGAGCAACTTTGATCACAAAGCTCGAGACTGCATGAAAATCTCATGCTCACTACAGTGACGTCGGTAGCTCATCATTCAGCTGCATCTCACTGGACAGCTTGTTCCGGTTTGAGGTTTTTCTAAGGGAACGTTGTTAATGAAAACTTCTGGGTAAAAATCAACTGCACCTGGTAGTTGGAATTATATTTTGCTTAAAGTGTTGTGCTTCACAACAGATCTGACATAAGCAATTATATTTTTAAATTAAAATTAAAGTAATTAAGTATCTGCTCCATTAACTTTATATCTTGACAGATCATTGCAGCTACACTGTTTACCTTTTTTTCTACAACAGGACTTCCATCACATTTCACTGTCATCCCTGGTGCATGCCCCTAATAGATATCTGACACAGAGCATTTGTTCTAAAGTGTTCCTTTGAATGCTAGATGAAAAGTGGGAAAATCTGGATGCAACCTACAAAAATCTCAGCACGGCACATTTTTTTGCCTCTCAAATCTTGTTGAGGAACAGGGAGACAGGCTGCAACAGAAGTGCAGTTTCTGTTTCTAGAGCTGGCCTGCAAGGCTCACTCAAGAGCAACACAAAATATGCTTTTGCCCCATGCCTTTATAAACAAGATTGATACATATACAATAGTTCTTGGCCCTGGGGAAGTAGGAATGCTTCATACATATTTGTCAACTGTTGTTATACATTTTATGTATGTCTTGTACTTGATTTTTCATTTGTATCTGAGTTTGCAGTTTTATGACACTCTAGATGTTGAGATAGCTGCTTCTTCCAGCGATTTAGTTCAAGTGATTTCTTAAATTAATCAAATCCCAAAATTAGACCAGCAGGTGGACTGTTTATTACAAATATCACTCATTGTGAAAATCACTTTATTTCCATTGGCAGATGCTTCTTGACTGATCCCAGATTTTTACATAAGTTTATGATATGTACTAGGATTTCCTTGTTTCAGGCTACAGGTATTTCAGTGAGGAGTGAATGCCTTTTTAAGCAGTGATTACAGTATCAGTGACACATCTTGTGAATTTTGCAGAGGAACGTCCCTCTCTCCTCTAAGAGCAGTGAAGAGACAATCATAGCATAAACTTTCTCTGAAAGACTCCTTCTTGGAACTGAGCGTGTTCAGGGGTTGATAAGGTTATAAGGTTGTAAGCTGCTTTTTAAAGCTCAATTGTGAATATTGAAAACTTCAGGTAATAATGTGACCTGCAGCATTGTGTGGCAAGGAGGTTATTGTGTTTCACAGCTCTCTAGGGAAGGCTGTAGGATGCCTCGATAACAACCAATGGGTGAGGAGAAGCACTGCATTTATCCAGGTTGCAGCTCCTGGAGACTATAAGACTCACTGTGAGAGGTTTAGTGCCACTGGACACCCTCATCTCCCAGGATGTAAGTCTTGCATTTCTCAGATGTGCTGATCAGATGTAGGCTGAAGATTTTTAACATTTTTGGAAAAGCACCCTAAATACTGTGACTGTGAGCACTTCAGAAAAGTCAGGAGGTTGATTGAACTGTTGAAGCTCCTGAAGGTGATGGTGGCATGAGAATGGTCAGACACAGCCCTCTGCTAGAGATCATGAAGCACTCAGGGAGAGTGGACCGCATCTTATCCTTCAAGTCTTGACAGTTTTGCTCACTATTTATAAGCTCCTGCCTCCAATCTTTTCTCCATCCCCATTTCCTAAGTGGGGCAGTTATGATGCTGCTGGCTGTACCCATGGAAACTGCTTTCTCCCTGGAAGAGAATGTAAAGAGTTTGTCCATCAGATCTCGGTATTCTGAGTTGTCTTTCATGGGCTAAGACCAAACTAGTCCTTTGGCTCTAGCTCACAGTTATAGGCTGTGAATTTGCCAAGTCAGGGAAATTTTAAATTGCAACCCAAATCTGCAACCAGAGGCTCTCTGAGTTTCTGTATTTCGAAGAGAATGGAGGATCACACCACAGGTCTGATGTTGTCCCATTTCCTGTGGAATATGGTACTTCCTCAACACAGTCATCCCACCAAGCCTGTACTCAAACACTGACAGGAGAAGAAACAGCATTCGCCACCAGACTCAGACTGCAGCCTTATGCTCTCTAAAATCCCTGTATTTTCAAAGAAACCTTAAATAGACAGACAACTAATTTAAAAAAAAGAAGGGGGATGAAAATGTCTTGACTTTCATCCTTCTTATGGCAAATGCAATCATAATGTCTCAGGTAATTAGCTTTGCCTGAGATGATGATCACTCATTTTAGCCGTATATAAAATCTGTAAGTTGCGATGTGAGGCAACCTGCAAGTCTCCATGCATATTTCTAGAGTTCTCTCTGTATTCCTAGATATCTCTCTAAATTGTAAGGCTCACCAGAGCTTATTAAATTCAATTACTGCTGTTTCATATCAATGTTCTCATGTGAAAACAGAATACAGATAAACCAAGACCACCTCCAAAACCCCCAAACAATTACAAATGCAGATGATTCACCAGTTATTCAGGCAAAACCAGTATTTTTCAGTATTTTATAGTTCAGTATGGTCAGGCTGAAATCATTGGCATGCCAGGAGACATCTAATGGAGAAGGACACTCTGCACGGGGACATATGGCATATACAGCAGCTGTCACACAATCACATACGGCTTATCAACACTCTTCACTTTTACATTAGGTTTGGGGCTAAGGGGATAACAAAAGCTGTATTTGCTTTCAAGGAAATTTAGACTTAGATGATAAAGCTAATCCAAACTATTACCTTGCCGCCACTGGAAGAGGGACACACTTTGCCTTTCCACCTCCCCAGACTTATCCGTAGCGCAGCTTGGTTCCTCCTGCTGCTGTGACCCCTGTCCAGCCATGCTGGTCCTCACAGCTCAGAGGCTGCCCAATGGCCCTGAAAGGCGATGCACCTCTGTAGGGCTCTGATTAAGCAGGCACGGGTGAGGGAACAAACCTCACATTGTGTCAGCCCCCCTCAGACCTGCCAGTGTCAGCAGCTGCAGAGGACTAGCAGCGTGTCAGGTGGAGCAGTTTAATTTTGCTACAGAAACAGAGATCAGGGTTGGCATTGTTGAAAATGTGAAGGATTGGAGGACTGCAATAAATTTTGAGGCTGACTGTCACCCTTTGGTTCCCTAAAACCTGAGCTCACTGCTTCAACGAAGAAAAGTAAATCACACACGGGGCTGTGTGCTTATATGGGTGAGGAGCAACCCAGTACTGTCAAATTTAAGGGGACAGAATACAAAGACCCATTGTCAATGTCCCAGGATCTGAGCAAGCACTGTCTCATCCCAAGAACGTTCTGTTGCCATGAAGTTTGGTCTCCATGAAGAGTTGTAATGAGACCTGCCTTTTATCTTGGTTTCCATCAGATGTAACTTTTCAATATACATACAATGAAAACTTATGTTCTGGGGTTTAAACCCCTTTTTTTCTGGTGTGTAGAAAGAATTTAATTCACTATGCATGGATAACTCATTTGTTTATACCCAAGTTAAGAACAAAGCCAGCTAATAAGCTTTGCTGTCACCTTTAATAAATGGTTTCACAAGCTAACTCCTCCATGTGGCTACACCCAAGGGCCATCAGCATTTTTAAAGCCTCTTTACGTTTCAGGAAAATGTCACACTGTAACAGCCAGCAACACTGTGGGAGAAATATTACAAACTGATATTATAGTCAGACATCAAGGTTACGAGCTACAGGGGACCTGAAAGTAGAGAATCTTTAAGCAGATACCCTGCCCCAAGAAGGATGCACACCAGCAAACCTTTCCTCAGCTTGGAGGAAGTCAAGGCTGGAAGTGGGGCTTTATCACAAGTATACATCCCAGCTCAACCACTGTGTGAAACACCGTGATCTTGATCACAGATTAATTTAGTCATAGCCTGTTTAAGCTGACTTGAGATCCTTGCTGAAAGGGCATCTCTGGCTCCCTTGTCTTGTTGCTCTGTGCCTGGTTTTGCCTGGTGTTGGCACCAGCACTGCTGCATGGGCTGGCCTCACACACTGATAGATCCCAAAATTAGTCTCAAATGGAAAAGCACAAGTTCTTTGGTTGGATTTGCACATCCTGAGGTCGCAGGATCATCAGTCACAACTCAAGAGAGAAGGTAGAAACCTGCAGTCGGAGGAGCAAGAGAGGGAGATTAATTCCTACCCCTTTAGCAGCCGTTTTCAGTTAGATCAGCATAAGCCAATTTGTGAAACCTCAAATGATCACCTGCTTCATGGAGAGGACCGTGGGGGACCTTGTAGGCATGTTATGCTTTGATAAATATAGCAACACCTTTCCTTAAATTTTCTATGGTAATGAAATAATTTTGTCTTTTACTTTTGTCATGATGTTTCTCTGGCCTTAAGACTGCTTTTGTACACCTAGCAAAACACAGATATCTAGAGACTGGTGAGACTGGGGTGTGAAACTGGGGAACTGTCCCCCTCCCCCCACCTCACCACTTAACACAAAAAGTGGGAATCCAAGACGATTGCAAGCCTTCTCTGCTAAGCAGAAAGGATGAGTTTGTTGAGGAGCTAGTAAAACAGGGAAAGATACCTCCCATCAGCGAGTGTACTCACAGGATGGTGAAAAGGTCATATGAGTCACAGGGATCTCTGAAATTCTGATATCCATGGTGCCTAGGAGGGTATGTATGGCCCATGCTGCTCAGAGAGTAAGGAAAGAAAGAGGATTAAAACTACTGATAAATGGGTTTGGATGTTTGGTGTTTTTTGGGGGGGAGTGGGTGTCTATATCATCAAGATGAAGAGATATGTTTTAAGTGGTGGAATATAATTAAGAAAAGGAGAAACTGCAAAGATGAGTTTGGGGAATAATTTCTTGACTGTGCTTCTGAAGGGCTGGTTGTGTAGCTGGAGGTGCTTAAGCTGCAGAGCTGCGCTGTGCTCACTGTGCTGCACCGCACGATCAGAATTAGAAACCATTATAACTGTAATGACTGAAATTGCAGTGTGATGAATCTAGTTCTTTTGAACTCTGGATGCTGCATTTGCATATTAATATCTGAGAACAATTACCTCATGTGTCCTAAGGGAAGTGGTAGAGGCCCCATCACTGAGCAACAGTAGGGCCTGATTTTCAGAGGTAATGAGCAATCACGTACCTCATGAAAAAACAAGATGGAAAATAAACGGCAGATAATGATCGTGTACCAGCAGAGGGATAGGATAGGTGTGACCTATTATGTTTTTTTTCATCTCAAACTTTTATGATTTAGCTGTATGTTAGTAAAAATAATAAAACAAAAAAAAAATAATACTGTATGGTCAACCCACACAACTCTGTTCCTCCATCAGTTCCCACACCTGCATTCCTCAGCCCATTCAAAGGGCTTGGTTGAAAAAAAAAAAAAAAAAAAAAAACAACAAAGAAACACTAAGTGGAGTGGATCATCACAACACTGCAAAGGCTTGGTTAGACAATTAATTTATTTGGGATAGATTATCCCCTGGGTTTACACATCTGTCCAAAAGAGTGAGGTGGAATAAAAGCATCTCCCACCTGATGATGAGCAGCAACTACATGTTTGGGTTCAGGTGTGATACCCAGGTCAGGCATCTGTTCTGCAGGTGCCTTCCCAAGAGCAAGGGCGCAGAGGTCAGGTGGAGTCATGGAGATACTTCTCTTGCTCAAGTGATGGAAAAGGGGATATGGAAATTGCTCTGTGAGTAAAAGATGCTACTTTCTTCCAGAAAAAAGTCAGGAAAGAAAATATAACTCCCACTGGGTAAATCTGAGGGTTGTTTTGAAGCAAGATAGCTATGAGTATCCTTTTAATCTAGCCCTACATAAGGAGTTCAAGGCAGTAAGAGGTCTATTGTCCAAATGTTTGGTTAGCAGAAAGTGGACCTAGGGAGGCTGATGTTCTGCAGTAACAGTGTCCACCCTCATATGCCTGCCATGTTCTGGTGAAAAAGCAAGCAAGTGCATTGAGGGTGCCTTGAAATGGAAAGGGATAACATTGAAAGAGTCAAAGTTTTACTGTTTTAAGATGTTCTTGAGTATGTTGCTTTCTACCTACCAAATGCAATAAAGCATAAACCATAAATATGAGCTGGATCATTACTTGTATGTGAAAAGGTACCCATGTGATCATACACAAGTGGTTTCCCAGAAAAAAAAATTATCTCAACTGTGAAGTGAAAACCTGTTAATCACTCCACCATGTGTCCTCTCATTTTGTCATCAGCAATGTCTGATTATTTTTTCCAGATGTTGTCTGAAGATAATGGAGCTGGAGTTTTCATTCTTTTTTCCTTTAGTGTAATTGTGTGTTTCTCCTAAATAGATCCTGGTTTTGATAAACAAGGTAGCATGCCCATACCTCCATGGAGTATTATGTGGTTACTTATTAAGGGACCTGTTATGTGCACAGGAACATAAAATATGCTGTCTTAGTTTTGATCACTTGGAGGGATCTTGCCATGGATGGTATTAGCCATTTCAGATGGAGACTCTTCTGTTTATCACTGTGCCATGCTGTATTCCAGACACAAATCTTTCTCAATGCCTCAAGTGATTGCAGCTGAAGCACTGCCTGCAGAAAGTTGACTTATGACAAATGTGCATGTGTGAGATGTGAGAGACCTAGCTGCAACACCTAGTCTCACTAAATTATTTCTGGAGTGTGATATGCTTGAAAATATTATTTCTGCAATGCCTTTAAAATAAAATAGATTAATGCTTTCCTGTTTTATTATACACTTTTGTTTTCTGCACTAGTATGGAGAAAGCAATAGCTTGCCAAAGGGAACCAGTATAATGCACAGATGAGACAGCTAGGGTAGTGGTCTCTGGAGTTGTTTGCTCATGAACCTTTAACTCTACTTTGGGCCTGTCAGTTTTATTTCACCATGTAGAAATCATAGCCTGGGTACTGAGTACAAAAAGCATATAACACAGCTTTTAAATCCTGATACATGTAGCATGGTATGGAAGAGGAAAATTGCTGCTAGTAACTTTTCCTCAGTGTTTGTCCCCAGCAAATACTGATCTTAATCACAACATTTTTTAGAAAGCACGTTACAAATAAGTAACAGCAGCCATGACTTATAACTTCTAAGGTTTTAACATTTATTATTTTTTATTATCTTGAAAGGGGGTTTTTTAAAATGTATTTCAATGTAAAAAAATGTTATTTTTCAGTTCAGAAAAACTGTTTTTCTTTTTCATTTTTTCACTGTCCCCATCTGACTATAAGAGCATTTTGAACTTTTGAAGATTTCCCACTGGAAACTTGGTTGGACTTCTGATCAGTGTGCCCACACAAGTTAAAATCAGCAAAAAAAGAAATGAGACTTCAGACTGGAAAAGAATATGAGTTAGAAGTTTCATGTCAGCTGGTCTTTTTGAAATCTATTCAACACAGCTTAGAAAGGTGACTGAGGCAATCTTTGAGTTATTAACAATGGTGTTCAAAAAAGAAATGCAGGGATCTGGTAAACAGAAAAATATAAATACAGAAACTATAATTTAAAAGGGGGTGGTGAGGAGAACATAACCAAGGAACATGTAGGTCGGGTGTAACTTCAGCGTCTCTAAAACTATTTCTACAACTGAACAATCTATTTGCAAAACACCTACAAAAACCACAGTGGATTTCCAAGCATCATTTCAGTCAATTTTATTCTGTGATAACATGACAGGCTGGCATTTCTTTAGGAATAGAAGAGAGAAAGTGCTAGGTTCGATGTGCTAGGCTCTCAACTTCATACTGCCTCGTAGGATACTTTCACAAACAAGGTATGGAAACATGGTCTTGCTGAAATTATTTTAAACTGTGTTAAAACTGGTTGCAAAATTGTACTCCAAGAGTGGTTATTAGTGATTCACTGTCAAACTAAGTTAGATTTAATGTGGCTCCACTGTGATGTGTCATGGGCCAAGTACTATTCAATATTTTCATTAATGACTTTGCACATTAAAAAAGAGAGTCAGTTTACTGAATTTGTAGGTCATGCCAGCTGGGAGATGCAGTAAGCCCTTTGAAAGAACAGATGAAAATTCAAAACACTGATGACACACTACAGAAGTGATCTGAAATAAGTAAAAGGACATTATCCAGACAGACAAAAGCAAGATCAATGGCTCAATATGTTGCACATATGTGCAACAGTTGCACAAATACAAGATGGTAAATGAGTTATTGGATGGTTGTTTTGTAGAAAAAAAATAATGTAACACTGCAGTGGATCACAAGTTAAACATGAGTTGGCAGTGCCATGATGTTGTGAAAAAATATATGAGAACATACAAACGGGTGTGACAACTGTGAGATAAAAGCACTGCCCTTCCAGCCTACCCAGCAGCAGTGAGACTAGATTTAGCTACAGTATCATGTCCAGCTTTGGACACTGTACTTCAAAAGACAAAACCCAAAACAAAGCCAGGACCCTGGAAGTGTAACAAGAAGAGATAGACATCTAGTACACATGTTTTGCGAGCAAAGATTAGAAAATCAGGGTTATTTTACAGAAAGATGGTAACAGTCTTCAAGCATGTAAAAAGTTGCCAGAAAGGAGATAAACCTTTCCCCATTTCCTGTGAGACAAAACGAGAAATAACAAGTCTAAACTATAGTAAACGAAATTCAGGTTAGAAGTACGCAAGAGATTTATGATGGTACGGATAGGAATCCCAACAATAGACATTTATAAGAACAGGTTAGACCAACATCTTCAGAGTATTACATAAGTGCAACTGATCTTTGCTTTGGGTGAGAGATGGACTGGCATGATCTTAGATCTCTTCCAGCTTGGCTTTTTATGACTCTGCAATATGTCTTTGTGAGTCATGTAGGCTTTGACGAAACAACGTTTCTGTCTTTTTTCCAAACCTTTTGGCCAAGCCACATGCACTAACAGTTCATAAAGATGCCTTTTGCTTGGATTTCACTGTTGCATTTGGTCACTTGTTTCCATATTCTGCAAGAAATTATTGGTGTTTCTGGGACAGAACAGTAGCATATGGACATACTATTTGAATTAGAGCATGTCAAAAAATCCAAACTAGCCACAGAGGACAACAGAGAACAAATTACAGTGACCTGCTCTGAGTTATGTTTGAGCTATCTAACTTGTTAGGTAGCTGTTTACTGTGTACTGTTTCCCTGCAGGTGAGTGATAAAACAAGTTCAAGTTTTAAAAGGAATTAAGGAAGGTTGTTGATGTCATTAGATTGTGGAGACCATTAACCTAGATTGATCTATACTTCTACACTGGCATCATTGTGTGCTGCAAATAACTGCCCTTCTATCTACAAAAAGATAAGACAAAAATTTTCCTTCATGCAGAAAACACTTATATAGCCCATCCTGGTGTAGTATCCTAAAACACCCTTCAATATTGTCCTTGAAATATTACTATCAGAAACAGAAGTACAAATATCTTCTTTTTACACATCATTTACAAACAGCAAATAAAGTAAAGATCCACTTGGTATTTTTGAGATGCTTATGTACCTGTGTAGACTTGAGCTGAAGCAACTTCCTCAAAGTCATACAAATAGGCAGATCCTGAATGCAAATGTTTCTGCCAGATACGGGCAGCTTCTCTGTGCTGGGATTGCTCTTTCCTTTCATTTATCTGTCATAAAGCACTAAGCTGACTAGTGGAGGCACTCTAATTTCTAGTGAAATGCTTTTGTTTTTACTGAAAGTGTTAAAAAAATAAGGCTTGATTATTTTTGTTTGTCTAAAAAGAGAAAACCCCAATTCTTATAAATACTAGCCAGTTTGTGCAAAATGGACTGTGGTAAATGAATAGTGTGAGATTTTAGCAAAATAATAATAATTAAAAAATTACAAAACCTGAAAAATGCAAAGTAACATAGACATTTCTGGTTTGACAAAAAAGCCCATCCATCCAGTTAATCAACCTGCTAAGCTGGCTTTTTTTTTCATGGAATATTAAAGCTTTTAGCCAATCTCATTCTTCTTATTGACCAGTGGGAGACAAGGAGTCCCAGTGGAAGAAAGATATGTGGAATAAATGGTTTCAAAAGAAACAGTACAAGTAAAAGGAGTTTATTTTATTTTTTTCCTTTCACATACCATGTGTAGATCATCTCTTTCACAACACTCTTTCATCATCTCATTCCATTCTGTAGTTTCAGTCTGCAGCTGAGTTCTCAATAAGTAGCTAAAGAGAAAAGCTGAGAAATCTTACTGACCACTGAATATCCATATCACTATCAACAAAGAACCAAGAAAAGGAGACCTAGACATCCAGAATACAGCTGATACAAAGAAAAATACATTAGCATCAATCTTTTAAGCTGAGTAATGCTTGGTATTTAAGAAGGTAGTCGCAAAAGGCTGGCTGCAGCCTATTAAGACTAATCATGTGATCATCTGTAGTCAATGGAAGACTTCTGTGTTTGCATTTGGTTTCGGAACGCGCAAGATATGCAATGCCTGTGTTGGGAGAGTCAGCAGACAAATTCATCGCAGGCAAGTGACACACTCTGCACAGCACTCCAGAAGGAGAAAAAGACCTATGCAAAACATACTCTGGCTCTGGTGTCAGACAAGATCAGTTTGTAGCAACGATAAGCAAGTGCTAATGATTAATTTACTTAGTATACTACTGAGCTAGTCCTATTATTTAGGACAACCCTCTCTCTACCTTGATGTTTGGATAATTTCAGCACAAAATCAAAAGAGAGAGGATGACCCAAGAGTTAACAAGATGGAAATGTCTTATTGAACTTGCCAGACCACAACAAAAAGGATTTTGGATATCTAGAGTGACTTGGCACCTGGTACTGTCATCCTCAGGCACATGAAATTATGTGGGATTTGGATGAGTCAGGAACCAAGGACTGAGCTTCATGCTGCTATCTTCTCAGGCTGACTTGCTCTCTTCCTCGTGCCAAACAGGAACCAGGATATGCCTAATCAGACCAAGCAAAAGATGTAGAGATTAAACTGCACCATTAGTATGCAGTATTGAGATGACTGGAGAAAATCTCTCACATGTAACAACTTCATTTCCATGCTTAAATGATTTATTTCTTTGTTAAGTCCACTTGAATCAGCATTTCATCCAGGGAAATTAAATATATGTGGAAGAACAGCTGGCATCTTGACCACAAGCTATTCTATGGATGTGGATTTAAATACAGAAGCCTGCAGAGTTAGATATACCTAATGAATTAAGTAGAGAAGGAATACTGTTTGCATATGCTTACTCTTGCCAAAAACGTTACAGAAATCCTGAAAGGTAAATGAATAGTATTTAGAATATATAAGAAAGCAAATCACCAAATATAATTTCTCACAGCATTGCTAATTTCTAAGCAATGTAGGAAATTTGACAGAAATATCTGTTTGTAATTATGATCCTCACAGCTTGAAGACTCAGTTATTTGTTATCTGTTATTCTGGAAAAAAAAAAATAAAATATATATATATAGCTTGTGAATAGCCCTGTCCTTCCATGCTCCAGACCAGAAGCAGTCATGATATTTTCACATGGATTGTTCTATTTCTAGAAACTCCTAAGGTGAAATTTTGCCTATGATTTCTCTGTAGATTTCATTATCATTTTAAAATCAGCTCCTGCCTCACCCCTCCTCAACCACAGAAGCCAGGAGGAGGGCTGGAGAGACTGTGCTGGAGACAATGCTCCTGTTAGGCACCACCTTTGTGCATCAGGGATGATGACACTGCACTGGCACCATCTGGCAAGAAGTTTTAGTCATTCTTAACATGGGCTGTGAATTGGAGTTGACTGCTGCAGATGAAAGACACCATATTCCAGTTACTCACTGCTCAGCTATCCAACACACCCAAGGTTTCAAATTTGTAATAAAACCACATTTTGATCTTGATTCTCTGGAGAGAGAGCAATTTGTTAATCATGCACAGATAAGAATGCCTCTTATCATACGAAATAATTCAGCTGTGTTTTGAGTTTTGTAAATTCACTGTGGCACAGAAACTGGAAACTTCTCCTGATTAGAGTCTTCCCTTGCATTTACAGGGAAGACACCTGAAATCTAAGATGTGATGTAGCTTTTCAGCATGGCTTTCAGTTGAATTGTCAGTGAAATGAAGATGTCAGGAAAAATAATAATTAAGAGGCATTCCAAGTTGGCTATGGGAGAAATCTTCACAAACAGCTATTTGCATTTGTATGAAGCACTTCAGAATAATATTTATTTAATTATGAACTGATAACAGATTTACTTTTTTGTAAAATTAAGTTGTAGAGGCACATGGAGAATCAGTCATCACAACTGACTGAGATACCTTAAACACTTCCCAGAATCTGGCAAGAAGGGGCACACAGAAATGCCAGGTGATGCGCTTTGATACTTGAACTTAAAGCAAACAGTCTGAAATGATCCTTACAGTTGGGATCTGAGCACCTCACAGCCGTCATCACAGCACCCATCACCCACTGAGCCTTGCCTGTCGGACAACAGCACATTTTACCAAAAGCAGATCTGTACGTTTGCACAGGGGAGGACAGGGGCTGTCCCAGGCTACACAGGCAGCTCCAGGGTGAGAACATTCCTGTAGATTTTTTCTGTTAATTCAATATGTTTCTGTTCATCATATAGAAGAATACAGTCTAAACAAAAAGCCTGGCAGATGGGTGGAATTTATGATGTAATTTAAACTAGCAATGGAAGAATTTTATCAATAAATACAGGTGATCAAACATTTGAGAGGTTTTCACAAGAAAATATCTGCAAACCACTATTTTTTAAATGCCAGGAGGAAAGATTTGGAAAAGTGAGTGCAGGTTACTGGGGAGCTACCCAGGAATAACACGTGTATTCCTATGGCCTTTCAAATGCCTCTGGACAAAATCCCAGCAGTGAGTGAGTGCCTGGTGGAGGCTGGGTGCTTGCCGGTACTGCAGCATTTGCTGCAAAGCCCCTGTAGATCACACAAGATGTCCCCCTCCCCAGTATGTGTTCAGCAATGCTACAGTTGCTTTTGAATCAGGTAGCCAAAAACAGCTGGAGTTTTTTCCTGAGGTGACTTTGTTTCTCTTGGTTTCCAGGCTGTCATCACACGTGCTCTTGACGGAGCTTTGTGCAGAAGGTGTACCTGCTGTCTTTGCCTTCTTGGTCCCTCGTGTTCAGACCCTGCATTTCCTTCCTAAAGAAGGAAAGCTGTGAAACGTTTGGCTGCTATATTGGTGGCTGGTGGCATAACTCAATGGTTACCTTGGAATGTGGGTGTTAAACCAAGCACCTGGGAGGTAAACCTTTGTCTCCTAGTAACTCTCCCCTATAGTTTCTGTACATAAAAAAAGGTAATTTTCTTTATTTCTGTCATTTTCTTGTCTCCTTATGTTACATGTGGTGATGCCAGAGCAAACTTAATGAGGAGATGGTGAAGCTGCAAAAGGAATCAGTTTATCTGATTGTATTTGTT
This sequence comes from Tyto alba, assembly GCF_018691265.1. Taxonomy (NCBI): domain Eukaryota; kingdom Metazoa; phylum Chordata; class Aves; order Strigiformes; family Tytonidae; genus Tyto; species Tyto alba. The sequence goes on from NW_024881280.1 coordinate 184,638, forward strand.
TTCCCTCAGTGTTCTTTAAAAAATAATTATATGTGATTTGTAATATTTGCTGTAGCCTGGCAATATGTATAGCAGCAACAGATCAGATTCAATAGATTCAATCTCAGATGAAGTCATCATCCTCAGCTGATGTGTGTGGGAGGCATGCAGACAACATTTTCAGCCCATTTATTCAGTTATGTAATGGCCTTTTAAACATTTTCCATTTATGGTTTCTATTTAATTTACTCTAAGTCACAATGGCTTAATGTAAATCCAAGCCATAACATATACCAGATGGCTCAACCATAAATCAAACCAAACTTTGGTCTTCATGCATTTCTTCTTTAATGAAATAACAAAATGTCCATTACCTGCCCTTTAAAATGAGACTTGAGAAAATAAATCATTTTGATTACTTCATAGAACAAACCAGTTCAGAGAGACTAGGTCTTTGCCCATAACAAATACAATGAAGATTTAGAAACTCTTCCTTTTAAAAATGTTTGCACTCACCTTTTGTGTTATCTGGCTTCAGTTGTGATTGAAAGAGAAAACGTGGTGGGGAAAATCATTCCTGCAGGATAACTTTCAAACCTTCAAACAGGAGCACTGGAAGTCTCTTTTTGCATGATTTCCATGTGTCTCATTAAAGGAGGTTTGGACTGGTATTTAAATTAGGATATTTACTCAACTAAGCAAAACCTTGACTCTACTGTAAACCAGTCATAGCATGAGTTTCAGCAGTGTGTGTTTCCTCATTTATCTTCACTTCTCTGCTCAGCTTTTCCAATCACCATGTGTCTAACACACCAATTGAGGATATATCTTTTTTTGTTAAATATATCAATGTTGAGTTACATTATTTGGGCTCCAGCCTAGGGAGTCAATGCTTTTCCTGCGATCTGTCCTCCCTCTAGTCCCTGTACCAGACACACGAACCATAACACAAACCACAAAGACATGGCTCTAGGGAGCATAATCCAAACCCTGTAGTTTCCACTGAGGAGAAGAATAACCCAGCATGGACTGTGGCAGTGCAGTCAGACACCTCTGCAACATGCAACCCGTACATCTCCCCCAGAATTGTGCAGAAAAATTGAGTGAGGAAATTGGTGATGATGGTAAGAGCTGTGTTTTTAGGAAAAGCATCATGGTGCACGGAGGCTTCCCCTGTGCCAGAGCCAGCAGGGTCAGCTTGGGTGCTGCTCAGGGAAGGATGCAGCACTGGGTGCTCTGGGTCAGCGAGAGCAGCCAGGCGGGGTGCTAGAAGCAAGCTAGCCACAAAATTAGCACAGCCCCTCTGCTGAACTGCCTGTGCACAGCACCCAGTGCAGCACAAATGTGTCCCAGGTGGTTTCACACTTGCTGTCTAGGGTTGTTGTATGTCCTTAATTAGCAGGGCTTATTTCTTACATTGTTAGGTGGATCACTGCTCCGAGTGATGTTGTTTCTGGTGTTTGGACGGACTGATTTGCACACTTTTACATGGTGCCGCCCTGCACTCTGACAGACAAACTCATTCATCTGATCAGATCTTTTGTCCCTGTAATGGGACAATGAAAGTCACATAGACAATGACTCCCCCAAATTGTCAATGTAGACAACCCATGTCATAAGAGAATATGTTAGCTGGGCATTCGGATGGACCTAAGGTAGCTTTCACTTAACCTGCTCAGGTACTGGTGGCATTTGAACTGGGAGTGTGTGGCCAACAGCCAAATCTGCCTGAGAAATCAGGTAAACCACTGGGCAATTAGCCCACATAGTGCTCCATGCAACCACAGCTAGACCTGCTATCTCCAAGTGAAAGCAGCGGGGGTCCTTCTCCACCCTGCTGCCTGCTGTATGCCCTTGGGATGCACCCCTGGTACCTGGGGTGCTCCTGGTGCTGACACCCATGGCAGGAAGATGAGGGACGGCTGTGGTGCTGGTGAGCCACCTTGCTTCATTCAACACCAATGGCTAGAGCTCAGCTCAACCCTCTACAACTGCTCTCCAGCTTTTTGCTGCAGTGCACCCACATTCTTCTTTAACATATCTCTTCCTTGTTAGACGGGACACATTAAACTCCAGTAAGCTATATGGTGGATGCTAAGCCTCTGTGACCTAACTGATTATCTGTGTGGGTGCCTCCCTTTTACCTGCAGGCAGAGCTGGGGACAGAGGTCAGTCCTCTGCTGAAGGTCTCCAGAGGCACTCCCAAGAAACCAAAATGCTGTATGGTCCTTCTGCCTGGGGAAGAATTTGGGCAAGTCCCTTCCATGTCATTTCTGAGGGCCATGTGGTCTGGTGAAAAAAACACAGATCCTTAGACTCCAAACTCCCAATATTTCTGCCTGAGAGTCGGTCCCCAATTCTGTTGGGTTAAGAACATGATGCAGAGGGAGACTGGAACTGCTGGGCCTATTTCTGTGTTAATGAAGACAGATTGTACCCTGTATTCCTTCTCTGTATTGACTTTATCAGATTTAAATCTGATGGGACTGGTATATTTGTGAGTGCTTTGTGTGCACTGTTCTGCTGTTTGGTTTTGATAAAATGTGGTATTGTACTTGATGTTCTTTAGCTACGTCAAACCTTGCTTCATGGCTAATGCATGGCATTAGTCCATACCACAAGTTGTGCAACATTTTGCAGCAAAAATATTGATGCTTCTTGCGGATTAAGGGTGTTACTTCAGTGTGACTTTAATGAAAGAAGGAAAGGCAAAATTGGAGGAAGAAAAATTTCACTGCAAAATGGATTTTGACAAGTTGATTATGAGGGAAAAAAACCCTCTTTCTTTACCCATTCAAGCATTATGTATTCATCTGTTCCTAGACGCAAACCTTTTAAATTTTTTTTAACTTTTCAGTTTTAATTTCAAGTTGAAGCAAAACAATAATGCTAAAAAGCAAAAATTTTTGGCTTGAAGCCCTTCAGAATGTGCAACTAACTGGAGCTAGAGAAGAGAATGATGAGAAATTTTACAGTAGCTGTTCTCTCTCCCAGTGAGTATTTTCAGTAAAGTCTCAGGAACTGGGACAGTTCAAACCAGCATGAACTGTGCAGTATTTCTCTCACCTGACCAAATTCCTATAGTTTTGCTGAAATGAATGGAGAGAGAGCAGAGGTGGATTTGGTCCGTTCTACACAGAGCCAGCACTTGGACATAATCACTCAGGGAAGCTCTGATGGGAACTAAACATATATGGCTTCTGTGGCTATATACAAGCTGCTAAATTAAACAGTGAAGAAACACTCCTTGCTTGATCATTTATGCCATTACACTCTCACAACATGCCTGGCACATGTTTTGCCTCTTTTGCAAGCAGTTCCCAGCATGTTTTAGGACTAGCCGCTCCCCACTAGCACCCTGCGTGGGGTGAGGGAATCCGATGGCCCCAGGGACTGCAGGATTTAGTTTGCCTGCAGGGACATGATGGCAGGATCCGCAAATTCAGTGGACTCCCCAGTCCTGGGGAAGCAGGGGTAGCAAAGAAAAGCCTTTGGGTGCCCAAGACTGAAGGCTGCCTCTTTAGTGAGCCCTTGGTGAGCTCATAGCTCTGGGGTTTTGGCCTTTATGGCCAGAACATGAGGATTGTTTCACCTGCAAAGTGAAAAGCTCCTTCCTACCCTAGCAATGCTGAAGTTATTCTGCTCCTTGTATTTCCTAGCCAAGGAGGCCCCCACACTCTGGACGGCAAGGGCCAATGCAGACAGTATGGTCCTGCTTACAGGAGAAATGCTGCCTCTGTTTCTCCAGGTAGCAGCAAGATAATGTTCTCACATCTACCATTCGGACTATGATTCATAAGCTCTACCCATTCACGCTGGGCTGATGGAAGAGATTGGCAGCAGGATGGGCTGGCACACCTCTCTGCCAGGGGCTATTGCCCTGCAAGTGGGGGTGATGACAAGGCAGAGTACCTGGTTATGATGCTCACTAGGTCATAGGCTGATAAATGCACACAAATTGCTTTTTGCTTTTGGTTTGTGATACTCTACCTTGAAATGTGGCAGTATGTGGTGGTGATTCATGACCACTCAGCTGCAACTAAGTAAAATCTGAAATTTTGTTTCCAACATAAATTCTCTGAGACTGATTCTGCCTTTTTTTTTTTTCCACAAAGCCCAGTTCCTACTGAGTAGTCTCACTAGTATTAGCACTACTGCTATTAACCACAACAATAACAGCAGTGAGTACCTACATGAACCAGACAATGAGTTTATTAGCTGCCACAAACAATTTTTATCATGCAATGCAAAAGTTTATGTCATAAAGCCTAAATGCCTTTGCTCCAGCTAAAAACCAGACCACTGGCTTTCTTCCAGAGTATTTCTGAGTATCCGCAGAATAGCTTCAGGGTCATAGCGTCGCATGTAAGCCCTGAGCTGGGCTGTCTGAATCCAGCAGGTCAAAGAGGGATGTTCCTCACTTACGTAACAATTTTTTCCAGCGAGATCACTCCATCTGGCTCTAAAACCAACACTCATACATATTAGAGGGATCTCTACCCACCAGAGTTTGCATGTGGTGTTTTTGCTTATTAAATTCCCAAGTCCTCGGGTCATCATTTACATTGTGTATCTTCCCCTCTTGGTCTGACAATGTTGCAGTATGAAAACACTGAGGCTAATTGTTCTGCTATTACAAAGGACTCTTGAAACAAAGCAGGTTTGGAGGATAATTCAGAGCAGGTGCTCAGTACATGGGAAGTTCAGTTGTCTGACTAACAGATAGCACACAAGGCTCTAGGATTGGTTATGCTAGTCTCTAGACTTTTCAAGCCTTCATAAATAGAGAGGCAGCTTAGACAACTTCCATGAATATCTTCCATATCTAATGCTATGAGCATATAATTAATTTATGTTTTGCATAACTATGAATGGTTGTTTGGAAGTCGGTCTGCCTTCATTTTACTGACATTGTTTTACAGCTATTAGTATCTTTAGGGACTTCAAAACGGTGTTTAAGAACTGTAGAAAAGTTGTGTTGGAAAGATGAAGGGAGGAAACCCTGCAAAGTCCAGAAGTCCAGTAGAAATCTGTTCAAGTCATGCATAAATGTTTGGGGTTTTTTTTTGGTAGGATGTTGTAATCCATTCTACTGAATTAAAAAGAATGATATTTCTGTAGCAGGGCTTCACAGATTTTTGAAGTTTTTAACAGAAATGTTAGCCATGAAATTCAACACAATTTCCAGGAGGAAATAAAAATATATGTTTTTATTATGACTATTTATCCTCAGGGTGTAGTAAAAGAAACAAAAACTTTAGCCAGTGAAACGAGGGAAAACTGAACATTCCACTACAGATTCCTTGCAATATCTGTCCTTTTCCTTCAACTTCAACTGTTAATTGGTGGCAAAAAAAAAAAGGCAAGGCTGCAGTGGAGTCAAATATAACAGCAACCCTATAAAGGACCACCGCATTTTTAAAAGTAACTTTTATTTTCATATGACATAAAGGATTTTTAAATATAAGATTTTATTTGTTTCAGATAATGTTGTAGTTGTAATCAAAATGGAACCAATTTAGGAATGCCGAAGTATTGCTATAAATTATTCAAGAAATACTGAAGCAAAACAAGATGGAAAATAATGTTAGAAATCAATATTAAGGGGTTTTAGAGGAGGGGGGTTTGTGCTTACATACGTTAAAAGTATCTTTTTCTTCTTCAATAAAAGATGAGTAACATAGAACAAAGGAAAACCGAACTATGATGCAGCAATTCCAAAACACATCCTGCAGAAGTTGTGCCATGATTTTACCCTGAAAGAAAAGGTGGAATATCTGTGTTTAAACTAGCCTGTAAAATTTAGTGGTTGCTTCAGTTGGACATTCCAAGAAAATTGCTTCCACATAATACTTGAATAGTTCAACTACAAAAGCACTGGCAACTGTAGCAGTATCCAATTACAACATTTGATAGTTAAGCAACATTGCTTTATGGTAATTACCTTTGATAGCAATTCCTTGATGTTCATTTTATGTTTACTTTAAAGCAGGCTCATAATAAAGCATGCTCATAATGGCATGACTTTTTGTAATTATATATATTTACATACTGTACCATATCAACGCAAAAAAAAAAAAAAAAAAACAACAAAAAACCAAAACAATAAACCAAGAGAAATAGTCATATTTAGCAGCAGAATGGGTAGGGGAAATTTAAAAAAAGAAAAAAAAATCACATGGAAATGAACACTTATCTCTCTTCCTGCTGTGATGCCCAGATGAAGAAACAGGACTTACTTTCTGCTTTTTTTATTAACAGATTGTTTTGCAGAATTATATATGTTTGGTTCATTACTGAATTGTGAGCTGTAATTAGGGGTTATCCTAGGTGCTGTACAATGACCTGGTAATTCCCAGTGTTGTAGTGTCTCCCACATTAACTACTCCCTTATACATGCATGCAGTGCAGTCAGTGTTAGCACCTAACTGATGGAGTAAATGAGTTGCAATTACTACATGTGAAGAGTTAATGAAGAGTTGTTAATACACTCTGCAGTCATCATATAGTGTGCTATTCAATTTTGTACCTGTAAAGACGAGCTTTCAGCCTGATCAGAGGGTATTTTTGTGGATTAATTATCTTTTTAAAGGCCTGCTAACTTAACATTCCTTAATTGATAGAGTTGATCTCCATAAAAATACATGGTAAGAATTTGGTAGAAATGATAACTAATTAAGTAATACTTTTGGAATATGCACTTATATTGCATACATCTGTGCCTACTTTCTGACTGCCAGTTAGGAAATATACGTATGTGTATATATGTGCATTAAGTGAATATGTGTATTCATGTTTGTAAGAAAGTTTTTAGAAAGGAATTAAAATACTTATACCAGTTTTAGGAGCATCATAAAGTTAGGTTTCTTAATAAATAGCTTGTTTTCTTTCTAGAGGTTATGAATCACATTTTATGTTTCTTAACTACCTAGGAGTAGTTCATGAATAATCAGTCATGCAAAGCTGTCACACTTGGTTAAATAGCCCAGTCCTGTTTTTACTGCTCCAGTCCTTTATATTTTTAATTACCTTTATTTAGCTGATATAAATCACCCTAGTATACATGCTCTCCTAAGCAGCCATATTTCTGCATGTGTTCTGCAAACTACTGATTGCACTTCTGGTTGAATGGCAAAACACAACTGTATCTCTTTTTCTTTGTAAATCTTTTCCATACTTTTTAATCCTTTTATTTAGAAAGAACTTGCTCTTTCTCCCTCTGTTCTTTCTTAGACATATTCTTGCTCAATTGCCTTCTTGCATAGGTACAGACATTTTTGTTTTATGAAAATTCCCTTGTAAGAACATGTCATCTTTTCTAGCACCTTCACTAATGAAACAAACTTCCTTGGATATGCAGCCCAAAATTAATTAATGAATTCTTCTTCCCTGTTTGCTATTGGATCTGCACTCCTTCGTGCCTAAAGAGCTGTGACCCAAAACTGCCCCACGCAGCAAGTTACTCTGTATTTAAGAAAGCAATTCACTCAGAAGGGGTTTTATAACTTCAAACTTCAAACAAACAGCATTACTGTCATCATAAATGCCTGGAAAAAACATTTGGCAACCTAACCTACTCAATTGGGTAGTTGTAATGAAAAAGTGATGATAGGTTAAAGTCTTAGTAACTAGAAAAGCCAGTCAATGGCTTCCAAAAACACTCTCAGGCTAATGTGAATGTCACTTTCCATTTATTTTCTCATAATCTATCTGTCACAGTGGACAGTCAGATTTGCGATAATGGCTAGTGTCTGCAGATTAAATGTGATTAATTCTCCAAAATGAAAGGGGTTCATCTTCATACAAAAAGTTAATTAGGCTCTAAAAACTGTCTTGCAAATCTCCAAAGGAAAGACAGACAAAAACCCAAAGAAGATAAACTAGCCAGATTATTTCAGGATAGTAATTTAGTTAGATCTATTACTTCAAATTCTCTCCTCTTTTTTTTTTGAATATGTTTTAACTTCTGTTCAAGGACTACAGCTGATTATATATATGTATATATGAATATAAACAAATACCTGTAGCTGAGAAAATGAAGTCAGGTGTCCTGTATTTCTGATTCTGTAACAGGCTATGATGAAGGACAAGGTATTTCACATTTCTGTGTTTTGGACTAAGTATGTGAGAGGATTCAGACAAGGTTTCTCTCTCACTTCTTCCCTGTCCCCTTGAGCTTTTGTCTTGTTTTCAAAATTTTCCCTTGAAACTTCCAGCTTGTGAGCAACATCTGGAAAAATAATACGTACCATGGAAATATCTGCTAAGGGATAGCTGCATAATGTCAAACACATCAACAAGTCATTAGCACCCTAAGCTTCTGATGCATCATCTGACATTAGCAATGTCTGCAATCAGACTGGCAGAGGCTGCTGTTCTGGCTGGTCTTGCTTTTTCAAATTCCTCTTCGCGTGTTCACTGCCAACTATATAGAACTGATATGCCTTTTTGATGAAACAAAGGAAATATTATTAGACAAGCTGTTGATAAGAGTATGTTGTTATTTGCATATCTAAATGCTGGCTTGTGAATAAGTGCTGTAGGCCTGGGAATGGGTGGGTTTCTGTTAGGGTGACTCAGACTGTACCTTTGCCTAGTACAGGAGCTTTAGTGAGTAATAATCACTGAGTATCCTCCCACTGTATGTACACAGAAAGGTAGGAGCCACTCTTTACAGTCCAGGGAACCTTTTGTCACACAGTATATACAGGAAAAAGCATGCTTTTGCTCTAAAGTGAAATTTTCTTGGTAGGCCATGTAAAAAATTGATAATTTTCATCACAAAAAGTTCCATGGAATTTTCACAGAGGTTTTTAACCAGGTTTGGAGTTTCTGATACCCAAAATTACTAAGACTTATGACCCCACTTGAGTCCACTTCTTTGATTTTTTTAATGTAAATGTGTCTTTTCCAGGCCTCAGACAATGCAGTTAATAAGATAATTTGTGCCCCAATCTGAATATATTACCCCTTTAATTGGGATCTAATTCCAATGTTTTTCCCTTCTTTCTCTCTTCCCTACCTACCTATTTACCTTACCTGCCTTTTATAGCATTGCTCCTCCACCTTTTTAGTGATAAATATTAATGTCCCCTGCAGCTCCCCTCCTCCAGCTCCCGTTGTGCTTCCAACGTTTGATCTATTTTGCTAACGAGTTGATAAAGCTGCTCTCTTGCACATTATACAGGGTACACCAGTGCTAATAGTGCAGTGCATGGGTGCTATACACCTACTGCTTATTTATTCCCTCCAAACTAAAGCATGCACTTGGGAGTCAGCCTGGATAGAACAGCTCCAGGTACCCACCCTTTGAAGGGAAAATCCCAGGTAAAAATCAAAATGCCACAAACTCTTTATGACCTGTAGACCTGTTCCTTGTATAACAGGTGTTTCCAGCACTGGAACTTCAGGTGCTTTTTGCACTGCTCCAGGCTTTGGAGATGGTCCAAAACTGCTCTTGAAAGACCCTGGTGAGACATAGGTATATTTTGCATGTGATTAGCCATCATGTCACTTGTCCATGGTCTCACTGACCTCCATCATTTGCTGAAAAAAGGGGTGTTTCCTTATAAGTCCTCTGATGGATGAGGACTTTTCTCAAGACATTACAGCTCTCCACCCACAGAAGAAATTAATTTGGAAAATGTAGTCAGTAAGGCATAAGAGAAAGCTCTCCTGCCCTGCATTTATCTGAGAAGCAGGTGCTCCCTGTGCTGTGCCTGAGCACAGACAGGGAAACACAAGTCCTGTGGCCCCGTCACACATGCACCACTCCTGGGCTATGGGACTGGGACATGGTGGTGATGTGCAGGGGGCACCACGTGCATGGGTGTTACCCTGGTGAAAATCTGTGTGTGTGTAGCAGTGTCTATAATCAGATTCAAGGGCTCAGAAAGCAACTTGACTCCCAGTTTGTGTGTGCATGCTTTACCTCCAGAAAATCTGTCCAAGTTGTGATGTTATTAATGAATCCTGGGACAGTGGATGTTGTGCTCATGGTGGTAAATACCAAGCCATGGAGATGAACCACCTGGGACTTTTTAGGAAGCACAAGAACCAAGAGAGAAAGGGATAAATAAAGAATTGGGGGTAAAGCAGCTGTGTGCAAATATTCAAGCCAGGGGCTGACATTCTCTCCTGTGTTTGTAGTTCACGCAACACCCAGATCTTTCCACTGGCGTGATGACTGTAAGAGCACTAGTTTAAGAAAGGTACTGAGGTTATTGTATGAGTGCTGCATCGTAGACACATTTATGATCGATCTGGGAGATTATTCCTGCCCTCAGTCTAAGAAAGCTAGTCATCTTCTCATGGTCTATTCGGCACTTCATCTTTCCAAAAAAGTCACTATGTGAACACTTTTACAGATAACCCCCCAAAAAAGTGAGAGTATTAGGCAGTTGATGGATATCTCTGTTTAGTAGTGCCCTGTTTAAGAGATAGTTGAGAGGGAGCTGCTGTGCAGGGGTGGTTGCAAAGCAGATGATAGCTCTAAACAGGGGGTGAGTGCTCCAAGCTTATCTGGTGTGTGTGCTGAATGCTAAAGGATGCTGAGAGCCAAGCACTCCTGAATTCTTCTCTCTGCTGTGAGCCAAAATAGGCCATTTTCATGGTGCCCTGCAGGTCCCCCTCTGATAGGGCTGTGGGAACAACTGGAAAGCTGAGTTTTCAGAGCTCTGTGGAAGGAAATCCTACAGGCAGCAGTGTAGATGCACCCATCTTTTTTCGTGGTGAGCTTCTGGAGGGTAGGGTCTGCAGGCAAGACTGAGAAGGTGATGATGCCCTCTAGTGACTTCCCAAAGAGAAAATAGGATGGTGCAACTAACAAGGGAAGGGTTTTAGTCTAGTATAAGACCTATGATGATAAAGAATTCAGGTCCTCAGTGTTTATTTTTTCTGTCTGACTGAACACAGTTATTGTATTTATTGCCAGCTGCATGTTAAATTGTTCCAGCATAACAAGAGCTTTGTGAAATATTTGGCTTGGTGCAGTATGAGTTTTATCTCTGAAGCCTTTTTGTTAAAGAAATCTGCTCTACTAGTATAGAGTTTGCATAAAAGAAAACACACAGCTATACTAGTCATCTTCAAATAAGTGAAGACCATTTTATAATAATACAAGGGCTATGTTTTCATACAAACCTGCTTAGTCATACTATGACTGTTTCCTTGCCATGGGAAAACTTGAAATTCAGGTTAAAAAATATAGTGACTGGATTTATTGCCTGCACTGACTTAGTGGACCTTGCTTAACGTTTTGGGGTGCCCTCACAATTTCTTTATTTTTTGCAGCTGAGTTAGGTGGAATTTGGATCAGACATTTTATAAGAATAACATTAGTTTTGCAGGCAGTGTTTTCTGAATGGACAAGATGAGTCACTTGTGAGGAGTGCAGGAATGGTGGGTATAAAGGGTTGACAATCACCAGATTTTCTTTCAAAGGAGTCCTGATCCATTCACCCCCTCCCTTTGCTATGCCCTTAGCTTTTCACAAACCCACTCATTTTGCAGAGACGATCTTGTTTGCTCCCACGCTCCCGTGTCTGTGCAGCTTTTCTTATTTCCTCCATAAATGAGCATTACAGTTTTTAAATCACTGCTTTCACTCACTACCTCTAAAAGAGCCTTTTCTATGAGATCTACCACACATACACACAGTAGTTAACTATCATTCTTGGATTACAATTGGAGTCTTGCTGTTTGGTATCCCTTCTCTTGGGAAGATAGCTTTTTGGCAGAAGGACATTATATTTTTGGGGGGTGTGTGCTTTTACTACTGAAAATATGTCAATGCTAAATAAAAATTTCCAGATCACCTCAAGTACAAAGACTTTAGTAGGTGCCCTGGCTGTTTCACTATGGTTGTTCACGGCTTTGTTTAGACTCAGTCTGAGATGAAGGAGTAGGAGAACGAAGATGGGAAAGTATACCCCTGGAAAGTATACCCCCTTTGTGCTTGACAGAGGAGACACCACCCTACATTTCAGTGTCTCTTACTTGTTCCCAGAATGCATGAAAATGGCCAAGCATGTAGTAAACATAAACATTTTACCTTGTACCAAATCTGCATCCTCTTTGTTTGCTTCACTCCTTGTGTCTTCAAATACTTAGTCTGCAAGATCTCTAGGTGAGGACCGTCCTCCTGTTCCGTGGGCCATACCTAGGCCATCGTGGCCCTCAACCCGAAACCTGGCCTCTAGATCAACACCACACCAGTGGGTGGTGGATGAGTTTGTGAGGGCTGCATGAAAATCTTATGGGCAAAGTGAGGAGCAGGTAGTATTGGAGAAGGGAAAGATGAGAAGAGATGTAAAAGGGGAAGGGCCACAGAGGAGAACAGAGGCAATGAATTGAAAAATGTAGGGAAAAGAAAGATACGCTGGGCTTCCAATTCAACCAGGTTCTTTGTATCTCAATACTTCTTCCAAAAGCTGGGAAGCAGAGGCACCATGTTTGCAAGGGGTGAACAGTAAGGAGAGAGATCAAGGAGGAGAGAAACAGAACAAAGAAAAGTGTGTTGGAAATGGGGCAGACAAAACCAGGTATGTTTCACAAGATACCTCAGCATTTTATCTTTGCTGTCACTTGCCAAGTGACAATCTGAAATAACCAGAGGCTATTAATTAGATTAGCAACAAGAATTCAGTGGGTGGAAAAGTGGGACAATCTACTTATGTTATGCATGTCAGCATGTATGACTTCTGTGCTAATTCAAGGCGTCTGTTTTGCCAGTCCTGGGTGTTCCTTCAAGCTGACAGAAAGTGCTCTGGGTGGAAACATATGTACTTAATTAGGATCAGCACCAATCTGTATTTTACTACTTACAGATATCAATTAGAAGAGGGTTAAAAATGTACTAAGAGGTCCTGTATGAACAAGGCATCATGCCTGCAGAACCTCTCCTTTGGGAGGATGAAGTGAGGGAGGCGTCTCTATTTATTTGGTGTTTGGTGTCCTCAAGTAAGACTGTCAATTATCAAAGTTAGTCTTATGCTTTGATCATATGTTTTTTTTGGTGTATGGGCTGTCTCTTTATTACGTACACAAATCCTTTAAAAAACTAAGGCCCTACCTTGTTGATACTACTATAATTCAATTATTTTTATTAGTAGCTTTTTGTGCACAGGTTGTTTTTAAATATAGATAATGTTTCTGGAAAATGGAGTGAGTTCATGCAGTACTGGAGGAGGAGAAAACAAGCCTTTGCTGGCGAGTTTGAATGAGCACATCTCTTTAGGACATGCAGTGAACAAGCTTAGGATTGTATTATATGGTCTGTACCTGTGGACATTCCTTCAGCAATCGTTCTCCACCTGTGGAAAAACACTCTAAGGATGTGCCTCACCATCAGTAGGGGACTGTTTCAATACATTTGTTATTTTTCCACATACACGGTCATTACAAATGGTACAGGTGCAGGACCCTACACCTGAATGCCCACATGGGGTGGGGAAGAAGAAGAAATATTTTCTCCTTATCAGACGGGGTGGTGCAGAAGTTGAAAGACTTTCTCAGATATAGGCTATATATTATAGCAGGTATTGATAACAGAATTGGTGAATGCCCCACTGGTACATCCTTTTTGATCAGTGGGAGAAAAAAATTACTGAATTAATTAATTTGTAATTGACTTATATTAGGAATTTTTAGGGGAGGTACTGTTTGTTTAACTTATCTCAGCATAAGAGTTTACTGTGGACCTGGAAAATTTTGTTTCTGAGTGCTTACAGTCCTTGTGTGTTGATGTGTTGGGGGGTTTGTTTGTTTGAGGGTTTTAGTATCAAGTAGTCATCTCTGAAATTCAAGTCTTTAAAGTATCTCCTTGCAAGTATTCAAATCACAGGGTTTCCAAGTTCCCCGGTTTTCCTTAGTTTTTTTTGGTTCCTGAATGTTGTGGTTTGATGGATCAAAATCAACACTCGGGTTTTTTTAAAGCCCATCCTACAATGCCTCAGTTAAATTTTAATCAAAAATGCCACTCACCACAGTACTAGCAATCAACTAAGAACCACTCCCAGACCTCAGTTAAGAATTACTGTTCTAAACTATGCAACAAAAGTACTGTAAACTTGCCAGATACTTAACACCTGCTGTTCTTGTCATTTGGCTTATCAGAAGTTCAGTTCCTGAGTTACCAGCAGAGAAATGGGTCATCTTCTTTTAATGAGGAGCTTTTGGGTTTGTTTTTTCCTTCCCTGGTCCTTAGAATGTCAGAAAAGTAATTCTTTTTTGCATTATAGTGGTTGTTTAATACTAATTCTTCACAATTGCATCTTTTCCGTTATCATCCATATGGGGAGTATTTGGTCTTGCTTAGTTTTTGGGTCTTTGCTACTTCCTACACAGGGTAACTTTGATACCAGTTTTAGCCTTTAGCATTTTATGCTTTCAAATCTACAGTTACTTTATTAGTTAAAGTTCCTTTGATTATTTCAGCCAAGTGCTGCACTCTGCCAAGGTAAAATAATATAGAAAATAGACTCAAAATTTTGGAAGCTAAGAAAAGTCCAGCTGCCCATATTGCTTAAATATTACTCTACTTTTTCAGGATACACTTCACATACCAACTAGTCTTCCAAATACTTCCATTTAAAAAAAAAAAAAAAAAAAGTTATTTGTTACTGTTCTTGCTCTGGCTATAATGATGGAGAAATACAGAATGATATGATGGTGCTTGCACTAGAGTGTTTGTATTCTAATCCTGAGATAAGAAATGCCAGTGGGTCACAGAAGAAGAAAATCACAAGATGCCAACAATGTAAACACTATTTTCTTCAGTAGGCATTGCAACTAAGGAAGATAAATGAAACTTTTGTGAATGAATGACTTTTATTTTTATTATTTATGCTTTATCTTATGCTGTATCTGAAAAAGCAGCATAAATAAGAGAAACTTATCACCTTCCCAAGGGAATCAACACTTGGGAATGGATGGCTCCTACATTTAAGCAAGTTGGTTTTTGCCTACTCTTGATATATCACAGAAAGATAGAAAGGAATATGTCTGTGCAGGTAAAACTGGGAGCAGAGTTTGGCTGCAAAGCCTTGATGACTGGTGAGGGTACACAGAAGGGCAAATGCCTGTTGTATTTGCATAACTGACAGTTGAAAAAAAAAAAAACACTTTAAATTATAAACTAAAAAGTGCACAAGAAACACTGAGATAGTGATTCCTTTGATCCTACACTTTCAGTCACATGATGGGACAGGGCCACACTTTGAGGAAATCTGATTTTCTTCCCATAGATTTAGGATTCTGCCACAATTCCCTAATTGCTGTGGAATGTTGGTAATAACAAGCAGGGCATTATCACTCCATCTGGATTGTACAATACTAGAATAGTTTGCATTTCTTTAGTCTCATTTACCATGGGGAATTTAAACATAACCTGACTGGTGAACCTACATGACTAATATTCCCTATTTAAGAGTGCAGAAATTGAGACAAATGGTGCTGGCAATTTTTTTGCTTCATGCTATACAGACTAGAAACACCTAAGATTGGGACATGGTCTTCAGATCTTAAAAGGATTTCATTTAATCCTTAAAGGGTTTATTTGCTTTAACCCCTAAACTGTATGTATGGCTTGTACAAAAATCTTCATTCCCACCTTCAGTGTCTTGAGCACACTCTGAAGAAATTCATAGTAGAAACTTCTTTAATGGTATAACACAGAATAAGTTTTCTCAGGCTTTCAAAATACATTTCATTTTTAAGAAATATGTAAGAATCTGTATGAATACTGAGAACATACACAATTCCTGAGACCTGCTTTGTGAATACTCTTATGACTATCATGGTTATTTGAATGGTCACTTTATGGTTCTACCATTCCTTCTAGAGTCTATTTCTGTAACATACAGAATTCACATGCTTCTTAGCTGATGGTTTTGACTACACTGTAAGACAGTAAAAGATTTGACCTAAGGCTTATTTGAGTCAAGTCAAACTTTTAATACTACAAAATCCACACAGATTATTTTTAAATACCACTTTATTTTGATCAAAATATAGTAGGATCGTCACAAATAAATGCAGTATTTCAGTTTCTCAGAATTAAGATTTGAGTAAGGTGTTGACTTTTCTACTCCTCTGACAGGTGGGATTTACAATTTAAGAGAAAGTGTGTCATGTTGACTACTTTCAAATGCTTTATTTTTTATATCTCTTTTTTTTACATTCACGACAGAGAAATACATGTAATACAGCAGAGTGGTATGGAGGATGATTACCAGACAGTGTTAAAGAAAGAACTGAATATATTGAAGACAAGAGGACCGTGTGTGTGTGTGTGTGTGCTGGTTTTGCCTGGGGTAGAGTTCGTTTATTCCACAGTAGCTGGTGTGAGGCTGTGATTTGGATTTGTGCTGGAAACAGTGCCGATAACAGAGGGCTGTTGTCGTTCCTGCTGAGCAGCGCTCACCCAGAGCCAAGGCCTGTTCTGCCCCTCACCCCACCCCACCAGCGAGTGGCTGGGGGGGCACAGCCGGGACAGTGACCCCAGCTGACCCAGGGACATCCCAGACCGTAGGGTGTCCTGCTCAGCACAGAGAGCTGGGGGAGGAAGGAGGGAGGGGGGGACGCTGGGGGGGACGGCGTTTGTCTGCCCAAGCCACTGTTAGGCGGGATGGAGCCCGGCTGCCCTGGGGGTGGCTGAGCCCCCGCCTGCCCATGGGAAGGGGGGAAGGAATCCCTTGGCTTGTTCTGCTTGTGTGCGGCTTTTGCTTTACCTCTTAAACTGTCTGTATCTCAACCCACGAGTTTCCTCACTTTTACCCCTCCAATTCTCTCCCCCATCCCACCGGGGGGAGAGCGAGTGAGTAGCTCTGTGGGGCTCAGCTGCCAGCTGGGCTTAAACCATTGTAGTGTGGCTTGAACTCTCTGTGAAATGATCCTACCGTGTTAAGGTGCAAGGCATGAGAAGCAAAATGACAGTGTCTCCCTTGCATACTACTGTGTAAACTGCGCGCCTAAGAGGAGGAGAAAATTTCATAATTACATGGGTATTCTGTTTCCCAGTAGCACAGTTACCATTGCTTCCAATAGTGCATTACCCATTATGACCCTAAAAGTGTAAAATCAGACTCACAAAAAAGTAGCTTTTTGTCTGAATTAGCTAGTAAGAGCTCAGGACCCTGCAGGTGCCTATATTTTGTATCCCTCTGTCCGCTCCTTGTTATTCTGAAAGATGTGTACCAAAATGACCAGCTCACTTGCCACAGTCTAACAGCCATCTGATGACTGCTACTGACCTTGACTAGACTGGAATGATTATTTAGCCATTTAACTGTGGGAGATAACATTAGTCCAAGTTCTTGGCCATACTTCACCAGTTTCCAGGCTAATGCATGTAGGCATGATGAACCTATCACAGCTGTGGTTTAATGGGTATAAACAATTAAGTAATTATAAATCAATGAACTCTGTAACTCTGGTATTATAATAATTACATTTTAAAAGGCACTACTTAGTTACAACTCAGGGATTATTTACAGGCAATAATTAAGGTCAAACTGACTTCCTCCTGCTACAGAGAGTATTTGTATGAACAGTAGGCCAAACAATAATTAATTTAAGGCAAACCTAATTGCCTAGTGTACTGAAGTGTGTCATTATCCTAGAGAATATGCTCTTGTGTCTATGACTGGTCATATTTTAAAGAGAAAAAATGTACCTTTTTTAAATAAAAATGCAAAATGTCTTAACATGTTACTTTTCAGTTAGAATGGTACCATTTCCTTCAGGGTTTTTCACTCAGCCCACAGGAAAGGGAATAAAGTAACAGGAAAAAGAATATGGCACATACCATGTATGAAGCAATCCTGTGAAGAAAGAATAGATGGGAAAAATTAGTGCAATTGTTTTACAGGGTTATTCCCTACAGTATATTTCCCAGTGCTTTGTCTGGTCTAGTTTGCAAAGATGCAAATTATGTCATTTTTATTGCTTCCCTTAGGGGAGATTATTCCAGTCTAATAACACTCACAGTTAGGAAATTTTACTGATGTTCAAACTGTTTGTCTTTACCTGACTTTACCCCATTGCTCCTAGTTGTAAATTCCTGCAGGCAATTCAGAATATTTCCTCTCCTTCCTGGGTGTTCTGAGCCAAGCAATACACAAGTATTTCTTTTAGTCTTCCATCGAAGTCTGTCTAAATGATGGACGCTTGGGCCTTGGAGAGCCTCCAAGTTTGAACTCAGCCTCTGATCCCTGTCCTGTGTTCACATGTATGTCTGTGCATAGACACACTCCTGTGCAGAGACATGTGTTCTCATGAAATGCTTACTCCAGACAATGCCCCCACAGTACCCACCGACTAATGAAGCATTCTCTTGCAAATGTATTTCTTTTCCAGTTAGAAGAAAAGTCACCTCCAAGGCTCATAGTCTTGTGGAAAGGTCAATTCATAGGGTCAGCACAGAGTCATAAAGGTGGGAAGGGACCCCAGGAGATCTCTGGTCTGAGCCGTATCACAGAGAAGAGTGAACTATGAATGCAGACCATGTTGTACAGGGCTTTGACAAGTTGGCTCGCAAAAGGGACACCAACCTGTTTGAACTCTCCATTTTCTTTATAACAGTCAGAAACTAATCTTGTACTTGGTAGTCTTCTGGGATTCATTTTACTTTCGATGTACACTTTTCAACAGAAACAACAGCTGTGAAAGATGGCAGCATGAAAATTATCTCATGAACTTTGAAAGGCCACACAGACTTCTCCAGTTTTGGGTCAGATGAATATTGTCAAGTTGCCTTTCCACTCTGGGTTTTTCTTTCCTGTCCACTGTTAATTTGTTTAAATGATAAAATTTTAAAATAATAGTCTTTGGAGTAACACCTTGAGAAGGCATGCTGAAAATGGGCTTGTATTAAAACCCTTTAGAATTTAATCATATTATGGGAAGCATTTCATAAAATGTTGAAAAGTTTCTGCTGTTTGATGAAATACTTGACATTACATGACCATAGACAGTCACACTGTGAAGTCTTCCTGCATTATCTGTATGAAAGTGGCACCTTCCAGAGGAAGTACCCTTCTTCCTCATTCATGATGCCTACATCAGATCACGTCAGTGGCTTTTCCTAAGGGGATTCACTTTCAGACTCTGGTGATACCACTAATCGTCACTATGACCCCATGCTTCATTCCTGCTCCATGCTTCTGTTTTCTCTGTACTCCTGTTGAGCAAGCACCAAACCTTCCCCAGCTTCATCTCACTAGTGCAAATCTTCTCCTCTTTTTCATCTCCATTGGCACCATAATTCAGTCACCTAATGGTGCCCCTCCCTGAAATATATCAATATATCTCACAGTTCTGGTAAACTTGATTATCACTTTGGAATTGCACTCCTCCTGGCTGGAGGAGTCACTGATAAAGAGATAATACCTATCCTTTCTGCAACAGGAAGTGTTGTGAACATTTATTTTATTTTATTTTATTTTATTTTATTTTATTTTATTTTATTTTATTTTATTTTATTTTATTTTATTTTATTTTATTTTATTTTATTTTATTTTATTTTATTTTAGCTAACAAACTCTAGTTCTTACAGTCTTTTGAAGATCCCTGCCCCTTCTTGTTCTCCTCTATCACTTCCAGGTGCCATATTTGTTGAAGTGGGGTTCCCAGTCCTAGGCTCAGTATTCCAGATAAAGTCTTACTAATATTGAAAACAGATATTTCATGTGTCTGTGAGGCTGTGTTCTGCTTTACACATTCAAGGGTGACGCTAGCCTATCTCATTTTTCTGTTGTGGCAGCATAATGTTTATTCAAGTGCAGCCTGTGCTCAGAATAATCCCCTGTCTCCATGTACTCAAAACTATTTTCTGGATCATCATTCCCCATTCTGTTTTCGTAGAGTTGAATATATCTGTGTAAGTGTAGCATCTTCCCCATTTGACCCTGTTATTAAATTGTATCCTATTTTCTTCCAGTTTCTCAAATTTTCTTATTGATAACTACAACAGTCAGCGCTCTTTTCTGTGTCTGTGCTCCATATTTTATTCAGTTTATTAAAATGTAGCTGCACTACTCAAAAAACTAACAGAACAATTTGATTAATGCATCAGATATAATTCTGTTTTGTAAAAGTCACAGTATTTGTAGCAGGGAAAATAGACATTAATTTAGGAAAAAATATATGTGTAAAGGGAACAAAAGAGAATGCCTGCTTTATAAATACATGCAGTGGAAAACTGACATGTCCTTATGATATAAAGTTTTCAAAACCAAGGATGAAATATTTCATACAAAGTTTGCCTAGGAAGCCATTTCAAAAATAACAAAATTAAAGAGTTATGTTCCCAAGTGCCTATGTGTGGTTTTCATTTAACAAAAAATCGGGTTTACAATAAGATTATTTTGTAGAGATCTACAGATACATATAAAACCTACAATAATAACTGAGGAGTACTGTAATATGCTTTAGCAGGAATATTTCAAAGGGGACAGGCTTTTCAAAAATCTTGGCAGCTTTTTAAGAACCAAAACAACTAGCAGCATTCTTAGAGACTTTTAGCACGCATGGCTTTGAGCACTTCTGAAAATTTGCCTATAGAGGTGGATGCCGAGCACTTGAAAAAATTATCCGTGAGCTCTTTGGAAAATCTGGCTACATTTTAGACAAATGCCTGTTCTATGATCTCTTGCCCTTTGATATACCAAAGCTTCACATTGCTATTTCATGAAGTGCTTGTTGACAGATATTTATCAGTTTTTAGATGGCTTAAAAAAAAAAAAATAAGGGAGGGGAATCTTGGATTTTGTAGAGATGTAGTTAAACTTTATATTTAGAGGAAAAGTCAAACAGCTAGCCAAGCAATCAAACAAATTTCTCAGTCCTTTGAGAGGTCCTGAAGCACACAGTCCAAGTGCAGGCCTGGAAAGTCTTTCTCACACTCCAATCCTTAGTTACATCAAGGCTTCATGATTTTACTAATGTTACTGAGAAATGTTTGCACATATTTTTCCACCACCAAATGGGGAGAAAATACAGCAACGTTTTATGTTGATACAGAGAATGATCAGCCAGTTTGGAAAGTACATTACAGGTAAGTACCATGGCTAATCCCACTGCAGAGTAAATTGTTACTAATAAAAGAAATAGTAAGAGTATGTATACTTGCATGTATCCAACATCTCATAAAGAGCTGATTTTTAAATATCACAGGCAATTGCTCTATTAATCTAAGTTTAGCGTAGCACCCATTTACTAAGGTTTCTGCATTGCATTCATGTTTTTCAAGTATACGTTTTGACAAAATACATCATTCCTATTTTTAGTCCTGCTAGTGCTAATGTTAACCTGGGAGATCTTTTCCAGTTTCCCACCCTCTGAAAAGCATCTAAAGTGAACATACAGAATGCACGTTCCTGGAAAACTTGTGTATGTAATTGACAAAATCTTGTCATGGCTTTCCTGCATTTCTGAACATAACAGCCAAAATGCAATCTCATCCAAATCCAGACTGTATCAGCAGGAATATCTTGGCTGGCCTGAAAGTGTCCAAGATGAAATTGTGTGGCTGCCTGTTGAATTATACCCCCAACTGTTACATAGGCAGTAGCCAATGCCTGACAGACTGCCTGTGAGAACATTGTTGCATTCTTTTTCATCCATGTATATAAAAATGGCCCATTTTTTTGAATGTATGCTTCTCTTGCTGTACTCGTGGATGTTAAATTTACAAGAGTAGTAATTATTTACAGTACTAGGGGTTAACTTGCTCTTGTATCAACTACTAGTCCTATCTGGATTAATCAGTGTTTAATTTTGCATTCCACATCTCTATTTACCTTTAAAAATATCTTTTGCTACCTATCAGACAACTGTATATAGTAGGAATTATTGTAGATCTTATTTGGATCATTAATTCTTTTTTTTTTCAGCTTGCTGGGAAGGATAGACTTGTTCAATGCATTTCTCAAAATTACATGAAAGTAGTTTACGAACAATAGAAGTGGCAGAACTGTGCCATGGGTGCAGTAATCTGGGCTTCATGATAGAAGAAGATATTAATGCTTCTTTTTAGAAGCTATTTGTTTATTTATTCCTCATAGCCTCTTTCTAAAGTTTGTACAAGAAATGCTTAGCTATAGAAGCAAAGAAAAGATATGATTGCATAATAGATATGGTTTAGGATGCGTTTTAACCTTTACTGAATCTTCTCACTAAATAGTGAAGGATATGTAGCTGATGGAAGAGATACAGGATAGAAAGAGCAGCTGGTGTTTTGACTGCTTCTATGATATTGTAATTATGTTTCTAAACCTGTGCCAGGTGCTTTAACAATTCTAGTTAAGTTTTATTTTATGTGGATGTAAATAAATAAAGATTGTGGTTAATTTTCATGTATTCTGAAATAAGACTTTATAGGTGTCAATGAAAAAAATGTAATTGAGGCCTAGAAAAACTAGGAGACTTGAGTATTGGAACTGTGTAACTAAAGTAAACACGTCCTTGAGAGGTTGACTGGGTAACTAGGGAGGTGGTGATTTAGCAGGCTAATTACAGTCCATCAAAGGGTCTGTATTTGTCTTTTAATAAGGACATGAAAGCCAGAAAATGACCAAATATAGCCGTTGACTACTTGTGGAATGAACACATGCTGCAGACAATGATTGGAGCTGGCATGGGTGCATATTGTATGGATAAGTAATTAATCAATTGAAAAATGTGTTGCAGATAGATGACAGAAGCTAAGCAGTAGAAAATGCATGGTAAAATGTAAAAGAAACATATTAGACATAAATAAAGAGGAGGGAGAAGAGATTTGGATACAATTTTTTTGACTCAGCTGCTTGAAAGCTTGACCGGCATCATGCTTCATTACTTACTGTTCTTCATCAGTAAATAGAACCTCATCAACAAATCTGGTCTTGATATAAATATGTGGTTAAAGGTTACTAAGTGAATGAAAGTTTCTAACTGGTGGGAGAGCAAGGCTCCTACTAGGGATGCGGGGCTAATGGAGGAGCAGTCAAACATAGAACAGCATTCAGGGACCCTGGAGAGTCAGTGGGAGTGGGGCATGGGGAGGGAGAAAAGATTTGCAGCTGACAATGGCACACATATCAATTTCAAGAGAGCTTAATTATTATAGTCTTGAGTTTAACTTGATTTAATTTTAGATGTTTATTTTAGTGCAACATAAATCAGATAACATTAATAATAATTACATGGTATTATCAGCTTCCAAATAACTGTATTTAACACAGACTGCAACTGTCTCCACTAAAAGCATAGAAGAGGGAAAGAAACAATCTTGTTCAACTCACAATGGAAAAGACTTGAGATTTTTGTGAAATGCAGTCATATGTTCTCATTTCACAAAATATTTTTTCATAGAATCATAGAATGGTTTGTGTTGGAAGAGACCTTAAAGATCATTTAGTTTCAAGCCCCCTGCCATGGGCAGGGACATCTTCCACTAGACAAAGTTGCTCAAAGCCCCATCCAACCTGTCATTTTAAACCAACAAATAGAAAATCTTGTATTTAAACCAACAAATACAAAAAATTTGTTGTATTTAAAATGTCCTCTAAAGCCATATGAGATTATAATAAATCTCATCATTCTCAGTTTAAGTCTCCATGATGATGGTTATTGTGCAATTTGCATTTCAACATACAGTTATGCTTTCTGGACTCCAGCCCTACTGGAGTACAACCAACTTCAGGATAAACAACAAAGAGAGGATATAATTATATGTACTCAGAGGAGATGAAAATTAATACTGTTTTCCAGTTTATAGATGTTAAATGGACTTCAGACAATTAGCAAAATAATCTTTCACCATAGGTTATAGAAATTAATTTATTAAAGTGAAGGGTGGTCACCTAGTGCAACTTCTTAAGCAGTTGTGCTTCCTTCACTGATAGGCATAAATCTTAAATCTTTTCTTTGCTACAGTACCTAGCAATGGAAACTAGTCCTTGCCAAAATCCATAAAGCTGGTGCCTTATCCTCCTCTAAATCCCTCCTCAAAACCTTTTTCTACTGTGATGCTCATGAACCACTCCCATCAGTTAGGCAAGTAGTGAGCTGTAGTGAAGTCTGTTTGCTTTACAGTTATTCAGTCTTTCCAATCCACTCCCACCTTGTGGTTTATCTGTTCCATCTGTCGCTTTTATCCCAGACGATAAGAACACTGTTAGATCTCTGTTGCAGGAACTCATTATTATTTGCAAGACACCTAATTAAATTAAATCCTTTCATTTGGGGTTTCTAGGTGCACCTATAATATAAATAGCAAATAATAACTTTGTCAGATTACCATTATCGCTAACTCAAAAATCTGAAAATAAGACTTCAGTAGTATATGACTTGTAGTGTACTGGGATGAACTAAGCAGTGGCAAAGGCACTGAGGTGCCACAACAGAATCTTGTCACCAGACAAATCCTGCCCATTAATATGGAGGAGCACTAATAGGTCTGAGGAGCTATGCATGTGTAAGTCTACACAGCTTGCTCTCACACCACCATCCAGACCCAGAAGTTAGAACAAAAAGTATTTCCATTGTAAGACATTTTTTAGTACATAACAAATTAATTTCTCCATACTTAGGTCTGATTTATTGGTTGTACTAACCTCTGGTTGACCACCAGTGCACAAAAATCTTCCCACATTAATGGAGTTTAGGAATAAAATGTAACCTGGGAGTCCTCGTGTTTGCACCACAGTAACATATCTTGTCATACAGTGAAAGGTGTTTCATCACAGAAGCAAAGAGATCCTTAGTTAAACCTTCCAGGAGAGGTTGCAGTTGAGAGTCCTGGGTCATAACCTCAGTGTGACTTGGCTTTCAGCATGTCACCTTGGCTGTGATATCAGTAATTGGGTCAAAACCAGCAATAAAAATTAATACACTTACTGAGTCAGGAAGAGAACACAATGTCTTTTGAGATTTCTGTGTAACTGGTCATACCTGTTCTAAAATGAGTACGTTCTTTGAGAAGCATTAAAGAAAACTGACCTTACCTTAGTGTCTAATCATAATAAATGACAGGCTGGGTTAATTATTACTTAGTAATTCTTTATTTAAACTTTGTACTAAGATTCATTTGCAGTATATTCTTTCATGCAGAACATAAAAGACGTAATTGTGTGCAGAGTGGGTGTGGTGTTTCCCTGGGTCAAGTAAGAAAGAATTTGTTCATATACTTGCCCTGTATGAAAAATCCATGCATGCTGTAGATGAATATCCCACTTTATAGGACTGTTTATTAGTTTTGTTTGCACAAACTGAGGACTGTTACGTTCTTAATGCTTGGGGGTTATTTTTCTTCCTAGACTGATATAAGGGAGCAAGATATAGACGTATTTGCACAGTGCAGTGGTAACTTAATAAAACCTTCCAGACTCAGTCTAGATCTTCATCCTTCCCCACTCCATACATCAGTATTTCTAAATTAGCTGTCCTGATTACTCCACCTTGTAGTCTTGTAGAACTTGTTTATAAGTTAGGGCCCAGACTTTGCTTTCAGGCTGTTGATTAGCCATCCCCAGGGATGAAATAAAGTAATCTGTACTGAACCTTTTTTACTCATTTGACTGAAGCTGGTATTCTATCTTTGAGAAATCTATTATAGACAGTACCTCACTATATCACTTTTTTGAACAAAACCTTATGTGTAACTTTTGTATGTGCTTCACCTATATAGTTGTTGCACCAAGGATTTTGAGTGAATTAACAGAGGCACTGGACATGGGGAATGGGACGTGCAGATAGAAGTAGAGATAATTTTGGAAATTGTCAATATAATTTTTACAAAATAATGTAGTACCTGAGAAAGGGGGGAAAGCTAGATAATTCTCAAGGGTTTTGCTCATTCTTCTGCAAAGTAGGATTCTTCTTTTTATTTAATCCGCACACAGAAAAAAAAAAAAAAAATCCAAGATCCTCCCCCCCCAAAACACCACAACCACACTCTGAAAGATTCTGAGCCTGACTTCCTTGGATTGCTGTCAGGTTTCTATCAAAAACAATAAGATCCTGTTGAGATTGAGATAATTCAGTGTCAAAATTGTAACTAATTCCCAGTCAGGCATGAAAGACTTCTTCCAGCAGATTGCTCCCCATAGCTGCTGTCCTTTCTGCCAAAGCTGGCTCTTTTATTTGTCCTCTCTTCCTACAGCTCTCACAGAGGCTTTTTTTTTTTTTTTTTTTTTTGATCTGGAAGTCCCTGGCCATTCCCTGTCTCAAAAACTGGTGACAAACTGGTACCATCTCCCTGTGTTTATTCTGGATTTTTTAGAATAGCATGACCTCCCAGTGCATAAGGGAGGATGAATGAGCTGAGTCAAAACCAATCACTCCAGTCATTGCTGGCTGATGCTTGTTCCTTGTATCTGGGCCAGTACAGGTGAATAAAAGAAGACTAACAAAAGTCTAAACTCCACTGAATTGGTAACTTCAGAAATTTCCACAGAGAGGGAATAAGAAGAAAAGTAATTACCTTTGCTCCAGGGCATCAGGAATGATGAGCTAGCTGCACCACATACACAGAAACAAACTGTAAAAGTAATTTCTGACCATCCTGTGGAAAACTGGAACCACACTTCTCAACGCTGCTAATCAGCCACTTTAATTAGTGCTAAACTTCTAGCCCTCAAGGCAACTTTCTTTATTAGTAGCACTTCTCTGTAAGTATTTTGAGTTCACAGGCACTTACTCTGCTCTTTGGGGAATCTCTGCACTGTGGAGCTCTCATCATCTCAGAAGGGTCCAGGACATTTGGCTACACCACAGAGAAATTCAAGCAATTACAGAGGAAATAAACTTGTTCTTCTAGCATGGGGAAAAAGGATGGACTGCCACAGAGTACTCATTGTTTCTTGAGGCAGCCGCTGTTTTTTCTGTTATCAGCCATATTTAGAAAGTAAATGTTTTTCTAAGCTCTGCTATTTTTCTGCCCTTTAGATACTCTTATTCAAAGTTGTTTGTCCTATATTTTTTTCTAATTTTTTTTTGGTTTTGTGTATGTCTTGATGTCCCCTTGATATCTTTAATTCTTTGTCACATTTGACTTTTTCAACAGGCTTGCTGTTTCCTTTTTCATGTAATTTCTTTCCTTTATTCTCTCCTGCATATTACTTCCCTTTTTCCCCAATATTATATTTATTTATTAACTGCACTTAAGCAGTCTCAATTGAGCATGAGGTCCTATTATGTTGGTCACAATCTACAAAGCATAGCAGAAAGGAATTTTATCCTTTCACAGATAAGGAAAACATGGCTCTGGCCAGTTGGTGTCTTGACCATGCAAGGAAGCCAGATGCTTTCAGGCTTGAGACCATTCAGAATAGAATAGAATAGATTTTAGTTGGAAGGGACCTACAATGATCATCTAGTCTAACTGCCTGACCACTTTAGGGCTGACCAAAAATTAAACCATGTTATTAAGGTCATTGTCCAAACACTTCTTAAACATTGACAGGCTTGGGGCATCAACCACCTCTCCAGGAAGCTTATTCCTGTGTTTAACCACCCTCCCTGTATAGAAATGTTTCCTAATGTCAAATCAGGGCTTATGTCCCCTGGCACAGCTTTGAACCATTTCCATATGTCTGCCACTGGATACTGGGGAGAAGAGCTCAGCACCTCCCTCTCCACATCCCCACCTCAGGAAGCTGCAGAGACCAATTAGGTAACCCCTCAGCCTCCACACTAGAAAAACCCAGAGTGTTCATCCACTCCTCACAGGACATGCCTTCCATCCCTGTCACCAGCTTTGTTATCCTCCTCTGTATGCATTCAAGGACCTTCACATCCTTCTCAAATGGTGGGGTCCAGCACTGCCCACAGCACTCGAGGTGTGGCCACATCAATGCTGAACACAGCGGGACAATCCCCTCTCTCGGCCAGCTGGTTATGCTGTGTTTGATGCTCCCCAGGATGTGGTTTGCCCTCTTGGCTGCTAGGGAACACTTCTGGCTCCTATTGACCCTGCTTCCCACCAGCACCCCCAGACCACTTTCTGCAGGGCTGATCCCCAGCCACTCCCCTCCCAGTTTATATTTGCGCCTGGCACTACTCCATCCCAGGTGCAGAATCCGGTATTTGGACTTAATAAATTTCATCCCATTGATGATTTTCCAGTGCTCCAATCTATCTAGATCCCTCTGTAGGGCTTCTTATCCCTCAAGAGTGTCAATGGTACCTCCCGGTTTGGGATCATCAGCAGACTTGCTAATGGTGCATTCAACTCCTGCATCCAGATCATTGATAAAAAATATTGAGCAGAATTGGCCCTAGAATTGAGCCCTGAGGAACAGCACTGGTGACTGATCAGCAGTCAGATGTAGCCCATTCCCCACAACCCTCTGAGCCCTGCCCTTCAGCTGGTTCTTCACCCAGCACCCGGTGAACCTGCTGATCCCACAGTTGGATGCCTGGAAGGGTCCTGTGAGGGACAGTATGAAAAACCTTACTAAAGACCAGCAAAACTGGAGTTTTCACGAGTCCCACAGATACAAGGCTATCAGTCATAGCTCCCTTTTTTTTTTTTTTTTAACACTTTTTCCCTCTGTGTGCTTTCTCTTTTCTTTTGTACTTTTCCAGTGAGAACAGTTTATTCTCTATGGTTACTAACCCTTGGCCAGTTTTCTGAGTAGATATCTTTCCACCCAAATCAGTGGCAATGATCTCAGGTTGCAGGATATTTCATCAACTACAGAACACCTGTATTGCATAACTCAAATAAGTTGAACACTACACCCATCTTGAAATAACACTAGGCATACAAGTTAATTGCATGGTTACTGTGGAAAAAAACCAAACCAAACCAAAACAAAAAACCCACAAAAATTAATTATTTGGTGGTAACTATTCAGCAACTCTATCAGCAATGACAGTAACTTGCTTGTTGAACTTAAGATAACACTTTCAGTGCTTGCTGTTTTCCAGTAATCATGTAATTGACCAGTGTGCAAACAAAATGACATTTTAGAAAATTGCTTGCACATAAAATCCCAAGCCAACACAGCAAAAAAAGGTCACTCCTACTACCTCCATAAATATTACTGACAACAGTTATCATGGTTTATTCAAAAATAATGAGGAAAAATAGAGTAAGCGCCTTCACTGAATTCCACCCATGTTCTGCTGCAGGGCAATGGTGAAAGATGCACAACTGGGGGAGAAAGAGGAAGAGAAGAGGTACTTGATTGATTTGTATAAATGAAGATCAAATAGTTTTTTGGTTTTGTTATCCTCCTCTGTGATAAATTATTTGGGTGAGGGAAGGTTATTAGAGTTACATGGTGAAACATATGCTTAGGTCTGTCTCATTTACAAAGCAAAAGGACTACTGTCCTGTCACTTTGGATTATTACTACCTCTAGCTCTCCAAACCTAAGCTGCTAATTCTGAGAGCAAAATAGAATCAGCCTCTGTTAGTTGGAGTGGAAATTAAATAATCAATGCCTCTAATAATTAGATGACAAGTTTTTAACATGGAAATGGATATTTGGTTGATAAAAGAGAAAATTAAACTTTAGGCTTTCTAAAAATTAAAGAAAGAACAATTTTTTGTTCAATTTTTTGAAAGCAGTTTTGAATCAATAGATTTTCCCAATGGATTTTAGCATCCATGCTTGCATGTGAACAGAAAGAACCTCGTTTAGTCTGCATATGCATCAACACCAAAATAAAGTAGGGCAAGAATAAGAGGTTATTTATTCAAGTCCTAAAACCTATTCTTATATAAAAACTTATCAGTGTTAAGTCACTTCTTTAGACTTGAAGGCTCCACCAGTTACAATGATGCTGTTACACAGGTACAACAAATTCCATTCCTCTGATAGGATACATGCAAAGAGGCTTTTCCTGATTTTATTTCAGCTGAGCTTAACACTTTTCTAGTTGAAACAACATAGTTTTTAACACAGTAACACCACCATATTCACAATGGCACAATATATCTGTACTGTCTTGAAATCGCATCTACTCATTTGTATACATCAGCATTTGAATAGGGCCTGTTACCGTTTTTCCTGGGTGTCTGGAAGATTGGGATGCAGTGTCTTGAGTGCTAACGTAATACAGAGATATTTCAGAAATGCTACCTACTAGAAGTTCACAGCAGCTGTTCTGCCTGTATTTAGTTAAGGTGCTTCATTATTAATGAAAATCCTAAGGGAGTTGTTATCCCACAGTAACACATAACAAGAGATTTCAATCTATTATTGAGTCATAATAGCTACTGGCATGGTGATTTTTTTCAGTAGGAACTGGTTGGAGAGCAACCTTTGGACATGTTCCTGCAGCAACACCCACTATTCTAGGGAAAAGGATTATCAATGCAAATTACAGGGGTGTGTTTATTAAAGGTTACTAATTTGAAAAATGAAAAATTTGCTGAGATGAATGATTGGTAAAAGCATCTATCATCCATTTCAGGACCAAAAGAAGATTATAAGAATCATGAAAAGCAAAAGAGGCTTTTGCTAATAGGAAGGCCTGGAAGTTGTGATTGCTCATTTCTTTAGATTTGTCCTAAAGTGCCTATTCAAGCTTCAATTTCAAAGATCAAGGACTATTCTCAAGCATCTTAAGTTATTTCTATTAGAGGTATCTAACCCACAGGTTTTTCCCTTGTCATCTAAATTTCTCCTAGAATTGTGTAGTCACCAAAAGTCTCAAGTAACCAAGCACCTTACATCAAACCTTAGGCCTTTGAGGATCCAGAGTCTTGATATATCTTTGGAAGGTGTGAGCACATCTAGGTCAGGCTCTGAATAAAATATTTCTCACAACTAAGTGACATAGAAAAGTAGATTTTTATATCCCTTGTTATATATATGACCCTAATTCAAAAATATCCAATACACTTTAATTCCTTCTTCTGCTGGACAGTCTTCATATCTGCATCTCTCACGACAAAAGCTTTTCTGCGTGACAGTACTTTAACTTCCTTCTGCTAACTCATCTTTCTTTAGTTCAAGCTCAGAAAGGGTGGGACACAGGTTCAAGTATCTATCTATAAATTAAACACGGATTAGAATTCAAGACTTGCCTTCTCTATGTAAACGAACTACTGGTTGCTTGAGGATTCATAGATGCCCACTGCTATATTTCTGAGCCAGTGAATAGTTTTACAGCATCTTCAGCAAGAAGGAATGAGAGTATTCCCTCCAAATTTAGAATAACTGAAGTTTTAGCTCTTTTCACGGAGATGGGAGAAACTTGGCCATGTTATGAGAAGGTACCAGGTTTTCATCATTCTGAATGAGACCATTAACTACCTGCGTACAATTTGAAGGAGATGGTACTTTCATCTCCTCAGGAATAAATTAATAATCCCTGGTTACATTTTTTTGCAAAGACAGTACTTAGGCATACATCTTTAGTAATGGATTTCAGGATGAGATTTGTCAAACAGGAGAAAGATGCTCTCTGCTGTCTTCAATCTAACACCCAGATATGGTTTAAGATTAAAGACCTACTGTTATTCATGTTGTTTGCTACTGGTTGCTTATTTTACTTCACATACAGCTTGTATTTTAAAACTGTAAATCTTCTCATATCTTTGAACACAAAAGTTTTTATAAGGAAGGCCATTACAAATATCAGAAACCCACCTCCTTTTTTTTGGATGGCGCTTTCAAGGTCTAAGTTCTTCAAAGATGGATAAGGAAGTACAAAACCTTTACAGAGCTTAGGTCGATCACATATGAGTCAAAGACCTGATGTTACTTTTCTGAATAGGAATTGATTTTTACTCAGGTGGGAAAGCTACCTTTATCTTCTATGAACTCAAGCACAGAAGTCATGGTTTCAGTAAGGTTGTTATGATTTTATACTCTTGTTGTGCTCACTTGAAGCTGAAATGACCAAATAGGATAATTTAGATAGTCCCAAGAGACTGTTTGGGTTAAAGAAGATATTTCCCAAGAATATATAGAAATCCTGAGAAACTGTTGTACCCTCTGCTCCTGAAATCACTGCCTTATGTTCAGCTCCCAGCAGAGAGTTTGCAAGAGTTCTGCAAGGAAGGCTTCCATTGCTTACATTATTATCCATGCTGGTGAAATTATGCCTGGCTTGATCTTAGCCTTTTTGACATCTTAGTCTTTCTACCCAGTGTAAACAGTACAGAAGACAGGGAGAATATCCTCTATAGACATTAGTAATATTAAAAAGTATAATTTCAGTACATAGCTGACAAGGTGTGAAAATACAACTCATGAAGCTATCCTGACCTCATCCTCTCCTGTCTAACAGCATTTCAGTGATCCCTGCTGTACTTCAGCTGGCTATCTTTTGTTTATTTATTTGAAAACAAGTTTCTTCTCTTATTTTCAGAACTTGAGCTCTGTCATTTCCACTGTACTGATACTTCAGGATCAAGTAGTATGAAAACATTCTCTACAAAAAAAAATAATTATTCTGTCTCAGTTAACTGCAATTCAGAATAGTAGCTTAAGTATTTTAACAACATATGCAGATGAGAAATATCCTAAATCAACTATTAGTATTTTTCTCTAAAGGAAATGATATTTACAACTGTAACTAAATTGATGTTCGTGGGATGACCATAAAGATCTTGATCTCTCTATTAGGACATTAAATTTGTATCTCCATTTTATATTTTATTGTGCGATAAACTTAATCCTGTAATGGGAAGTCTTTTGACCTAGCTGACATCTGTAGCACAAGGCTAAGTCTGGCCAGTCAGCTATTTAACTTTTTCAACCTCATGACACTTTGCCTGAGCTCTTCATGGCGCTTTTCTCTAACATGTGTTCTCTCTTTTTCTTTTTCCACGTGTGAGATTATTTTTATATTACATTCCCTGGTGTATAACTTTGAATTTCTGGGGTTTTAACACCCATTCCCTATGGTTTTTAGCTTTCTCCCTCCTGTTCACCTGCACTGTACTTCTTTCTTCAGGAATCCTGTGCTCATTCCTTGTGCTCGTGATAAAAACTTTTTACTGCATATGAATATTCTGTTGTCTTTCTTTCATCCTAAAGCAGTTCTCCTGTGTGGGTGCTTCTTCCATGGAGAAATCTTTGTAAAATTATCCCATGTTGTTAAGATCAATTTTTAATATAGCATGATGAAGAAAAAAACCAGAGACCTGTAAAGATAGGTAAAGCAGATGAGAACATTGCAGAGGTTTATAGAGCTCTGAAGGATTTCTGGAAGTGAAGCTATAAATGGCCTATCATTAATAATAAAGGAAGTAAGCAAAGTAGTTTGGGGAATTTGTTTGGATTTTTTTTTTTTTGCTTCCCAGAGAGTAAGCCTGCTGATAAATTTCTTCATATAGATTTCTGCATGGATTTCCACATACAAACAAACATGATTAAGGAAAGCTCATGACTTGCATAATGGTGTTATATGGCATAATGTCACAACATTGGTCTCACTGTTGCAGCCTGGGAACCTTTATCAAGTCAGAGTTAAACACAGACTATATATTGTGGAGACACATTAAACTTCAATATAGCTGGGATGACTGTCTCCCATCCTTTCTCTCCCAATGGGAACAGGTTGCAATGTATTGTCATTTCATTTTATTTGGTAATTAATTTTATGCAATATGAGTTTCGGGTTACACTAAGTTATTGAGTACTGTTACTTGATCAGCCACTGTTCTCTTCTGATCTGTTTAGAATTAGTTCCTTATCTTCAGTATGCGATAGATTTGTTTTTAACGTTTCCAAAATTCAGGAGGAATCTGTGTTTTATTAAATTACTTAAAATGTCTAGACCTTCTCTTTCAA
Organism: Tyto alba; assembly: GCF_018691265.1. Lineage (NCBI taxonomy): Eukaryota > Metazoa > Chordata > Aves > Strigiformes > Tytonidae > Tyto > Tyto alba. The sequence continues at coordinate 218,357 of NW_024881280.1, forward strand.
ATATAGCAGTTTCCTTATTGAAGACTGGAAATTTCAAACAGGACAATACATCTTGATGTAGGTTAGTATATGACTTTAAATTGGACTACTTATTCAAGTTACTAGGATTGTGCTGTTTTAATCATAGTTAAGGTATAGTAAAACACGGTACTACTTTCTAGTACAGTGAAAGTGTTCATTTTACTTAGTGTTTCAATTGCAATAGACAGTGATCATCATCCTATTCGTTTAACTGTGCTTATCTACCACTGCTACTAAATGCTTTCTTATTTAGGTGTCTGGGACTTTAATTATATTCTCTCTTCTTGCCTTTCCTACAATTAAATAATTTGTTATCATAACGTTTGCCTTTCCCTCACTTGAAACATTATTCCCCTCTTATGCTCTGGCTTGAGGTTTGATAGACTGAACTGTCACTGAAATGCTACCTAATTGGGTTCTTCTCCCTCTACTGCTTTTCAGAAATGGCAGCTGCCCTCTTCCTACTCCTACACATCTCTTTGTATCCCCATTTGTTTTAACTATGGCAAGCAAGAATGACAGTAGCCAGGGTTTTGATTTTGGGGTTGGTTTTGGTTTGGTTTTGTTTTTTTTTTTTTTTTTTTCTGGCAACTGGACTTTTGGGTGCACATAACTTACTCATCCAAGCTGAGTAAAAAATAAATAACCTTTCAGACACCTCTATAGGACTCCAGCCATAAGCCTCTAAGCATGTTTTCATGGAGGAAGTTTCAGGTGACAAATGTGACAAATTCTTTACTTTGGCAGTTGGATTCTTCAGCTAAAAATTTAGAGCCTGCAATTGGATTTAAAATGGAAGTCAGGGACTCCAGCCCTTCCAAAGTAATAATCTGTTCAGAAACACTTAAGTGCCTTGATTTTCAATTGCTAATGTACTTTCTCTTGAGGCCCTTCTGCTAACTCCTATGTGGACACTCCTTTATTTATATACAAGTTGAAAAAACTACCTGCATTATGACATTGCACTGGTTTCGGCTATGTTTTTCATAGGTGTAGTCCTGAACCCTTGTTTTTGTGGTGCATGTGATATTTCAGAAGTTATCATAACCTGAAGGCGAGGGCATTAAATAAAACAATGACCCAAGAAGATGTGGTAGTTTGATTTTGAACATGTGACACAAGTCATAAAAGGAATAATTTTTTTATTGTATGAATTAAATTGCAGGGACTGTTAAGTTAAACTTAAAATAACCCTTTTAAAAGTTGTTGAGGATAATGAATTAGCCAGGAGGAGTTAGAGCCTACTGCTGCCAACTAAAGTGCTTGGGGACTTGAGATAGAAGTGAATGATAAGAAGCAGCTTTCATGCATTCAAATAAATTACATGTTGGGCTTGGCTTAATCTTGGCATCAGAATGATCTCTGGGGATTTCCCTACATTATCTTAGTCTATGATTATGCAAATATCCTTTTAATGTAGCGACTGCTTAACAGGAAATTAGTCTCATACTTACTTATGTGCTCTTGCAACCAACAGACATTTGCTTGCAAAATCCTCCTGTGTCTGAGATACAAAAGGCTCATTAACCCTTTAAGTACCAAAATGTTGCAAACATGCAAATAACAGGACATGCTCGGATATGTCAGGGATGTAGCAGCTGAATCAGGGAAGAGATGTTTCCTAACACAAAAATATTCCTGGGTTTGAAAGTTCAACCAGAATGCAAATGGTATTAAATTTACATTTGGTTTCAAAGATCATAAGGAAAACAGCAGAGGGAGAAAAATCTTACAGAAAAGCAGGATTAAAAATTAATAAAACATGAAAATGAGACAAAGCATAAAGACAGAAGAAATGTAATCATTAGTGTTAAATGCACAGCAGCCTGCTAAGCCCAGGTAGTCTGCCATCATCATTCACAAATACAGACGTACTTCATTTTATTGCAGTGATGTTGCTTTCAGGAACTGCACCAAAATGGGGACTGTGAGGGTAACCTGCTTTGTCTGGAGAACAGGAACTTCAGAATGGGAATCAGATGTTTCATTTGGAAAGCCAGGTGGCTGGTATCCTTTGGGAGGGGCAGAGTTGAAGTCACAAAAAATGTGTTGTGTTACTTGTGGTTGTATTAAAGTACATCTCAGTAAGCAGGAAAGCTCAGTTATTGATTTCTTGGTTTTATAAATCTCTGCTAGGTAAAATTATCTTAGGCAAACTTTTTCTTAAACTAAGGGTTTCTAGTATAAGAGGCCATATTTCTTTTTAGGAAAAAAATGCCAGTTAAGCATTTGATGTCAGTCTGGGATACACTAGTGATAAATTAGTGATAAATTGGCAGCTAGTACTCGATGTGCTGTTCCCCCCCCCCTTTTTTTTTTTCTTTTTTAGCCCCAGTTGAAACACAAACAGCTGAAGGCTGAATCCCCAGTTACAGGGGAGCCTAATGAAATTACGCACCTAACTTTCCAGTGGGATTTAGGGTAGTATCTGATTCATTCAAGCTCTTTTGAAACTCCCATCAAAGTGAACCATTCAAGGCATGACCTTAAGGTAACACTTGAATCAGCCACAAAATCTAGACTTCCAACTCTTTGCTTTAAATGTAAGACCTATTCTTTCTTCTATATCCAGTGTATTCTGTTTGTAATTACCAGAAATTAACATTAGAGAATTTGGAGCTAATCTAGGGCTCATTAAGGAGCAAGAATTTATGCTTGACTACTTAAATAAATTCTTGTTGATCTGGTTTCTGGAGATTAAACTCTGTAATTTTATCTGTCATAGATGGGAGAAACTTGCTAGTACAATAGCATATTATCTTAGAGTAAAAAAACCCAACACCCATACATGAGTACATCAAGAGTGTGTGTTTGCAAATGCTATCCAGACAATATGAATTTCCATGATTGCCCATTAAATCCCATCTAGTCAAACACATTTTTGGTATTAAGCACTAGCTAGACACTTTTTTTTTTTTTTTTTGACTTCTCTAGCAAAATCTAGCAGATGCTAGATTAAGTCTGAAGACATACAGAACAATTTTAAAATTTACTATTTGGAATTGATTTTGTTTTCAATAGATTAAAATCCTAAGAAATAGTGAATTGTTCTGGTTCCATTAGGGGTTTCAACTCCAAAATAATTTTGCAATGGTACGCTCACTATGCTGAACCACTAGCATTCAAATTTAGTAGAAACAGTTCCCTGTGTTAATGTTGTCTACCAAAAAATACTGAGATTTTATATACAATCTGATTTATATAGTGAACCCTTGGGTAATACCAGGATAAATGCCTGAGAGCTCTTTTTCAGGCCCATGGATTTAGAAATTCACTCTTTTAAAAATCATATTAGGTAGTATTCTTCTGGAGTAACATTAAGCTTTTAACATTAAGCTGACTTAAAATTAAACCAAATATACAGATTCATTGATTTCTATGAAAGCTTTTGTTGGCTGGTAGCAAAGCACAATCGCAGACACCACTATATTGTTAGAAAACTCAACCTCAGCTCAGAGGACTGTCCTTGGATGCAACCTGGGTCTGTAAGGCACAACTTCAATTTCATTTTACATGTAGGGAAAGAAAACAAAAACAAATCCTGAAAGGGTTCACCTACGCTTATAACAAAAGGGAACTACAAATCCAAAGTGGCTTCAAAACCAAAGCATTCTCCTAATTTCTTTATTGTTTATGAATGTGTAGAGTACATGACTGATAACTCCCTTCAGTAGGGATACCTTAATCAGCTCAGAGGTCTTTTAAAAATTTTGTAATTAAGAAGCATTAATATCAAACTATATATTTTCTTCCATTCCTTAATAGAGAAGACATCTAAAGTGCTCAAGTTTTCTTTTGCCAATTTATCATCTGTAAAATGGCAAAAAATTGTTACATTTGCTAAAATGTAAACATTTAAAAAATATAAAATTGTTATTTGCTAAAAAGTGTGGCAAAAAATAATTTAGAGGAAGGCTACTGATTTATTTGTATTGTTCCAGTAGTCATGGGGCTCTTTTAGATGTTAATTTTTAAATTAGGATTTCAGAGTTAACGGAAATAAGATGCCAGTTGTTCAGCATGACAGCATTCACTAGAGGACCTACTGGCATCATAATAAGTTAGAGCTCCATCTCTTAATGTTTCAAGATGCTGTATTCTGCAGTTTTATTTCCTTCTTGAAAAGCAAGTAGGATGTTTGCTAGTAAAATAATTTTATTGGGAAGTACTGAAACATAATTAGTTTTTTGGATGACCCACTTGAAATGGGAATTAAGCCATTTTTACATAAGCCTATGTGGTGATATTAAACCTAGATAATCGGCTTCGATGGAAATCAAATCTTTGCTGCAAACATATAAAAATATCTAGCTGTCTTATTAGCCTACAATTCACATCAGAAAATGATCTAGACTTAAAAACGATGGGAGTTTAGAAGCTTTAAATCATATGGGAAATTTTCATATTTTTTGTTTTACATAATTGGAGCTGAACTGTAAGAGCTTTCTGAACACTTTGGGAAACAGTAATCATTTCACAAGTTTATGAAGCCACCAAAGCTGTGAAGTCATTGACTTAATTTTTGAGAGTTCACAGACAAACAGATGTAAGAAGAGGGTATTTAACTCATTTCCATACTACCGAATAGGACTCTGAGCATCTCAGAATCTTATATGAAAGAACTTAACAACTACTGTATAAATTTAATATTTCACACAGATTTTAGAAAGGCTAGAGTGGCAAATTGTAGCTGGATGAGGAAGTGAATATTTGTAATTAACATGAACTCAGGGGAATATATTTGGCAAAAAATACTTTTGCTTCCAAGTATTCTTTTGTAGTTTGTCATGATACATGCAGAACAAAACAACACCAAGTGTAAAATCATCTTTATCCTTACAAAACATCAGTATTATGGAATCAAACAATTATGCCCTATTCTGACAGCATTGTCAGAATACCACATGAATTTACTTTTCGCAGAAATCTAACAGTTTAAATAAAGAATTAAAGGTCACAATCAATAGGTGGCAACTACATTTCAAAACTAAGTGGACTGTCACATCAAGAGGTATTTTCATTAGCATGCCCATAGGGAGGAAAAGCTAAGGATGATACAGTCTGTTTTCCCTTCATATCAACTGCCTGAGTCATGAAAATACTTAGAGATGTGTTTTTTGCTTAAGTGGAGCAGGGGTGTATGCAGCCTGTCCAAAATCACTCTCTAATCTAAAAAATAACATTTTTCATCCAAAGTCTTACTGCAATCCACATATACATTCACAAGATGTGGAGTCACTGCAAAATATTTGCCACTGACAGACAAGTGTCTAATAATGAAAAAGTGTCAATAAACATATAGTCAACAACCTGCAGTAACTTAGTGATAATCACTATTCCACAATAATAAGGGACAGCCTTTCTCTAAAGTTTAAAGGTTGCACACTGCAGGTACCGCACTATGTATAGTCGGGAAGGGCAAATGTGCCTAACGGTCAAAAGACACCAATCTTAACAAAACCTGCCAGTCTGTCAGCATAGCACCGTTACTCTTTACAAATTTTAAGAATCAGGTAGCACAAGCATTTGGGAAGGGAGTTAAAAAATAAAGTCAGTGGCATAAACCAAAAAACAGTGAATGCTATGCTTGTGTTCCTAAAATGTGTAAGGAAATCCAGAAAATAACGAAATATGGTTATTCCTTTGATGTAAGAATAGAATGGCAAAGATTTTATTCAATTAAATTCACTGTAATCAGCTATGGCGAGTCTTGCAGTACAATCATCAGGGGGAAAAAAAGAGGCTTATTTGAACTATATGGCAATTCCTTTAACAACTCCTTAGTTGATATGTGACTGACAGGGACAGCAAAATTTGAGAGCAAAGCTTAAGTATATTCTGTTGAGAAAATCTGAAGCATCTCAGAGAGGTGAGGATATGGTATTGTCCTGGCTTTGAGTGAGTGGTGGAGTTTTTTGGTGGCAGGGGAGGGGGCTATAGGGGTGGCCCCCTGTGAGAAGCTTCTCGAAGCTCCCCCAGCTCCACGTCAGCTCCACTTCTGTTTGGAAAACTGAGCCCATCAGCTGTGCCTCTGCGATAACATATTTAAGGGACGTGGTGAGGACAAGTCGGACTTGTGAAGAGGAGTTGTGGCAGCTGCGTGAACACCAAGGTCAGTGGAGGAAGGGAGGAAGAAAGGAGGGGGGAGGTGTGCCGGAGCAGAGACCCCCCTGTATCCTGTGGGGAGATGGCAGGTTGGCCCCTCCCGCCACCCATGGAGATGTACAGTGGGGCAGACATTGATTTGTGGCCTGTTGTTCCTGCTCAGATCATCAAGGTTCTGTGCCCGAAGAAGGCCGGGGTCTCATGGGAAAAGGCAGCCCCACTGCTGTAATTCAGTGCTGGGAGGATTGCAGCATGCGGGGGAGTCCCACGCCGAAGCAGCTCGGGAAGGGCTGCAGCCGTGGGAGGGAATCCAGTCGGAGAGAATTTGTGGAGGACTGTCTCCTGTGAGAGGGGGACCACGACGGACCAGGGGGAAGAAGTTCCAGCAGCTCCCCCCACCAAAGATGGAAGAAGCGGCAGCACTGCCTGCACCCCTCATTCCCTGCCCCTGCGCCACTGGGGGAGGAGGTAGAGATATCGGGAGCAGAGCTGAGCCCGGGAAGAAGGGAGGGGTGGGGGGAAGGTGTTCTCAAGATGTGGCAATGCTTCTCACTGTCCTACTCTGTTATGTGTTGGTAGTGTCTGTAATAAATGTATGTTCTTTTTTTCTTCCCCTAACGAGTCTGCCTTTTGCTTGTGATCATAAAAGGGGGATTTTCCCCCATCCCAGTCCTATCTTGAACCCCAAGCCTGGGTCTCTGTCCCTTCTCATTGCCGGAGGGGAAGGGAGAGAGAGGTGCTGCATTGTGGTTGGCTGTCAATCAGGCCTAAACCACAACAATCCACAGTGAATGCCTGTCCACAAGTAGCAGAGTAAATCTGAACAGCCAGCCCCATGAAATGGGACAAGCATTGTCTGCCACCTCTGGCTTCAGCAATCTCCTCTTTTGCCCCAGCCCCAGTTCTCTTCAGACCCACCTCTTAGTTGATTCAATGTTTTACCAGTGTCTTACTATGAAACAACACAATTTTCTTCCCCCGACTCCCTCACTAGTTTTCTCTTAGGTTGAAGTGCTAATTCACCTCACAGAAGCTCAAATAAGTGCTGGACATGATGCAAGAGGAAGTGGTGGGAATACACAGCTGATAGCAGAAAACAAGGTCAGTCAGCATTTACCCTGCATCAATTCACCGTTGGGACTAGAGTCTCAATACTCAATCAGAAAGCTGGTCAACCAGTAGATGTCACTGGGGGGCCATTCCAAATTTTGAAAGAAGACAAGGTACATAAATATGTGAGACTATTTTTAATGAGCAGTTTGATTAATTCTACCTTAGGCTGGCTAACAATAGGGCATAAAAAGCTCTTTCAAAGCTGTAATAAACAAAATCTTATTGAAAGTGAATGAATTAAGAAAGGTAAAAGCCAGACAAGACCCAGAGCAGTCTCTCAGTAACAACTTCCAAATGCACACTATAAAATCATGTGTTTCCTACTCATTATAATGAGAATTAAGAGAATTTAAAAATACGTATATTACAGGCTTCATTTAAAAAAAAAAAAAAAAACAACAAACAACTGTTAACATGGCATGAATGAATCAAGTTCAAACAATGCTTTAAACTTTATACTTTACTTCTTACTAAGGGGCTGTCCTCACTTTTTTTCCCAAGAATAAAGGCTACTGTAACTTTCCAAAATGGATGCCTAGAACAAGTTAAATGACATAGCTGTAGAGCAGGATCAACAAATGCAGGTTGTTGAAATACTAATTTTTAAAGCACGCAAACAAAATGTTGCATTAGTTCCCCATAGCTTTTTTCAAAATCTTTTTTTTCATCTGAATTTTCATTCCTCTTACTGTAGCATTTGGCAGGATTCACAAACAGCAATGATTGTTCAGCTGTTTTTTCTTTTTTTTTTTTTAACTCTCCTTTTCTTCTTGGAGGTGTTTAACAGTCAAAACTGACTGATAACATCTGTCAATCAGCCAGGTGTAACTGTACCTCCTTCTGATTTTAACAGCGTGAGGTGGAATCTGGAACTCCCATCATCATGTAAGAAATCTGTACAGGAGAAATAAGATAAAAGTGAAAATAGCCTAAAACTAGGTATTTAGTCCTAAGAAATAGGCAAAAGAATATCAATGCCACTATGTTAGCCCAACCTATTCAATTGCAGGGGCTGAGAAGCAATTTTAGAATGGTTCTCGTGGGCCATGAGGTAGCTCTGCAGGTGTGGTAGCCAGCATCTCTTCATCACTGTATGTGGTGGCACCACTCCAAATACCTGTTCCTATGGAGACGCACTTGACAGCAAGGCTCCTGTACCACTGTGTCCTCCTCCAATATGGGCATAAAGGCTAATGATCCAAGTACCTGTTTGTTCTGGGCTCCTGCTGCCTGAGCAGCCACTTGTCATCTCCTCTGATGCAAACATGGTGGGTGGAGACGATTATCTGATAGGCCAACTCTGTGTGACTAGTTAGCCTAGCCTGTTTAATTAGACCACCACTTTGGCCTAGTAAGTCCTTTGCAATCTCCTTACTGGTATCTTTAAACTTGCTTAGATTTTCAGGAAGAAGCATCCCAGTCTCTGAAATGTTACGCTACCACTGTGTTTTGCCACACTGCACTGTATATTGCTTACATGGGAATTGTTTCAGGGATCCTTCATGTAAAGTACTGCCTGATCATATTATCTATGTGCTTTTACTTTAAGATATTTATTATGAAAATTTTCAAAACATTGATCATTGCTACATTAGAAAACAGAAGGTCATGGCAGATTGCTGTATTAGGTAAACAGATGACACTAATCAATGAAACTTAACCAAATTGCAACCATCCATTCCTGACGAAGGAAAAAACAACCTGACCCACCATGTAAGTAATACAACTGAGATGTACTGAAATCAAACCTGATCCTGCAATCTGAAGAACATAAGTTGGTGTTCAGGCACCTCTGTATAGATTAGCTTACTAGGTTGAGGTCTTTTTTCTCCATTGGCTTTTTCTAGTAATGCTTGATACAATTTAGTTTTAAAAAGCAATTGCACTCTATGCTGTACATAGGTGCTAAAATATGCACAAGACATACTTAACTATTTATACATATCTTTTTGTTGCATCGTGTGGTAAAGGAGTATTATTTCAGGCATAGGTACAATTGCAGTGGTAATGAAGTGGAGTGGGGGAGATGTGCAATACTGAAGCTTCCCGAGTGTGAAAGCAGACTGAAGTGATGGTGTCCTCTGTAGTCTCTCCCTCCAAACAGAATGTCTCTACAGATAAATTCACACCTGAATATAAATGTTGTTGCCATTTACAAGATCCCATTTTCTCCTGCTGGATGTTTTGAAGGATCTAGCCCATGCTGCTTCATCTGCACTGCAATATCAAACAAGTAATCGTAACACTCACACCTAAAATTAAAAGGAAAAAAAAGTGAAATGTAAAGTAGGGCTCAAGTCTTACCATGTTTTATGGAAATAGTTTTCTTCCTTAAGCTTTATATCACCAATGCAATGGTCTGACTTGACAGCTCCATTATCATTTATTCCCATTGCTGCAGTATGGAAAGTAGCCAGCATTTTTGCTACATGATCCTGATTTGCTGCATTTCCATCAGCAAATGAAAAGTAAATTCCAAAAATGGGACTAGGGAAGACTACACAAACAGTACTGGCAGATGTCATGTAAAAGCAGAGATTGCTTCCAGGTTTCATATGAGGAGAGTCTTGTTCATATGAAAGGGAAATATTGGCAACCCTATCAGCCAGCATTGATATGAAAGGAAAATCAAGCAGTGGAACCATGGATGAACACACTCCCAGAAGCTCTCGATACATTCAGTGAGGCCAGAACTTAGTGTTCTGAATCATTGTCCACGGTTTGGAAACACACATGACATTAAGGTCATAAAGATTTTGAGATAGAATGGAAAAATATACCGTATTCCTAAATTGTACTCACATGGTTTTGGCTTTTTCCCATGTTTCTCCCCATACATAAACTCCATGACGTCTGACCAACACAGCACAAGAGTCTGGGTATTTTTCCATTGCACGTGCCATTCTTTCCTTGAGATCCTTCTCTTCTGGTGTATTCTCAATAATGGGAACCACTAGTGTATCATCATATCTAAAAGAAAAATTAATGTATTTTAAAAACCGCTGTGTTTGGATGTATGAAGCTTTTCCCTAAGAAAGAGACTGTGCAAATATGTTAACAAATTCTCAACACTAGTGATGTTATGATCTTTTCTTGTGAGTTATGCTGTAAATAAGAACTCTCAGGAACATCTTTCACTCCCAAATGTATGATATGCTGGCAATACCTGAGCTACACTTGAGGCACAAAAAGAAAATAACACTTTAATGTATTAGGTGTAGCTGTTCACGTATCACTTTGTAGTTGGGTCCCTTTAGAACTTTTTCAGACTCTCATCATCCTGTATTGGCATCACCTACAAGCTTTATCTCAGATTAAATTATTTAAAAGAATCACATCATGAAGAAGGAAATTAAGTTGTTTTCTGGAGATTACAAAAAAAATTAATTTAGGTAGTCCAAAAAGCCCCTGGAAATAAGATTGTCCTGCTAAGGCATATAAATAGAAAGCAGTCAACACATGAAAAATAAATTCTCTGTGATGGAGTCATTGGTGGGCTGTATGTGATCTTGAGAGCCTGAGAACCCTAGTTCCAAAGACAAGATGATGCATGTTACTCAGTGGAACCTGCCTACGAGTTTCTTCTGAAGGAGGACTGGGATATTTGGCATTGTTTGAACCTTAATTAACACTGGCAGAAACTTGTTTAAATAGTTTTAATAAGTCCCCAGTTCAGGTTCAGATTTATCATTGAGATCACATAGATATTTCATGAGTTGATGATAGTAGTATTTACTTTTATAAAACACAGAGAGAAATAATGGTAAAAATAATACAGCTTGTACTTCAAATCAGATATTCAGAAAATTAAAAAGTCTCATACCTTACAGTTTTTAAAGCTGATGCTTTTGCTTTTCCAAGGAAGTCTATCAAAATAGTGAATGAAGAAAGTTGTTTTCTGTAGGTTTACTTTGACTCTTACATATTCTGATCACTAAAATTAGATTTGGAGTGTTTGCTACTAGTGAGGTCAAATGAGCTAAAGGACTGGTTTCCTAGGTTCTGCCTTCTACTTGGACGTGACTTTGGAAGTAGGTATAAATACCATAACTGATTCCTAATCATAACCATAAACTTTTTATCAATAACTAATATCTATAAAACCCCAAGAACACTCTGAATGAGTTAATTACTTGATATCTCTTTAGTTTTATTGAAATATTAGCAACCTACATTTAGCCAGACCTTCCTATAAAACACCTTGGGACAGTCTGAGACTTTCAAAGCTATTTACTACAGATCTAGTTCTCCTTCTACTGATGTCAAAGATAAAACTATTCTGGCATCACTGAGATCACATTTAGGCCAACAAATACTTCTGATTATCCTATCTGTAGCATTTTCTTGGATAGCTTCCAGAAAAGGTTTATGTAATTAGAAACAACGTATTGTCAATCCCTTTTTTGCAAGACCCATTCTGCAGTACTGAATTACTTTTTAATTCAATGGGGAGCCTTGTGTAAGGCAAGATGGCAGAATCAGTCTAGTATGGACAAATATGTGCTTAGGAATCATGTAGTGTGGAGCTCTGATTTCTACGTTTTTTCTGGTAAGTGAACAGGATGACATAGGAAAACTTGGGAGATATGGAACCCAATAAATACAATGTCTCCTCATTAACATTTAGGAATGTTTGAAAATTGAAATGCATATCCAATAAGGAAATTTCTTGTGGACTTTTTTAAAAACAAGTGTTGTTAGACAATCAGTATAAGGGGTGTCTTTTGCCACATTAAAAATACAAATGCTAATGCTGACAAGAAGGTAAACCTGGCAAGTCAACCAAAACTGAAGAAAATATGCCTGCACATAAAATCACACACCAGACACATGGCTTGATCCTTTGCCAAAGGGCAACAGTTAGTTACAAAAATTAACATCAAAAAGTGGAAAGAATTTAGCATTTCAATTTTTCATCTAATTGTCACACATTATATAAATGTTGTTTGCAGATCCCAATTCAACACTCTGTGGGTAGAGTCCTCAAAACAAGTCATCACACATAATTTGGAATAACTCAGCACTTACCTCAGAGCTCATTCTTGAAAAGTCATAACATTACCTTTAATGAGCTGTTTATTCTGAATTTTCTTTCAAAGTCTGTCAAGTAAAATCTGAAATCCTCTACTCTCTTAACATGCCCTAAACTAGCACAGGCAGTGATATGTGAATTCCACCCAAAAGCAGTTTGCACATTACCAATCCAACCTAATGTTAGTTGACTCCAGTTTCAGCTTAACATTGTATAGATGTGTTAACATCTCTGTTCTTATTTGTCAGCACATAGCTCTTTATTTGGTTTCTTTCTGTAGCTCAACAGACCACAGTAGCCTTGACATTAGAAGATTTTCTCAGATCTCTTCCATAGTCTTGAGGCCTTCTTACAGAAGGCCAATGACTAATTTATTCCAGAGGTCTTTTTACTTCTTATTCCTAATACTTTATATTACACACTTTCAACACACCTAACTCAAATGACTTGTCATATACTTATATTGGTGAAAACAAATGATCAAATGTATTAAAATATAGAGGAGTACCGGTAATAACCTCCTGAAGTACACTTCTGGATTCCTTTTATCATCTCCTGATGGGTAATACTGAACTCACTCCCTGGGTAAAGAAGGGTTGCCATAACAGCAGCCTTGGAATGAGTGTGGATAACTGCACCTGCCCCTAAGAACAGAAAAAGAAGAAAAAAATATATTTTTGGAATTACTTTTAAAATGTGACTATTAAGAAAACATTTTTCACTCACTTGATTCATTTCCTTTGGCTAGGCATCTTAGCAAATGGTGATCTGCTGTATTATAGTTAAAAATATACAGGAACCTAAATAAGGGTATGAGATAATTACTCATCTATAAAGGATAATTATGGATTGACTTAAGACACTAGTGTTAACTTTTAGTTAGTGACAAATTACAGTGCAGAAATTCAAGGAGAAACACTACTTGTACATTTCTTTACATACTGAAATGACTGAAACACTCTAGCAATTTTATCAGAGTTCTGAGATTGTAAGGAATTCCCAATTTCTGAGATGGAAGTTTAAAGACTTATACTTTCTTTTTATGCTAGTACTCTTCTTTGATTATCCACAAATCCTCTGAAGAAATATTTATCATTATCTTATTGTGTTATGATAGGTAGACAACAATTATAATTTAGTCATAAAGTTGCAATGTTGCAAAAAACATTAAATGACTTTTCCTCTGGCACACATGTAAGCTTCTTGTGCAGGAAGGTCAGAAGAGACTCCATAAATCCTTTCTAAAGTAACAGATGTAAATCTTACATGACAGCAAAAGCTCTCCATCTGCGAAAGGAAAGTTTAATACATTTTTCACCTATCCACAATGTATAAACTTTGATCACAGCCAATGGTTGTAAAAGGATCTAAAACTTAGTTGCTGAATAGGCAAAACTACTGGTATAAAACTGCTGTAAATCCCCCAGCTCCTCCCGCAACCTACTAATATACTGCACTAAAAATTAGTGCTGAAAAGATGATCACAGGTATAGCTACATGAGAAGATTAAAATGTAAATTGACACTCACAGGATGTTACCACAGATTACATTCCATGGTACATATTCCTTTGCAAAGCAATTTATTTTGTACATTTGTATTTATTTCATTGTAATGTCCATGTATAAAGAATATGCTATTGAATATCAATTTTGCGTATGTATATACACAGTGTTTCAAGTCATGGCTGGATTAAAAACATTTGGTACGCACCTCTCATAGTGTAGGCATTCATAAAAAGAGGTGTGCACTGGCTTTTCTTTAGTTTCTTGTGTGGTGGAGGACCACTGATGTCCTGTTCGTTCATGTCACAAACAAACATATCTTCTGGCTGCAAGAAAGAAGAAACTATTTTGAGCTGTGATGACCCAAATAGTTTTGCTTTCCTTGAAGGGAGACAAATATATATACTATATATTTAATATAGAAAGTGATTTTAACTTTGTAAAAGTGCTGTAACATGCTGCATTTATTCTAACTTCTAATACTATTTATTGAATACTATTTATTGTGTATTGTAAATTAATATTAGGTACTCTTTTTATTCAGACTGCTGCCAAGCAGATACTTGTAAAACTAAAATTTTCTTAAAAAGGAGACAGCATGCATGTAAATAAGAGCACAGATCAAAAGGAAAAGTAGTAATTGATTCAAAATGAATCAAAATCAAGAATGTGGATGTATTTTTTCTTCCCCCCCTGCTTAAAGAACCGACAAAGGACATTAATTGAACCTACATACAATATATTTAACTTGTAGAACGATTTTTATAAACCTTGCTTTTAGTAGCTTTACATGAATGTTACCTCTGCATCAATCAGATACTCATAATAGTACAAAGAATTGTTCAGGGCAGCAATAAAACTTTATTCTTTAATGTAATTTTAAAAATCAGCAGGAAATAGAGTTGCAAGAGATTTCCTTACTCACTGTGCTCAATCCACTGCTACTGCCAGCAAAGAACAGACCATCATCGTCTTGCCCTGTTAGGCCTTTGCCTGACTTCTTTGCTAACATCCCCAGTGAGCACTGCTGTGAAATCCCAAGTTTCTATGAGTGATGAGATTCCTTTCACTTCTCATTGTATTTACTCTCAGACCTATAAAACAACAAATCCTTTCCACATATTCTATTCTGGGGGAGTTTCTGCTTTCATAAAGTAGTTATAATTTACCATTCTTCCCTCCAGTTATATTTTGCATTTTTGCATTTTTTTGGTGACAGATAGACAAGGTCACCTTTTCACGGGGAGAGCCCATCTATTTACTGAGAATATCAAGACAAAGATTTGTAATCACTCAAATTAAAATAAATAGAGATGAGGTGCTAATGCTTAATTATGTATGTGCCACACTAACTTGAAACTGTACCCAGATGGCTATAAAGCCATTCAAGCTTGACAGAATAAATCTGGACTTGAATAATGTTCGAATCTTACAGTATTTTGTGTTAATTTAAAGCAAAGAGATCATCAAGACTAACTTACACTGGCCACTGAAACACGTCAGCTTGCTATATTAGTGGAGTACTGGACAAAACCCTCAGTTGTTTCAATAGGGCAGTCAATAGTAAAACAAGTTTCTAACTTTACATAAGGAAATATGAAGCTCTAAACAAAGGTACTTTCATCCACCTCAAGATGAGCTCCGAGGTAAAAATACAGTTCAACGTACCTGTATTCTTTCCTTCTGGACTCCTGAAGGAGCGATATAGATTTCATTCCTAAGAAAAGTTACAGACAGGGAAAGTCAACAAACACAGGGCTGTTCAATTGCATGGTCATTAGAACTCTCATTCACTGAAAAGGAAATAGCAAATCTAGACCCTCATAATTTAATATCTTTCTTACTCCTTCCATAGACTGACACGTAGATATTTTCAAAATAACTCTAACTTGCAGGGGTACAAAACTGTGCTTTCAATTTGCCAAGAGATCTGAAACACATGTAGGAAGTGCAGCCTTATTTTTCCTACAAAGAAAAACACACACCCTCCCCCTGCAATAATTCTAAACTCAAATCCCCAGAATTCCAAAGAAAAATTGAATAAGAGAAATTGCAAGCAGATCCTGTTCTGGGACAAAACAGGTGACAAAATTATTACTTAAAAATCCACAGACTACCAATAGTAGTATTCTACAGTGTATATACTTCTGTGTTTTGGTAAAACCATGTAGTTTAGGCTTTTCATGCATTCATATATATATTTATACTGATAAAAAGATAATACTAATTCAGTGCAATTAAACAACTGAAATTCAAGCAGAAGTGCACCACTTCTTGCAAAGTTTACATGAAGAAAAACTATAAAAAATGATTTAAACTAAAATTATATTAAGATGGTATCTGAAATAACTTCAGTAATAGCAAAACAAACCCCAGATTATCTCTTTCAATTGTAATCACTATTTGGTTTCAACAGTAACATACTAAATTCAGGAGCACAGAGACATCTAGTGAATAATTAGTCAAGTTACAGATACATTTCATACGGACCACAAGATGTTTATATTTCTGGACAAGAGCACTTAGAAGAGCAACAAAGCTGTTGAAGGGTCTGGAGCACAAGTCATACAAGGAGCAGCTGAGGGAACTGGAGGTGTTTAGCCTGGAGGAAGGGAGGCTGAGGGGGGACCTGATCGATCTCTACAACTACCAGAAAGGAGGCTGTAAGGAGGTAGGGGTCGGTCTCTTCTCCCAAGTAATGAGGGATAGGACAAGAGGAAACGGCTTCAGGCTGCACCAAGGGAGGTTCAGACTGGATACTGGGGAAAATCTCTTCACTGAAATGGTTGTCAAACATTGGAACAGGCTGCCCAGGGAAATGGTTGAGTCACCATCCCTGGAGGTGTTTAAAAGACCTGTAGATGTGGTGCTTAAGGACATGGTTAGTGGTGGGCTTGGCAATTTTATATTTACAGTTGGACTCAATGATTTTAAGGGTCTTTTCCAACCTAAATGATTCTATGATTCTAACGCTTCCAAAAATACAACTGTTAAGATGATATACTCTTTGCAGTATTAAAATGGCTTTACCATATTTGTAATTTTTAAAATTCATGAATTAACACTGCCAACACTGAATTAATTTAGTCTTAACTCCTTTGCATGAGCAAGATGATTGAGAGTGCTACACATTGAAAAATCAAGTGGTAATTTGGTTACTAACAAAAGATGTGTTTTTTCTTAAAACATTTTTTTTTCTTTTTTAGAAATTAATCAGAAAAGGAAAATCTGATGACAGAACACAACTTTTGAAATACAGGAAGCCTGACAAAGAATTCTAGAGCCATTTTTAATATGCTATCCCACGCACAAATTGGCATTTTTATTCTGAGTAGCTGATGTGAACTGCACGGTGAGTAATACTGATTAGGATCAGATGGTAAGACCAGTTGTTAAAATTTCAATCAAATTTCAATTGTTCTTTCACTATTTCCTATGTAACAATTCTAAACCAGTCTGATTTCTGTCTCATAGTTACTGATTTTGAATCACAGCTACTGTACTGCAGGTATAAAACAGTACAGCCACGCACGCAGATTACTATTCCTACACCACATACAATATTGTATTTTGGTGTAGTTTAAGCAACCAAGTTATAGAGCTGCTGAGGAAAATTGTACTACTATGTTAGTGTATTCTCTGTTGATACCATCTGTCTTGCCACAACCAACATGAATTCCACTGAAATGATGAACAAGCTATATTTAGCTACTGCTGAGAAATTAGTGCTAGAAAGATCTTTCCATAGACAAAGAACTTTAAAAACAACCATTAACTCTCTCATCATTCCTCTCAAAATTATTGTTGTTGCTTTGCTTGCAAAATCAAGCAGAGAAGTGAAATAACCTGCACAAGCCATTAGAACAACACAAATATTAGCATTTAGAACCCTTACTTCATCTATGTATCTCATATATTTGAACAGCAATAGCTGTTTGTGTTTGTGTGCAAGTGTATGTCAGAAAAATGAGAGATCAGACACTTTCAATTTAAGAGTGTCACAACACCCTGTGACTGGGGACAGAGTTTCAGGCACTGTGCAAGGCGTTTTGCAGAATGAGGACTCCTCTTTTTTTCGGTGGCCACTGAGAGGAGCTGTGCCTCCATTAAAAGCTTGGAAAGTATGAATAGGGGGAAACAGCAAATTCAAAAGCAAATTGGTGCTCCTTACTAGTGGATACACACTAAAAAATGTTTTGCTGTTACCTGTCCTGCTTTAATTATATGTTAAGAATATCTCCTTAGAAATTATCTCAGTAGAACAGTAATTACATTCTTAAAGGAAACATCTTGCCTGCAAAATGTTAGGGTGGGATTCATCTCATCTAACCACAGGAATTTGGAAGCCACGTGCCTGGTGTAACCCACTCTAAATTTCACAGTCAATGAAGTGAAAAGGGGTAATGCATTGTTTCTTAAGGACAATTCATCTACCTTAAACAAAGATAGGAAAAGGACAGAAAAAAGTCGCTCTCTGAAGTTGGCTCTCTCCGTTGAAGGGACTGAAATGATTAATTCAGACCAGCCACCTCCCTTCTATATGGGTAAATTTGTTGTACCATTCATTTCCTCCTCTAGCTTCTTGTTCACTCTTGACTTTCAAACATTTTTCATGGAACTGAAATGCCCTCAACCACTACTAAACACAGCCACCTTCTCTCTAACCATCACATTCTTTCTTCCATTTTTACTTACCCATGTTTCAAGCTGATTCCTCCACCAGTTCCTGTTACCCAGTCTAAACCATAAAACAGTCTACAAAGCTCTGGGATAAGATTTCTTGGATGTAACTTCTCCTAAAAACAAAGAAATAAATTAAAAAAACCATCAGAAACACCACAAACCTAAACATTTAAATTCTGAAATTGTGTTTAAAGGGCTAGCAATTTCATACTGCAGTACAACACTAATTTATGGTTATTATCTTCAGTTACAAAATGACTGTGTGTTTGCACAATGCCCTTTACACTTTGCAGATGCCATTCACACCTCGAACAAACAAACAAACAAAACCCCCAAATAAAATTAATGTCTGATTATCCTTCACAGGAAAGGTTTCATCTCAAATTTATTCAAGTGCAGTAGCCCAGAGGTATTACACCTGCAAGACTGTCATAGACTATTGTCATCAAAAAATTAAAAATAAATGCATCTAACATTATCAATTGAATCAGTTTTCTGTAGGCTTATTTCTGATGATTTACAAATTTCAGTAGAACAGACTCTATTAGTTCTGTTATATATATACATATCAGTCAAAAATACAATAGAAAACATAAGCAAATTACTTGATGAACTTCACATTCTTAAATTTTTGCAATGTGAGATTACCTCACATGCAGTTTAGCCAGAATTTGAATATTTCTTTCAGAAGGAAATAAAGTTCTTAAGTTCTTCCATATTCCATTGTTTACTACATCAATAAATATATCTGTATCTATCTATTAGCCAAGAGTATCTGTAGTATCAGAGATTCATTCATAGCTAATCTAAACCAGAACAGGTTTAGCTTTACAGTACAGGACAGAACTATTTATTGGATATCCTAAACATTACTCTGCACTGAATGTATAAAACTAAGAAAGCTGGACCCAGCAGGTATCAGTCTTTGATAAACGAGTACTACACTGGAAAATCAGAAAGTTTTAATGTTGGAATCATTTACACAAGAAATATAACCAGAATACACAGAGAAAACTGTGAGACGCTACTTTTATTCATGCTGTATGCTTGAATTTATGCATTTGCATGTTGACTTCAGTATTTCTTTTAGCTTATCAGAGAGAATAAAAAGCCAAAGTCCTCCCCCACTTACTTGTGTAAAAATCGTATGTGCTTTCACAAAGATCCTGATACAACTGAACCCATCTAGTAAGGAATTAAACAGTAAAGAAACAGAGCAATACTATTTATGTCAATTTATCTCCCCGGAGTGGGGTGAGATTTCTACTTACATTACCACAGTAATACAACTGTGCTTGTTTTTTATATATGGGTGACAGAAATAAGCAATTAAGCAAATAGATGTCCTGCCTGCTCTTAATTTTGCTCCAATTACTTACAGTCTCTTCTAATATATTAAAAAATCATCTGTTCATTCAAGCGATTGAAACAAGACTCTAACCAGCACTCCTAGAAACATATGTACAAAGTTTGGTAAAGCACCATGAACCTTCATCAGGTCACCTTACCTGAAACAAATAGAATAGCATATACAAGAGTACATGAAATAAAAAGACCCCAGTTCAAATAAGTAAACTTCTACATTTACAGTGAAAAATATCTGAAATCTGCCCCATTCACACAGCTGAAAATGAAACCACTCCTTTCCATGACTCTGAAACATACTGTGAATCTGAAAATATTAACGCATGTGTTCTATGTTTACAAATACAAACCAAGCACACGCTATGTGTAAATTATGGGTCCCTGTTTTGTTGTTCCGATTTTTTTTTATACAAAAATTAATGCTGTACATAATTTTATCTACCTGTCATAAAACAGTCCCACAGTATCTTGTTCTGACTCTTACTCAAAATGACATCATTGTCTATTCCTAAACTATGTACTACACCACTATTTTTCATTTCAAAGAAAAATTATGTCTCTTCTACTTTTGATGGAATAAGCTTATATTAAACAGGTTTAGATTGCTTTTATTGAATGTACACAGCCATAAAAACTCCCCAGATTATAACACTCCTACAGTTGTTTTGTACTTTCCCTGCCTGATGAAGCTAGACATTTACTGCAAAATTCATATTCTTGGGAGAACATGAGCGCTTTTCGCCACTTTAAATTGTTAAAAAGTATTTTTTAAAGTTCAAGTTCAGAAGCTACTTTCATCAAGATCATATGAAAATAATCAAGGAACTTTGACTATTTTTCTGTAGAATTCAGAATTATAAACCAATCCTCAGAGTTTAACAGCATCTTTCCAAGATCAGTGGATATGGATTATAACCATAAACTATCTAAAGAAAAACATGACTGTATTTCATGTTTTAAATTACTGATAATAAAAATGACAGTTCTTTCCATAACTAAAAAAGTATACTTGCTACAATTTGCCTGGGAGTAAACATGTGTGAAAGCAGTAGGCAACTCAACAGGATTACTTTTTGTCAAATCTCAATTAGCAGTACTTTTAAATTTGATTTTTAAACCGAAATACATATGTCACTGGTTACCTCTTCCGTCACATCTCCAACTCAGGATCTGACCCATTAGTCTTCTGATACAACTAACATGAACAATTTAGCTTCTTTGCTGCTATGCTGTTACTATCTTAGCCTAAGTTTCTACATACTGTTAGGTATAAAGGAAAACGCCACAAATTTCTGTGAACTAAAAGAAGTGATTGATTTTTCAATCCATTAAATTATTATTTTGAAAATAAATTTGCTGGTAAATTCCTAAACAGAAACTGACTGAAACTATCAACTGAAAATTTAGAATATTTCTAGCAATTAAATATTTTCCAAAAAATTATTATTGTTTTCTGCAAGGCTGTGGTTGCCCAAGGAAAATTAGCTTTTTCCTATTTTATTCAAATTACTGTACCTAATACGATTTAAAAAACAAAACAAAACAAACCCACCCTCCCAACTGAAAAACCCAGAAAACAATGTGGATCTAACACAAACGAAATCAAGGTACACCCAGGCTACTTGTGGACCAAACACATTTGTAAATGTTTTGGGGATAATTTTCAAAGGAAGCAAAACGTGGATGTTTTAAGATATTATAATAAATAGTGCCTGAAATACGTATCTCCTCATAAATTTCTTAGAAATCATGTATTTTACTCAGAAATAAGCACAGATTACATAGATGAAATCATACCACTGGTATTTCATACAGATGAGGTTTCTTTGAATAGTCACCTAGTGTTAAGTTTTATGTGGCAAGAGATTTGTGCTACACTGTATACATAAAGTGAGAAAAGTACCTTTAACAAAATAGTAGATTTTTTAAATCTGTCTTTAACATAGAAATGGCTCAAATAAACCAAAATAGCAAAAATAACGTCATGATCCTTTCAAAAAGTTTACTTTCTACAACACCTTCACCACCATACAAGGATTCTATAGTGCAAAATGGTGTTTTATTAGGTGAGAAAAGAGATAATTGTGAGGAGGAGATAGGAAAGCAGTGTGGTGAGGATTCATACTCTGCTTAAAAGCCTCAGAGTGTCAATTTTTATAGCAAGTGCAGACCTCCAAATGAAATTGATCATTTATAGTGTGCCTTTTTTGTTTAGAATTTTTTTTTATTGCAGCAATTAGAATCTTTTAGGGTTTTTTTTTAATGACAAGTGATTAGCTGTTCTGCTGCTCTACTTAGTCATTTATGCCCATGAAAGGACATTTCCAAGAGAAACTTCTGTTCAGCAGCAGGAACTCGCATTAAGGAGGGTATTCTGTCAACACCCAGAGAATAAAGAAAACAAAGGCAAAAAATAGGTAGCACGTACCAAAACTGGTAGTCAGGTAGTTACTTAATGCCAATACCTTTGCTGAAACATTAAGAACAAAGTGCTGTTCTCTCCCCCTACCCCGATACCACCGTGACTCTAAGGCTGAAGACTGAGAGATTGTTGATGGTCTAAAGACAGACCATAAGGTTTAAGCAAAAGGAAAATGGAATTTTGTGAGCCCCTGAAGATTGACTCCCGGCCCTTAGAATCACAGCAAGCAGAGGCTTTAACGCAGCCTCTCTGAGCAGACAGACCACTTTCATCCCATTGCAGTTGCTAAAGGGGGCTGCAAGCCACACGAAAATGCTTCCCATTGGTGTTGGCCTTGCAGAACCAGGGGTGGGGAGGCAGTGGCAGCACAGGAGGTACAAGGCAGCAGCAGTGGTTGTGAGGCAGGATGACAGGGAAGGTGAAGTGATGGAGATGGCAGCCTGGGGTAAGTCTGACAAGGTTTGGAAAACCTCAATGACAGAGAGTCACAAACTCCTGAGGCAATCTGTTTAACTGTCCCAGGTTAGAAATATGTTCCTAATGCTGAACCTAAACCTTGACTGCTGAAACTTAAGCTTGTTATCTCTTACCAAACAGTTACAGATTTAGAGATGTTCTTCCCTTTCATCTCTGTGATGACATTTTACATATTAAGACAAGCCCATTTACTCTCTTTTTTTTTTTTTTTTTTTTTTTTCCTTTTTTGACTAAGTAGATTCTTTCCCTCTTTCTTGACAAGCCACATTATCTAGTTTGCTGACGATTCTCATCTGTTGCCGGTCCACACTGGTTTTGAGGCTTGGGTTGCTCTCTTGACCAGCTCTACTTACAGAAAAGACCAGTATCTCAAACCTCACCAAGGTGAAACTCCCGCATCCTCTAGCACGATATCTGCTGTTCCGTTTGAGGGAGCACGGCACTGCTGACTCATGTTCAGGTTGCGATGACTTATAGTAACGAACAGCTACAAAACTACAAAAAACCCCAAACAAGCAAACACCAAAACACCACCCCGAGTTATCATAAATAAATAAATAGGGCCACAAATCCCGTAACTGCATGCCCGCTGTCTCTCCTCGGGGCCCCAGCAGTCAGTCCCTCCCCGTCGGAGAGCGAGCGAGTGAGCGAGCGGTGGGTGGATGGGTGGGTCAGTCGGTCCGTCCGTCCTGCCGGGCCTCCCGTCCCTTTAGCGCCCACGCGTCCCTTCAGGGACAGCCGCCGTGGACGAGGTCTCATTACCTGCGCGTTGCTGCGGTCGCTGGCGGAGGCCGCCATGGCGCCGGTCGGCCGGCGAGCGCGGGTCCTTCCGCGGGGCTCGCACCAGCGCCTGCCCGCCCCGGCCGCTGGGGCATCGGCCCGACCGAGGCAGCGCTCCCCCAACACCCCCCCACACACCCCTTCAGGTCGGGAGGGCAGAAAAGCGTCAGCAGCGGGAGTAGCTGGAGAGGAGCCGCGGGTGCGCCCCGGGGGCGGATAGGCAGGCAGGGCCGAGAGGTGCGAGCGCGTCTGTGGTAGGTATGTGCCCGTACCCGGGGCGATAGGGCTAGCCAGGTCCCAGCAAGTGCTGTGGGAGGGCCTGCCGCTGCGCCAGGCGATGGCGGAGGGGGACGAAAGGCTGCGGAGCAAGGGGCAGCGGTGAAGCCGTTCCCCCCCCCCTGAGGCGGCTCGGAAGAGGGGGGGGGGAAGGGGGCGTGCCTGTCTTTTTTTCTGCTCAGGCAGTGAGAGAGGCAGCCCCGGTGCCGGTGAGGGCAGGGACGGGAGGAGATGCAAGATGGCGGCTTCCTTGTGGCTGAGGAGTGGCGGAAAGGGGTCGGCGGGACTGCTGCTGTGGGGGCAGTCAGCGTTGCGCGGTGCCGTGGCTTTCCCCGGTCGAGGAGGCTGGAGGCGTCTGCACGGGACCCGAGAGCTGCTGGGTGAGTGGTGGGCTGGATCCTGCACTTTTCGTCGTTGGTTGATGCCTGTGCGGTTGGCCTGCTGCAGGGGTGTGTGGAGGAGCTGCGGCACTACGTAAGGGATGGAGGTTGGTGGTGCGAGGGGAGAAGTAAAAGCTGTGCAAGGTGGTGGGGAAGTGGGAGTGCCTGGTGTTATCGGGTAGGTGTGTAGGGTGGCAAGGCCGAGCAGGGCCGTTGGTGTATTGAGCAGGAGAAACTGAGTAATAACGACCGATTGGGTAGCAAATGGGAGGCTGTGGAGATGGCGTAGTTTGGCAGAGTGGTGTTCGGTTTGGTCTCTGGAGGTACTGGAAGTACATCAGGAAGGGTATGGGCTGAGGGGAGAGAATTCAGAGAGAGGCGTCAGAATTATTAAAGGTCTAGAAAATGTGGTCATTGAGGGAGAATGAACTGGAGTCTAGAGAGGAAACTACATTGATGGGAGATTAGGCCTTCAAATAGATAAATATTTTGTTGTGGATAAGGAAAAATATTTACAATTGAAAATAGGTAAGTGTTTTCTAAGTGTAAGTATAGTTAAGTACTGAAAGAGAAAGGTTTTGGATTTGGTGGGTTTTTTTCAGTGTTTAGAGATTCCACTACTGTTCTGTGATTTTACTATTCTACAAGTAATCCAGTAGCTGGAGAAGGGCATGGAAGCTATATTTTATGTAATTTTTTTCGTTTTTAAATGGAGAAATGGAGTTTGAATTTATTAATTGCATGTCGAGCATACATAGAAGTCAACGTATGAGGTTATGGCAACAGCAGTTCAAGATACTTTTTCTCTTCTCAGGAGTTCATTGCTGCAGAATTACTAGGCAGGTGTTCTACTTACCTTCCATATTTCATCTGTCTCTAAGAGATGTGGGAA
This sequence comes from Tyto alba, assembly GCF_018691265.1. Taxonomy (NCBI): domain Eukaryota; kingdom Metazoa; phylum Chordata; class Aves; order Strigiformes; family Tytonidae; genus Tyto; species Tyto alba. The sequence continues at coordinate 243,407 of NW_024881280.1, forward strand.
GAGTTTTGGATGCCCAAATTAAATGTGATCTTTTTTTTTTCCCCAAGTTGATCTGTTAGTTACAACTTGTGAAACATTTAAACAATAATCAAGTGCATTGCTATTAGGTGCTGGTGTGATAAAATACCCAAACTCTGTTTTTTTAAGTGCACTTATAAAGAAATGAGCTCTAGTTAACCCTGTGTAATAAAACTATGTGTGTTGTACAATAAAACTCAGTAGTAGTTTAGAGACATGTTAATCATTATGTTCTAGATGTCCGTATACCCTTCTTTACAGTACTGGTTGTCTTTGCTACTTTGCAGTGTGAAAATCTTTTCCTTTGCAAAACTTGCTGTCTGTGATATAGGGAAGGCTATCCCTGTTCTTGAAACAGATGTTATTCATTTTCAATTCTTATTATAAAAGATTTGCTTCCTTCTTCATATAATAATATGTTTGTCTTTTTTGTCCAATGCAGGATTAGCTACCTCTACATTATTTTGATTATCTAACTCCTTAAAGACCTCTTGTCTACAGTCTTCCCAGGCACTCTAGTGTAGTAGTTTATATCTTTATGGTGGGAAAGGCTTATTTAATATATAACTGGAGTAAATTACTGATTTTGGTTATGGAAATCAGTGAAATGTTTTTTCTTCCTTATGGTAATTAAGGTGGTTCTATCATACCTCTAACTTGTTCAGGCTTTCCTCATTGATTTGTTTCTTTGAACTCTCTTAGTATTCCTTACTGCTTTTCGAGGTGGTGCATATCTCGGTGACATTGTTTGTCTTAAATGTTTATTGTAGCCTCTAAAATGAAAACAAAGAGAAAAGTTGTGACTTATCTGATAAAATACAAATCTTTTGGATATAAAACTCACTCTTTGTTCCTAGTTTGAGAATTTAAAGTTAAGTCAGTTTTATTTTAGTATTAGTTTTACTTCTTCACTTTTCTTTTCCTGAAAATGCCACAATCTGAGATACTGGTTCGTGTGGATTTAGATTCGTTGTGTCACTTAAGTGTTTTGCTTCTCTATGTGTTTCTGTTCTCTCTGTGGTGGTGGTAGAGGAGGGAGAAAGTTGATTTGCATAGTCAAAGCAATTAATTCAGAGTTGAATTCCTTGTTTGTTAATTACAAGGAAGAAAAAAAAATAGAATGACCATTTGTTAGACGTCTGTCAACTTTTTTTTTGTTTTTAATGTTTCCTATCATTTGATATCATGTTGGAATAAATATTTCAATTCTCTACAGACTAAGAGTATGACTTAGGAAGTTATGAAGTATCTCTCCGGTGGGGCACATTAAAGCATTTGTCTTCGGTTCATTGCAGTTTTTTTTTGGTTTGACAATGCTGTAGTGGTTTCCCTATCAAAGGAGGTCAAAAAGAGGCAATGAACCCAGATGATGCTCAGTAAGTTTAAGTACAAAGTTCACTGTCAATGCGATTCTCAGATTGGAGTTAATAAGATATTATAGAAGTCTGCTCTTTTCTTAGAGCCCTGCTCTTCAGTCTGCTTGATACACTGCCTAAATATGCCTTGAATCCCTTAATGGAGAAGGAAGGAAGCAGAAACCTTGTGCCAGACACAACTTGATTCTAAAAATATGTCACCAAGAACAGATTCTCTTGGATACACTGTGGGGTTTCTTTAAAATAGCAGCTACTGTTTACATGAAGCCTTCTTTAAGTCTTCCTCCTCTTTTTTATTCAGATAATTGATATATAATAGCACAGTTACTGTTGATAGCAGTAACTAGTGGATGGTGACTTGGGAGTTCACAACTTTCATATGCTCATGGCTCTAATTTGTTATGCTGATGAGCTCTGTCTTTGTGATTCTGTGCAAATTGCCAAAACTTTCTCCTTGCCAGTAATGAAAAAGCAACAATATTTACTTTGTGGAGTGCCTGTAAGGACTGACTGTACAGTGCAACTAATGTACATGAATACAATGACTCCTTTTATTAGTACATTTTTTTTACTTAATGAGGTAAAGTATGATTTGATGAAGGAAATGGTTACTTGTAAGATTGCTTCTTTTTTTTACAGATGCATTTGAACCTGTTTTTTGGGTGTGTGCGGTCATTAACTGAAAAGTATCTAAAGTATCTTTGAAAGGAGACTGCTGTAGCTTGGGTTCTTGTGTATCGGTTGCTGAGCAAGGCTCTTAATTGCAGCGTTGCTGAACTTCTCTGAACATAGGCATCTCTATGCATGAGCATTAAATGAATGCACAAGGCATGGATAGGTTAGGGAGCTTGGAGGATGAAAAAGAAGTGGAGAAAATAGAGCTGAAGTGCACCTCATTTTTTTCCTTTCCTTTGCATAGAAGCACTTGGATTGTAGTTCTGCAGTTGCTTTAACTCAAATTCTATGCTGGTTTCCACTGCCCATTTTGGATGTTGATTTTGTTCATACTGCTCTATGATGAGCCAGATCAGGAAGCTAACCAGACTGAAATTGTATTTGTTTTTATGATCATATTAACTTCCAGCAAAATCCGTTCCCCAATCTGGATAACTGGGCAGCAGCATGAGTATTAGAACTACTGGTAGTGTGAATGAAGATATGAACATGCACAATTGAAGAAGAATATTGACCAGTTCCTTTTGGTTGTATCATGAATTGATATTAATTTAATGACGAAGAGGAGTCAATCATGCATGGCTTTAAACTTTTTCCCTTGGTTGGCCCCATTCAAAATGCAATGGTTGCACTGCCTTGAAAAACTAGATTGTGATACATTGTAGAGAGAAAAGATGCTTTTCTTGTTTAAAAAGCAGATTGTTTTGGTACCTATGAAATTACTTTAAAGCATCCAAGCACTGTTAATAAATGTGTTCTCTGGGAAGTTTTTCAGTGAAGTTGTTGGTTGCATCTGACCTCCAGACAAGCAAAAGTAATTAGAAGCTGAGTTTCAGAAATCAGTGCCACAGAATTTCTAAGTTTATTGCTGAAATCTTCTTGTACATTACTGTAATGGATGCTGTAACTATTATAATTTTGTTGTATATTTCTGCATAGTTCAGATCAGGCTGCATGTAAGTGAGGAGGAAAAGGAAGTTCCATGCAAAATAAACTAATAGAAGTAAAGCAATTTGTTGGTGTACTTTGTCCACTTTTTTTTGCTTCCATGGCTATCCATGTTATCAACATTATTTCTAAAGATCAAGTTCTTCCCTAGATAGCTCAATTTAAAACTTACTTGAGATATTACTTTTTTTAGTGTTGTGTTCTCTTAAGTTCTCTGTCCCAAAAATTTTCTCAGAGTGTCTAGACTATTTCCTCTTTGATATGACAGCAATGCAGCCTAGAAATAGATCTTAATTTCTGCTAGTGAGCAATAGGAGCTGGGAGAGGGGAAAAAAAACAAACCAACCTGCATGCGTTTTTCTAGCATAGGGATAAAATCTTCTCAGCTCTATGCTGATTCAGTTTTTATGTGTTTTTTCTGAACAACATGCTGCAGGTGACTAGAAGTTTGCAATGATTTTCTAAATAGTTCATGTTAGCTTTATGCCATATACCTTAGTTGCTATTTAACAATCAGTGTTCAGCTATAATTACGACAAACAATAAAATAGATTAAAAATGTATTCTTCCACATGAGTTACATACAGTATAATTTCAAATGCTAACACTTACCAACTATAAGTAAACTGGTATTTTCCTTTTAAATTAAGACCTCTGGTGTATCTGTTAAATTATTTTTTGTTTGAATCTATTTGGGAAACAATGTGTTTTCATATGCAAATTATTCTGTAATTTAAGCAGTATGTTGGACTTTCAGTGAACCATTTAAAGGAAAACATCTGTGACATCAGAAGTCATCCTGCAATATGGTTTAAGTCTGCGGGGACAATTCACAGAATTTTACAGCCGGATATTTATTTTTCTGAATGAAATCACTACATAGAATCATATAATATTTATATGTAATTGTTTTGAAATATAATGTCAGCAGCCTGCCCGTTAGTAGTAAACTTTGTTACCTGCAACTAGCAAGGTCTTGTGTTTAGCATCTTCAGAGGAACTGGAGTATAGAGCTAGTTTTCAAACTTTATTTTTCTTACAGTTTCTAAATATACTTCCAGATTGGTGAGAATAGAATTACACTGAAGTGACCAGAAGGGAAAGAAGGTGATTTGAGTTATAACACTCTATTTACAGCATAAAGCATGAGACTAGAAGTGGAAAGATGGACATTCTTTACTTTTGTGATGCAGAGTGAGCTGTTCTGTTATCGCTCAGATTTACATCAGTGATATGGAGATAATGTTATCTCATTAGAGGACTTTATATTCTCTTGCCTGCTGAAGCTGGGAGCAGCCCTCAGCTCCTCATGTCTTCCAAAATAAGATGTCATGGTTTGAACCCAGAGTGCAACTGAGCACCATGTAGCTGCTTGCTCCCTCCTTTTCCCCGCCAGTGCTGGCAAGGAGAAAATGAAGCAAAAGGCTCCAGAATCAGGATAAGAACAGGAAAGGATGACTTACCCATTACAGTAATGGGCAAAAGACAGACTCTTCAGGGAAAGAAAAAGAACCATCACTTTAATTCAAACACGAGAAGCGCCACCATATCCAAAACCACCTCCCCCCACCCCTTCCTTTTTCATGGGCTCAGCTCTGCTCCCCATCTCTCTCCCTCCTCCCCCAGTGGCGCATGGGGGCAGGTGATGGGGGTTACAGCCAGCTCGCCGCTCCTTCCTTCTCAGGAGGTAGGGTGAACACTGCACGTTTCTCCCCTGATCCATGTGGCTACCCTCTCACTGGAGACGATTTTCCATGAACTTTCTCCAGTGTGAGTCCTTCCTATGGGATGCAGCCGTTCCCAAGCTGCTCTGGCGTGGGTCACCCCCATGTGTTGCAGTCCTCCCAGCACTGGACCACAACATTGGGGGCTGCTTCTCCCCTCAGAGACCTGGCTTCCTTTAAGTGCAGCTGCCTGTCCTGGTGTGGGCTTCTCCACAGGCTTCGGGTTGGCTTCTACTTTACCGTGGACCTCCGTGTGTGGCAAGGTGGGTGACCGTGCCGTCTCACCATGGGATACAGGGCTTTCTGCTCTGGCTGACCTCCCCACATCCTTCTCCTTCCTTCTGCTGACCTTGGTGTCTGTCCTTCTTGCAACTCCTCCTCACAAGTCCCAGTTTCCTTTCAGGTTCCCCTTCTTAAATATGTTATCACAGAGGCACAGCTGATTGGCTCAGCCCTGGCCAAAGGCGGGTCTGACTTGGAGCCAGGGGAGCTTTTGAGAAGCTTCTCACAGGAGGCACTGCTGTAGCCCCCTCCCCTGCTACCAAAACCGTGCCAATAAAACACAGCACATAGGAGTAGCAAAACACTGTAGGGTTTTTTACCAAAAAAAAAAAAAAATTGATTTATATAATATATTGGTCTTTTTCAGGGAGTAGGAAAGTTCCTCTATGTAGTAATAACAAGCCTTTATTAGTTGTTTGGGTCTTACAAGTCAAATATTCTGTGTACCTGGTGGAAAGCTGGGGAAGGATGAAGGAAAGAATTTTTCTTTGGCTACCATCGTGAATACTTGTCTGGTCTCCCACTTAATAGAGGTTTTGCAAAGTTTTTATCTAGTGACATGTGTTGTGTTTTAGTGCGACTAATAATAAGTTGTTAAGTTCCTGAGAAGACTGTTAACCTGCTGTACTGGCTATTAAAGTCATAGTCATATACCTTGTATGGTCGGTTTGCGTGCTGCTCCTCAAGTACAGTTACCATTCTTGCAGTGAGGCACGATAGTATAGAAAATGACAGCTTCTCATTTTCAGATTTGACATGTGCCTTGATTTTTGGATTCTTCATTATGCTTTGTATCCTGTTTATTTTATTTATTTTTTACACACTTCATATGTGCTTGCTGCTGGATTTTCTTTCTTGATCAGAGGACCAGAATGCACTGTATGTTTTGTGGTAATTGCTCATAACATGAAAAGGAAAATGTTAGTGGCACAAATTTGTTGTTCAATTTTCTATTTATGCCAACGTATGGAACATATTCTGGGAGATGGATCAAGTGACTCTACTGAAATGAAATGTGAACCACCATGTTTAAAAAGTATTTTTTTTTTCTCATTAGAAATGTGTAATGCTTTTTCTTTTTCAGTGAGGTACGTTCACTAGTTCTGAATAGTCCTAGATATTTGTGGGATATGACTTCAAAGTCATGTTTTAATTGTCAGACTTGACTTGTCAAGTTAGACAAATGAAACAGGGAACACTTATTTACATCCTGTAATGTATTTTCTACTTGCTGTTATCTGTTAATATTTTTTTTGAGTGAACATATATTGTGTAAAGAAAATTGAACTCATGCTTTCATGTGTAGTATTTGAATAATTGGCATAGACAAAACGTGACTTGGTAAATGAACACAGATAGGCATTCACAAAATAATACACATTCCTAACGTAGTTAATTTTTTCTGTATATAGGCCCAAGATGAGAGGTTGCAAGAAGAAACTCTTAAAAGAAAATCCTTGGAGGTAATTCAGATAGGAATTTTCAGCATTAGGAGGACCATTGGATACATTTCTAAGCTTTACAGTAATGGGTAATACTAAACTGACAAACATTTAAGTACCATGGCAAGGCTGAGACATATGTGTATCTCATGCAGCCTTCTGGGAACATGAACCATGTGTACACTGGGCGCTTTTCCACAGTTCAGGTGTTTTGGGGCACATGATCCTCACTGTGTTGCTCTCCTGGGGACCCTGGGTTATAAGTAGCTTGTTTTCTGCTCTTGGTGCATTTCAAAATGTCAGGATCATTGATGACTGCTGAGGTTATTAGAGGTTTGCTATAATGTTTCCGTGTCACATACCAAAAAAAAAGAAAACATGGAATGGTAGAATGGTTTGGGTTGGAAAGGACCTTTACAGGTCATCTAGTCCATCTCCCCCCCCATAATGAGCATGGACATCATCAATTACATCATGTTGCTCAGAGCCCCGTCCAACCTGATGCTGAACATTTCCAGGGATGAGGCATCTACCACCTCTCTGGACAACCTGTTCCAGTGTCTCACCACCCTCATCATAAAAAAATATCTTCTTTATATCTATATCTTTATATCTACCCTCTTGTGCTTTAAAACAATAACCCCCTGTCCTATTGCAACAGGCCCTATTAAAAAGTCCGTCTCCATCTTTCTTATGAATCCCCTTTAAGTATGGAAAGTCTGCAATAAGGTCTGCCCAGAGCCACCTTCTCCAGACTAAACAACCCCAACTCTCTCACCCTTTCCTCACAGAGGAGGTGTTCCATCCCTCTTATTTTTGTGGCCTTCTCTGGACCTGCTCCAACAGGTCATGTTTTTCCTGTGCTGAGGAAAACCCGGACCCAGCACTGTAGGGGGGATCTCATCAGAGCGGAGCAGAGGGGGAGAATCCCCTCCTTCGACCTGCTGGCCACACTTCTCTTGATGCAGCCCAGGACACAGTTGGCTTTCTGGGCTGTGAGTGCACATTGCTGGCTCATGCCCCTATTTTCATCCACCAGTACCCCTAAGTCCTTTTCCACAGGGCTGCTCTCTGTTGTTTCATTGCTCAGTCTGTATTGATACTTGGGATTGCCTCAACCCAGCTGCAGGACCTTGCACTTGGCCTTGTTGAACCTCAAGAGATTCAGACAGGTCCACTTCTCAAGCTTGTCCAGGTCCCTTCAGATGGCATCCCGTCCCTCAGGCGTGTCAACTGCACCACTCAGCTTAGTGTCATCTGCAGACCTCCTGAAGGTGCACTCGATTCCACTATGTCATTGATAACATATCAAACAGTACTAGTCCCAGTATGGACCCCTGAGAGACATCATTCATCACTGACCTCCACCTGTACATTGAGCCATTGACCACTACTCTCTGGATGCAACCATCTAGCCAATTCCTTATTCACCAAATAGTCCACCCATCAAATCCATCTCTCTCCAATTTAGAGAGAGGGATGTCGGGGGGACCATGTCAGAGGCCTTACAGAAGTCCAGACAGACGACTTCCGTAGCTCTTCCCTTGTCCACTGATGTTCCATCACAGAAGGCCACTAGGTTGGTCAGGCAAGACTTTCCCTCCGTGAAGCCATGCTGGTTGTGTCAAATCACCTTCCTGCCCTCCATGTACCTTAGCATAACTGCTAGGAGGATCTGTTCCATGATCTTCCCAGGCACAAAGGTGAGGCTGACAGGTTGGTGGCTCCCAGGGTCCTCCTTTCTACCCTTTTAAAAAATGGGTGCAATGTTTCCCTTTTCCGAGTCACTGGGGACTTCCCCCGGCTGCCATGACTTTTCAGATATCCTGGAGAGTGGCTTGGCACCTACATCAGCCAGTTCCCTCAGGGCTCTGGGATACATCTTGTCGGGTGCCATAGACCTACGTGTATGTTCAGGCTCCTCGGGTAGTCATGAACCTGATCTTCTCTTGCAGTGGGAGGGAGTCTGCTCCCCTGTCTCTGCCTTGAGGTCCATCCACTCCAGAGGTGTGGGAAGAGAGATTAAATAATAATGAGAATAGAAAAAATGGAAAAACTATGTAGTGTCTTTAACTCTACCTAACCTCTGATATATTTATGGTTGAACGCCTACATTCTTTTATAATTGTAAAGTTTAATTCTTTCATAATCCTGTAGTAATAAGAAAAACAAGGTCAGATTTATTAGAGATGTTAACATTAATGAATTGCAGAACATGGATGGACACTTCTAATTCCCTTAAATCATTGTGTATTAATTGAAGTTTCACTTCTGTCTTCATCTTCTCTGAGACCTTAACCAAGTCTTAGGACTTGAAAGTAAGAATGGGAAGTATTCTTACTCAAGGTGACATGCTTTTCAGCTCAAAGTTCATCTAGTTTTTTTTTTTTTTTTTTCCTCTGGTCCTTATTCTTCCAGGTGTGTGGGGGAGTGGGTGGTGGAAAGGGAAAAGGAAGGATTAATTTATAAGTTTTTAAAGCTGTTCCTGCTTACTGAATCAATATGACAACTGGGAGAAACGTAGTGGTATTTCCAATGGAATGATAGTAAGCCTTAATGCTGGGTATTAGAGAGAAGGGAATACGAAGCAGAATTGGTTCTTGCCATTGTATACAATGTGCTTTCTATGTGTCTATTTCTGTTCTCTAACTGAATATAGATTCAGACATATTAGTTGAAGAAAGATCCTCAAAAATCAGTCAGTTGCTAGAAAACTCTTACAAAACAGTATGTAAAAAGATGTATTTATTTGGCATCATAGCTATCCTTAAAAGTTCAGAAAGATAGTATCTCTTGTATTACAAGCTGTATGTCTGAATAGTACTGGATCAAATGACAAGAGATGTACTGTGCTCTGAAGCCAAGGAATGTGCTGTATCATGAGCCCTGTCCACAGAAGAATCCCAATTCCATGGGATGCAGCTTGCTGCTGTGCAGTGCTGCTTCTCTCTGTGCCTGGGTTTACTGAGCAGATTCAGTTGGCAGGCTGGAGCATTCTGCTACCCAGCTGTGGCTAGTACATTGTGTTGCAGGGCCAGAGAGGTCATGGTGTTGTGTTGCTTAAATACAGGGGACTTTTCATATCTTTTTATTTGGCTTGTGAAAGGAAAGAAAAGTTGAAGAATTTGACTGGTCTCTGTATACAGACACCCACGAGTAGGAACTCTGTAACGAGAAATCTCTCAGGCTTTTAAACAGAGACATAAGATCCAATTACTGAAACTTGAAATTAAGTAATTTCAGTCTGCAAAGTAGATATGGTTTCCTAGCAGAAAAGATAAATAAACATTGGAAAAGTTTATCAGTGGATCATAAGTATCTGGAGTACTAGCATCAAGGGGATTTTATTAATTTAAAAGATAGCATTTAATCTCTCATCTGGGGAAAATTCCACAGCCTGTGACAAAGAGGAGGAGGAGAGAAGAAAAGAGAATGTAATGTTTATGGTGGATTTTGATCAGAGCAACAAAACTGTTGGTCTAGGAATTCAGGACTCTGAATTCCCATTTCTTTTTTCAGTGTTTGAACTTTGGGGTAATGGGGTTACATGCTTTGCTTTGGCATGCTCTTAATATTGCAGCTCAGCATTAAGACAAAGGTCATGCTGAAGATATCAGCATCCAGCCTTTGGTTAAGAGTTGGAAGGATTCTAACAATTGGCTAGATATGTTCTGCACGTTTACACCCTACCCTGTCCTCACACTTGCATGCCTATGACTGGAAGCCTGAGGATGCATAAGTATTCTGAGACAGAAGATGCCTGCCTGGTTGGTACTCTAGTCATGCATTCAAAATCATACTGCTGACCTACTGCATAACTAGGAAGAAAAACTATGGTAAATACTGCTGAGGAATTTGTGGGTGGACTTTTACTATCCACTGTAGCACATCATGGTTCATCAGCAGGACATATATTAGTATCTCTCATACAGTTTGTCGTGATTGCAGCTGTTTCAGCCTCTCTTGAGGACTGAGATATGTGTGTCTGTGGGTGTTCTCTCCTCTGGGCTTGCTTATAGCTGACAAATCTTGAGTCCAGACTTACTTTCTAGCCAGGCAAGTGGGAAATGAGAGGACAGGTCTTTGAGATTAATCTCATTCACTTTTGTCCTGGAGTAAATGAGAGGCTGTGGCACAGCATTTTAACCAAGATTTTGCTCAAAGAGACCCTGACAGGGGCAGAACTAAGCAGATGCAGGGTCATGTGTGGAAAGCCCCAGAAAATGGAAATGTGGGTTGGTTCAATACATATACCCCTGATACACAAGAGGCAGGGGTATTAGCTGGCTCAGCTCTGAAATTTATGGCATTTTGGGGTGACAGGGGGAATAAAAAAATAAATAAATCACAGCTTCACGCTAGCTGCTGATTTTTTATTTTTTCCTAATATATGTTTGTATTTTATAGCTGCTTTTTCATTCTGCACACAGTAGATTGTGTTTAGTTGGAGCTCTAGCCAAATTGTAGATTTTTTTTTTTTTTTTCTGTCTGCATTTCTGTTGGACAAGTTATATAACCCTGTTTCACTTGCATCCACCGTAGGATTGTTCAGTTGGTTAGGCTGAACTGAGGGGTACGTGAACTACTAGCTTGTATATTCTTAATAATGCACTAAGGCTTGGTCATGGAGAAAGTTTCCATTAAAAATTAATTACATCAAAGCTGAAGCAGCATGAGTATCTAAGTTCTTCTTCATCAGATCTAAAATTTCTAGATACTTTTCTTAAGACAGAGTTTAATTTGCATAATACTTTGTATTACTTAAAACTTCATACTCAAGTTGACCTTTGTTCTCTGTGTAACATGGGTTCTCTACTTAGTGCCTTGTTTTTCTTGGTGCTTTTGGGAGTGCATGCTTGTATGTAAGCTTACAAAAAGAGTGTAATTGTGAATCTTTTGTTCAACTGACTTTCAGATTCATGCACTTTTAGTTTCATTTGTGTCAAGCAGTTAACTGAGAAAATAATTATACTGAAAAAGTGTTTGATTTAGATAATTATCTGCTTGTGTTTTACAGGTATACCTGGTATTAAAGTTCTCATGCCTGCACTTTCTCCTACTATGGAGGAAGGAAACATTGTGAAATGGTTTAAAAAGGAAGGTAAGATAACATTTTCTATGGCCATATTTGTTGTGATTCTTCAACTATTCTGTAAGAATAAGATCGTTCTTTCTGGTTGTATCTTAGTGTTTTGAAGCAAAATGTTTGGTATATGGAAGTTGTTTTCTTGAACAATGCCTGCTTTGAAATTGTTGGTTCTGGAAACATTTTTTCTTTAGTTGTCTTCCAAAAGGTAGCATTGATCATATTTTTGAAAAAATTCCATTAGGCTGTTCCAGGGTGTGAGAGTGTGTGTGGTGTTTTTAATTCCCAGTGTTGTCATGCTAATCAGTAACTTTGGAAATATGAGAGTCTGAGTCTTTGGGGAGGGCCTCTCTATCATCACTCCACTGCACTATGAAATAACATGAAAGATACAGCATTTTTAGAGTTGCTATTTGGGGCTTACTTTTTTATTATCTAAATTATCATCTACAATTAAAGCTGATATAAAAATTTAAATTATTTTCATAACCCAAATTCCAAATGGGGAAATCTCTTATCAAAAAAAAAAAAAAAAATCCCCCCCAAAACCCTAACAAACAAACAAAAAAACAACAAAAAACCCCAAAACCAAACTACTCCTCCAAAAAAGCCTGAACAACCTTGGCTATCTTAGGCTCTCTGTGCTCTGACAACTGAAAAGTAATGTACTTCTGTTAAAATATATTGGAGTAGCTAGATAAATAGTCCAAGTGTATGTTTTGTCTTCACATAGGTTGTATGTAAATGAGAAATGATTTGTAGAAGAATTGGCAGTCTCTGTTCTGTCAGGTTTTTCCCCCTCTCCATCTACTTTTTACCTCTCCAATTTAATTCTAAAACTGGATTTTGACTGTAGTTTTGTATTCCGGGTAGCAGTTGTCTGTTGGTATAGGATGCACTGCAGAGTTTTAGATGACTGTAGGAATATATCTTATTCTCAGACATTTTTACATTTGTTAGAGAAATTAAGATGTTTTGAGAAAATAAAATTCTTAAAGCATCTTATTTTTGACACAATTTGGTGAGCTAAATGTGTGTTTTGACTATTCTGCCTAGATAAGCCATTTTCTCTGGCTTACCCTCTAAGCGTTGATACAGCCTCCATTATTGAGTTACTGGAGTACTTTGCTTTTATACATTTTGAGAGGTGGCAGGAAGGCAACATGTTGCTCTAGAAGTGGGCATGGCCTCTTGCTTATAAAACTTGTAGTAAGAATTTCTGCAGAATTTACTGTGAACAATATGGCAATCCACATCTGTAACAAGTAATCGCACCAGTGTTATTGAAACTTGAAGCTTCCGTTAGTTAAGTATCAAGTCCAAGATTATGCAGAGAGAAATAAATAATTCAAAGTCCTTATCTAGTAATATGTTGTCAGTAACTGTAACACATTAAAAATCAACAGTAGAATGTTTTGTAATAAATATAGTATTAAAAATTGCAAGAGAAATCAAAGAAGAGAACGTGATAGGAGTTGAAGTAGATTCCAGTATCCTCCACAACATGAATGAATGAGTTTCCCTCATAAAATGGTCTTAAGATACAACATCTATACAACATTTTTTTTCAGTTTTTCCACTACGCTTCCACCACAACGCAAAAAGAAAAAAAAGTTCCACGCTTCTTCTAATTAAATTAAAATAAAGTCTTAATTGATGGTTGGACTTTGAGAGAAAACTATTTTAGGGGTTTTATTGCTCTACTTTCTATTTAGCAATAAAACCAAAACTGAATATAGTACATTGTATTATTTGGTACATCTGAGACCATAATTAGTTCCTATGGATATTTTTTTCCTTTTACATTCTGGAAAATAAACATAATGAGAACATTTAAAAAAGTGAAGATAAATTTTGAAGGAAAAAGCAAAGTGATATAATGCTTATATTCTTCCTGTCTGCAAGGGATGTTCATAACTGCATAATCCTCCATTGAGTTGGCCATCTAAATGTAGTGGCATTACTGAATATAAATGTTTGATAATCTCATATCTGAGAAAATAAATATTTTAGAGCAATTGACAGAAGAAAGCTGAGTGCATATGAGGTGTTTTTCCCACCATGTGACTATCAGGCATCAATAGAAGATTGACTGATAATTTTTCTTCTCTGTGTAACTATCAAATGATTTAATTTTACTGTTTCACAGGAAGAACAGATGATTTCAGTACTGCAGAAGGAAAAATGCTGAATTTAATTGATAGCTTTACTATTTTCTTCTCGTTGTTAATGAAGTGTCATATTTATTCCTGTGGGCAATAAAGTTATTCTCATAAAAATAAACCTCTGTTTCTGAAAACTTGTATTATTATGTATGAATTTAATGTTGATGAAAAATGATAGGTTGACAGCAGAGGAGATTGAAATCCTCTTATTGTGGGCAGGAAACAGCATAGGCAACAGTGCTGTCAGTTTCCTTCTGCAGTGTAAATCTGTGGCCTTGAGACATCGCCTCCAGGGACTTTAGTCTCTATGCCCAGTCAGCTTGATTTGATTTACAAAGAGCACATCAAGAAATGCAGTTTTTATCTTGTGATTTGGATACTTGTCTGTCAGTAATTGAACAAAGAACTGTAGGCTGTTGAATGCCAACTAGATGTGATCTTCTAGAGGGAAAACTCTGCTTCAGTAGAGAAGCTAATCATTCAGCCTAGCTGTAAGAACTTAATTATTAAAAACAAAAAAAAAAAACCAACCAAACAAACAAAAAAAACAAACCCAACCAACCAACCAAACAAAAAAACCAAGCAAACAAACAAACAAAAAAAACATACCCAAGATTTTTCAAGTGTGTTCTATATAATCTCAAAGAGCTGCTGTTCAGGCAACTTCTGTTGCAAATACTGTGCTCTCATTAGAAAGCATAAGAGCAATGATACGCTCTACAAAAGTGTTCTTTCCAATCCTGTCTATTGGGAAAGCTGATTTGTAACTGACATTAAGGTGGACATCGATTAGAAGCTATCACAAATTTTGCAATCTCTAAAGAAAATAACTGTGATACTTTCTATTGTGCTTGATTACTGAAACACGTGAGATTTTTCAATGCTGCTATGAAATACACTTCTTAAAATGACATTTAATCAGCTACCTTTCAAACTTACGACCACTTATTGGCTGCAGCAGTGAAAGACAAACAAAAAAAAGTACTGGAAAAGTGGTTTGCTCCATTCTCTGAAGGGTTTTCCCCTTGCCTTGCCTCTGCAAGGCAATCCTTAGCTTTCTGTGAACACCTCGCATACCTGAGTTAGGAGATATGTGTGACAAAGACATGAATGGAGGTATTGGCTTTGGCGAGCTTGAACTGTTGGGAGTTACTGCTGCAGGTTGCTTAGCACTGAGATTTCTTTCTATTGGTATAGAGCACTTAAAGTCTGATTGTAGGCTGGGAGAAGAGAAAAATTAAGATTTGGAGTTAAGCTCCTTTCTGCTTGCCTGTCTTGTCTCTGTAAGTTGCAGAATTTGCCCCGCAATTTGATTTCTTAACATCTATGAAGTACTTTCCTAATGATCTGATACATGGCCTATTTGAATTAATGATCCAGTGGAATTAAAACACTGGTATAGAGCCTGGTAGTTTTACTTCTGTTATAAACTATTTATGCTCTAGTTATTGCAAAGTGCAACGTGGCAATAAGATTATTAAATCTAAAAGATCAGGCACTACTTTGTGTATTCCCTTGCCAAGTTTCCTAACAGGAATGTTAATGAATTATAAAACCATGTGAGTGATTTAGCTTTGAACGTTTCCATCGTTTACTACTGCAGATATCACAAAGATCATACAATATTTCATTTTCCCCTTCTAATTCAGGTAGTCCGGAAACAGGAAATGTTTTTTTAAAAAAAAAAAAAAAAATAGAAAAAAAGAAAGAAAATGAAAGTGTTTATTCTGATGCTTAAGTACAACAGAGAGTGATATCAGGAATTAAATGCCTAGATGGATAAAACTATTGCAGCATTTCTGGTAAAGGGGAAATATTAAAATTTTACTTCATATAAAAATTGTAAACATGTGGTAGGTTTGAATGTTTTATCCCTATATGTAAGGAAAAGTTTATCATATTTTGTTGGAGGCCCAAACATTCAACTACCTCAAAGTTTTTCAATGTCATTTCAGTTTTGATGTTGTCCATCTAGTCAGTATTGATCTGTTGAAAGAATCCAGACCCATAATATCTTTATTGTGTGTTAGCAAATATAGATATTCTTCAAAAACAGACACAGAGTATACTTGAAAATTAATCACAGATTTGTGTAATGTAGCAAAAGCAATTTCTAACATTTGTGCATATTTTTATTTCACAAAGTATGTTCCTAAAATACCTTTTTAAACTATGTAGGAGATTGAGGAAATAAGCCTGCAGATATGCTTTCCAAAGAGATTAAAGTTCCTGAGGTTTTTATTTTAATATATTTAATAGTGTAGATACAAATTAGAGACCGTGATACTTAAAGATGTTTTCACCTGTGACCACTGTCTTAAAGTAACCCATTTAAAACTGTAATTTAACTTATGGCTGTCAATGAATATGGAAGGCTCAGGTTTTTATTCATGGCAGTGTTACTGAGTGATGGTATTCTGGAAATAAATTTCATTGTGTACTTCCTCTTGGAAAACCCGCTGTAAATATCAGTATTTGGAATATGTTAATATTCTGTTGCAGCAATTTGTGTCTCTGAATCTTAGTGGTTTTATTCGGAAATGAAAGATACAATATGATAATGTTGGGGGGATCAATTAGCTATAGAATATATTAAAGAATGTAAAATGGCTGTATTATATGGATAAATATCTATCTTCCATGGTTAAATAGGTCTGAAAGGAAGCTTAGACTAAGTATTCTGAAGTTCTGTTATATTTTGCAGGTGACACAGTGAATGCTGGAGATGCATTGTGTGAAATTGAAACAGACAAAGCAGTGGTTACCATGGAATCAAATGACGATGGCATATTGGCTAAAATACTGGTAGGGATTCTGCCTTTCCAAGTAGGATGATGTGACTTCTCTTCATGCTGTCATTTAGCATATTGCCTGAAAAACTAGTTTAGATAGCTAAATTTACTTCTGCTCAGCTTTCAGAATAATGCACTTACTTGGATTCCTAGTGAGAAGTAATTGCTTTATGTACCAGACTACTGGTACATGATTCTATGTATGTTTAATGGATTTTCAGTTAACCTGATTGAATTATGTTGTTTTGTATGTTTTGTACCTTATGAATTATGTACACGAAATATTGCAGTTTGAAACCTATTACACTGAGTTAGAGAAAAATAAGTTACAATCTGTTAGTTGGAATATGGAATTTTGGATGGTACTTTGCCTAGGATATGTGATCTCCATGCTAGAATATCTTGAGCTAGCCGTTGAAGATGGAATATTATACAAAGTGGACTGACCCAGAGGGCGTTTGTCAGAATTATCAATTCCAGTATTCTTAACATTAGATTGATTAGGTTTAATATAAATGAGAACTGGGATGAATATAAATTTCTCTGAGCATCGTTTTGGAGTATTTGGTTCTGTGTGCATGTATAGCAGAGATAACACTCAGTTTAGGTTCTGTGCTTGTTTGGCTTTAAATCCTGTTCAGCACCAAGATGGAAGCAATAACAGGTGGACTACAGAGATCGCGATGAAGGACTTAGTAAGGTCTGCTTGCAGGTCCTGTGCTGTTCTTTACATACTGTATTCTAAAAAGATGAGTAAAATTCTCAATCTTTTCCTTTGTTCTCCTCCTCTTTTGTAATATTTTTGACATGTGTTTCTTATTTCAAAATGACCCAATGTTAATTCTCATCAGAATTTAAACAAGTAATTCTAAGGCCTTCTGTTGCTGCTTCTGTGTAAAAGTAAATACTGCATTTCTGAAGGCTCATATTTGATGCTTAAAAATTAAGTGAGACTGTATTTTTCTCATCTATTAAATATATATAATGGGAAATGTATTTTAGACTTTCTTATCTTCAGGGTGGGAATGAAAGTTGTTATTAATAATTCTGTATAAAGAAAGGGAAATGTTTTTCCTCCCTTTCAATATTCATCACTTTTTCTAAAATTTTCCTCAAAACAATATCCAAATATGTGGAGTTCTCTTATTTATCCTGTGAAGGCTTAAACTGTCAGCTAGCCTGTAGCACTTACAAAAAGAACACTGACATCTATTCCTTTTCCCTTTTGAAAATTGAGTAGATAAACATGAATAATCTTAAATATGATTTTGCAATGAATTAGCGGTTTTGTTAAGATAAAACAACTTGCTCAATTACAATTGTAGAAAATCTCGTTGGGCAGTCAAATAGCTGAATGAGGAAACTCAGCATAATATTTCTCAGTGTAATGCATATATTGATAAGTAAAGAGCTTCTTAGCACAACTAAACATCCTACCTATGAGCTAGTATCTCCAAGAAAAGTTATGAAACACTTTGTGATGTTCAAACGTAGAATACCAAAGAAACCTACTTGAATCAGTGTGCAGCTTCTTAGCTTTTTTTGGTGGTAGACATGTTAAAATGAGTCTTAGTACTGTTATTTTTGTCTTAACCCTTAGAGTGTTTAAAAACACTTTGGCTCTCTTGGCACACAGTATGTCAGGTTTGGTTGTTCCAGGACTATTAATTTAGCTTGTATTATTTCTGTCAAAGGATCCTTTGTGTCTTGAAGTGTTGCCTAATAATTCAGGTTTGCAACATTGTAGTGTTTGCCTTAATCTGGCTCCTTGCACTTATATACCAATCAGTTGCCAGACCAACCAATTCCATCTACAAAGTGCTGTTGGGCCTGGTGTGAAATAAGCACTGTGTGGCAGACATGGATATTTGCCTTTATTTAGGCTCAGTCCAGCATGATGCGGTGCAGAGGGGATGCATGACTGCAGCTGTGTGGTACCACTCATTCACCACCTTATAGTGAACACAGAGTGCTTTTGTCTTATCTGGGCTTTGCATTTACTGTTGTAGCTTCAACTGCAAGTTTTCGTACTTCAACTTTTACATCAGAGTTTTAACTTCTGCATTCAAGATACAAAAAATGCGTCATTAATGTTCATATGAAAAGTCTGTTTTTCAAATTACTTGCCCTGTATTGTGTTGGAACTCAGTAATAGAAAGGACTAAATTTCAGTTTGCCAGGACAAGATTCCATTGTCTTTGAGGATACTTCCCTTTCAGTTCTTTGCCTCGTTCCCTACATATCTTTTCTATCATAAAAAAACCCCAACCATAAATGAAAGGCCACAGAAAATGATGAAGCAGAAATCTCCTAGAGATGAAACTCCATCTTCGTACAATCATGATATAGCTTCATAGAAAGTGGAAGAAATACAAGTAAGCATGTTATTAAAGACTAAACAATACCTATACAGAAGTTGTGCTGATTGAGTGTTTGACTTTCCAGCAGTACAGTCATGGTCTTTTGCTGTTCAAGTGTGTGGAAATCATTAATAAAGTTGTAATAACTTTTTGTTGTAAACCACATTTTTCAAATGTTCGTGGTGCTTGTAGGCTAGTCAATGTATCATTTGAAAGAAAAGAACACATGTGAACTATAGTCTGTGTTCTTTACGCTCACAAGACTCCATACTTGTGGTTTGCTTGTGAGGACTAAAATTTTGCTTCTTCATTTCTTATGCTTTTCTCGCCCAAACTCCTCACTTCTTGAAATTTTCAGAACACTCATTTCCATGCTTGTGGAGTATTGCAGCTGTTTATTTCCTCCGTCCACAATAATTAAACAGTAGGGTGAATTGGAAGAACTCTGAATAAAACAAAAAATTATGAGAAATTGTTTTGCTGTATGTGTAATAGATTATGAAACCCTTTGTCAGAATGTTTAGTTCAAATTGATATGTTAGGAGAGAAAGCAGTATAAAAAATTTAGAGATTGAGAAGTAAAATGTAATAAGATGAGTGGAATGAACTTGAAAGGGAAAATTCTTGGATGAACAGAGGTGGTGGTTTAGAGTGAAGATACTCTGAATTCTCCACAAGTTACGGAATTCTCCACTAGGAGAACAGATCCAAGGCCCCGGTAAAAAGCTGTATTGAACAAAAACCTTTTTGTGATAGGAAAAAAGGGAGAAAAAACAAAAACAAACCACCACCCTGCCCCCTCACCCCCCCAAACAGAACAAAAAAAGAAATCCCTCTTTCATCAATAGTAAGACCCGAGAGATCCAGCCGTTAATATGAAACTTTAATTGACAAAAGTAATATTTATAGGACTATAAATAAAATTTAATTTACTGTATAGGTTTTCATTAATGGCATGCTCACTAACATGAACTAGAGAGACACTTCATTGACTTTTCAGTGAGATCCTTTATGTTCTATGGTAGAAATATTTTTACCATTTTAAACTGGTAATATGAAGAATAATACTTTTTAAATGGTTATTTTTGTTTTGCATGATGTGTTTAAAGGGTTATTAGCTCATAATCTGCATACCAATTTTGTTAGTGTTTTTGGAACCTACTGATAACTGGAAAATATTATTTCAAAATTAAATGTGAGATTCCTTTTAAGCTAAAGAATCTTTCCCCCTCCTAATATATAGGGGTCAAATATCAAATTAGAAGTATTTTGTAGACTGCTGTGCACCTGAAATGCAGGAAGAAACAATAAGAATTTCACTGTGTTTAGAATGAAATTTAGTTAAAAGTGTTTCTGGATTTAGTATGTAAAGTTGTGTAAGCGTAAAGCAATGATATCTTGAAACTGAAATAAAGATTTCAACTAATCCATACCTCTTCTGGAAAAAAGTTATTCTATATCCATTTTAGCTCCATGTGATCATGGCTTTTGATCAATATAAGAAGTCGGAAACTTTCCTAACTGCTCAGTACTCTGAATCCCTTTGTGGATATGATATCCACTATTTCAGTTATGCTTCTGAGCATGAATGCTTATCTTGACTGCATGGAGCTGTTGGACTTCAGATAAAAGATGTGACTGTTTTTGTAGTTCCACACTAAATGAAACATGTCAGATGCTGCCCTGCAAAAGTTGCTTTATATGCATGTACTTGTTTATAATGAGACTATTTAAAGGTTGATGGCATTCAGTCAAAATTGAAAAGGATTTATGAAGAGATACTATTATCTGAAAAATGAAATAGGCATGAAATTTACATGTCTGTTTTATTGTTGTTTGCTTTGTTCCTTGACGTTTGTGATGTTCTGTTGTTTCACTGTGTTTTATACAAACATTTCACAATCAAATCAAGTTTATGTAGAAAGCAAGAAAAATAATTAAAAATTGGGATCTGGCTTTCCGCAGAAACCTTATGCTTGTTTCTGAAGGCTGTAGTTACTAAATTTTGTTGCGACCACAAGTGTTACTAGTAAAATTTCTCCAGATGACATTGCTGGTTTTGGTCTTAGCACTTTGCTATATTTGTAGTTCTAAAAAGGGTGGATATTGACTTCATTAGTTAACTCCAAAAACCTGGAAGGGAATACAGATCAGGGTGTGATCAAAAGGGATCAAAATGGGTGAAATTTGGCAGTCTAAGATGCAGTCAAGGAGCTATAGGTAAGTAGTTAGAAAAGGGCAAATCATTGATTAGTGCAGCCTCTCGTAGTGACAGAAACTCAAATTTACCTAGATTATTTTCTGACAGAGACTTTACATGCTATGACACCAAATTGCACTCTGAAAGAAAACACTGTTGTAGGTAAAGTTTTATAGTAAATATTATGTAATTTGTTCAGGGAGGTCTCATCTAGGGAATATTTATACAAGAGGTATGGATTGCAAAATTATATATAGGCATACTGGTATTAGTTGCAATCTAGCTACTTAGGAAACAACAGAATGGGCACAGGCACAAACTAGTTCTGAAGCCATCAGCATGCAAGAGAAAATGCTACTCTGCACACAGTGAGATACATGTTTCTGCTGCTATTACAAAGGCTCTTTGGGTTGATATATTAAATTGCATATCTCTGCTACAGTTGCATTTTCCTAGAGAGGCATGTGTTTGCAGATAGCCTTTGCAAAAAAAAAAAAAAGGGGGGGGAGAGGAGTTTCCTGTGTGGCAGCATTTAAATGGTCTGTTTAATATCTTCCTTTTTCATATAAGCAAAGGGAACATTATCTGAAAAAATGAAAGCATCAGAATAGACGGGGGTTGGTTGAGGAGGAGAAATGATAGAAGATGGAACTCAGCTGCAAGTATATTGGGGCTTACAAGAAATTGTCATTAGTGTTTAATTTCAACAGGATAATTTGCATTTTAAACAATAGTTTATATAGAAAAGTAAGAGTTCTGTAAATCTTTTAATTAACATTGCTAAACAGTAATTTTTCCCAGATGTTCAATTTTTTTGTAGTACCTTGAAGCTTCTGAGTTTTTGTGTTCAACTGTGGAGCAAAACATCTAATAATATGTTTCAGAGAATCTATTCTGTTATCCCAGGGCAAAATCTGATATCAGACATATTTTTAATACTTTTACTACTTTGAATTCAATTTTGAATGTTTCTGAAAATTATTTTTAATCTAATAAACTTGACAGAAACTTGTGCAGCCTCTTAATATTTTTTTTTTTTTAATATGAAGTACCCAGTCTGCATTTACAGATACTGCTTTGTTAGATTATGTGAAGGAGAGATATGAGGATTGTCTCTGTCAAAAGTATTAAAGAATGATTCCCAGAGAGACATTAAGAAAAGAATAGCAGACTCAATATTGTTTTTTCAAGTTTCTTTAATAATAATTCATGATGACTACAAGTAGCATTAGTATTTCAGAAGCTATGTCTTTCCTGTTTCCTGTCCTGTATTCGGAATGCATTCTGAAATTTTTTTGTGCATATTGCTGTTGTGGCACATTTTTCATAGATCAAATCCAGATTCACCAGCAACTACATGAGACCAGTACCATGGACAGTGACACTCAGCCTTCGCCAAGATACCCACATCATCCAATAACAATCATATGCCAAGATCTGAGGCTGAGGAGGAGATGTCAGGAGATGGAAAATAACTATAATGTCTTTCAGATTAAGGGAAGAGAGGCACCATTATTGGAGTAACATGAACAGATTATT
The DNA here is from genome assembly GCF_018691265.1 of Tyto alba. NCBI lineage: Eukaryota > Metazoa > Chordata > Aves > Strigiformes > Tytonidae > Tyto > Tyto alba. Next base: position 266,014 of record NW_024881280.1, read on the forward strand.
ATGCAAATCCTATGGATTCTTTTAATCCCCCTTTTTGGAACTGAGAAATGGTGAGCTTAAGTACTAGAGTACAGAATAGATACATGAGTAGTCTTTTATTCCAGTCTCCTAAAAAGTACAGAAGCAGCCTCATGTTTTGGAAACTGAAATGATAGGGGAGCAATAAGATCAGAAACTTTGTTTTTTCCTAGCTCAAGTATGATCCTTCTGCAGTATTCTGTGGATATTTCTGCACTCTACTGGGTGTTCTGTAGATGTTTGTGTAAGGTTTTTCATAATAAGATGTCTGAGGTTTGCAGATGGGAGATGATTTCTTATTGAAAAGACTGTCCTTCCAAAAGCCACTCAGAAGTTTCAAGTGTGATGTAGTTCATGGGAAATTAAGAATGTTTGATGCATCTGAGGTATCAGCATCTGGCTAAAGTTTACTCACTTCCTTAAAAGAAACAAGGCAACAGTTTTATGTTATTTGATGCTAACTACAATTCTGCACCATCTTAACTGAGCACAGTATGGAAAACTGAGTCAAACACACTATCTGCTTAACACTTTGTTTCTTAGATTAAATCAATTCAAATTCTGTAATACTTTTTTTTTTCTTGATTGTATAATGTAAGTATGTATGGTTTAAGAAAGCTGGCTAACAGTAAAATAGATATTCTTGCATATATTCCTTTTCTGTTGGAATAGATCTTTTAATGATCACATCTGATTCAGTGTAAAATGCAGTAAAAGATTAAATGACTGAATGAAAATATTAGAAGGGTAATTTCAGAATTGTGATTGTTCTTTCAGTAGAGTTGCTTCTTAAATTAACACTGACTTTTTTACCTGAAATACTTATTAGCTCAATTTGGACCAAAATCAGATGATGAATGATTGTTTAAGAACTGGATTTAATATCCATTACCATTTTCTCATTCATGATGCAGATGAGAATTGGTATGAACCGAAACTACTTTGTATAAAACTTTCACTGCAGAGTAAGCCAGCATAAGTTCCATCCGCCTTTCTTCCCAGTATAGGAAATAAACATCTACTTTGGTATATGTGTGTTAGTGACTAAAGCACTGTGCTGCAGTGACAACAGCTCTGAGGCAACTTGATTCCTCTGTGTACTAAATCTCCTTTTTTCTCCCTGTCATGGCTCACCTGTGCTTTGCTGGTTTGTCCACAAAGTTAGGATTTTTTTGACTCTTCTTGGCTATGCATATACACAGTAATAGAAGTATTGTGAAGCTACTTATTTATGCTCTATGTATGGGATTCTGGGCTTCATTGAGATTTATGCAGAGCAGTTTTCTGGTATTGTGAATTATGAAAATGTAGAAGTGACTCAAAAATGTGGCAGATGAAAAGTTAAGCAAAATAATAACCATTTTTCTTTGTCTACTCTTGTTCCTAGCTGCAAAGGCTGTGTGTTTAAAAGCATGGGTTTTTTTTTAAAAAATACATGCATATACTTTTAAAAAATATAAACTCTGCAGTCATCTGGGCTGGAAATTTGTATTGGAAAAGAAGGAATGCTGGAGTTTTCACATATCTGTCTTGAAGTGATGAACATGAGAAAAAACACAATTGGCTTGCTCTGAAGAGTGAAAGTTGACAGCACTGATGGCTTTGAATGCTCATATAATGCTGGGTTATAAACAAAGCGTAACTAGTTGTGAGTGTTATGTTTCTGAAAGCTCAACCTTGTTGGATTTCTGCATGTGTTGTCATAGCACCATTAAAGCACTCTGACACCAAAAGTGTGGTCAGGACTTGACACCACAAGCATGTCACACTGCTTCTTGGTCTCATGAATTACAATATGTAGACTGCTTATAAAAATAAGTGTTCTCTGTTGCATATGCAAGCCTTTGTAAAGGAAAGAGAAGACATGCCAGCAATTTCGGTTTATTCTTATTTCGGAAAAAAAAAAAGTTAAATGTTTCATATTAATATGTTATGGGAAGTATTTTGAACTTGGAGGACATACCTGTTTTGCCATCTGTATTGATATGGATAAAACATTTGAGTGTAATGCTGATAAACATAGTTTTTCCTAAATACGTTGTTCAGTGCTAAGTATGATAATGCTGTAAAAATCTGAGAATGAATAGCTTCAGTATTTTGTATGTTTATAGCTTTGTTTTCTTTTGTTCTTTTCAGTTTTTGTGTTTCAATTACTAGTTTAGGTAGGTTTTGTTTGTACTTCGAGTTGCTGTTTTATTTGATTATGAGTGGTAGTCACATTGCAATGAATACGTAGTTTTACAAATCTGTTTATCAATGGGCCTTTCTGTGATAGGATCTTTCAGCCTTAGACAAGTCAGTTGAGGATGTTTGTTTGGCCTTCTGTCATCCCCAAGTACTTTTAAGTCATCTTAAAAAAAATACGATCAAGTCTTGATGGACTCTTCAGATTCTCTTCTCTCAAATGAAGCTTTTCAGAATATTAATGAGAATACCACATCAGGAGATCAGAACAAGAAATACTGAACTAAGTCTTAAATTTTTTCATGTGACATACTCTTTAAGAGGAAATATTACACTAGAATTTACCTAGTGTTCATGGGGAAAAAAGACGTGAACTGACAAAACTAAATGAGATATTTTATCAGGACATACTGAGAACAAATTGCCTTTGCCGTTCCTTCTTGGGTCTATTGTTGGCCCTCCAATTGAGGGAGCTGGGTAATCCTGTGAAATCTAATACATTCTGTCAGTGGAGTTAACTGTGCAGGCAACAATCTTAATGTGAGTAATAATGTTGTAGTATTTTTACCTGCCCAATGTAATCTCTATGGCATTCTGTTTTATTTAGTAATGTTTAAATGCCTAGAAAACCCAATTAAGGTAGTAAGAACAGTTTGATATCTAATACTATGTATATTTTTATTCTGTGTGTCTGCCTTTGGGCTTTTCAAATAATCATTTGCATTTTCTTGGAGAAGATGTCAGCATTGCAGATATATACTAGCTCCATTTGAGGCAAATGTATGTACAATATGGCTTTATGGTAGAAATATAATGTTAACTTTCCTTTGTTAGGCTGGTACAGTCTAAGTTGTATTTGGCTACCTGTGGTCCTATATTTACATTTGGCCTGATGCCCTGAAAATGTTATAGCTTTTGAGAACCTGAGAAGTTGTACTTCTGCAACCAATTCAGAGACTGTAGGAGGAGCCCTTTGTTAGGTTAACATGACTGCCATGCCTTTATCTGCCAAAGCATCAGAGATATTTTGACTGTGGTACAGATATCTTTTTATTTTAAAAGGAACACCTAGAAAAGATTTACTTTATCCAAACTAATTAGATTATATTAGATGTCGTGGTTTGAGCCTACTGTGCAGCTAAACGCCACACAGTCCCTCACCCACCCACCCTCCCCCCACTTGGGAATGGGGAGGGAATCGGAGGGTCAAAGGGAGACTAGAGGATTGAGATAAAAACAGTTTAATAACAGTAACAGAATAATACACTGACAGCAGTATCAGCGGGTGATGTACAATACAGCTGCTCACCACCCGCCGACCAACACCCGCCTGCTCCCGGCTGGTGATCCCGAACACAAAGGCCCCACAGCCACAGTCCCGGAAGTGGCAGCCTCTCCCGGCCCACTCCTGCCTTTATATAGTGAGCACAATGTCACATGACATGGACTATTGGCCAATCCCAGCTCAGCCCTCCAGCTGTGCTCCCCCCGCCCCCGCACACAGGTGAGGGCACTGGGACCTGGGGAGCCCCTGGGGTCTCAGGGGGCTGCAGCTCCTCCCGCTGCCAAACCAACGGGAACTCTAGGCCAGCCCCAACCAGGACATTAGATTAGACTAGATTTATCTTCCAGTAAGACTTCTGTTCAGATGGTCTTTGAAACAGTGATTTACATACCACGGAAGTGCTATCACTTTCTTGGTGGTCAGAGTTGTTATTTGCACCAGTTACATTAAAACAGACAAACAAAAGTTAATGGAAAGCAAATGTTACCTTTTTCAAAAAGAAGTAATGAGGCATTGTTCTTGCAGGGTTTTGGTCTCTTTTTGTTCCCTCAGCTTCTGAATTTACAAGCTTGTGTTTTAAAAAGTAACACTGCTAGATAAAGTGTAGATACCTCAAAGTACATCTGCTCAATGTGTCCAGCAAAACTTCCAGGCTCTGTTCTCAAAGATTAGGCATTCCGATTGTTTTCAGTAACTGATGTGACTTTATCCTTGGAGGTACCCAGTAGCCTGTAACTTACTTGCTTTGATTTCTGAATGCTAACTTTAGGTGTATGGGATTTTGAGGCATAAGTTAATATTCCTCACTTTATAATGGAGACTGTAATTAATTTCAGTCATGAGTCCTCTTGTTAACAATAGGAATAGAATGGGATGTATTTTCATGATGAAGTGTCACTAGTATGCATGAAATTTTCACATCTACCATTTTTAGTCATATTAGTCTAGACAGTGCCATATGTAACTTAATGTTCTCATTGCCTTAAATTTAGGTGAATGAAGGAAGCAAAAACATACGCTTGGGCTCACTAATTGCTCTGCTGGTAGAGGAAGGACAGGACTGGAAGCAAGTTGAAATACCAGCTGATGGTGGTGATCCGTCTTCTCCGGCTCCACCAGCACATGTACTTACCTCAACTCCTGCAGGTACTTCAGTATCAGCCCCTCCTAAACTGGAACATCAACCTGGAAAATTGCAGTAAGTTTCTATGTGTGTTAGGAAACTGAACTCTTACTTAATTAGATCAGTACAGGAACCAGGAAGAATCTTTTTTGCAGAGGTGTCTCCCTCACAACTCCCCCTCCTCCCATGTTCCCCTTTTTAAATACATTATCACAGAGGTGCAGCCATCATCACTAATTGGCTCGGCTTTGGTGCAGAGGTGAGTCCAACTTGGAGACAGGGGAGCCTTGAGAAGCTTCTCACAGGGCCCACCTCTGTGGCACCCTCCCTCGCTACCAAAACCCCACCACACACAAACCCAGCACAGGGGATTTTTTGTTTTCTGTTTTGTTTTTTTGTTTGGTTGTTTGTTTTTTTCCCAACCCTGATTGCCTTTTCTATCTGGTTTACCATGTTTACTTTTGTTGTCAGCATTTTGGCTCTTCTCATACAAGTAGAAGATGACTAGTTGAGGTCATTGCCCAAACCTTACCTGTAGTAGGGGGGATGATCCAAGGAAAGGATCCTTGAAAGGATTAAGTCTTGCATTTTAGTACTGAAGAACATCAAGTGCATCTGTATCGCTGTAACTGTTAATTAGAGATGTATCGGCACCTTTTGGGATCAAGTGATGATTTATGACCATTTTTTTGGCAAGAGCTTATAGACAGTTCTTAAAACTCAATGTGGTGCAAATACAGTCTCCTTTAGGAAATAATGAATTGGAAATTTTGTTGAAAGACTTGAATCCAAGTATTTATTCTTTTATGAAAATGTTGCTGCTTTTGTGTCTAAGATACAAAAGATCTTTTTCCTTATTTCAGAAAGCAAATCATGCTAAAGTGCACTGGGTGCTGTATAGCTGTGTACTGTGCTTTGTAGTTGATCACTGTTTCTGTTTCCAGGCAGAAATGTTACTATTGAGCATACTCCATCTAGATCAAGATGGCAGGTACAGGCTTCCTAGTATTATAGTATACCTTAGGTACATGCTGATTAAAAGTGTTTGAGTGTGGGAGGGCTTAATATTTAGTCTTCTAAAGCAGATACTGAATTATGTAACTACATCTGTAGAGCTTTTACTTTCCAAAGAAAGTAGCCATTTCATTAAATCAATCCTATAAAATTGAAGCAAGAGTGAAGATAATGTTATAATTAGAATTAAGCTGCATAAGTGATGCAATTGCAGCTAGCCCAACAAATAATAGAGATGAGCAACGCTCTTGTCTGAGCTCCTAAATCTCATTTTTTAACGTTTCTATAACAAGCTGGTCTTAAAAAATTTGTTCTTTGATAATGACCCTTTTCCGGAAGAGTCCACAAGTATATTGCATCACTGCTGTAAGAGGAAAGTTTGGTGATGAGTGTTCCTTTCTATTTTGATCCCTTTACGGTCATTGCTGTGTTCTTTAAATTCAACTTTGCATTAAAGCCTGATGAAAGAGCACAGTCTGGCTTCAGTGATAGGATCACAGCCTTTGTATGTGTACTGGTTTTGACTGGAGTAGAATTAATTTTCTTCCTAGTATCTGATGCAGTTCTGTGTTTTTGAGGTAGTATGAGAATAATGTTGATAACACACTGAGGTTTTAGTTGTTGCTAAGTAGCACTTACCATAAGTTAAGAACTTTTCAGTTTCCTATTCTCTGCCAGCATGGAGGTGCACAAGAAGCTAGGAGGGGGCACAGACAGGAGAGCTGACCTGAACTAACTAAAGGCATATTCCATAGCATAGGATGTCATGCTCAGTATATAAGGTGGGGGGAGATGGCTGTGAGGGGCTGATTGATGCCCAGCCCTAGTCCCCAAGCAGCAGTCAGCAGATGGTGAGTGATTGCCTTGTGCATCACTTGTCTGTCTTGTTTTATTTCTCTTTTTGTTATCTATCTTCCTTTTCATTATTATATTTTGTTTCAAATATTTAACTGTTCTTATCTCAACCCACAAGTTTTACTTTACTTTATTCAATTCTCTTTCCCATCCCACCCGGGGTGGAGAGGATTGAATGAGCAGCTGTGTGGTGTTTAGTTGCCAGCTGGGGTTAAACCACAACAGTCCTTTTTGGCACCCTACATGGGGCCTGACGGGTTGATATAATAATCAATCTGACTGGAACATATCAGAAAAAATTGTTATAAGCAGTCATTATATTGGTTCAGTGGTCACTGGTCATATTGCTGATTTATTTGCTCTCAAAGTTGGTGTGCTTGTTCTTGAAATATGTTCCCTGTTGTGCTGTTTATCATCCATGCGAACTTGGCTAGAACTATCGTGTTGTTGTATATTGTAACACTGGCTTATGAGAAGATAGGATTGCTGGTCGTGAAACTAATCTGTATTTGTACTCAGCATTGCTGTCACCTCCATACTTCGGGAGCCATCTATCAGAAACTATAAATAATTACACTTTTTACTTTTTCTACTTAGAAAGCCAATCCATGGGGGAGACACCTTTCTTCATCTTCCCCCTATCCTCCAGGGTAATCACAATAGCTCTTGAGAATTTTGAATATCCTTGGAATGTTCAAACCAACATATTCCTATTGCTCTGTTTCTTGAATGTGTTCCAGGTGTTGTTTAAACAACTATTTAAGAATATCACCTAGAGATCTGCCCCAAGGCTAGATAATTACAAGTGACAGGGTTTGTGGGGTAGTATGGATGAGTATCTAGGACAGTGGGTACCTCCAGTGTTTTGGAACTTTGCCCAGGAAAATTGCAAAAACTGGATAAAACTAGTAAAATATTTGGAAAAAGTATGGTGTCACTCTGGTAATGCCAGAGACACAAATCACTGCAAACATGCTGTGACCTGGCCCATGGTCACCAAGCCCTGTTCAACACTGTTCACTACCCTCAAGGGGAAAAGAAGGTATCTGGATCTGATGACAAAATGACAGGCACTGTAGCTGAACCAGAAAACCAACCAGTGCCAGTATCAGTCGCCCCTATACACAAGAAGAAATGGATGCAAAAGTCAGCTCGTTTAGTAAAAGAGGATGAAGCAGGACATCACAAGGAACAGGAGGAAGAGGCAGAACGAGGTAACCACTTGATCCCTATTCCTGAGTCAGTTGTGGGATATGTGAAACGATTTTAGCTGTCATACAGGTAAGCACATTATCACCTGACAGCTCTGAAGCTGGAATAATGACACTAGTAGCCTGGAATAAGAGGATAGGGAAGCAAATCATCTGGGATCACTTTCTAGGGAAGGGGGCATTGACAAAGTGATTAGAAAAGGGATACAAGTCCTCAGCCTCTGGAGGCAGCTCCTGTCAAGCATGAAGGAAAGGTGTCCCTTCAAGGAAGATGTTATGTATCACCCAGGCAAGTGGACCACCATGGAGAGAGGTATCCAGTATCTGAGAGAATTAGCCATGATAGAGATGATTTATTATGGCTGGAACACCAACAATACGTTGATGACATCATCATGTGAGGCAACACAGCAGATTTTGAGAAAGGGAAGAAAATAATCCAGATCTTTCTAAAAGCCGATTTTGTCATAAAATGAAGTAAAGTCAAGAGACATGCACAGTAAATGCAGTTTTTAGGAATAAGATAGATGTTGTCAGATCCGGATGGATATGCTCAACAAAGTTGCAACTATGTTTCCATCAACTAATAAAAAGGAAACACAAGCTTTCATAGGTGTTGTGGGTTTTTGGAGGATACACATTCCAAATTAAAGTCAGACTGTAACCTTTCCTTCAAGTGATCTGGAAGAAGAAGGATTTAAAATGAGGCCCTGAGCAACAATAAGCCTTTGAGCAAATTAAGTAGGAGACTGTCCATGCAGTAGTCGTTGGTCCAGTCTGAGCGGGACAAGATCTTAGAAATGTGCTCTACACCACATCTGGGGAGAAAGGACCTACCTGGAGTCTCTGGCAGAAAGCACCAGGGGAGACTCAAGGCCGACCTCTGGGGTTTTGGAGTCGGGGATACAGAGGATCTGAAGCCTGCTATACTTCAACTGAAAAGGAAGAATTGGCAGCATTTAAAGGGGTTCGAGCTGCTTCAGAAGTAGTTGACACTGAAGCACAGCTCCTCCTGGAACCCTAGCTATCAGTGCTCGACTGGATGTTCAAAGGGAGGGTCCCCTCTACGCATTATGCTACTGATGCTAAGTGGCTTGTGCTGATCACAAGAAGCTTGATTAGGAAACCCCAGTTGTCCAAGAATCTTGGAAGTGATCATGGACTGACCAGAAGGCAAAGATACTGGAATATCACCAGAGGAGGAGGTGATGCATGCTGACAAGGCCCCACTGTATAATAAGTTACCAGAAAATGTGAAATAATATGCCCTGTTCACTGATGCAGCATGCTGTATTGTAGGAAAGTATCAGAGGTAGAAGGCTGCTGTATGGTGTCCCTTGTGACAAGTTACAGAAACTGCTGAAGGAAGTGAATTGAGTCTCTTTGCAGAGATGAAAGCCCTCCAGCTGGCTTTAGACATTGATGAATGAGAAAAATGTCCAATGCTTTATACTGACTCATGGATGGTGGCAATGCCCTGTGGGAATGGTTGCAGCAATGGAAGCAGAGCAACTGGCAGCACAGTGGCAAGCCCATCTGGGCTGCTTAGTTATGGCAACATATTGCTGCTTGGATAGAGAACCTTGTTGTGGAAGTATGTCATATAGAAGCTCCCGTACCCAAGAGTTGGGCCACTGAACAACGTCAAAACAACCAACAGGTGGATCAGGCTTCTAGAACTGAAGTGGCTCAGGTGGATCTGGGCTAGCAACATAAGAGTGAGAAATTTATGGCTTAGTGGGCTCATGACTCCTCAGGCCATCAAGGAAGAGCTGTAACCCACAGATGGGCTCATGATTAAGGAGTGGGCTTGACCACAGACACTATTGCACAGGTTATCCATGAATGTGAAAAATGTGCTGTGATCAAGCAAGCCAAGCAGTAAAAGCCTCTGTGGTATGGAGGACAATGGCTGAAATGTAATTACTGGGAGGCCTGGCAGGTTGACTATATCACACTCCCACAAACCTGCCAAGGCAAGCACCATATGCTTACAGTGGTGGAAGCAACCACCCTGTGGCTGGAGACATCCCATGCCACCACCCAGAACTCTATCCTGGGCCTTGAAAAGCAAGTATTGTGGTGGCATGGCACCCCAGAAACAATTGAGACAGACAACAGGACTCATTTTCGAAACAACCTTATAGACACCTGGGTTAAGGAGTATGTATGGCATTGAGTTGAGTATACCACATCCCCTATTCTGCACCAGCCTCTAGGAAAATCAAGTGATACAATAGACTGTTAAAGACTCCACTGAGAGTAATAGCGGGGTGGAACCTTCAAACATTGGGATACACATTAAGCAAAAGCCACCTGGTTAGTCAACATTAGGGGATCTACCAGTCAAGCTGGCCCTGACCAATCAAAAATGTATGTACTCTAGAAGGGGGATAAAGTCCCCTGTAGTGCACATAAAAAGTATGCTAGGGAAAACAGTTTGGGTTATTCCTGCCTCAGGCAAAGGCAAACCCATCCATGGAATTGCTTTTGCTCAAGGACCTGGCTGCACTTGGAGGGTGATGTGGGAGGATGGGGAAGTCCAATGTGTGCCACAAGGGGATTTGATTTTGGGTGAGACTAGCCAGTGACTTAAATTGTATCATGTTAAATGCTATATAAAACTGTATATCACCACTTCTATGGTGACTCTATGCCAAATCAAGGGTAAAATTACCAAGTTTAGTGAAGAATTAATTCTGATGCAAGTGAGCAAAGTGCAGTGATGATAGAACTGGACAAGCGCAGCAGTGATGGAAACAGAACTGGCTGTTATGACCCAGACTGGAAGCCCAGGGAGTCGTAAAGTTTTTTGTGATCCCCTTGAGTTAAATTAAAGTGGAATGACACCAAAGGACTGGTTAAAATGTTTTACTTGCAGTAGAAACAATTTAAACTTGGAAAGGGATAGTAAGCGTTGTGGCCTCTTATTGTTAAATCTATACAAAAGAAAAGAAAGAAAGTAAAAGAAAAGGAGAGAAAGAGAGTCAAAGAATTCTGGATCACCACGTCAGGTTCCAGCATTGTCTCAGGTCCAGTAATCTTGTATGGTGTGTGCACACCCAAGCAAAGTTTTCTGTCGCCTTTTAAGTTCATCCTATCAGCTGATTAGCATACTAGATAGAGGCAGGTATTCCACAAACTCATTTCCGTGAGAGATGAGGAAAAAGTAGAGCATGGACTCTGTGCATGTGTTGGGGGGAGGATGGGGTGCATTAACGGTTTTGTCCACTTGAGTTGGTGGTTGAGATCCCCCCCTACCACCTTTACTTTTTCCTCAGTTTTTGTTTCTTGGGCAATTATTCAGCCTTCAGCTCCATCTAATGCTGGATGTTTCTCTCCCTTCGCAATCTTTTAGCCCTTCTTTAAGTGTATAGTCATAAATTAAAGTGTAGGCAGTATCCCAAACATACGGGTTTACTCAGTCAGTGTCTCCCTACTTTGAAGCTTATCTAGGGAATTTGTCAATGCAACCACTAGGGAGTGGAACCGTTCATCCTCCGAGGCACCCTGCACTTCCTTGGGCAGATTGTTCTTTAGACTAACCACAAAGGGCACAACTGGTCCTTGAGGCTTTCTGTTGCGATGAATATTTGGGGCATTAACTCCTTCAGTTTCTTACAGTGGATTTAGTGTGCACTGTCGTTCTTACAGTGGATTTAGTGTGCACCGTTGTTCCTGCCCTGAAAGACTGTTATGATGTTACCAGAAAGCGGTAATTAATTCACTCTCTAAGACTCAATTTTGGAGTTTTAGAAAGCAGGTGTTCTTTATTACAGTGAAGGACACACAGGGAATAGCTCCTCCAAATGTGTGTGTGTGTGTGAAAATCAACAAGCATTTTTACTACCTTAATAATACATATTCAGTGCATTTAAATAATATTTTTATCATATTCATAACTTTTTTGGAGCTAATTAGCATATGTTAATGTTTGTTGCACATGTCTGTTGGAGTCTTCATCTGGCCATCGGGGGTCTTCAGATGAAGGTTTGTAGTCTTCTTCACTGTGTCTGCCAGTTGATCCTTACTTCTGCGCAAACTCACTCCTGTGGTCACATAGATCTTGTCCTTCAAGGCTGGTCTGGTCTGGTTTTATTGCTAATTCATAGCTTCCTTATCTTTATGTTTCTTTGCACCTGTTACTACAAGGCCAAACTGTCTCAAGTAAGATTATTTATGAGTTCCTCATCCTACAGTTATTCTAACTATTCCTCAGAAGATTAGTATTTGTTCTGAAGCACAATGGTTAAATGGTTAAAACAGCTTAAATTGATCCTGGTAATTCTATTACTCAGATATCTATTTTCTGATAATCTTAGTTCACAGGTATCAATGACAGATGGAGCTCGAAGTCATGGACTGAATGAACTCAATGGACATTTTATAGGGATGGCCCATAGACTAAAGGAGTGATACCTGTGTGTATATATCAGGAGACAGGAAAAGTGATGAGTTGGAATATATTGGAAGTGTGGGACTGCGGCATGATGTAAATGACATAGAATAAGGGGAAGATATTGTCCTGGTTTCAGCTGGGATAGAGTGGTATCTTCCTGGTAGCTGGTGCAGTGCTGTGTTTTTGATGTAGTATGAGAATAATGTTGATAACACACTGTGGTTTTAGTTGTTGCTGAGCAGTGCTTATCCTAAGTCAAGGACTATTCAGTTTCCCATGCTCTTGCCAGTAAGGAGATACACAAGAAGCTGGGAGGGAGCGTGGCCAGAACTAGCCAAAGGGATGTTCCATAACATAAGACATCATGCTCAGTATATAAACCAGGGGAAGCTGGCTGGGGCACAGTGGGGAATCACTGCTCAGGGACTGGCTGGGCATCAGTCAGAGGGTGGAGAGCAATTGCGTTGTGTATCACTTCTCTTTCTTGGGTTTTATTTCTCTCTCTTTTTGTTATATTCCTTTTCATCACTATTACATTTTATTTCAGTTATTAAACTGCTCTTGTCTCAGCCCTTGAGTTTTACTTATTTTGATTTTTTTCTCCCCATCCCACAGTGGGGAAGAGTGAGCGAGTGGCTGCATGATGCTTAGTTGCTGATTGGGGTTAAACAAAAACAGTGCAGAATTCTGTTTTCTTCCCTAGCTGTTGCTTCTGAAATAGAGCATATATCATGTAGTTTCTCTTGATATGCATTAAATGAAATAAGTTAATCTTATTGTTTAAATAGTTTCTTTTTTTCCTCATTTCTTTAGGGTTCGCTTAAGTCCTGCAGCTCGCAACATTCTGGAGACTCATGGATTAGATCCGAGCAATATTACACCTTCTGGTCCTCGAGGAATCTTCACTAAAGAGTATGTAGATATTTCAGTAAATCTAGAACCTCATACTCCCTTATTTCTTCCTTTGAACCTGGAGCAATCTCCATGAACTTGACAATCCATTTATTTAAAAAGCTGACTTTTTGTCCCAGTTTTTTCAGGGGATGGGGGGAGAATGGCTTAGTTAAATTTGAAAAACCTGTTGGGAAGATACGGAGAAAGGTCAGAAAATACTGTAAGAAGCCTTTAATTATAAAAAAAAATAATAAAATTTGGTTTTATATCCAATCTGAGATGTGTAGTACTGCTGTCACATTTGCTGCTGCTCAGCCTAATGGTGGCTATCAACTCTTGAGCACCACTGTTAGCTACCATTGTGGATCTCAAGAATTTTGCTACTCGAGTGTATTCAGAGCCAAAATAAGACACCAGTGACCTGTCTTCAGTTCGTTTTCTTTGGGGAGTTCAGATCTTCTTTAACTGGAGTTCAGTTATGAAATCTGCCAGGATTTAATTTGTTCCATTTTTTTATTAGACTGGGCAGAGCAATGAAGTGTAATGGTAAGAAATCCAGACTCATGTTTTTCTCCCATCTTTGATTTAAAAAATGTTTGTTGTGATCGGGCTTCTAGTAGTTTCCTGTACTTTTTGAGTATTCTGATGTAATGATTGGAATTTAAGCCTTGGAGTGAGGAACTTGGGTATAAAAATGTGTTGTGGTAGATCCAGAGCCCTTACCCTTGTAAATGGTGCATTATCTACACATTAGCATGTATGTTATTGGAGATGAGGATTTTGTCAGGAATCCTTATTTTTGTTCTTTGTAAAGTTATTCCTTTTGACAAATGCTATCATTCATTTTCACAGACCTTGTTAGCTGCTGTAATTTTAGGTCCATTCAAAGACAACCAGGTCAGCCTAACTTGGAATTGAACTCAGAGAAGCAGACAGTGAAAGTCTGATTTTTTTCAAAACTCTTTTTCCTATGGTCTTTGAGTTGAGATAAAATAAGGACTTGAATAGATATCATATCCTATGAAACAGCAAATTATCAGAGAGAGTTTTTTCTTAATTATGTAAGTGTAATGGTAATTTATGCTGTGTTACTAGGCTATGGCAGGTGGAAACCCTTTAGGACTTTGAGCTAACTAATTAACATTTGCTAGTTGTCATGGAGATGTAGCAAAGATTTTTCTGTAGCTATGAGAATTATCTGACAAGATCTTCTTTTTTCAAAACTGCTTTTTTCCATACAAAAGATTTAACTTTGAAATGTCATTTTAAGAGACAGACTATCTGGAGGTTTTTTTAACCATTCTTTTGAAATGTTGTTAATCCTTCAGATGCTTACGGGCTCTTATGTTCAGTTTGAAATTAAATGCTTGCAGATTTTTGTGGAGAGCTGCTGCAGACATTCAGGGAAGTATTTCTTTTGCTAACTTGAGATTACTGTTAAACTACATGCCATGCTTTATAGCTGAGTGACTCATGGTCTCTTTTCCAAGTAGACTAGCGATTGATTCTTTGTGGGAGTCTTACAAGTTGACTTTTCACTTTTAAACTCTGAGTTTCCTTATTGAACAGGGCTAATGCTCATCAGATTACAAGAAACAAAGATAGATAATGAGTTACGTAAGCAAGCAAGACTTTTTCCGCAAAACTTTCTATCTTTAAATTCAATTCACTGTAAAATTTAACAGCAATAGGAGCTTTCACTTAATAGCTTCCTCTGTCCTGATCTACTCCCTTGGTGGACTGATACTTAATTTCTCTTATATATCTGTGCAAGGCTGAGTTACTGTTGTTGATTTCCCGCTTTAGTTTTACTGAGTGGCAGCTTTATTTTTAAGCAATATCCTCTGCTTTCTTCAGAAATATACTTGAAAATTGATGTGTTAGTACAAAGTAAATCACAACTTCCATCATAGATTGCACCATGTTCCTAGTCATCAGCTCAGACAGTGTGTGGAAGAGCTATGTTAAAATTGTTTATTGTTTTAGACTTCTGCTTTTTCTCATCCTATTTATTGGTGATCTAGGGATTTATAAGTGCAACCGTAAAAAGGTGGGGGAGCTAGTTACCAATAATAACTGCTTCACTGAGGCCATGTTCCTCCCATCTGTACCTTCCTACCAACTGTCACTAAGTGTCATTTGGGATCTCAGAGCTGCTGAGACATTTGCATTTTCAGCTTGCAGATAAGGCACAGTGCACACATGTAGTGCTGATTTTCCAGAGGGTAATTTAATGTGTGTGTACTGAGTGCAGACTCACAGAGCAATCTGTGCTGCGTGCAGTTTGTCAGCTGCCATTATGGAGGAATGAGTTCCTTCTATAAAGCTGATCAGTGCAGTTGGTCTGATACCTAGAAGTTTCTGATGTGTAACATTCTCTGCTCACCTTTCTCCTTCTTCCGTGAAATCTTCTATGAATTGAGTAATTGGATGTTCAGATGAAAGCGGATTGGGACAATTTAGTAACAGTAATTGACACCAGAGGAAGCTAGTGTCAATCTGTGCATGTCCTGTTGCACCACTAGATCCTTAATGATTTTTAGGTGTGTGTATAATCCCTAACTTGTCCATTTCAAAGTATATTTTGAGTACAAAAGACTCATTTTACTTTCACAATTCTTCGGATTTTGGCTAACATGAAGTGGAAGAACTACACACTTCTGTAGAAGTGGTAAACTGAAGTCTAACAGAGTTACCAGAGTCTGCATACTTCCAATAATAACAGTTTGGTAAGGCATATTTCTGTTTAATAAATGCTTACCAAGCTCAGGTATCTTTTCTGGGGAGCATACTGCTCTCTCTCATGTTTGTTACATCTGTCTCATCTTTCTCAATTACTGTCCTATGTTGATGGAGGTCTATAGAGTAATTGAAAATATGTGTCCAACCCTTCCTTTTCCAGTTCTAATAAAATATCAATTTGCTTGACTTGTTCTGAAATATGTTTAATTTTATTTACTTTGGTGCTTCTTCCAACTCTACTTGTATGCAGGCTTGCAGTCTTGAACCCATGACAGTCATAACATCGCTGTATATTTTACTTAATCAGTTAAATCATGTGGAATTGGTTGTGGGGGAATTACTTTTATATGTATGTATAACAAATATTTATATAATATGTGAAAATATAAATACATATGAAATCTGATTTCTAGATATGTATATTTTATATATATTTATCTCATACTCATGCATGAGTTTCAGAAACTGCTGCGTGAATCTTGTAATCTAAAAATAAGTTCAATTTTGGCAATACATTTTTAAGTTGACACACTAAAAGTGACTGGAATTATTAAAGCTTTTCGACGTGGCTATGATAGGTCGGACCATCTTTTTTTGTTATTTGCATAATGTATGGAAGTAACTTAAAGCATTTCCTTAGCTTTAAAATATATAAGAAACTATAAAAGCTTTATGTTATGTATTATGGAATATGATGAGCAGATGGTCTGTCTTATGCCTGCCAAGTTAAAACCTTAAGTAATTTTTGGTAGCTTCTAGTATGTAAACTAGGAAAGTTACATTATATCATGCAGTTACTTTTTTGTCTCAAATTGTAATGCTAGAGGATGATTTATATTCAGTGAAATCTGTTTTTTTTTTTCCCCTGATATAGTAGTTATGTTAAATACTAAACACTTATTTTTAAAACAAACTTTGGCTAACATGTTAATTTGGTAAAAGAAGTAACAACTGCAGGAATAACAAATTTACATCCTGAGCTCAGTCATTTTTTAATTTTTAATATCATTTGCTTAAGTATGTACTGAAGCTAAAAATAAATTGAAGCAAGCCAGCAATTAGTAAAAGGCATTATATAGGACATACAGAGCTTTCCAGTTTTCAGTTCTTGGTTCTGGAGTGCTACTTTGTTAGGAAAAACTAATAATACGTAATGTTGTTCTGAGATTTTTGTCCTTTCTACAAATATTTAATGACACATAAACTATTGACTCTCACTCAAGAATAGACTCACTCAAGCAGTAATCTAGTGAAATTAGGTAGCTTTGTTGTTTAATATTTATGTCTTATGTTTTGAAGCCATAGTATGGTTGTAAGTAGACTGATTTTTACATTTATTTTTAATTTCCTCTGCCAGTTTATGTAATGTAACTTTGTGTACATAAACCTTTGTGTACATGCTGTGGTGATGTCTTCATGAAGTGATAGAAGTTTATCTAGGGTATATGATACAGACTTTTGCTATCCGATCTGGAGCATAACAAAAGGCGATCTATGATACAACTCTTCTAACAAATTGCTAGTACAGGTGCAGTTACAATAGCAAAACAGAAGTTTTACTATAGCTTATTTCCCTTGAAGTTGGCAGTGGTCATAGAAATACAGTCTTTTCTGTTTAGCTTCACAGGTGCTAATCTTTAGCATGTTGCTTTATAAATACAGTGCACCTAGGGTAGATGTAGTAGTATAGCATAAAGATGGGAGTCTACTTCTGCCTGTCATTCTGTGCCCACAGAGGTTAGTTTTCTGATGGTAGCTGTATGGGTATAAGCATTCTTCTGGGGTCTTTATAGAGTAGACAAGGTTCGGCCACAACTGGGACCGGTAGGTGTTACTCAATTTTTGGCTTTGGTTCTCTAGTGTAGTGCTGTCTTTCAAACTGCTTATGAAGTATGGACTTATATATTATCTATACCTGTTTGTGCATATTTATGTCAGAAAGGTACAGAGAAATGAATGATAAATGTACTACTAATTTTTTTGTGAGTAATAATTAATTACATTTAATTCAAATGATTACAAATGAAACAGATGAAATACCTTCTGTTGGGGACTTTATAACATGAGTAAGTGTACTTTGATATTTTAGTTAAAATAATTTAGTGCAATTCACAAATTGCCTTGTACACTCACAACTAGTGATGATGAATCTTATGCTTCTCTAACACAAAGTTTTTCTGTTGCTGCATATTCAAGTCCTTTCATTCACAGAAGTTAATGAGAATTAAAAAGATATCACAAGAGGCACAAAATTCATATCAGTTAATAATAATCACTTTCTTAATGTTTGGTTTGACAAAAGAAATTTAAATGCACAGAAGTGGCTAATTAACTAAAGTAAATGATGAAATAATAATATTTTGGGAGTTTTTGAAACAGTTTCTTTGTGCTCAATATTTCACTGTGTTTAATCACCAGGGATGCTCTCAAACTTCTGCAAGAGAAGCAGAAGGGCAAATCCAGTGAATTGAAGCCAGTGGTTTCCCCAGCTCTTCCTCAGCCTACTGCAGTGCCTTCTGCTTTGCAAGCAACAGCTGTGACTTCTGCTTATCCAAGGCCAGCAGTTCCACCAGTTTCCACACCAGGACAACGTGCTACATTGGTAATGCTTCTATTAAGTCCTCAACATTGCTACAGCTAAATATTGCTATGGCTACTTAAGCCATATGAGATTTCCAGAACTGGAGAGATGAAGGAAACTGAGGCCACCCAGATGGCAAATTGGGTCATGTGCAGTTTTTAGTACATTTGAGTGATTCTAAAGCAATGTAATTCGAACTGCAGAGCTCTTGAAACTGTAGTCTGCATGCTACTTTGTGTATTCTGCAAATTGAAGCCATGAAAAAATTTACATTGCAGGCCCTGGAAACAGGAAAGTCAGAGAGGCAGTGGTTTTATTTTAGTCCCCAAACAAGAAGATACTACTGGTTTGGAAATCAACAGTACCAACATTTCCCTCAATCCCTGCACGATAAGTATGTCAGTGTATATTTCCAAACTTGGAGAGACTTGAATCTGATGTATTTTTACTCTACTTCATTTGTTTGCTTTCCTGTAATATATGTAAATGTCCATTGAAGAGTTATGAAGAATTGAGGAAAGAAAGTGTTTAGTGGCTGCTTTGAAGAGCAAATTGCAGCACCTAAATACAGTTTCTATGTTAATTGAAATGTTAAAAATACCAGAAATGATTTTTTAAAGAAGAAATGTCTGTGCTTAAATGCACATTAGTAGAAATTGAAAAGGTGGTGTGGAAAATGGGGGGAAACACCTTTGTGGCTCTAGAACTAAATCTGAAGTATCTTTACAGGCTGAAGTTTACAGTGTAGTTAAAACTCATTCAGGAAGTGATGATTTTCTTTCACTGTACAAAGAACCAAACAATGTACAGAAAGCTCAAACTTAAATATTTTTCTGTTACAGAAAAAATGTTTCTATGATTGCACCAGAACATATATACTGCATTTCATTGTGTTTAGTACTACTCAGTATGTAGTATACATACAATAGATTAGGTATATGAAATAATGTTTTACAGAATCACTTATTTTCTTGCTTTCTGTAGTCACTGATATTTTAAGAGATTCCTCAAAAGTTGACTTGCTTCTGTGAAAAAGCTGGGAAAACTTCTGCAGTGAAACAATACTGAATATGTCTGGAAGGAGAGAGAAGAATAACAAAAGATGCACAGTAAAGCCTGTATTGAGAAACCACTTGGGAATCTGAAAAAGCAGTACCTTACTGAGGAAATATTCTATTATAATTTAAGTGGAACAAAGTATATTCTGAGCAGTATGCCAGCTCTGGCAGAAGTAACAGTGCTTGCATACGCTGGCTGAGAATTAATGCCTGAATATTTGGAAATACTTTTTTAAACAATCTGCTAGAATAGTAGGATTAGTTATATACGGTAAAGTGAAACTGTCTGTATTCTTTAAAACCTGTTGTGTTGATCCACGTTAAGTGGAATAGACTAGAACACTCAGTGGTCTTAATCATATTGATTTCAGGAGTTGGAATGTATCACTTTTTGATACCTAGGAGATATTTGAAGTGAGCAGGAGTCACTGATGGTAATGCAACAATGCTGAAGTCCTGTTTCAACAAAGGGGAAGTATGTTTGCTCTTTTGATATTTAATATGTATATGATCTCTTTCAGGGCACATTCACAGAAATCCCAGCTAGCAACATCCGAAGAGTTATTGCTAAGAGATTAACAGAGTCTAAATCTACTATACCTCATGCGTATGCTGCTGCTGACTGTGACATTGATGCTATTTTGAAATTAAGAAAGGAATTGGCCAAAGGTTAGTGATTTAACCTGATTTACTGTAACCTGTGGTATTAATGCATGGTTTATCTTGTCTACATAATTTGCACAGGAAGTGCAGATTTTTGTATAGGCAGAACAATGTGCAATCAAATAATCTTTTTCAGTATTCTGTATGTTGGACTCAAGCTGTAGTTCCCTGTGATTATTGAATTGGACAATTTGTCAAGATACAGGAAGACAGAGTTGTTACTTTGCCAGCTAAAACAACACTATACACAACTGCAATTTAACACAGGACTACAGTTTGTCCAGTAGGTTTTTGTTTCCTTCCATCCAGGTGCAGCAATATTTAGCTTCTTGATGGTTAAAATCTCAAATTATTAATGTGAAAGATAATATAGGAAGCTTCAAATTAAAATTGGACCAGATGATCCTTGAGGTCCCTTCTAACCTGGTATTCTATGATTCTGTAATTCTGTCCTAGGTACAATGTGAAAATTTAGTTTTGATGACCTCTTTGTTGAATTTACTGGAAAATAAAAGCTAATGCAGCTTTCCAAATTCTGGGTAAGAATGGCTTTATCCATGGTGAGGAAGGAAAGCAAATTTTTAGCACATGCCAGCCAATGTATGGTGAATTCCTCTTGAAGGCAAAGTACTGGTATTAATGTGAAGGAGGCTCATTGAAATTTATATGCTTAAAGCTATCTTAAGCTGTTGGAATAGAAATCTGTCCCACAGAAAACTGGATAATTTTAAAATATACGTTGGTTTAAAATATAATTGGATTAAATTAAAAAATTGGATAAAAGTTATCAGTATTTCTCTATAGATATGTGTGTGTAAATCCCAATTTTCATAATGTCCACTGTGTCTTATTTATACATAAATGTCTATGTATAAGATTAAGAAATTAAATTTTCCCTTTTTGTCTTAACTTGTATTCACTGAAATTACTTATTTAGAAAAAGTTATTGAAGTTTAAGGTCATAATCAAAGATTGTTTTGTTTTTTGCTAAAACTGTTTTTGGTTTTGCTAAAATCAGCTGAGTGTACTGTGCAACAGCATATTTTAATCATTTCAGAATTAACTGTGCAGACTCTAGAATCTTCTTTCCCAAATCTCGGTTGAACAAAGTATGTATGACATGCATTTAAAAAACCAAGAGTATTTTTCAATAGAACATTCTTCAGGCAGGTACTTCATTTTCTTTCAAAATATCGAAACAGTGTTGTTTGCTTAGTGTCTTTTTGTTCAAGGACTTCTACTTAGTTGTGTTAAAAAGCCTGAATGAAAGCTAGGGTGTTTTTTTTT
The DNA here is from genome assembly GCF_018691265.1 of Tyto alba. NCBI lineage: Eukaryota > Metazoa > Chordata > Aves > Strigiformes > Tytonidae > Tyto > Tyto alba. The sequence continues at coordinate 287,328 of NW_024881280.1, forward strand.
ATTATTTTAACTTCATAATCTTAATTTAAATAAATTCTATTATATTTAGAAATATTTGGTTAATATACTAATTTTAATGTTATCTACAGGAAGTGGCTCCAGTTTCATAATTTGTGAAGGTCTTAACCCAAAACCTGTGGAAACTCTTTAGGAAAGCATTGTTTTATATTAGGTTTTTTCTTGCAATTGCCTGCAGTTACTAGCATTTTTCTTTTTCTCTCTTCTTTATTTATTTTGGTATCTGTTTTAATATTCTGTAAAGAGGACACCAACACAGTGCAGTCTTTTTCTAAATACCAATGTCAAAAATGTGGAAAGGAGTGTTTTCATAAAGCTTTGACATCTGTAAGTTAATTTGATCAAGTCACATTTACAGCTGAGTAGTTTAGGCTTATATTAATCTAGGTCATCTTGCTCTTCAGTAACTCACCTTAAGTTAGAGGATTTCCTAAAAATTCTATGTTTTGACTGGGAGATAGTTAAGCCTGAGGAAAAACTTATTTCGTAATGTAATGTTCCTTTTTTCCCATAATACTTAAGGCTATATTACATTAAATACACATATTGAACAAGAATTTAAAGGACTGTAATGAAATCAAATCAGAGGGAGAATTGTTGAGCAGTTGCACTGTCAGACTATTTTTCTCAGAAAGGTTATATCTCTGTCACCAATCTGGTAAGCTATGGAAAAAATTAGTGAATCACTGTACTTTTTCATCACATCTTCTATCTTTACTTATCTCCCAAACTACTTGCAGAGGTTACAGATTTTTTGAGGGGAGATATTTTTCTTCACAGAAAAGCTGGATTAAACAGTTGAAAAAGTGCAGTATGTTTCTGCCTCTGTAGTGTCTTCATTCCCTCTGATGCCAAAACTTGAGTTATTTTAAGCTGCCCCAATCCACTGACACATTTTTTCATCAGACTTGTAAAACTTAAATGCAAATAGAAGCACAATTGAGGTGATGTTGCAAAGTAAGAACCAGTAGCTGAGGGAAATGGAGACGGGCCTGGGTGGGAGCAAGGCCTGCCTTCAATTCACTGCTTGTCCATGGAGCTCTAACTAATTCTAATTCACTGAGAAATGAGGTTTGGCTGCAGCTGTCCAGGAAGAGCAGCCTTCTCAGGAAATCTGTCTGGTTTTAAGGCAGAACTTGATGAATTAGTCAAGATCATGTAGTATGATTGACCTCAACATCTGTAAGTGATTCTTCTGGTCTTAAGTTTCTGTAAAATGTGGAATATTCTTCACAAAGAATAATATTTATTTCTAGCATCTGAGGTTAGCACTACTGTTTATTGAATTGACAATATCTCTCTCTGCCTAAAATGACATGACATCTGTTGCATTTTTTCTGTTGGTAATAGGTTGAGCTTAGTTGATGTCTACTTTATCAGTTGCAGCCAAACTAATTAGGCATAGCTTTTTAAATTAATTTTCATTCTTTTAGAGGAGAGATCCCTTTTCAAACCAAATTGGGGAAATATTGATTACTTTTTCTTTTGATAGGTTTAGCTAATTATGCTGGTGAAAGAATAATTTATTTGTTTATAAAACTTGACTTTTCAATACCTATGAAGTTTAGATACTATTCCAGGCACGCAGATTAATCTCTGCCACTTTATAAATTTCATTTTCATCATTTGTTCCATTTTATGAAATCTCATTTTCCACACTATTCAGGCTGCATACGCAAGTAGTATAAGTTCTGTTTCACAAAGGAGACATGTGCACATACATCTCATAGTACTAAGTCTGTCACTTGGTTAAAAAATTCTGAAGGCCTATTATTTTATAATGAGGAGAAACAGTTTGGGGTCTTTTGATCCTACTGTACTTTTCTGTACTTTTTTTTAAGGACCAAAGTTTGTTTCTAAAGACTCAGGACATTCATGGGAGAATGCAGCTGTCTACACAAGAGGAAGGTACATAAAAAAATCTCACATGGCTTCTTTTTGGTGTTGTTCAATTAGTCCTTTTTTCCAGTATCACTTAGGTCATTTATTCTCAATAATTCATTTTTCAGTTGTGTAACCTCAGTATTACACCAAGTAGTAGAAATAGAATTAATAGTGTATGCTGTGGTAGACATTACCACAATAATGAAAAGTGAATATTTATAGGTCTAAGGCAGTGCCATGTGACACTTCAAGTTTTGTTCTAAAGCTTCATCATTGCTATCATGGTTTGAAAGCTTATAGGTTCAGGTTGAAATGGTAGTTTTCTGAAGCCATGTGAACTCTGCATTCAGTATAGCATAACAGGATAGTTTTAATTTACATTTTTATTGTTGTACTGATTGAGAAACTGAGTGATTTCTTCTCCTTTATTGAAGCATTTAGAGAAGAGCGTGAAAGCTGTGGCCACCTATTGCTGATATTGCCATGACTATAACTTGCACAAATTAGGTGTAGTTCTGAGAATGCTGCATCTTATAAGGTTTAGCTGAAATTTGTAAAACTTAAAGACTTACTCACAGAATCAGGCCGCAGATACTTTCACGCTTGTATAAGCCAGTTAGAGGGGTCTGAACAACAGCCAAGAAAACTGATCCCAAATCACAAGGATCATTGGGCTGTAAAAAAAGAAACACTGTTAATCATCAAAATATTGCACATTCATTCAACTTGAGTCATAATTTCTTCCTGAAAAATTTTTTCAGAAGCTGCATGTGACTAAGGAAGAATCTATCAAATTACCTTCAGTTTTTATATCAGTTTTGCAACTTTACTCAGTTATTATTTTCAAAGCAAAATATAATAATGACTTTGAAAAGTCATGAAAGAGTAAGAGGACCTTTTTAAGTTAAAGTTTTCTAGGTTGTAAGTAGGGCTATGTTTAGCAAAACTCCTGAAAGTATGAAGAACCTAATCCAAACTGACAAAGAAGAGAGCTTGAAAGATTGATGGGGAAGAAATATGAGTTGTTACAACGTATTGCTCTACATCTGAAGGTTGCATTTCTTGAAAATAAGAATGAGGAGGAAATAAGACTAAAGGAAGAAATTATGTCATCTTGGAGGGCTATCAATGTAAGCAGTTCTGGAGTTGGGAGAGTGAATTTTAAGGGTCCGACAATTAGTTTTTGAGGTCTGTTCTAGAAAGTGGTCCCCATGAGGTATGGTTCTGTCAAATTGCAGTAGCTAAGCAATGTCTTGGAGAAACCTTAAATGACAATCTGGGAAAAATGTGTATCATGTATGTTTAAAATGTTATACTTTTTTGTTATGTTTATTCTCTTATACATAACTGAAAACAATATTTTAATCAATACGTTTTGTAAAAATAAAGCTTGTTTTTCATTTGAAGCTTTACTGATAATTGGAATGGATTAAAGCAAATCTGAAAGAAAACATGTTGGTTTCACAGAAATAATGAGTTCAAATAGTGTCTGACATGATCTTTTGAAGTGTCTGCAACTTGAAATGTATTTGAGCATGCAGGAGGTAGAAGAGTCAGTTTGGACTGATGTCAAATAGAAGGAAGGAAGAGGGTGGGTTTTTTTCTAGCTAGCAATGAGCAGTAATAAAACAGTTTGTGCTTTTGTGAATAGATATCCTGATGTCACATCCCTTTTCAGCTCTTGAAAGAGAAGGTTTGGGTACCGAACTTTGGTAAATAGATGGGTGTGAATCCTTCATTGATAAGGCACTTATACAAATGCATAAAGAGGTAAAAGTTGGTATTTCTTGGTATCCTGGGGAGATACACACTTCTGTGTGCCCCTTTATTCTTAAGTGCAAAGTACACATTGCACAATGTGTATTAAATAACTTTTCTAATAAATAATCTGGTAGAGAGCAAAATATGGTTTTCTATCACTGAGGAGACAACTATCAGTTTTTTAAGTCAACAAAATATAGGCTCCAAAGTCACACAAATACTTCTGACCACTGACACATTGGAAATTTTAAAGTAGTATTTTTATTACTGTAGCTTTGGGTGATGATCCACAAGGAGTTGCTCTTCAAGCAAATTGTGACAAAATCTTTTAGTGATTTGACCAAAACATTCTTGGTGCTATTTACCCATCTTTATTTCTTACAAGGTTTTTTTGTTTGTTGTTTGGGGTTTTTGTAGCATGATGGAGAAAAGCAATAGAACAAGAGTTGAAAGATATCTTTAGCCTTTATGGTTTTTGTAGGGGATATTTTGTTGTTTGTTTTTTGTTTTTTGTTTTTTTTTTTTTTAAATATGGGATTGTAGTTTTCCTAGACAAAGTGCCTAGGTTTTCAGAAGCTTTCTTGGTCCCATCCATAATTCCTTTGTATGACAAGAGCAACATAAGTCAAATGAGTAATTTTCTTGTCTTCAGGGAAAGGCAGGCACATTAGCAATCCAATATTCAATGTATATTATCCCAGATATAGGTTGTTGTTGCCCCACACCCTCTACCCCGGAATGGTACTATAGCTTTTATATGTGGCATCTCTTCCATCTTAAATCTTTAATAAGATTCTACCGCTTGGGTCATTTAGATACTGGTACTCAAGAGTAGAAGGATTTTTGATTTACAGAAAGCTTTGCCTCTGGTGCAAGGTTGAACAGCTTTATTATCACAGTGCAACATCAGAAACTACCTTCAAGGTCCAAGTTAACTTTCTTTACATGAATGTGTTACCATGTGGATGTGTAGAAAAGGGTTTTCAAGATTAACCTCATGAAGTTAGCCTTGAAAGGTTCTATATACAGAGGGACCAGCTAGGTTTTAGGCACAGATAAGTGTTCATGTGGTGATATGTGTGTCTGACAAAGAAGTGGATACTCCTTTCTCTCTCCTTGACCCATGTTTTTCTTGATATAACAAAAGATCTACTTGCAGCCAGATCTAGCAATTTCGACTGGTTTGGTTTTACTGGGGGTATTCCAATATGGAGATCTTTTGATGTGGCATTATAGCACAAGACATAAGTCCTCCAGGAGTGTTAGGGTACTTCATAATTATTTGCTGTTCCTGAGGCTTTACCCTGTGAGTAAATTTTCTCTCAGCTTAGTGTTACAGAACTTTATACCTAAGAAGTAGAATGCTGACATTGGAGGGCTAATGTTATGTACTGGTGACTAGCCCGTGCTTGTCCATCCATTTGTGAGGTCCTAAATTAAATTAGACTGGTATATTCAGATTTTCTAGATGGTGATACAGGAGCTGCTTCTCCTTTCACTGGAATTTTGAATGTCTACTTTACACAACAGTACCCAGGTCACTTTTCTTCATACTTTTTTTTTTGTTTAATGGTATCTTATTCACAAGTTAATGTCAAAGACAATTTATGATGTTGACTTCTTCTTTAAACAGCAACAGGTCATAAGAAACGAAGTAAAAAAATGTCTAAGGAATGCTCACTTAAAATTTTTCACATCTTTCCTGCTACTATAGATTCATAGTTAATATTTTTTTTAAAAATGGAGAGGTGGGAGAGAGCCATATGTCTTGGCATAAAATTGAATTGCAGAGATGGTCCTGATAGTTGTTTGATATATTTTTCTGATGGAAATGCTGGTGGTTTCCACTACATGATGAAACATAATGTGGAAGTTTTATGCAGTATTTTGTACTGTAAACTGCTATGATTTAAGGGTAAAATACAGCAATTTTACCCTCAATCACTGAAGTTTACAGTAGGGAAAATATTATCAGATATTCTTCCTGTAACAGTGCTCCTGCATTTTTCACTGTATTCCTGTCCCCCTAGTGGACAGTGACATTTTTGCCAAGAGTTAGGAATGTAATATATAAATCAAAATATAAAATACCAGAATACATTTGATGCCCAAGATACAGGTTTGTTTGATGTGAAATTTTGTTAGTGTGACATAGTACTTGCAAGTTCCATTGTGCTGTGTTAGAATTCTGTCTTCTTATACATAGATTACTAATTGTGGTAAATGTTGCACGTCAGTTATGTAGTTAAGTGGATACTTGCTTCATTCCTCTAAATTTGTGATCGCTTAAGAAGATTTCACTTAATATAATTATCTATAAGGAATTTCCCCTTTACAAAAGCATTTTTAAAGGTATATGTATTACATGCCCTAAATCAGACTTCAAAATGAATTAGTTTTGCTTCTTGATCTGTTCAGCAGTCAGCGGTGGTAGCAGAGTAATGTAACTTTTTTAGTGTGAGAACGATGCATTTAATATTGTGAAATATCATGCATGTTCAGGATAATCTTGTATCAACTGTGGCATATTCTGCATTGTATCTATAGTCTTTGTGTCTGCTGCTAGTTCTGATTTTAGTTAGTACTTCTGGTCTCCTAAGACTGGGAGAAAAATAAAGCAGAGCAAATATAGCCATTGTTTCCATACCTCCTTTCTCCAGAGCTTTTGGGAAAGAATGCAAGTGTACTAAGTTACACAGTAATTCTTAGGCTCACATTGAAAAAACCTAGTCTTCTCAAGGTTATTTTATCTGCTTCTGGCTTGTGCTGCCTTTTTTTGTGTGTAGCTTTGCTTTTAACAACTCTGTCACTCATTATTTTGTAGCATGCATTAGAATATGTTGTTAACCCATTTTAAAGATTGCCAGATGCCTTCACCTTGCTAATTCATACATAAGACTCCAGAAGTCACTGGAGAATAACATACTTCTGATTCATAGCTGAATGAAAGCTGATCTCTGCAGTTATTCCATTTAATGTAGCACGTTACATAAAGAATAGTAGTCTCCAGTATTGTCTCTGTATATTTAGATCCTACAGTAGATTTCTACACAGACAGTAAATATGTAAAGCATAAAAAACATACGGGCTGCTACTTATAAGAATGAGTAGTAATACTAAAATTTGCAGCTTTTTTGATCTTCTAGTAACAGCTAGCAAGAATGTATTTGCTCAAGAGAGATGATACTTGATAATACTCCTTCTGTCCCAAGGGGGAGAAAAGTGTTCTTGCTTTTGTGATTGTAGTTTGAAGATAAGTTACTTTCTTGCAATGTTTCAAAGAAGTATATCTGCTGAATCACTGGAATCTTGCCATCACACAAATGCTGATAAACAAATCTTACGAGCAATGATTGTTGTCTTTTTTTCTTTTTGCAGATGACATTAAAGTATCTGTAAATGATTTTATTATCAAGGCAACTGCAGTTACTCTGATGGTAAGTGAATAATTGACTTAAAAAATGTTTTATAGTAAACTGCCAAGGAGATAAGAGAAGTATTTTGTGAGCCTATATGGAAACATGAATGTGATCATAGCAAAGCTTGTAATTCTTTATCACTTATTGTCAGGCTTTTTTAAGCTCTCCAGGTAAAATTCTCTACACTGTCTATGCTGTGAACTGTAAAAATAAGAACTTACTACAGCTATCATCTGCAGATAATGGTAGATGCTTTGTCAGCAGACTAAAGCAGTTGGCAAGATAAGTCTTCTGTTCTTTACTGTTTTATCTTATTTTCTCTTACAGTTATAAACAAATATTTGTTCAAGTCTTATGCCAATCTACTACCTCAGATATATTCTGATGGCTAATTCAGTGACCTCTGCTTTGAATTAAAAATTCTTCAGGCCGCCCATCTTTGCTTATTGCTAAGAATTGTCATTGTTGCCTTTGTCAATGTAAAAGTTAAACAGTTGCAATACATCCTGAAGTTAAGATCTTAAATTTCATTAGGGTCTGCTCATTCCATGCCATACTACAGAGGCTTTCCAGTCTCAAGAAGCTATTTGCATATTCTCTGGGTGGAACTGGATACATTGCCATCCAATCTGTGTTGATTGCTCTACTTGGAAAACACTCCCAGTGTCACTTAATTTTTAGAATTCCCACACTGGAACTCTCCTCTTAGCCTATAGTGTCTCAAATATAATCACCTGAAAAACATAATGTGAAATTAATCTTATTTCCAAACTTGTAACAAGAAAGAACTGTGATGGTTTCACTTAAATGTGGAATGATTTTGGTTTAAAGTCAGTTTGCACTTAATTTTAGAGTAAGTCATAGGTGGGAACTCTGACCAGCCTTTTTTAAGATTCAGGAGGAAATGGTGTCTTTTAGTGATCACTAACAGCTGGAGAAGATCTCTGGGGGACACACAATTGATCCTCAAATTATCCTGTGGGGGTTGCCCTTGTCATCAAGACAATGTATTTACGTGTAACAATGAATGCAGATTTTGTAACAATTTGGTATTGCCATGGATTTGTTACCTATATCTTCTTAATTGCACAGTGATCACACCTTCTAGGTAAATACCTAGAAAAGCTAAACTTTTCTGATGTCATTGCATCAATTGAGCAGTGGGATCTAAAAGCTACAAAGAGACAAGATAAAGCAGAACAAGGATCCACACTAATTGCATTACCTCACAACAATTAAAAATTTCAGAAAGGGAGTGAGAGCCATTTTTCTCATTTGCAAGGATTGTTTTAACTATTCAAAAGCTGAAAGAGGAAGTTACACTTAAGTTGGGGAACTATTCCCATGGATGTATGGAATTAAGAGAGAACACTGCATTGGAACGGACTTGAGAAATTTCTAGCTAAACATGATCTAAATATTAATGTATAATTGCAAGAGATACAGATTTTTACAGAAAATAGACAGGATTCTGGGCAGTTTCATAAGCAAGTGCCTGAGAGAAATTTTGGGCATTGGATAGATTGGAAAAAACTTCCCAAGTTATTCTATACCAGAAATTGACGGCAGAGCTCTATATGCTTTCTGCGCATTTGTTAGATGTGAACATAGGAAGAAGCTTCTTTTTGTGGCCTAATAAGTCTATGCAAGGAGATGGTGACATCTAAAAATTACTGTGAACTCGTAGCTGCAAGTGTGAGATGGCAAATCTCTGCACCAGAGAGCAGGTGAAAGGAACAGGAGACAGAGAGGGAGAGAGAGGAATGAAAGATGAGGTTTTGTGTTTCTCTTCTACACAAAAAAGACCAGTCAGGAAAGATGAGGGGATGTAATCCTAGTTTACAATGTGTCTGTATGTGAAAGAATGACTTGAATATGAACATTCAGTGTACTTTTTATTACTCCTGCTTATATAATAGAAGTTTTCTGTTGTTTTTTTTAAATTACTGTCTGAAACTTAGAAGACAAGTAGCTTCCTGTCCATTTAACTATTAGGCTGCTTTACTGTACTTTGAAAGAACATACATGTGAATTATTGTTCTGCCAATTGACGGGGTTAACACAAAGGACACAGACACCAAGCTAAAGAAAAAGGCTTATTTTACTTTAGTTTAAAGCAGCAGAAATAATAAGCAAGGTGATGCACCTAGACATTACTGTTTAAAGCAGCAGAAAGAATAAGCAAGGTAATGCACCTAGACATTACTACATAAAGCTGGCTATAGTGATTAAGAAAGGTACATCACCAGTTGCCCTCCTGCTTTCCCATCCCCCCGCCCCGTGCACCAGCTGGGGAGCCCCGTCCCAGCGAAGGGTCGCAGAGCCTTTCCCGGCAGCTGGGAAGTCCCACGCAGGGCGTCCGCTCGTAGGGGAGGTCTGCGTCTGTGCTGGGAGAGGGCCCGGCTTTTGTACAGTTTAACAAACAAGTCTAAACAAAATGCACAGGAGATATCTGGTAGATTGACGTGCCTCACTCAGGCGTGTCCGGATCTGGCCAGGATCCGGGCATGTCTGAGGAGTTTCTGTTTTTCTTTACATTTGGGATTCATAGTTACTTCATATTGTTTACTTATAGTTCCCAGGGATGCGTTTTTACACTGATAAAATGCTGGTTGCTTCCTTCTGCTGATAAGATGCTGATTGCTGGTTGGGGAATTCACTCAGAAGTCAACTTTGGTTTGAGGCCTATTGTTTGGGCCCCTTTTTGTTTCAATCGGTCCTTTGACTTATGAGTGAAGATCACGACCCTGTTGGAAGAGCCCAATATGTTCACTCTGTCCGTTTGATACAATACCATACATAACAATTATATAAAGTAATAATAATAATGATAACTAACAATATTACAAGAGGATGTATTAAGAAATTCAACACTTGGGTTGCAGAGGATGAATACCCAGTAAAGATGTCCCACCAGTGGTGTGCAGTCTCCTTCTCCATCTGGCTAGCTAGCGACATTCGTTGATTCTTTGTGATTACAGTCTGTATCACAGAGTCTGACAGAGTTTTATTTCGTTGTTCCAGGTGTCATCGCAAATGTTCTGATTGTTCCATGATGGTTTTCAGTGGAGTCAGGGATAAGCTGATTCCATTAAGTCCTAAGCCTTGGGGATGCCAGTACATGGTTAGTTGTTCTTCATGCGTTGAATAAAAAGTATACATCTCTCCGTGCCAGATGAGATAGAATACATTTCTGAGGCATCCCGAAAATGGAGTAGTTAGATTATACATTTCTATAAGATTTTTATCATTTGTTACCATACAAACATGCTTAGCACTGATTTCTACAAACATATCAAAGCTTTTGGGCAAAATTGTCCATTTACACAGATTCACTGAATATTTCAATAAACTGAGTACCGAAAGTAACATTGGCTATGATACAGGCAGAATTGGCTTTGCAACGGAAATTATCCTGTTGTCTTGTCTTGGTTGCACTTTTCCATTGCCACCTAAGCGGTTGTCGTGGTTTAGGCCTGATTGGCAGCCAACCACAATGCAGCATCTCTCTCTCCCTTCCCCTCCGGCAATGAGAAGGGACAGAGAGCCAGGCTTGGGGTTCAAGATAGGACTGGGATGGGGGAAAATCCCCCTTTTATGATCACGAGCAAAAGGCAGACTCGTTAGGGGAAGGAAAAAAAAGAACATACATTTATTACAGACACTAACAACACATAACAGAGTAGGACAGTGAGAAGCATTGCCACATCTTGAGAACACCTTCCCCCCACCCCTCCCTTCTCCCCGGGCTCAGCTCTGCTCCCGATATCTCTACCTCCTCCCCCAGTGGTGCAGGGGCAGGGAATGGGGGGTGCAGGCAGTGCTGCCGCTTCCTTCATGTTCGGTGAGGGGAGTGTCCAAAACTTGTTCCTCCTGCTCCATCGTGGTCCCCCTCTCACAGGAGACAGTCCTCCACAAACTTTCTCCGACATGAGTCCCTCCCACGGGCCGCAGCATTCCCCACACTGCTCCGTCATGGGTCACTAACTCCCTCCGACTGGATTCCCTCCCACGGCTGCAGCCCTTCCCGAGCTGCTCCAGCGTGGGACACCCCCGCATGCTGCAATCCTCCCAGCACTGAATTACAGCAGCGGGGCTGCCTTTTCCCATGAGACCCCGGCCTTCTTCGGGCACAGAACCTTGATCAGCTGAGCAGGAACAACAGGCTGTAAATCAATGTCTGCTCCACCGTAGATCTTCATGGGTGGCAGGGTGGGCCGCCCTGCCGTCTCACCACAGGATACAGGGGGGTCTCTGCTCCGGCACACCTCCCCCCCCCTTTCTTCCTCCGTTCCTCCACTGACCTTGGTGTTCACGCAGCTGCCGCACCTCCTCCTCTCCAGTCCCCCTGCATGTCACCACGTCCCTTCTTAAATACGTTATCGCAGAGGCGCAGCCGATTGGCTCAGTTTCCCAAACAGAAGTGGAGCTGACGTGGAGCTGGGGGAGCTTCGAGAAGCTTCTCACAGGGGGCCGCCCCGATAGCCCCCTCCCCTGCCACCAAAAAACTCCACCACTCACTCAACCCAGGACAGCGGTGTCTCTCGTGGACCTTCCAGTGGCCATCCTGGTGTGAAAGCCTTTCCCAAATGGACCATGATGATACACAGGCAAATCCACCTTAGCAGGATCTAAAAGATAGAATCTTAAGACATCTAGTTATTCTCGCAGATAACATTTAGTCGCAGGAACATATTCCCATTTTTCCTGTCCAGGTTTCATGATTAAAACAGTATTGTCTTTTCCTGTGGCTATTCCTTCAGCTGGTTCAGGAGGTCCGCTTGAACTCTGGACCCATACTTTAGCTCCGTTATTGAAATTAGTTGATCCAAACCCTTTATCTCCATGAACAGTGGTGACTTGAGGTGGATCCCCTTTTTTCACAATTGCTTTCAAAACTGGCAATATCAATAGTTGTGCGAGTTTTGGGTAGTATTTCCCGATGCCCACAATGCCACTGAATTCCTAAAAATTTTACTGTTTGGGATGGTTCTTGAATCTTGTTAGGATTAATTTCCCAACCTTTCTGTCTCATATGATCTACCACCTATTCAAGTATTTGTTGCACTTCCTTCTCATCGTTTCCCTGATTTAGGATATCATCAATATAATGCACTATTTGCATATGAGGAGGCAATTTTATCTTATCCAGATGCTCAGCCACTGTCCGATGGCAAATGGTTGGACTATGCAGCCATCCCTGAGGCAATCTGGTAAAGGTACACTGTGGTCCCTGCCAGGTGAAGGCAAATTGGTCCTAATGCTCCTCTGCAACTGGGATAGTGAAAAAGGCGTTAGCTAAATCTATTACAGCAGACCAAGTCCCTGGATGCTTTTGAAACTTTTCTATTAAAGTAATAGTATCTGGTACAGCTGCTGTAAGTGGTGGGGTGTGTTTATTTAATTCCCTAAAATCTACTGTCATTCTCCATGACCCATCAATTTTCTTGGCAGGCCATACTGGATTGTTCCAAGCTGTGGTAACTGGTTTCAACACTCCTGCATCTAATAAATCTTTAATTGTCTGTGATATCTCCTCATGCCCTCCTGGAATTCTATATTGTTTCATAGTCACTAATTTAGTAGCAGCAGGAATCTGTACAGGAGGCATTTTCACTTTTCCTACTAAAATTGTTCTAATACTGATATGATTTTTTCACCCCAAACTGGTACTGACCGTCTGGGAGATTCAAAGTTAGTCCCTTCAAAATGTCTATTCCTATTATGTATTCAGGAATGGGGACAATCATGACTGAATACAGTCGTTTTGGGAGGTTTCCTATTTTCATTTCAATTTGAGTTTGTACAGCTTCAATTTGTTTCCCTCCCAGACCTGTAATAATTACAGGTTGTCCTTTAAATTTCTTTGGATTCCCATGTATCAAGGACGCCTCCGCTCCTGTGTCAACTAAGGCTTTTTACTGTTTGTGAGGACCATTTTTTCCAAAATATTTGGACCTCCACATGGGGCCGTCGGTCCTTCCGTGCCCATTGCACTGGAGCTTGGCCATAATTTCATTCCTGTTTACTACGCTGGACAATTTCCCTAGTCTCCTTCCATGGGTATAAATCAGAATACAGCTTCAAATTCTCCCTTTCCCCCAGAACAACTGATCTGCCCACGGAGGGCCCACCCTCTGCAGATGGGAAGTCCCATTGGGGCTCAGGAGGAGGTGCTGTAGGCTGAGTTACCCCTGGATTCCTAGTTTCAGAACTCTGCACTCTCCTGCTAGACTTATTCAGCCCTCTTTGTTTGTATATTCGCCACAGCTCGTTAGCTGGAACACCATCGATCTTTTCACGAGATAGGCCATCCTTCAATAAAGCTGTAAGCATTTCCTTGAGAGAAACTCTGTTCTCACTTCCTTTAGGGCTGTCCCGAGTATCTCAGTTTCCTGCACTTCCTCGGGGGCCCCATTCTCCAAGATCACCTAGCTGCTGTATTTTTTCAATTATTTCATCAGTGGGATTTCCGGTCTCATTAATTGAGTCATTATTACATTTTTATATGCTGGTGGGGCAGTTTTAATCAGTCGGTTTCTATGAGTGACAGACAAGGCAGCTTGCATCATTCTGTCAGGGTCTCCTATAAAGATTGCCAGTTTCATCCCTTCCTCCTTCACCCGCTGTATACCATCTCGCAAAGCATACCAGGGACGTTCCCCACCTGGCCAATCATTCTCCGTGGGGTATTTATTATTACATCCCCGGGCAGCCAAGGTTAACAAATTTGTATCCTGAGGATTATTTCGGAATGCATCTTGCACAAAGGAGTCAGAACTCAAAACTAAAAACTTCCTAGAGTCCCCTCGATCTAGGGTTACCCCTGCTGCTCCCTGATCGTGCAAACGCACCATCCAAGAGAGCAGGGGTTCCCCCGGTCTCTGCTTAAATCTTTCAATTATATCATTTATTTCATGCTGAGTATAATCCTCAATCACACCCCTCCTTACTTGTTGCCCATTAGTATCCAATTCTATTTTCCGTCTCCACATTGGTTTTACATCCACAGGTTCATCTGAGGAACCAGCCTCATCAGAACCTGTAGAATCCCAAATATCTCCACCCCATCTGTCAGGATCCCACTGTACCCCTGCTTCTGAAATCACAGCACGCACGTTCCTACGGTTTACTCGTCCCCTCCTTTTCTTATACTGTGCAATTCTTACTGCAGCTCTTTCAGCTACAGTCTGATAAGGATCCAACTTACCGGCAAGCAACTTGTTTTGACACTGTACCATTACAATTTGATTCTGCCAATCACACATCTGTCGCTCCATGTGGGAGAGCTCTAACAACAGTTTTTCTTTCTGTCGGTGCTGTTTCCGATATGCTGTTAACAAAACCCATCCCCGTCTTCCCGAACACACAATTTCTTTTCCTTTTTCGATAGATAATGTTTGGATACATTTTAATACATCCAGTGGTTCAGCTTCTTTTAGCTGACTTTCCCACTGTTCACATGGTCCTCCGACCTTAGCCCATTCAAGAGCCAGTGAACTGTAAGGAAGGTCTTCCCATCCAGGAATTTCAGATGGAGCTGATTCATTATGTTTAGATTTAAAAAATGACATTTTGTTCTAATCCTGTCCGTGACACCAAATTGGTTCTGCCAGTTGATGGGGTTAACACAAAGGACACAGACACCAAGCTAAAGAAATAGGCTTATTTTACTTTAGTTTAAAACAGCAGAAATAATAAGCAAGGTGATGCACCTAGACATTACTGTTTAAAGCAGCAGAAAGAATAAGCAAGGTAATGCACCTAGACATTACTATTTAAAGCTAGCTATAGTGATTAAGAAAGGTACATCACCAGTTGCCCTCCTGCTTTCCCATCCCCCCGCCCCGTGCACCAGCTGGGGAGCCCCGTCCCAGCGAAGGGTCGCAGAGCCTTTCCCGGCAGCTGGGAAGTCCCACGCAGGGCGTCCGCTCGTAGGTGGGGTCTGCGTCTGTGCTGGGGGAGGGCCCGGCTTTTACACAGTTTAACAAACAAGTCTATACAAAATGCACAGGAGATATCTGGTAGATTGACATGCCTCACTCAGGCGTGTCCGGATCTGGCCAGGATCCAGGCATGTCTGAGGAGTTTCTGTTTTTCTTTACATTTGGGATTTATAGTTACTTCCTATTGTTTACTTATAGTTCCCAGGGATTGTTCCCAGGGTTGCATTTTCACACTGATAAAATGCTGGTTGCTTCCTTCTGCTGATAAGATGCTGATTGCTGGTCGGGGAATTCACTCAGAAGTCAACTTTGGTTTGAGGCCTATTGTTTGGGCCTTTTCTGTTTCAATTATGCATGTTGTTCATTACCATTATTTAAAATAAGATTTCCTTATCTGCCATCATAAAATGACCTAACCAATGAATTTCATAAATATGATTTCTCTTTCTGATACACAAATAAAAATATTTAGTCTGTGATTAGATTTGTATTTTTTTCCTAGTATTTTCAGATGACACTTGTAGTACAGCATTTGTATCTTGAACCTAAGGATTAGATAGTTCCATGCTGCAAACATGAGAAAGTCATCTGTATTGTGTCATTTTTAACTTTCTTAAAGAAAATTCAGCAGCCAAACCCAGTAAATGATAATGCATACAGCCTGGTAAAATCAGTGCATTGCTGGTTGTAAATTTGTTGGTGTTCCAGGTCTGTTTCTGAGAAGCTGGAGTTCTCGTGCATTGGGTTAGAAGAAACTGAGGTGGTTTGTTTTCTGGCTCTTGGGCTTTTTTTCTAATGGGCCATTAATACATTAATATTGTGTTTATACGGAAGTAATCATTAAACTAGCTGTCCTATCCTATTGTTTCTATGCTAGCATGTGTTCAACTATTAAAAGAATAAATTAAAAAAACAAACAAACAAAACCAACAACAACAACAAAAACAAAACAAAACAAAAAAAAAGCAGGACAACAAAAGAAAACCCATATTTAACTCAGTATACCAAGAAATAAGTTCATGATCCAGTTCATGTCTCAACTACTTTCTGTCAGTGTTTCAGGAAAATATGTGGACTACTAGTTTAAAAAAGAAACCCCACCTCCTCCTGCTCCTCCCCACCCCAAAATTCAGTGGTGTGAATGCATTTGTAAGACAGTTTTATTGACTCTTTTCTGGGCACTGTTCAAATCATATTTTGTTAATATTTTCTTTCTTATAGCTTGAATGAACTGACAGCAGCTGGCTTGACAGTTTGTGATTGCTTGGCAAGCACCTCAAGATAGTGCTTATATCGGTTCTTTAGCATGCTGAATTTCTTCTTCACAGGTCTTAGTGTTGCAAGTCCAATTATGTATTCTACTTTTCAGCTTGGTCTCACTGTTTGACAGCCATTGTTTTGTGAGTGTGGCAGTGGGCTCATCAGATGATAGTCCCTTAGAACAATTGTAGCCTTCAGGGAGGAGAAAGGCTGGAGGAAGGAAGAAAAACTTCCAGGCAGATATACACAAGTGGTTGGGCTTAGTAGCAACAGCCACTATAGTAGCTGTCCTTCAAAAATAAACAATCTTTAATTGCTGAAGTGATGGGAGAAATAATACTGGTCTACATTAAAATCAAGACTATTCTAATCATAGGGAAACTGAAGTTCTATTGACTCCCTACCATCTGTTTTGGATATTTAGATACCTTATACAGAGAGTCATACTTGCACACCACACCCACTAGAAGGCATCTTACAACTGTGTATACCGTGGGATTTTCCTGAAGTTTATTTAACTCGCAAAGAGATGAAGAGGTGTACTACCACCTTTTTTTTTTCTTTTTTTTTTTTTCTTTTTTTTTAGTATACATTTTGGTGTTGAAGGAACTGAGAATACTGTTACACTGCTGCTTCTAGGAGTGGAGTTAGTTTAGATAGAGATAGATGGATAGTGGAGTTAGTCTAGATAGAGATAATGTGTCCCTCACTTTTTTCTGGAATACCATCTCCACTATGAAGTCCTTAAGGTCACTAAATAATAAGCTTGGATTTATTGGAAGTAGTACCTCCACAGTATCTATGACCACTTACATGAGACAGCACTGCTTTGTAGCTTTGCATGCTGGGCATTCGTATGGTGGTATCAGTGACTCCTGAAGGAATTTATAGGCTTTTATTAACTTTTTTTCCAGCAGCACCAAAAAACTTTCTGGCTGCCCTGCCATTTTCAGTTCCTGGAGCATCCATTCATGCTTTTTGACAAAGT
The DNA here is from genome assembly GCF_018691265.1 of Tyto alba. Lineage (NCBI taxonomy): Eukaryota > Metazoa > Chordata > Aves > Strigiformes > Tytonidae > Tyto > Tyto alba. Next base: position 304,604 of record NW_024881280.1, read on the forward strand.
ACATTTAAATAAAATGAAAACAAGAGAATCATGTACATCTGTTCTTAGACACCCCCCCTCACAGAGATTTGTTTTTTGTGTTTTTTTCTCTTGCTAATGGCAGTCCTGATGACAGATGTGACCTGTTCTTTTACCTTCATTTACAGACAGCAGTCTGAGGCACTAGTTAATTTAGTGAATGCCTGTATGTGGCTACATGTCTTAAAGGATTTTTCTTTTTCTTAATAATTGATTACATCATTGTTCTTTTAACAGCTTTTTTTATTCTCTCTCTCTTCTAGCAAATGCCAGATGTGAACGTAACCTGGGATGGAGAAGTCTGCAGGCAACTGCAGTCCATTGACATTTCTATTGCTGTGGCAACAGACCGAGGTCTCATTACACCAATCATAAAAGATGTTGCTACCAAGGGAATAAAGGAAATTGCTGCCTCTGCAAAGGTAGGTCTTAAATGTACAGTAGGCTGAGGAATATAGTAGCTAGATAGTTTTTGCAGCAGAAAATGTAGCATGACCCAGATACACATCATTAATAACAAGAGCAATTTCAAAATGGATCTAAAGCACTTTCAGCGTTCCTTAGACTTTACAATTATTATTCATTTTGCAATTCTGTTAATTTTTAGTTAACAATAATTTAGCCATCATGTTATTTGGTTGAATGCTGGCTAGACTGTTTGAAAAATAAACCTGTACAGACTTCTGCAATTTAATATAATTATATTTCTTTATCTAGCTTTCTCATGAGGATTAATGTTAACTTCTTCAGTGTTTCCAGTCTTTGGGTTTGAGATTTTGGGTTTGAGATTGATCCTTTTTTTTGTCATTTAATGGCTGATTATCAGAGGCCTACAGTATCTGGGGAATGCAATGGAAGTAGCTTTTTGAGACATAAAACTGTCCAAAAACTAGACACAAGCTGCACATTATAAATTTTTGTTTTTTATTGAAAACTACAGGAATTGTAATAGTCTGTGGTGGTAGAGGGGAAGAATCAACAAAGTTGTAACAGAAAAAGGTGTGTCATGCCACAAAACATTCATAATTGTATGTTTTTAAAATTTTTCCAGTCCATATTGCTTGCTTCATGTTGAATGTGTTGTGAAAGCAAATCTTTTCACTAATGCAATAGCCAACCAAGGAGGAAGGTCAGCTGAGTTTGTTACATTATTCTGTGATTAGTGATAGAATGACAAGAAGAAAACATTGAGAAGTGAAGTATAGACTGTGCTTTCTTTATCATACCCAATACCTTTGATACTAATGCAGTATTACAAACCTCTCCTACCATAAAGTAGTGTCCTGTAGTTCCCATAATGGGAGTCTGTGCTTGCATTATGTTTAATAGGGCCATGATAAAATAAGCATTCCCCTTTCATTTAAAACGGAATGTGTTTAATCTAACTCACACTACTCAATATGGAAGTCATTGGGTCACATAGATTGCAGGTGTCCACACCAACATAATTTTGCTTTTCATCTTCTTCACTGAATTATTGAAATAAATGGGTACCTGACATGCACATGTGGGAGGCACAAACTGAAACTGCAGCTACTTCTTTACCTGTATCCCTGTAGTTTAGCAGATACTTTCTTTGTGTAGATTACTTATATGTCCCCTTCTGCTGCATGTTAATTTTAACTTCCTTACAGATCACGTGCATCCTAGCACCATATTTTCATCATTCAAATAATGCAATAGCACATATGCATTATGTTCATATTGACCCAGTTGTGTGAATGCTGTTCCCATGTGTATTGTCCTCTGGTTCACTAATTATCCAGAGATGAATAAAAGCCTAAAATAAAATTCAGTGTGTCCTTTGAACTTCTTAATTCATAGTAAGGGTGTCAGAGTTTTGTAAAACTTGGTGTAAGCCTGAATTATTTGGGGGGGGGAAGGAGAAGAAAAGGTAAATTCCTAGGAAGAACATGGGAAAAATCCTAGAAAACAGCAGTAGCATTCCTAAAAAGTGAGTGGTAAATTCCTAGAAAACAGAGGGGATTCATGCAATAATATTCTCCTCAGAAAGTTTCACAAATGTGAGGTATTACTTTTTTTCATATTGTAATAGAGTAGATTTTGGTTTTTATTCTCTTCCACAGAAATTTCCCTAACATAATAAAATTATTGGAAACTATCATTACTTTTATTCTTTTTACCAGAAGGAAAATATAAACAGACTTGTGTTGCTTTTATTAGTCTTCCCAGAAGCAGATCTGAGTCTATTTTCCTGACTGTGCTTTTGGAAACAGTTATTTTTCTTAAAATGTCATAATACTGCAATTGCCACAATGCAACATTTTCCATGTGATTTTCGAAATGTGGAATAAATATGATACAAGCCAAAAACACTAAATGTATTCTGTATGGATAGGACAGATCATCTGTCCTGCATATATTCCCACTTCAGTCTCTGCTGTCAGTTGAAGAGCTCCTGATTTTGAAAAGGTTGCTACTAATGGAGAAGTCATCTGGCACCTTTTCCATTGGGTACTCACAGAGTGTAAGGAACATGTCGGTGGCTGAAGAACTGTCCCTTCACCCACCATTTCTCTTGAGGTCCGCACAGTCCTTTCTTCCTTATGTGACACCTACTGTAAGAATTATTCATTCTGATTCCCACTAAGGATTCCATCTAAGGAGACCACTGAGCTAGAAACACCCTAGGTGTGGATAAAGTTCCTTTTCTCTGTGATCTTACCTTAGAACATAGCATGAACTCCTGGAACTTCTTTTTTGAACAAAACTTCTATGGACAGTTCCTTCTGTTTAGAAGTAGAAAAGTCTCACAAATGAACTGGAGGTCACAGGAAGGGTGGTCTTTAGGGTACTTAAATGCTTAGCTGGAATAAATATATTCTCTCAATCTACTAAAAAGTTCTAAAGTGGTGCATGGCAGTTTCTTTAATAAAATATGTTAAGAATACTGTGAATTTCTCATCAGTATTTTGATAGAAATTTTTATAATCTAAAAACACCAGAGGGAATGGTGGGTCCATTGTGGAAACTGGAGCAAGGTTTGTGAGATGAGAGAACAGATTTTATTAAACAGCCAGTATCATTGGGAAAATTAAGTTTTGTATCCCAGTCTCTTTGCTAAATCATTGCAGCTGCAGCAACAGTGTTGCTGAGGTGCTTCCCTAATTCCAAAAGCAGATGACTTTTTAATGGCTGTATGGTATTTACCATGTCTTACTGAAGTAAAAAGAATAAGTCTATTAAAACACTTCCTCTCTCCTTTTTCTTCTTTCATTTTACTTAGGCTCTAGCAAAGAAAGCAAGAGATGGAAAGCTGTTACCAGAAGAGTACCAGGGAGGATCTTTTAGGTAAAACTCTCTAGCAGCATTCAATACGTGCAGTGTGGGTTCAGAACTGTTTTATCCTCAGCTGTTCCACAGTGTGTTAATGCATTGCCTTTTAAAGTCTTGCTCCATTTAGGATGACACTCCATATGATGTTTCTGAGGGCCAAACCTAGGCAGAATGTCCTGTATCAGGGGAAACAAATATCTTGGTACAGGTTTATTTCATCTAAGCCTGGTGTGAAATTTGTTTTTTCATGCTGAGATTGATCTGACTTTTATTTTTGCATCTAATTTTTCCCAATTGCAGAAGAATGTTGGGGTTTTTGTTTGTTTGTGTTTTCAATTGCACTCTGGAATTAGAAAAACCCATTGATAATAGTTTTAAAATAAATATTTTAAAATGAGTTATTTGACAGAGGTATAGCAACAGTGATGTGCAGTTTGTCTTCAGTTCACTCTTCAGAGAAATTTCTCAAGAGGGACAGAAAGAAGTTACAGCAAATTTGTGTTATTAACTCTTACAGTTTACTTCTAACTGAAACATTAAAAACTCAGTAGATCAATTTTACATAGTATATATTTAGTATTTTTTCTATAATACATAATCTGCAAGAGCTAGTGAACTCAGTAATGAGAAGTAAATAGCGTGTGTAAAACATTAGCATAAATGTAGTGACACTGTTGCACAATTGATTTCTCAGCTGACTTTTTACATTCCCCAAGTTTCTAATATTTTAATGTATTCTGTGACACAGTATCATCAAGCAACATTTTTTGTTACATAAACTTTAGCTTAGCTCATTTTTTTGTCAATTTTTTAAAAGCCAATTCTGAATGCTTATGTTAATCATATCTTCTATAATAGATTATTTGTCATGAGAGTAATACTACAGACTTTTGCAGAAACATTGCTGTAATGTATATTAATGTGCCTGAGTTGCAACTGTCTGGAGTATGTGGCTCTCGTGCTGGAGGACTGGTCAAAAAAATCTCCAAGCCTTTCAGCAGAAAAAATCATATGGAAATGCAGCAGTGGAAGTTTGGATGTCTTCATCAACACAGATGGCCTCTGAGAGTGAATAACTGTGGGTATTTCACTGATAACAGAAGGCAGTAGTGAGAACAGCTGTGTGAGATTTGACCAGGTGGATCATCTGCTCAGCATGGTAGCAGAGCTATGAGAGAAAGTAGAAAGGTTAAGGAGCATCAAGGAGTCTGAGAAATAGATAGGCTGGTGGAACAATGCTCTGCCCTCTCTGAGACAAACAGGAGCAGCCACCAGAAAAAAAACAAGATCAAGGGGATCCTGTATTCTCGCCCTGCCAGGCTGAAGGCGGTAGCTTAAAAGGACAGAAGTAAATGGAGGTAAATCCATGCTCAGGGCTGCAGGTGAACCCACTCCTTGCCCACCTCACCTTCCCAGGTGCCTCTGTCCAACAGGTATGAGGCACCGGATGTGGAAGGCCAGTCAATGGATGATGTGGATGATGGACCGTCCATACCACAGGTGTTGCCAAGGTCAGAAAGGCCTACTGCCCTGTATCATGACCACCTCCACGAGGATGACAAGATGAGTTATAGTTGTAGGTGACTCCCTTCTGAGGGGAACAGATGGTCCAATATGCCAGACAGATCATTCTCTTCAGGAAGTCTGCCTCCCTGGGGCCCAGGTTAAGGACATCACTAGGAAACTTCCTGTCCTGGTATGGCCCTCAGACTAATACCCGTTAATGCTCTTCCGCATGGTTGGCAATGAAGCCATAACAAATAGTTCAGGAGTGATCAAAAGAGACTTCAGGGCCTTGCGGCAGCTGGTAAGGGAATCTGGAGCAATATTCCAGTTGCGGGCAGTGACTTTGGAAGAAACAGTCTATTAATATATGGCTCCGTGGCTGGTGTTGCCACCACGATTTGGGGTTTTTTGATAATAGAATGGCCTACATAGCACCCAGTTTGCTGGCATTAGATGGGATTCACCTTTCTCAAAGGGAAAAGAGGGTCTTTGCTCGCAAGGTAGCAGGGTTCATTGGCAGAGCCTTAAACTAGACTTGAAGGGGGAGGGGGATACTATCAGGCTCGTCCATGACCAACTGTGGGATGACATGCCAAGGTTAGAGGGATGGGGCACTAGCAAGGGCCCTCAGCCTGTTGCTCCGAGACATGCTGGCTACAGGAGCACAGTGGAAGTCATACAGAGATGAGCCAGGGGCTCCTGAGGTAGAAGGAAACAACAAGGAAAGAGCAGTGAAATACCTCACAGGAATTAAGGGGTGTTCCTCTAAGAAGGTGACAGAGCCAACAGCCCAGCTGAAGTGTCTCTACACCAGTGTATGCGGCATGGGCAACCAACAGGCAGACTTGGAAGCCACAGCGCTGCTAGAAAGCTACAACCCAGTTGCCATTACTGAAGCTTGGTGGGGTGAATCCCATGGCTGGAGTGCAGCTATTGAAGGCTATAGTCCATTCAGAAGGGACAGGCAAGGAAGGAGGGGTGGAAGGTTTGTCCTCTACATCAAGAAATGTATAGAGTGTGAAGAGCTGTCTCTGAAGAATGGCCACGAGCAGGTTGAAAGCTTATGGGTAAGAATTAGAGACCAAGGCAACAAAGGGAACCTTGTGGTTGGTGTGTACTCCAGGCCGCCTGACCTGGGTTTGAGTGAGTGGTGGGGTTTTTTGGTCAAGGGGAGCCTACGGACACTTCCTCCAGCTACAGGAGGCATCGGGCTCACAGGCTCTCGTCCTGCTGGGGAACTTCAACTGGCCTGACATCTGCTGGGAAAGTAGCAGCGTGATCTATACGCAATCCAGAAGCTTCTTCAGCCAGGCAACAGACAGCCCTCCCAGAGGGAATGTGATACTGGACCTGATGGTCACCAGTGCAAGTGAACGTTGATGTCAAGATGTGAGGCAGACTGGGCTGCAGTGATGATGCACTGGTGGAGTTCTCAGTCTTGAGAGGTATGGGTCAGGCAAAGGGTAAAGTCAGGACCCTGGATTTTAGGAAAGCAAACTTCCAGCTGTTCAGGGAGTTAGTCAATAGGATCCCCTGGGAAACTGCCCTCAGGGATGAGGGGGCAAAACAGAGCTGGCAGGCATTTAAGGATGCTTTCCACAGACCTCAAGAGCTCTTGATCCCCAGGTGTAAGAAATGGGGAAGGAAGGCAAGAGACTCTTATTTGACCAGAGACAGGTCAAATGAAAGGGCAGGAAGGAAATGCACAGGCAGTGGAACCAGGGACAGGCATCCTCTGGAGTATAGGGACACTGCCTTGTTGTGTAGGAATGGGGTCAGGAAGACCAGGGCATGGCTAGAGCCGAACTTGGCAAGGAACACAAAGAATAAGAAGGACTTCTGCAGGTATGTCAGCCAGAAAAGGAAGGTCAAAGAAAGCGTACCACTCCCTGATGAGCAAGAGCGGCACACTGGTAACAATGGACAAGGAGAAGGCTGAGGTACTCAACAACTTTTTTGCCTCAGTCTTCACTGGCAACCTCTCTTCTCACACCTCTGGAGTGGATGGACCTCAAGGCAGAGACTGGGGGAGCAGAGTCCCTCCCACTGCAAGAGAAGATCAGGTTCATGACTACCCGAGGAGCCTGAACATACATGTAGGTCTATGGCACCCGACAAGATGTATCCCAGAGCCCTGAGGGAACTGGCTGATGTAGGTGCCAAGCCACTCTCCAGGATATCTGAAAAGTCATGGCAGCCGGGGGAAGTCCCCAGTGACTGGAAAAAGGGAAACATTGCACCCATTTTTTAAAAGGGTAGAAAGGAGGACCCTGGGAGCCACCAACCTGTCAGCCTCACCTTTGTGCCTGGGAAGATCATGGAACAGATCCTCCTAGCAGTTATGCTAAGGTACATGGAGGGCAGGAACGTGATTTGACACAACCAGCATGGCTTCACGGAGGGAAAGTCTTGCCTGACCAACCTAGTGGCCTTCTGTGATGGAACATCAGTGGACAAGGGAAGAGCTACGGAAGTCGTCTGTCTGGACTTCTGTAAGGCCTCTGACATGGTCCCCCCGACATCCCTCTCTCTAAATTGGAGAGAGATGGATTTGATGGGTGGACTATTTGGTGAATAAGGAATTGGCTAGATGGTTGCATCCAGAGAGTAGTGGTCAATGGCTCAATGTACAGGTGGAGGTCAGTGATGAATGATGTCTCTCAGGGGTCCATACTGGGACTAGTACTGTTTGATATGTTATCAATGACATAGTGGAATCGAGTGCACCTTCAGGAGGTCTGCAGATGACACTAAGCTGAGTGGTGCAGTTGACACGCCTGAGGGACGGGATGCCATCTGAAGGGACCTGGACAAGCTTGAGAAGTGGACCTGTCTGAATCTCTTGAGGTTCAACAAGGCCAAGTGCAAGGTCCTGCAGCTGGGTTGAGGCAATCCCAAGTATCAATACAGACTGAGCAATGAAACAACAGAGAGCAGCCCTGTGGAAAAGGACTTAGGGGTACTGGTGGATGAAAATAGGGGCATGAGCCAGCAATGTGCACTCACAGCCCAGAAAGCCAACTGTGTCCTGGGCTGCATCAAGAGAAGAGTGGCCAGCAGGTCGAAGGAGGGGATTCTCCCCCTCTGCTCCGCTCTGGGGAGACCCCCCTGCAGTGCTGGGGCCAGCTCGGGGGCCCCCAACAGCAGAAGGACACGGAGCTGCTCGAGCGGGGCCAGAGGAGGCCATGGAGATGCTGGGGGGGCTGGAGCAGCAACCCTGGGGGGCCGGGCTGAGAGAGTTGGGGGGTTCAGCCTGGAGAAGAGAAGGCTCCGGGGAGACCTTCGAGCGGCCTCCCGGGCCTTAAAGGGGGGACAGGAGAGGGGGGGAGGGACTCTGGATCAGGGGGTGTGGGGATAGGATGAGGGGTAATGGTTTGAAATTGAAAGAGGGCAGATTTAGATTAGATATAAGGAAAAATCTTTTCCTGTGAGGGTGGTGAGACGCTGGCCCAGGGTGCCCAGAGCAGCTGTGGCTGCCCCCTCCCTGGAAGGGTTCAAGGCCAGGTTGGACGGGGCTGGGAGCCCCCTGGCCTGGGGGAAGGGGGCCCTGCCCGGGGCAGGGGGGGTGGAACTAGATGACCTGTAAAGGTCCTTTCCAACCCAAACCATCCCATGATTCTATGTTCATAGGAGAAAGGTGTGAATAGGCTTTCCTATGCCTGAGTGATATCTAGATGCCCAAATTGTGTCACTTGGCTATCAGTAGCCACTGTAGTTTAAAAGTTGTGAGGTTCAATCTAAAGGACATTTGACACAGAACAAAGACAGGCAAAGTTTATTTGAAGATACCAGTTTCCTGTCCTCTTTTCTGCCTTTAGTGTGTGGAATGCAAGGGTATATTGTTGTAAAGAAATTAGACTTTTAAAAAGGTGCATTATTTGTAATTGCAAAAATCCCAAAGCCTTGGGAGTCTGAACGTGCTCAACAGAAATTCAGTTCAGATCTATTTAGAAGTTAATGGGTTTGGCCTTGGGAGAGAATTAGGTCATAGTAGTCACTGAATATAAATTATTTCTTCTATGGGATGTATAATTTCTGATAGTACTGGTAACTCTTTTCTCTTTCATTTAGTATTTCCAACCTGGGCATGTTTGGCATCAATGATTTCACTGCAGTCATAAACCCTCCGCAGGCCTGCATCCTGGCTGTGGGCCGAGCAAGACCAGAGCTCAAGATTGTGGAAGATGAAGAAGGGAATGAGAAACTTAAGCGGCATCAACTCATGACAGTGACTCTTTCAAGTGATGGTCGGGTGGTAGATGATGAACTGGCTTCAAAGTTTCTGGAGACCTTGAAAGCCAACATAGAGAATCCGATGCGACTTTCCTTGTATTAAACTCAGTGAAGATTGCTTCTTATTTTGACAACATAGATAGCTGTTACGTACTTGGGATTATTTTTCTGTATAGAGGAGTAAATAGCTACTGTGAGATGGACAGTTAAAATACTTAACTTATTAAATTAAAATGAAAACATATTAATTTTCATGGGTTTAGTCTTTTGCAATGACCAGGTTTTGTAGCTAAAAGACTTTAACATACTACAGTTCTTCAAACACTGAGTACTAATGGCACATCACGTTTGCATGAAAAAGTCAATCCCTTCTGTAAAGGAAAATTCAAGAAAACTTTATGAAATTTAGGAGGGTATCATAGAATAGTTTGGGTTGGAAGGGACATTTAAAGGCCTTCTAGTTCCCCATACACCACACCTCCCCCCACATCAGCAAAAAGCAGGGACATCTTCAACTACATCAAGTTGCTTAGAGCCTTGTCATATCTGACCTTATACATTTTCAGGGATGGGGCATCTATCACCTCCCTGGGTAGCCTGTGCCAGTGTTTCACCACCCTCATTGTAAACAATTTCTTCCTTATATCTTGTCAAAATCTGTCTTTTAGTTTAAAACCATTACCCCTTGTACAATAACAACAGGCCCTGGTAAAGTGTCCCTCCCCATCTTTCCTGTAGATCAGGTCTTTCCTGTGCTCAGGTGGGATGCTTTATTCAAGGACTAAATATCTAGCTTTAGAGTGAGGAAAGCAAGAATCGTAATTGAGCAAAGTGCTGCTATGAGTCCCAGTCAATACCGAGGTAACTGAGTAGCTAAATTATAATACTACAGTAGAAAGTTTTTCAATTTACAGAAGACTTCTCTGGCATGTTGTGCCATCCAAATTAAATTGAAATAAGGTTTATAGGATTTTGACAGTTACTTCAATGGTTTCCTACTAAGAGCAAAGAAATTACAAACCAAAAAAGTTTTGGTTTAATTTCATTTATATTGCAGATATAACACTTCTTTATCTTCTTTTTTTCTATAAGCTACATTGAAGAAAACAAGATGACTGCAGAGATGAATAGGGAAAAGAAATTACAGGAAATTCCAAGACACTAAATTAGAACATAGATAAAGTAACCAGTTGAAATCTATGGCTTCATTCATATAATTAGAACTTATTAAAACACATTTAAACTGTAGATGCATCTATTTTTTCCAGTATTTTAAGATGACTGCACAATCTAATGCCTTGCATAGGGGTAGAGAGGAGAATAAACTTGTCTGAATAAATGTATTCTCCCTGAAGGATGGAATCTCAGTGGTGTTGATTTTTAGTTTTTGATGGAACCAACGTTTATTGAAAACAACATTTTGTGTTAAAAAATTAATAGCTTTTCTTTGACTTAATTTGGGAACAAGTACACTTTATAAATTTAAAGTTGCCCCAACTCAGATACCTTCTTCAGTACCACAAAACATTACAAATACATTTTTTTAAGGTGCTCTGTGGTATATTGTGGTTAACTTAAAAACCAAGATAGTTGCAGCAGCAGTATTGTGATGAAAAACTAGCTGTGATCTCTTAATCTCATAGAGGTTCCAGTATGAATGGTCAACTTTTGCACACTGAATATTTTCTGAGTAATGCTCTTCTTTGCATGGATAGAATAAAGATGTAAGTAGAAAGTTTTTCATTGTTAGTGTATATTGAATTGTAACTCAGAGGCTTAAGTGCATTGACCTGAAGTTTAAATTAATGGAAGTGGATTGTTTTTTGTCTTATTTATAAATATGGAACCACATACTGTATGTGTTTGCTATGAAATAACTGCATTTACAGGACCTGGTGAGAATACAGATTGTGAGTATAATTCTGGTAGTTTGTCTTATTCTAGTTTGTACAAGTACTTTTTTTTTATACGTTTTCAGAACTTGTTTGAGCTGCTAATTGCAAGACAAAACCTTTAGTTAATACTGAATTGAGAGTTTTTGCTAAGTAAGTTTGCTTCTTTGGCTTATTCTGGTATCATAATTTTCATAAACTATTAATCAAACAGTAGAAAGATACTCTGATTACCAAATCTCATTTATTGTGCAATAATGGACATATCCGTTCTGTATTTCCAGGAGTTTTTCACTGATGTATTATACTCAAAATTGGGTGCTGAAGATTTTTTTGCAATTTTAAATTATTAACCATGAATTCTTCCGAAGTTGTTTGTCAATCCCATATTACTTTGAAGGGAAAACCCCCACCAATTTATAGATCTTCCTTAATACTGTCCAAGAAGTTGTCATTGTTTGCATAGCTAAATCTGCTTTGTGCCAGAGAATTTTCAGGATAATTTAAAATCTGATGCACTGTTCTTTTTTGTACTTGGTGCTCTAGTGCTGTTATGTGCTCCCCAACATTTGTATATTCTACTATATTCTGTATATTCTTTAGCTGGCCACAGTGAAGGGCTGTCTGACGTGTACAACTATAGTTTTGCATGGATGTGTGTTCATGTGGTGTGAGTCACTATGTTTTGCTTTTGGAGACACTGGAAGATGCTGCTGTATGTAAGTATAGAATGTTTATCGTGTCTGTCGTGGTTTGGGCCTGATCGGCACCCAACCCCCGCAGCTAATCACCCTCCCTTCCCCCTCCCCACCTGGGAATGGGGGAGGGGATTAGAGGGGTGAAGGGAGACTCGCAGGCTGAGATAAGAACAGTTTAATAATGGCAATAAAACGAGAACAATAACGATGATGGGGGAAAACAAAAAGAGATATATAAACAGGCAATGTACAGTGTAATTGCTCACCACCCGCTGACCAACCCCCAGCCTGTTCCCGGCCAGCGACCCCGAGATACCAAGATCCCACAATCACAATCCTGGAAGCGAGAGAGAGAGAGCTCCTTCCCAACCACCCCTCCTCTATACAGTGAGCATGACGTCCCATGATATGGAATATTTCACTGGCCAGTCAGGGTCAGGTGCTCTGGCCGTGCTCCCTCCCTGCTCCCTGTGCCCTTGCGCACGGGCAGGACATGGGGAGTCAGAGAGTCCTTGAAGTCTCGGCAGCAGCTGAAAACATCAGTGTGCTATCAGCATTTTTCCCATACCAAACCCAAAGCTAAATCCAAAACACAGCACTCATCTAGTCCCTGAAAAGGAATATTAACTCTATTTCAGCCCAAACCAAGACAGTGTCTCATTAGGTGGGTACCAATACATCAATTATACTTTCCCTGTTCAACACAAACACATGAAGACAGTGTAACTTTTTCTCCAGGTTAAATAAACCTTTACAACTTTTGAGCTAAGCAAATCTCTGTAAGGCTTTAATTCCAATTTCTTTACACCCACCTGCTTGCCAGCTTTGTCATTTGATGTAAAGATGGATGTGTGCGATTCATCAGTCATCATCCTGTGAAGGAAATATATGGAATTCAGAGATGTGATAGCAGTCAGTTCCCCTTAATTCAGAGTAATCATACCCTTTGGCAACATCTACCACTTTAGCAAAAGTGAGACAACAAATAGTTGCCCACACAGGTTAAAATAAAAAGAATTTAGGGATTTGGGGATGGGAGCAGTGGATAAAATGGCCCAGAAAGTGAACCATATGAAATTGTTATGCTTACATTTGAGGCATACTTACCCTGAAGTAAAAATTTCACAGATGAAAAATATAATTCTTCATGTTTTATTCTTTCAAATGTTTTCTTTCAATATCCATTTTATATACATAAGGAAGAAATACCATGCAGACATCTACTTTCTTGAAGAATTAAAAAAAAAAAAAAAGGATATGCTTGGGGAAAATTGCTTTCATAGTGTCATTTTCCTTTGCAAGAGACAGTTAGGAAAAAATAAAAGCTATTTGAGACTTTGTGATTTTGTGATTCCTGGCAAGTATTGAACTGTGTCATACTTTAATCCCTAAATATACTGTCAGAATATTTCACTTCTTTGGATCTTTCTTCCTGAGATGTATTCCTTATGAAACAAAATTCCTTTAATTAATATTCCTACATGTAATCCCTGAAAGAACCTCACTCCTGCAACGTGAATGCTCAGTGCTATTTTTACCTAATCCTTTTGTCCACATGGGCATCTCCATCCATACAACATATAGTAGAAACTTATTTCAACTAAAGATTAGTCCCATTGGATACAACAGAATTTTAAATCTGAGTAGGAAACCACAAGTAAGACAAATAATCCAAGGAACAAAGTCTGAACACCTTTTTTGTGATGTGTTTTACAGAAAGTTGCATATTGATCACACTAAAGTAGATGCAAACGCAGAGTGCATTGGGGGGAAACTAATTCAGTATTGTTGGAACTAAGAGTCATGCTTGATGTTTTTCATATGCAATAATTTAAGATGACAGAAAATAAAGAAAAAGGTTCTATTAAGCTTGGACATATAATAGTCTTAAGGTGGTGACCTGTAGGTTTGAAACTGATTTCTTTTTTATTTTTACTTTCTTGGCTTTTCTTGTATGACTACTCATTTTTCCACTGAGTTTTTCTCCTGGATTACATCATATCATAATAAATACTTTGTCTTCCCTAAAATCCACTGAAAATGTTATGCATTATTGTAATGTCTTTGAAAGCAGTGTAAATAAAGCACATAGTAAATAATGGTTGCACAATGACCAGTGCCAACTGGGCAGAGGGGTTGCTCTCTTTCTGTCAGTAGTCCTTGCAAACCCCTTTCACTACCACTAGGTTAATCCTGGCAGATTCAGCTAGGGGTGAATCAGTGTAAGGTTAATCTAGTTGTATGTTAACCAAAGCCAGGCAGGACCCGTAGCAGTAATTTGTGCTGTAGACTTCTATGGAAAAGAGTTTTGCTGTCACAGATGGACAATCCAGTATCTTTCCCAACCACTCCGCTTCAAGTATATGAAAATCTGTAGCATAGAATTGGAAACTTTGTCTAGGAAAAGGCACAGCTGAGATTTGGCAAACCTGACACCATACACATTTAAAAGCTTCGGTGACTGAAGAGCTGAAATATATCCCAGTGCTGTCCTTTGGCAGAAAGAAGCCATGTTACAAGGAGTCCTCTTGCCAAGCAGGCAGTTTTCCATGATCAAGCACGTTATGTGACACCTGGGACAGGGCAACCCCTGGTATCAATACAGGCTGGGTGATGAGTGGATGGAGAGCAGTCATGCCAAGAAGGACTTGGGGGTGTTGGTGGATGGAAAACTGCCTGTGAACCAGCAACATGCGCTTGTAGCCCGGAAAGCCACCCGTGCCCTGGGCTGCAGCCAGAGCAGGGGGGGCAGCAGGGCCAGGGAGGGGATTCTCCCCCTCTGCTCCGCTCTGGGGAGACCCCCCTGCAGTGCTGGGGCCAGCTCGGGGGCCCCCAACAGCAGAAGGACACGGAGCTGCTCGAGCGGGGCCAGAGGAGGCCACGGAGATGCTGGGGGGGCTGGAGCAGCTCCCCTGGGGGGCCGGGCTGAGAGAGTTGGGGGGGTTCAGCCTGGAGAAGAGAAGGCTCCGGGGAGCCCTTCGAGCGGCCTCCCAGGGCTTAAAGGGGGGACAGGAGAGGTGGGGGGGGACTCTGGATCAGGGGTGTGGGGATAGGATGAGGGGTAATGGTTTTAAACTGGCAGAGGGGAGATTTAGATGAGATGTAAGGCAGAAATTGTTCCCTGTGCGGGGGCTGAGGCGCTGGCCCAGGGTGCCCAGAGCAGCTGTGGCTGCCCCCTCCCTGGAAGGGTTCAAGGCCAGGTTGGACGGGGCTGGGAGCCCCCTGGGCTGGGGGCAGGGGCCCTGCCCGTGGGAAGGGGGGCTGGAACTCAATGGTCTTTAAGGACCCTTCCAACCCAAACCATTCCATGATTCTATGGTTCTAGTGATGAGTCTGCTGCCTTTTCTGTAGGTAATATTTCAACTTATGTTCTGTACCGCTGTCATGTTGCGGAAAGGCTGCTTTTCAGCCTCTTGTTTACAGTAGATTTGCCCTAACTGCTCTGATTCATATTATATCCCTCAATTTCTTATGAAGTGCTGCAGCACAACTAATTAAATTTAATGAGCCATCCACCTACTCAATATTTTTCTGAGTATTCTAGATCAGGAGAGATTCTCATCTAGTACTATAGTGCATCATGGATCAGAAATAAATAGCAATTAATTCCTTTACACTAAGAGTTGCTAATAAGGAATCAAGCATTTTCATTTAGAAAGTGTCCTATCACCTACGATTTCCTGTTCCCTGATGCTTGTTAGTAGACTGCTGTTTACATTTCCTTTTTTTCATTTAAAGAGGTATTGAATTGCTTGTGAATAGTCACATAGTGCATTGTAAGTAAGAAAGATGGAAAAACATGGTTGTTCAGTGTACGTTCTTGTTTTTATGCTAATGATGATGATGGTTTCTATTTTCCTTAAAGTTTCCAAGTTTTAGCTAAATAATAGTCCAATAAAGTGAGATTAATATTTTTATAACCCTTCTTAAATAATTTAACTGTTCTGATCCTTCCCTTTTAGACTTCGTATACTAGCCTTAGTTTTAGAAACTTCTAATTTATGAACGTTTCCTTTTTTAGTTCAGCCAAAGACAGAGCTGAGTAGGGATTTCTCTGTTGGTTTCAAGAGGCAAGGTGAAACCCTTTGAGAGTATGTCATTTAATTAAAGTCCTAGCAATCATTTAAAAAATATTCCAGGTAGTTACTGTTCTTGTAGAAGAAGTGTATCTAAGATGAGCATGACATTGATCTCATGGTCCAAGGAAGATGAGCATTTCTGCTCATGAGCTTTAAAGGATGTTAACACAATATAGAAGTATCTTCAGTATATCTCAGTATATCTCCTATCAGTTTCCTTTCTGACTATCATAATGTAGCATGAAAAATGAAACACTGTTCCACAGGAAAGTACATGTAGTGTGCTTTTTTTCTTTTGCTGTATTTTCTAAAATACCAGAAATATATCCATATTTATCCAAAATGTGTTTCCAAGGAAATATATTAATCAGCCTTTTAATCTCTCAACATAGAGCTGTTCACTGAATCATTCTTCAGAAACGAGAGTCAAGGTACTGATGTACTTCTCACCAGTGAATTTGTTTGGTATAAGACTTG
The DNA here is from genome assembly GCF_018691265.1 of Tyto alba. Lineage (NCBI taxonomy): Eukaryota > Metazoa > Chordata > Aves > Strigiformes > Tytonidae > Tyto > Tyto alba. The sequence goes on from NW_024881280.1 coordinate 320,804, forward strand.
ATGGTGCCACTGTTTTCAATCATTTCAGTCAATGAAAGACTTGTTTTAAGGGAAAACTGAAATGCAGAGAGGCCAGCAGAGGGCAGGCTGAGCAGCCAGGTTTTCTGGCTTTCTGGATCTCATTTGTAAATACAGTCACCAAACTATTTTAGTATGTAGATATTCCTGAATTCAAACCATAGCTTGATGATTTGGTGTTTGGTTTTGAAGTGTTTCAGAAAGCACCTGACATGAATAAAGAAGGAATAGCAAACACTAACTTGCCTTGATCTGCTGGAATTAGGATCAGATGGAAACGTTGGTCATTGTATGGCACTTCCTGCAGAACTGGATCATAAAATCATAGTATATCTCAAGTTGGAAGGGACCCATAAGGATCAACGAGTCCAACTCCCTACTCCTCGCAGGACTACCTAAAACTAATCAATATGACTAAGAGCTTCATCCAGATGCTGCTTGAACTCTGACAGGCTTGGTGCTTCCCTGGAGAGCCTGTTCCAGTGTCTGACCACCCTCCCAGTGAAGAACCTTTTCTTAATGTCCAACCTGAACTTCCTCTTACACAGCATCATTCCATTTCCCTGTGTCCTATCACTGCTCACCAGAGAGAGGCAATCAGCACCTACCCCTCCACTGCCCCTGATGAGGAAGTTGTAGACTTGCAAAAAGGACACCCCTTCTTCAGGCTGAACTTCTCCAAGCTGAACAAGCTAAGTGACCTTAGCTACTCCTCATAAGTCTTGCCCTCGAGACCCTTCACCATCTTGGTCACCCTCCTCTGGACACACTCTAATAGTTTGAGACTGTTCTTATATGGAGGCTCCCAAAACTGCACAGATTAGAGGTGAGGCCACACCAATGCAGTGTAGAGTGGGACAATCACCTCCCTTGACCATTTAGCTGCGCCATGCTTGAGGCACATCAGGACACAGTTGGCCCTTTTGGCTACCCACTGCTGCACACTGCTGACTCATGTTCAATGATGGTTTGTTCCATTTATCCCTAAAATGTTGAAGCAGATTTCTCTAAGTAGTATGGTAACTACATCTGTAATAGACTAAACAGAGCAAAAACTGATGAGTTGAAAGTACCTTTCAGTATGTTCTTAGTTAAGCATAAGTTTTAAACATAACTTCTTGTGATTTCTTTCTTTGTAATCATGCTTGAGTAAAGCAGGAGAATGTTGATGGTAGCCTGCTGGAGATTTGTAGAAACATGCTAACCAGTTAACAATGCTCCAAGAAACACAGAAACTTAGGATTTGGGTGAAGACCCATGTGTTCATTAAACTGGGGTGCAAATCATTTACTGGAGGTTTGACTGGCAACTTGGCGTGGTTACTTTACAAAATCTGGCTAAACTGTGCCCATGAAAAGCCATCACTCTTTGCTTGATTTCAGTTTTCACTCCTTCCCTTTGACATCAGTTTTGCTTTGACATGTAGGTATCACAGTAGATAATTATTCAGATACAATAACCATATTGTTCTTCCCTCTCTCCACAATAATTGTCCTACCTGGCAAGTTAAACATTTGTGTCATTATGAGAAATAACTAGCTGGAAAATTACAGACTTTTCTGTTTGTTCATTACATGTTCTAAGGAAAATGATTCATGCTATGTTAATGAATACCACTATTTATCTCCTTAAAGATTAGAGATCAAGAGAAGCTTCTCCTTTATACCTTAAAAGTTCCTCTCATGTGGCCTAGATCTGGATAGGAAGAAAGGGCATCTGTGAACATTTTTATTTCTGCTCACTGTTGTATGAAGTGTATACTGAATTGTTAGTGCAGCAGATTTTCTCTCTCCTTCAGTTTCATGTTTTTTTCCATTGTCTATGTAGCGTTCATTACAGCATACTGTTTGCTTCACTTTGCAAGGATTCAAGCAATTGAACCTTGTAGGATACTCTCTGTTGACCTAGTTATCAACCAATTCCTGTTTCAGCTGCCTATCTTGAGAAAATATGTGTAATTATGTTTCATTTTGCAACTTCTGTGCACTTCTAATTTCTTCCTTACCAAATACATTATAAGCTTAAATATCCATGGCAGCTGTTTGCTTGTGCAGATATTATACTTGCTGTGTCATGTCGCAGCCACCATTAGCAAGCATGCACTGAGTTTCTCTGGGTTTCAGCAGACAGTATCACGTTGTTTCCTCTTCCTTGCATGGAAAATAAGAACTACAATGGATCCCTTGGTTGATCAAGAAATAAACTCTTCTTACACTCTTTTGAGTGTGAGACTTGTGGTTTATAGTGTAAATTTCAACCAAATTTTCTGAGTGTAATACATTGCTTAATCACTTGCTCATTTTGGCAAGGATTCTAGAGTACCTTTACTATTCACTTTATAATACAAGCAATACACAGATTCAACTGAACTAGTATTCACAGGGGTTTATTTTTTTCCCTCAAGAGTATTTAGAGAGACAAGTTATGTACAGAATTATTTTGGAGTCAATTCACAAATTAATTTCTTGTGCCTACAGAAATTTATCAGATGTCATAACATCTTGCATTTCCCTCTTGACAAGTATAGAAGAGTTACAGCTTTTTCAGGCAGATTAGGACTCCTTCCTCTGTCCATTCCTATTTTGAACCTAATCTATCTATCATAGTCTTCAAAGTAGGTGACGTCTTACTCAAGCTCATAAGAAGAATTAATGATTCTGAGTGGCTCCCAGCCTGGAGCAGAAGAGACATTTTGGAATCTGCTATATTATCCTAAGAAATGCTCCAAAACACCTCCATGGCTGCTTTTCCTATATGTTTGTATGCTATCTGACAGGCTTCAACCACTCTGACAGCTGCCAAGGAAGGCCACAGAGGGGCTAGGCCCTCTTATTGAAACAATGAATACTAATAAAGGAAGAAAAATATTATTATTGGCTCATTTTCACAATTCCAATGCCTTTAGCCACAATGCAGTTAGTTCAATTGACTGTAAATTGAAGGAAAGGATTGCAGTTTTACCACAGCAGACCCACCATGTGTCAATACTTTTGTTTTCAAACAAGACAGCTTTTCCATACTGAGTGTTGACATAATGACTGTGTTAATCATTAATCTGTGACACCCTTAGCTGTATTAGGAGAGAAGAACATTGCTTATGAAGGTCAGTGTTCACTGTTTACCTGGAGATTAGCAATTGTATTTTTACCAGTAGCACTGATGCCACTTCAAACTTATGAAACTAAATTGACCTATCAGAAGTGTCTTAAATGTTTCTCACATGGCTTAAATATCAAGTGGTATCTGAACTAAGGGAGAGAGGTGTTTTGGTCAAAGATTACTTTTCAGAAATTCCAGAAAAATGCCTTTATTTTGGAAGACAATCCCTACTGTGCAGGGTAGAAAAGATGAAAGAAAGTCAGAAGAAATTAGTCTTTTTCACCTGTACTTGAACATTGTTATTCATATAACATTATCTATTTTATTGATTATCAAGCAATGCCTGGATTTTTTTTTAAGGCAGGAAGTATAAGCAGATGACCTCTGTTCATGTAATTGTCCTAAACAAATGCTGAAGGAAATAACACTTCAAAACTTTAATATTCCATAACACATTTAAGAAAGGTAATTTTACTTCTTAGACCTCCTTTTAAAGCATGTGTGCACACTTTGCATGTGTGCCTGTACACATGTACGTCTCTGTATGTGCTGAGATGGACTGGTAAAGAGGGCCAGCTGCTATTTCAACCACATTTGTTAAAGCCTTTCAGACTGGGGCACAGGATGACCAGAGAGACAGGCTCCTGAGTTTTCCTGCTGAGACTTCAACATCTCTGCTTTAATGTATGTGTGTCAATGTATCTGTGTATAGGTACAACACTGGGGGAGGCCTAAGAGAAACCTGCCCTGATTACATTTGAAGAAAGTAGTTGCAACACTGCATGTGTTGCTCAAACACAAGTGATGAGACAGTTGGAATGATAGCTAGGAGCAAATACTCTTGGCTAAGAGAGAAACCCTGACGAATCTATGAAGCAATCTTTGCGTGAGAAGGCAGCTTTCCCTTATACATACCTCATCACAGTATTTTTGGGGGATGTGGTAGTGGAAAGAGTTGTCTTGTGTGAGAATGATGTGTCTAGCGCTCTTGGAGAGATTGTAAACATTTATTTTTGTTTAAAAATAAAAAGACAATCAACTAACCAAGAAAAAGCAGCCAAAGTTGCAGAGTACATTAATTTGTTGATAAATCTATTAATCCAGAAAGGGATATTCAAGAGATCACATGGTATTAGGACTGATTTAAGCATAAACTAAGCTATTATTTTCTCTGCACATTTAAAACCTGAGTCCTATTTAATTTTTAATTTGTTTAATGTAGTGATTGCTTGTGGATGTGCACTATGTCCAACTCAGTAGTGTGTGTGTATACCATTTATATCAAAGTAACTAGTCATGGATGGTAATTACCAATTTACTTTTCATTTCAGAATTGACTAGTCAGACATTGATGCCACGGGAAATGCTGTCTTTAATAAAACAAAAACAAAAAACCCCACCAAAGCCAACAATCACACAGCTACTCCTTGCTCCACTGAGATTAAGAGTTTGCCTAACTAGTGACAGAAAGCAAGAGCGATTAGGACAGGAAAACAGTAACTCTGTAGAGAACTCAGTAGCAAAAGGACTCTGGATTCTTGCATACTAAAGGATTGGGGGCTGGGGGGTGGTGTGGGGGGTGTTTTGTTTTTTTCAAGTTTTCAGCTTAATTAAACACAGAAAAATTTAGCTTTGCCTTGTTAAATAAAAATTCTTTGCCATACCAACCACAAGTTCTAATTACAAATTCTATAATATGCTTTTCTGACTCTGGAAGTTTTAGGTGTTTCTTCTGAAGTTTTTGTGACATTAAAAAATAAATGTTTTCATGTGCTTGCCTATTATTCTTGTGGGTATTTAGAATGCTTGGATGGAGTTTCATATGTGAACAGCAGATTAAACAATTATAGATTGCCACTTTTTTTTTCTTCAGGTATGCAACTGCTTAGGTAAGTTTTCTGGAGTAGATCTCCATGTCACTGATGGTAGGAAATGTAAAGATGGCCTTTTTCTAGGCTTTCAACCAGGTGAGAACAATTTCTAATATTCTTTTACTCTTTTTTTTTTTCCACTTAAAATTAGTTTCAATGTACTGAAAGAATTAGTGGCCTAGTTTACCAAAAACTTTTATAAATATGCTGAAGTTTTCACAAAACTGTGGATATGTAGCTATAGTTAAAAATGTTTTCATTAGAATTGCTATGAACATATTGAAGATGTTAATTTGCAGTAGTTTTGGTTTAGATGTAGATTTATATAAGTAATAAAACGTATGCATAAAAATTATTTCAGTACTGGCCACCACTTTTTCAAATAAGAGGTCATTTATGTGTAAGATGTTTAAATCGTTTCAAGATTTTCTTATCTGGCAATGCTTAATCAGTTTTTCCAGCAATCCCAGAAAGCCTTCTCACCATGAATTACTAAGAATTTATGTCATCTCTGAAATCCTTATACAAAAAGACCTTTTTAAAGATCCTGTAAATTTAAATAGAGTAAGATTACAATGAAAGCATATTTGGACTTGAAAGGAAACTTCAACTTTTTGAAGTCTGTGAGGACTAAACTTTATCAGAAAGAGTTAAAATTTTTAAGAGTTTCTGACTCTCCTTTCCTTAGTAACAGTTTTCTTGCTTATATGTAAATATAATCCAGAGTGGTGAAATGGAAATACTACTGGGACTGTCCACAGAGGTGCTGAGGGACTGAAAAGATTAGGATAGAAGCTCCAGCTACATTTTAAAAAGTTGCCTTCAGTTTCCAGTGATACTGTGAAATACAAATGAGGAAGCATATGTCCTTTGTGTTCATGTGTCTCAGGCCTCCTGGCACTCACTCTCATCTCTTCCAAGCAATCCAATTGTGAGAAGACAATGAAAATAATTTACAAGAGAGCAGAAAGCTGAAGTATCTTTCAATCATTTATCCGCAGTCCTGGCTAACCGGGGAGGTCCAGGTTGACTAGAGGTTAGAAAATGTGACACCCATCTACAAGAAGGCCCAGAAGGAGAATCCAGGAAACTACAGGCCTGTCTGTCTGACATTGGTGCTGGGAAAGGTTGTGGAGCAAATCATATTGAAAGTCCTCACATGGCATGTACAGGACAACCAGGTGATCAGTCAGCATGGCTTTATGAAAGGCAGGTCCTGCTTGACTAACCTGATCTTCTTCTATGACAAGGTGACCCGCTTAGTGGATGAGGGAAAGGCTGTAGGTGTTGTTCACTCAGACTTTACTAAAGCCTTTGACACCGTTCACCACAGCGTTCTCCTGGAGACACTGGCTGCTTGTGGCTTGGGTGGGCGTACTCTTCACTGGGTAAAAAACTGGCTGGATGGCTGGGCCCAAAGAGTTCTGGTGAATGGAGTTAAATCCAGTCGGCATCCAGTCACAAGTGCTGCTCCCCAGGGCTCAGGACTGGGGCCAGGTCTATTTAATATCTTTATCAATAGTCTCGACGAGGGGATCGAGTGCACCCTCAGTAAGTTTGCAGATGACACCGAGTTTGGCAGGAGTGTTGATCCGCTTGAGGGCAGGAAGGTTCTACAGAGGGATCCGGACAGGCTGGAGCGATGGGCCGAGGCCAATTGTATGAGGTTCAACAAGGCTCAGGGCTTGGTCCTGCACTGGGGTCACAACAACCCCACGCAACGCTACAGGCTTGGGGCAGAGCGGCTGGAGAGCTGCCCTGAGGAAAAGGCCCTGGGGGTGCTGGTCCACACCCGGCTGAATATGAGCCGGCGGTGTGCCCAGGTGGCCAAGGAGGCCAACGGCCTCCTGGCTTGTGTCAGCAAGAGTGTGGCCAGCAGGACTAGGGAAGGGCTTGTCCCCCTGTACTCGGCCCTGGTGAGGCCGTACCTCGGATAACGGGTTCAGTTCTGGGCCCCTCACTACAAGAAAGACACTGAGGTGCTGGAGCGTGTCCAGAGAAGGGCAACGAAGCTGGTGAAGGGTCTGGAGCACAAGTCTGATGAGGAGCAGCTGAGGGGACCGGGGTTGTTTGGCCTGGAGAGAAGGAGGCTGAGGGGAGACCTGATGGCTCTCTACAACCACCCGAAAGGAGGTTGGAGCGAGGTGGGGGTCGGTCTCTTCTCCCAACTAACAAGTGATAGGAAGAGAGGAAATGGCCTCAGGTTGCACCAGGGGAGGTTTAGATTGGCTATTGGGGAAAATAATCTCTTCACTGAAGGGGTTGTCAAGAACTGTAACAGGCTGCCCAGGGAAACGGTTGAGCCACCATCCCTGGAGGCATTTAAAAGGCCTGCAGATGTGGCGCTTAGGAACATGGTTTAGTGGTAGACTTGGAAGTTTTATGTTTACAGTTGGACTCAGTGATTTTAAGGGTCTTTTCCGAACTAAATGATTCTGTGATTCTATGATCTAGTTTAGCTACCTGGGCACATTATAAAGATTCCAGAGTTTAAATGTGAGAGAAATTTTACCAAATATTTAGATTTATGTTTTCCTTGTGATGATTTTAACAGTGTCCCTGTACATTTGAGCCAGTTTCTCTGCCACCATAAATGTGAAGGCTGGGTATTCCTGGTGTGGGGCTTATTCTGACTGTTGTAAAGATGTTCTAGAGACACTTTTGTCTTTTTAGAAGTAAGTCTTGAAATCTCAGCCAGTTTGTGAATTATATGCTTAAGGCAAAATACCCCACAGCTCTGCTTCCTCCTTTTCTGTAAACTTCGGTTGCCATCCTTTCTCAGTCATTAGTTCATCTTCCCACTGGCTTTGAATAATCTCTTCCACTGCTGCTTCTCCTTGAACCTATCTTCTGTGCTTACCAGCCCCATGTCAGGAACTGGTTGATATTTATCTTCACAGATTCTGCAAAAGGAGAAAAGCAGAGGCTTTAAGTAAAAATTTGTAACTATATATACTTATATTTGTGAATTTTGTATACATTTGGATATCCAGAAAATTCTTTGAATTGTTTCTTTTGAGCTAACTACTGAGGGTTTGGGAAGCAAGAGGAAGTATTTAAATAAGATTACTGTATTTCTTCCTTTGTAAACTGTTCACTACCCACTGTAATCCAGCAGGATTTGCCACCCCTTCAAAAGAGCTCCTTAGTCCATCTGTAAACTGTTTTAATTCTTCAAGATTCACTACTGCAGAACTAAAGTACAGCACATACTGTGTTTTACAGTTTAGAGCAGGGTATCTGTAACTGTTGCCAAATCACTCTCATAGAATCTGTTTACTGAGAGATATATAAAATACACCAATATAGAAGCTAACATGGTTTATAATTTGCTCTTACTGTTATACTATTTTTTTTAACCCTCCAAGTTGCACATTGGGACTGTGGTGGCCCTTTATACCTACTTTAAAAAAAAAAAAAAAAGGGCTAAAACAATAGGGGTCAATGGCTGCTCTTCAGAAGTGGCAGCTGGAGACCAGGTGGGATATCCAAAGGTGTCTAAAATAACACTGAAGCTTGTGTCTGAACAATGAACTCTCATCACTGAGTTACATCACTGAGTAAGCATGGAGAGAAACCACCCTTAGGTTTTGACTTGCTGCTTCTTCTTTCCCTAGAGAATGAATTTGAATGACTTTTTTTTTTTTTAAAAATGAACATTTGTTTTCTGCCAGGACCTTTTGTACTTTCACTTCAATGCATGGTATAAAAAGAATCATTTTTTCCTTACACTTGAAGACATATTTTCTAACAATATCAGCAGCTGTGCATGTCCTGAAGGTAAAGATACACATGCTACATACAACTTTTGCATTCCTGACAGAGAGCTGTCTCATTCCCAGATAAGAAATCAGCTTGCAAGCTACTCTCAAAATGAGAAACAGAGGACTTGATGGAGAATAACTTGATTTGGTTATCTTTCTGATAGATTTCAGATCATTTGTAGTAGTGAACTGAAGTTCAATGAAATAGAAACAGCAGAAGAAAGACACTTTAATCTTAAATTTTTATTAAATCTGATCCAACCTTCAGCAGCAACTATTGTTATCTATAATTTGGCAATTTGGATCATGAATCAAAAGTAGGAAAATTCTGTCTAGTAACTCCTGGCACAAAGCTAAATGTTTGCAGATAGCTGTTCAGTTTTAAGTGTAGGTGCCCAGGAAATTCCAAATTGCAAACATAGTCTCATCCCAGATTTCCAAGAACTGCCTGCTTACCAGGTGCTTAACAAGTGATTTACTGAGGCATATGAAAGAAAGTACTGAAACTTTTTAAAATCATGAACTGAAAAATATGTAACTGCTACTAAAACTACATAAGAAAGATATGCGCAAACAATGAATTAAAAGTGTGCTCTGTTTTCATATTGAACACATCCAGCCAGGAAGACAAATGGACTCCTTTATTGAGTATTTAGAGTGAAAATAAAACTTAAATAGTGTCCCTCAGGATAACTGCATTACATAATAAATGAATATGAAATATAGTTACTTCCTCTGTATGCATTATTTGATTTTTCAAAAATGAAAAATCCCTCAACCTAGATATAAACAAAGAGGAAAATCCTACTGTAAGGATATGGACTTTTCTCAGCATACATGACTTTTCCAAACCTAAGAATAATTAGGCACCTTCTAAATACTTTGCACATACACAATAAAACATTTCTTTAGTGAATAGTAGGCTGATCCTACAGCAGGAAAACAGTAGGGAAAAAAGCAAGAGATGATGGTACATGTTGATCCTGATTAAAATATACTAAGTTTGTTGTCTTAAATCAAGAGCATGACATCATCAAACCAATGCCTTTGATCTCAAACACCAAGGCAAATGAATTGCTGTAAAAGGCCGTACACTGTATTTTTCCCAGTACTGATTCAACTGATCATCTGGAATAAGAATTAATAATTAATTAACATGATTGTAATTCATACATACATGTAGTTAAGTCTGTAATTAGGCCTGATTTTTAGAACAGATGAGCATGCAATTCCTCTTATATTCCAAGAAAGATAAATTGTCTGGAGACAGGGTATATGCTGGAAGGTGAGGTAGAAGGCTACAGACTGAAACCATGCTGAAGAAGGTTATGGAGTTTCCAAGAAGACGAACATACGCCAGCGACTAGAGATGGGTATTGAAAATAGAGATGCAGGTCAACTCTCTGGCACTGTAGGAAGCAGAGCAAGTCTAGTGAATGGAGGAAAAGATGAGTTGTCCAGTAACTCACAGCCAACCTTGTCTCTCTGTTTCAGGAAGTATTCATCAAACTCCAGAACAGAGCACTTACCTTCCACTTCCTTTCTGCATCATGGGTTTTTATCCACAGCAAAAGTTAACATTTGTGCATCTGCCTTCACTCCAGTCATTTTAAGTATAAAATGCAACAAGTCTTTGAGATTTCTTATGTGAACTCTATCCAGTGCACATGTGATCAGCAGTATAGAGATGGAGTTAATTCACTGGCATGTCTGGCCCAGTTCAAGTATCCAGCAAGGACAATTTGTGCCTGGGGTGTCATACAAGAGCTTTTTCAGTTCATGTTGATGGAAAACAATGCCTCCTTAACTACAATGTATTTAATAAAAATAAAATCATTTCAGTTCTGAGGAAAATAACTCTGATTCTGCACCTCTTTTTTGCTCCGTGAACTGGTGTCACTGCGTGAGTGTTGTAGCCTCTGATGTCACATTGTAGAGCACTATGAGAGGTTATTTTGATGTGACTCAGAAGAAAATGGAAAGTTATCAAGTGCAGATACCCAATCTAGTTTGAATGGTTTGTTATTTTGCTTTTTTTTTTTTTTTTTTTTTTTCCACTGTTGATATACTTCAGCTCTTTTGGTGACTTGTGTGTAATGCATTAGGCATAAATATTGTACTGAGTAAGAAGTAACTTCCTCCAGGAATCAGTGGAGAACTTCCTGAAATGTCTTGTCCTCTAAACACTGTCATGAACTTATGGTTTAATTCCAGATGTTATGGGCTTGTTTCTGCGAGGAAATGATCAGGGAAATATTTCCAAAGCATTTTAATTAAAATCCCAGGAGAATCAGGCCACATCTTTATGCCTCAGTCACATTCCAGAGATACAAGCAATTTTCTTTGCCTGTATCATATGGATTAGATGTTTTAGAAAGAGATGAACAATAAGGGTCTACTAAACCTTTGTACATGTGTGATGCAGTGAGCAAGGATATAGAAGCTTATTCAGTTTATCTCAGTCTAAAGGAGCAAAGTTTTTGCCTCCCACGTCACTCTGAGATGTCTGAAGTATGGGACATCATCCCACCACATGTGGAGAGGCAAAGACAAATATACTGCTTCCTCTGACATGCAACTGTGTGTGGTTTAAGGAGCAGAGATTGTCCCAGGTGAACATCTCTTGCAATCCTTTTTAGCAAGCTATAGACAAAACCCCCATAGTTTATTTTCATAATTCCCTTTCCATTTTTAACAGCTACTGAACCTAAAGGAGTCTCTGCTCACAGTATCACATGTTGATGCCAATAGTAAATGCTGGCAACCCATCTAACCTGACTTTCACAGGAAAGATACCTGAACCAGCAGTCTTGATCAAAAGTTGTTTGCTGTAGAGTAGTTTGTGTGCACTTGTGTATTCACCATGAGAACACTGTACTTCAGTAATTCTCTGCCTTTGCCTTCTCCAGTGATTTTATTCAGTTCTGACATTTCAGAGAGTCTGTTATCCAAACATCCATCCCCTGTATGGCTGATTCTTTTATAAAATTGTTATTGCCCTTTAGCTAGAGAGGAAAAAGAAATCTGGATTTTGCACAGTAGACAATCTTTTCAGGATTATTAGCAGTAGGGTGGGTACTTGAGAAGGAAAGATTTTTCTCTATAATTAAATATGTGATATTGTACGTCATCCCTAAGGTAGCATGATTAAACTCCATTGGGGTATCAGTCATTTTTTTGAAACAGATGTAACTTTCCAGGCTGCATTTCCACAGTTTATTGTTTATTATGAATCTAACAGAATTTTAAGCAAGCGTACCCTCACATTCTGATGTTAAAATATTCTATAGCACCTACTTCACTAAGCAAGTTCAGTTTAATTTACTATGAAGTAAGATCTATTTTCTAGAATGCATCAAAGGGTGTGGAAAACTGTCTAAATTTGTGTCCACTAGGGAAAGAAGGCAGAATGACATAGGAGGAAGAGAACTGCTGATACCAAAGACTGATTAAAGAAATCCACATACTAACTTCATGTGTTACCTTATATCAGCTGGAGTGATGCAGAAAAGGATGGTTGGGAAATGAGAGCCATTTGCAATTAAGTATGGGCATAGGTATTAGACACATGACTCATAAGTTTCCAGGTTCCAGTACGGGAAGAAGAAAACAGGAGTCAAAACCTGTAATACAACTGACCCCTAGATTTGGAAGAAAATGTGACCTGAATTTTCCACAGGCCTTTTTTTCTCTCCAGTGCATAACAAAATAAAACGTTTACTATCCTTCAACTTTAAGACCATCAGGATTTCCATCCTTGACATTTAGATTCACTGCCAATTCACAAAAGTAACTGTTATCTTTAAAGCAGCACGCTTACTTCTATGGCAGAGAATATGCTAGAGGAAAAACAGCAGTGCATTAGAGAGAGTGTAAACACTGCTATTTCTTCTTGAAAAAAGTTCTATTGTGCTTCCTAACTAATAGGCCTCATCTCTACTGTTTACTCCAGTGTTACTTCATCTCACTGAATCATTAATTACCGTTTGTTTTTAAGAAAGGCAAATGTTGTCATTGCTCTCGTGTCAGCAGTAGATTTATTACAATATGCCAATGTGCTTGGCGACAATTTCCAATTTCTAAGAACACAAATGCACTATGACCTACAAACACCAGGCTCTTCTCTGTAGTTTTCATAGACTCCAGAAAGAACAGAAGCTTGCTTTGGTGTGTCTTCTGGGTAAACATATGGCGATCAACCACAGCATTGTGACTGTTGACTACAGCTAAAACAAGGCAAGAACTATAAACTCAATCTTCTACTCAGAGGTCATTGAGTTTAGGGGTAGAAAGCCAGAACAAGGTCCACATTTCTGCTGAAAGCAACCAGAGAATGGTTCTTTGGTGGTTCATTTTTCATTTGTATGGAACTAGCCATAAGGCCTCTGTTTGCAGATTGCTTTGCAGAATCTACCTTTCATACTTGTTGCTGGCCTTTCCAGTTCCAGCAAACCTTGTGTAGCCAATGTTTTATTTTTATTTTCCAAACTGCATGGTATTCTGTTCTCGTATCTCTTTCCTGCTATTGAAGTAGTTTCATTTTCCCTTACCATGTTCCCTTGAGGCAGTTTTTTTTTTCTCTTTTCCTCTGTTCTGGCATCTATAAGCATTTTGCTGGATGGATCTTATGCTTATGTGATCACACAATACCTGTAAAGGAGCCATAAATCATAAATACAATATCCCTGAAGATGTTAGTGGACACTATCAGAAGACATTACCTTTATAAATCTGTCCAGAAAAGAGCTTTTAAGAAAAAACACCTTTTTCAGAGTGCTTACATGAGATTTCTGAGGGTGCACATTTCCTTGGAACACCCTCAGGTTGACAAAGAAGTCAGTATAGAGAGAAGATGCAGAAAATAATCCCTGTTGGGCATGTTACTTGGATCAAAGTCCTTACCTGGAGAAATAGCTCCAGAATTATGCATACTAAGTAACATAATCCTCATAAAGCTTTTCACATTGCAGAAAAGCCATTTGTTAAGAAAAGTGAATTGCAGATACCAGACCTTGTTTGTAGGCAGTTTGTCTCCTGGAACAGACCATTTGGATATACATTATAGCCTTGTTTCTGTCCCTGTTTTCTGACCCTGACTGGACTCCTTGGATGGACTCTGTACCTGCTTCATCACTTGCCTTGCCTGGGAGTGTCAATAAACCCTTGTTAGCAGCAGCTGGCTCTGCTCACCATTTTCAGTCCCTGTGGGACTACTCTGACCCTTGGTGCTCCCAAGAATAAGTCACTTTTTGGTGCAGCTTTTGAAGACCTCAGTGCACTATGGCTTCCATGTGCAATCTCTCTTGCTTCAGCTTCACAGAGCAGAAAATGTGTTCTCAATTCCAGATAAGACTCCTTTAGTTCTAGACTTTTATTAACCACAGTTTTTGTCTTTGTTCAAGTTTATCTCAACTTTTACTGAAGATTAATCTTTGTATTTTCATAAATATCTTTTCCTAGCATAATGTCAGCTTTTCAGCTTATCTTTTACAGAGACATTTATTGCCTTTCAAAATTACTGTTGTATTCATCTTTTATATGCTGTTTTAATAATTGGGAAGTGTAGTCTCAGATATCCATTTATAATGTATCATCTTTTCTCTTAACAAATGAGGTTTTGTTTTTACCCTAATTACCTGTGTACAGTTAGTACATTTAGTGTACACTTAGTGTACTAAGAACCAGTTTAATTTTATCTCTGCATTAGATCTCTGTTCTGAAAGCCAGAGGTATATTAAACTCAGGATGCTGTTACTTTATGCCTTACTAGGTTTTACATTCACAAAGCTCATTTGAGAGATATTAGACCACACAGAACTGAACTAAATAAGAAGAAACACACTGCACTGTGCCTGGAAAAAAGGCAAAATAAATCCAAATTCATTTTTAGGGCATTATAGTAGGAGTTCATCCTTTTCTTGGGCAGCTACTGCTTCTTCAAGAACAAGGATACAGGTGTGGAATGCATTGTGATACAACAAATTCTTCCTCACGCTGTATCTATAACTGCTGAGAATCAATCTTTAATGTGGCCATCATAAGCTGTTTTAGAAGCTACATAATGAGTGAGAACACAAGAATGCTCTCAAAAATTTGTAGCCCTCACTCTCAGTAACCTCACAGATGATGAGATACTCTGGAAAGCTTTATTGGTTGAGTCAAAGAAATACCTTTGGAGCAAAAGGAAATGTTACAGATCTTCATTGTGTTTTTATGTTTTGACATGATTAGGGCAGCCTCTGGAAATTGAACTTGGATGAGTTTTTTTATTTCACAAAGCCATCTTTAAATAGGTACAGATTTATAGTGAAAGTCAGTGCTAAAGTGAGGGTAACCCTTGAGAGAGGGTGCACTATGTAGTCATGTATATTCATACATTGTATACAGTATTTACTCTCCAATCAATAACATACAGTATATAAAGTATTTCTAGTAATTTAGTTGGTAGGCTGCTCAGCTTCACTGTTGTAGATTAATGTGTTTTATGGTGACAGCAGTTTTACCAAGGCAGATTCACTTGTTAGTCAGTCAGCTAACTAATTAAACCGGGGAAAATCTATGTACAAGATTTAGTAAAAGTTTTGCATTTTTAGTAGACCATGTAAAGCTGTTAGCGGTCACAAAACTTGCAGGTGACCCATTAGGAAGACCAGGGTCTTCCAGGTGATGTTTTTGTCTTATTCAATCCCAATGCCTTATCTCGCGCTTTCCTTTCCCTGTGGCCTTCCTTTCATCTCTTGATCTCTTTTCTTCTCTTTTTTTAGTTCCCCTTACGCTTCTCCTTACTGTGTCTCATTTATCTTTTTTACCTCTGTTCTCCAATTTTGTCTTCCAGAACACTCACTTCCACTGGTTCTCCCATCCTTCTGTTTTGTGTGCCTCTCAATTTTTCATTCTTATTTTCTTCTGTTTTCATTTTTTAAGTCTCTTTTCTTACGCTTATTTTAGGCCTCAGCTTTACTATTAGTCAAGTGCTGCCTATTTAAATTTATATTTTGTATGAAATATGAGAGTATTTGAATGGAAGCAAGTGACCTTTCACTCATGTCAAGGATAAGTATAGTTATCCTTGGCTCTTCTGATATTTTAATAATGGTATTTTTTTCTCCAGTTGTTTCCATGGGTTATTAGGTCTTTCATACTTGAATGTTAATTTTAAATCTCTTCCAAGCTGAACATCTGAACAAGATTTTAACTACACTGTCCCATTTGAAAGGAGAGGCAATGTACCCTCTCTGCACAGTGCAAATACCAGCACTTAATAGTTTCCAAGCCTGTATAATATACTACAGTGACTGACTTTTAAGACTGTGCTGGAAAGTTAGCAAAGATAGTCACAGCAGAATAGTGGAATAAGCAGAGGACGGGGAAGGGTCTGTATAGCAAAATGTGCTGTGGAAAACATTCCAGGCTGACTAATTGCTTCTGGCCTCCCTAGAAAGCTCCTTGTACAGCTTTGATTTGGATTGTTTCAAACTTCTTGTGTCATGTTACTATTCACTAATGAGCAGCTGCTGAGATCCATCTTGGAGGCTGCTGCACTTACTTAAAAAAACAAATGAAAGCAACCCTCCTCCCTCTTCCCCAAACAGATATTTGCTTGCATGTTATTTATTAGCATGAAAAATATCGTTTTGGAGATTTCTTGGTAGCTCAGTGGGTGTAGACTGCAACATAGAAAATATGAAGTTTGCAAACACCCATTACTGTAACGACCAGATAGTAGTAACCAGTCACTGCTCTGATCTCATTATATAGAAGGCATATTATGATCTCTTTTTTACACTCATTATTTTTACTTTAAAAACAAAACAAAACAGAACAAACTTGTTCAAGTAAATAATACAGTTTGTCTAAACTAAGAGGCACTCCTCAAACCATTGTATTTTTACAGCCTAACAAAGGTTTAATTCTCTACTAGTCTTGACCTGCACAGCTCCATTGAATTAAACTGGGAGATATTAGCCTAAATTTTTGTTCTAATTACACATTCAGCAATATGTAGTAAAAAGACCCTGTTGAACAATCAATTTAAGCACCATTCTTATTAGCTAGCAGGTTCATGGAGGGTTTGACCAAGCCATATTTTCTAGAACACTCTAAGTAAAAAAGGATTTTTATCTCATTATGACATACAAAAATAGTATTATAAAAAAAGGGAATCCTTTTAGCTATTTTGCATTTTTTATGCATCAGCTGGTCCATCACAAGTCTGTCTGTTTTGTCACTCCTACATACAGTTTTTAGTTATATTACTTCTTTTCATAATATTCATTGGACTTTGTGGTTAATTTTTAAAAAGAATCAACACGTCTTTTACTTGATGTCTTTGTGTCATTGAAGTTCAAGGCTGGGAAAGAGGTTCTCCCTAACCACTTTTGCTTGATGACTCAGTGGTAGCTAGTATTAGAAAAAGTACTGTGCTTCCCCAGGCAGGATGTTCCTTTATTGGACTCCTCTGTACTGCTTGAAATTCTGAGCTGTTTCGTGAAGAACTGTCAGTGTCTGAATTGCTTTTCCTACAACTCGCAAAGTCTGTTGATCCGGGGGACTTGCTATAGATACTGGTATAGAGAGACTTAAGGAACATGCTTTTACAGTATAACTCTATTATAGCTATATGGTTTACCAGAAATTTAGTGTAATATTGATTTAAATAATAGAAATAAGGCTATCATGTCAAGGATGCTTACTTTTGCCATGTAAGTTTTCTTAGAAAGTAAATTAAATTAGTAATCAAATCAGATAAAAATCAAAGGATCATATCTTTTGTTCTGAATTTCTCAAGCTGTACAATGTCTAGCCTGTTTGTTTGCTTTTTCCTGCTCTGTTTCAACCAAAACATTTTTGAAAAGTTATTAGTGATGAGAGAAGACTTTTTGGTTAAAGAACAGGTAAGAATTGCTCATATTGCTCTTTTCTCCCTTTGTAAGGAGTGATGTCATGGTTGACTTTTTTTCAGAAATCTGCTGGTAGTGATCTAATATCACAAGTGTGCTTTGGAAAAAATATTTCTAGTAGTGCATCTACTCTACAATTCTTTCTGATTTTTTTACCATATTTGTCAGGGTGGATTTAGTCTAGAGTAAGATGTTTTGTTTTGTTTTGTTTTTAAACATTATTATCCAACACTACAAGTCAGGGCAGGTTTTTTCCATCATTGTTTTTCTGTTGTTAATGCATATTGTTATAAAGCCAAATGTTTCAAGGTTTCTTTTTAATTATGGATTTTCAAATATAAATGTGATAATGGCAAAGTCCCAAGGTTCAAGCCTACATTCTCTTTCACTTGAGCCCATTAGCAGGTGCAAGATGAACAAGTTTTTTCAGCTTGTTGTCGATGCAGCTGCTTTGAAGTTAGCCACAAGAACCCTACAGCATCTTCAGGTGTTTCCCTATCTAGTCGACCATGCAAGCCTGTGGTTATTGTTTTATGCTCTCTCCACCTCCTTCTTTTCTCACACATGCCTTTGGTTCCTGGCAACTGGGTCTGTTTCCAGAACTGCCAAACTGTTCTCATTCGAAGCACCGTTCTACTAATTCTGATCCGCAGGAGGTAGTTAGCAGCTTTCCACTGTGTTGCAGTTCACCCATGGTCTCAGATAAAAGCCTGCTGCAATGATCTGCCTGCTGATCTTCTGGCAGGTCTGCAGGCTGATCAACAGCTGTGGGTCACCTTCACCTACATCACACGACACCACGATTCTGTCCAGTTCTGTGGCTCCCAGCCTCTGAGCATAAAGTTAAATTAAGTTATCTTTGCAGAGTCTTTTCAGGGTACAAAAATATTCAGGCACAGAGAACTTAAGTTCACTGGGACAGGAGCTCCAGTCTCTTCTTTACAGTCTAATGATTTAACCTGGGAGATAACAATTCACCTCTACATCCTGTTTTCAGTAGTGTTGTATGATAGACAAGCTAAAGTAAAACAAGAATAAGACACATGAGGAATCTATTCAAAGTTATACACAGAGGTGAGGAGGGGGTGGGAATTTTCCGGTGATTACACCGTGGCCCATGAGACTTAATTATCCTAAACAGTCTGATAACTAATGAAATTTGTTTGCATAACTAACTCCCATGATTAGTTCTGGGGAGGTGTGTGACTTTCTTTCCACTTCAGGGAGTTTATTTTATAATTTTCTTCCAAAGGTGAATAACGTCATATTAGAGCCTAAATGCAGCTGGCTCTGAGTATCAGACATTCAGCAACTGAATTTTCAATCTCAACTAGATTGATGGTTGCATCTGCTACAGGATTTTCTTTCTCCTTTTCAACATATACTTTGTACAAGTTGCTAGCTCCCTCTTCAGCTATGACATACTATCTTCAAAGTACACCTTTTTCAGAGTAAACCCATTCAGATGTGACACCTCATTCTATAATTTATATATGTAAATCCCTGGCAGTGTATAAGAAAAGACAGAATTATCACAACATCTATTTTAAAAGGTGAAAACTCTTTTGAACACGTGTGTCCTTATCCAGAAATTTTTTGGATTGTCATCTAAACTTGGTTTTGGTTTCTAATGGTTTAGCAAACTGTAGTGTTCATGCATGGTGATCTAGCCTCTAAGTTGTTCCATACACAGAATAGCTCATCAGTTGACAACACCAAACTCTACAGGTCAGTTAAGGTGAGATCTCTTTGGTAAAGTAACTTTCAGGACCTTCTTTTTCTTGTTTGTTTTGATCATCTGGACATGTTTCTAAAGACTTAGTGGAAGAATTTTTTTTTTTTGAAAGCAAAGGCCTCGCCATGGCATGGCATGAAAGTTATGTAGGAAAGGAAGCTGAGTGAGACCAATAAGTGTTGCTATAAGCAAATAGAATATTAATAGCTCCTCTTTATGCATGTCACATCTCCTTTGAAAGTAAGTACTTGAAATGCTGACTGCAGCTCTGTATTAACATGATCATAGAAATAGAGATGAGTTAATACTTCCACTGGCTTAATGTCATGCTGGACTAGCTGCATTTAAACAAACCAACCTCCTACATTTCTAGGATGAGAACTGCTGCCTCATTTCACCTACTATTTAGCCATGGACAGCAGTGCAACATTTGCTGATGTCCATCTGCACGTATATTGTGATTTCTGCTGCTGTAATAGATTTATCAGATCACAATCAGGAGATCATGCTCTAGTGATGTTATCTGATTTCCCAACCTGAAGCTGCTGGTAAAAGTAGATATGAACCCAAGAGGGAAACAGAGTATTGCATGGGAGATAACAAAGCTCAGAAACTCTGTTTTTTTGTTTCTCAAAGACATAAAGAAGAACCCAGTCCTCATGAGTAGAACATGATGTGAGGCTTCCCAGATTGTGACCAGAGATGCATGCATAGATGTTTCTCTTTCCAATTAAATCTTGTGGAGTAAATGTTAGCTACACATGATGGAAGAATACAGGTTTTCATCAGGTTCTTATTATAATTGTAATGGTATTGCCCACTGAATTTTGAATTCAGAAGTAATTTTTTCTCAGCAGCTAGCATCTGAACATTATGAAGAGGCAAATGAGACATCTCTTGACTTGCAACACTCTGCCTTACAGATTTTGAGAGAATATGCAATTCCAAACAGTGCAATCCAATTCACTGTTTCTTTCAGAAGGAAGAGAGACACTGAGAGACTTTGGTGCATGTTTTTATGAGAAAATTTTCCACATATCTTTTGCACACTGTTGTCCCAGGACCAGCATTTATATGCCTATTTCATGCCCTGGGATTTCAGAGTCTTTTAGGCTGCTGAAATTACTTAAAAGCAGGGAAGCTAATGACAGAAGTCTCAGATGAAAAAAGGAACCTTTGGATGTAAACATCTTGCAATGCATGGAGAATTGGGCTAGAAGCCAGCCTGGTTGTTCAAGTCAGACTGATAGAGGCCAATAGAGAAGTAAATCTTAAATATAAACTTTTTCCTGGGCTTGGAACTCTACTTCAGTAATGACCTGAGGTATATGAAAACCTGAGATTCCCAGTAAGAAACCTCCTTCTAAAGTTCAGAGGCCAATTTGTTCTTTGTCAGGATGCTACCTCAGTGGTGGTGGGGTGGTTAGCATGCATTCCTTTGAAAGGAAGTCTGAAACTTAGACTTGCTCAGAAAGTAGAAGACCCTGGTTCAGTGCTTTCCTCTGACAAGGATTCACCCTTCCAGGAAAAAAAAGCCATAGATAGGCAAGAGGGTAAACTGGCACCTGGTTAACTTTACCTATATCATGAGAGTGAGCCACTATGTAACCAAGAACAAAACATTCAAAAGCAAATACACTCAGCCAGAGAGGCTCATGTGGAAGGGTGTCCTGGAGTCATGGTTCTCAGGAGTAAGCCTATGCCTTATTAATTATTACTTTCCATAAAAAAAAAAAAACATTATCTTACTGTTCAGTGTTAGATCAACAGTAATCCATACTTCCTATAAATTATAAGAAATCTGATCATACCTTTTAGCTCTTGTGATCTTGGTGAATTTTGCATTTGGGATTTCTGTGCATATTTGATAGGAGAAATCAAAATCATTTTACTGACACAAATTAAAGGTCTATATGAAATCAAAATGTTGAGATAAGATTGTTGACAATCACAGCTTTGAGCTGAGACCTGAATCCTTCCTGGTTTGTCTTTGAGGTATGTATAAGTCCATGGTTTTGTCGTGTTCGCTGTAGGCATCCATTTCTTGGTTTTGCTGTCTCACAATGAAACAGTGCTCTGCCTTTTCAAGTATCAGAAAGGAAGGGACAAACATTTATCAGTGAAAATAGACATAAACTTCCTGTCTGCATCATGTTTTGCAGAGGGAAGTGATTTCTTCTGCACATAAAAGGTGTAAATATCTTATTTTATTCCTTTCAGGCATAACATTGGGTGGGAGAAGATGAAAATGCTGTCTTGTAAACAAATGATGCCACTTTCTTCAGGTGTTCCCTTTAAGTGTAGTAGATTTAGAAGTTAACATTTGAAAGTGCCAAGGGGGTTGCAATACACTGTGGCTTCACTATCTGTCCTTCTGAGTGGAATAATCATGACCAGAGATGCAATATGTGCCAGAGAGGGAATTTGTCATATAATGTGTGTGATAGTTCACAGCAAGCAAAACCAAAGGAAGTCTCAAATTGTGTAGAGATAGACTGAGATAATAGCAAAGCCTGGATGCATGAGTTACACAGGCATGATTATTCCCGTGTCACAAAGTTTTCCATGGTTATATTGCATAGCTACAATGCATGCAGATGTTGTCCTGCTATAGCAACATGACTCATTTCCTCAATTTGGAACCTTAACCTTCTAACAAAAAATAAGAGATATTCTATGAAACCTGCCTGGTTTTCAAAAAGCTAAAGGAAAAAAGCCTACAGAAGTGCTGCCTTGTAGACAACTATCTCAAGTTGTTAGCACAGCCTTTGCATCAGTTAACAGTGATGTTTGTCTGTGGTAGACTGATGATTACAACCAGACCATCACTAGAGGAAAAATTAGGGAGTGGTAGATGACAGTGAGGCTCTAGAGTGACCATATTTCTGGAATGCATTTACTGTACATCCAGTGGGACAATGCTTCTGACAGGAGAAAGGGATATGTCTTGAGAGAGGTGGTATAAGTGTGAACACAGGTGCCATTTGTATTTCTTTCAACATGTAGCTGGGCTTTCCTATTGTTTCTATTCTATGCTGCAATTTCCCTCTTGTTTTCTCTCGTTTCCTTACTGAGTCAGCCCAGCTCTGCTTCTCTCCCTTCCAGGTTTTCCAACAGGCTTCTTTTGCAGTCCACTTGTATGTGGGTCAACTCGTGTCCTCTCCTTGACTCTGACAGCTTCTTTATTTCTCTGGGGTTTGTGTGGCTATGTGGAACTTGGCAGTTTCAGGGATAGTTGTGCTTATCCCTGTGCTTGGGCTTGTCCTGTGGAGGTGGAATATTTGATAATCATTGCTGCAAAGAGCCACCAGGTGTATATGAAATGCAGTTACTCTTAGAATTATAGCAGCACTCACAGAATTGGAATATGGCATGCTCCTGATGCAAAAACCACTCCCATGTAAAACTGTAAATTATGTGGGTGTTAGAACAATTGAAATTTAAAAAGTGTCAGAAGTATAGATATTTGAATAAAGCAATATAATCTTAATTTTATGTTTTGAAAAGACCAAACTATGCTGGTTGAAATTTTCTAAACACTAAATTTACTGTAACACAGCAGACACCTAGAAAAAATTTGTTTCAAAATATAGCAGACCTTTAAAATACAATTTTTTAAACACATCTTGATACATGGCTTTAATAGGCAGAGCAAACAGTAGTATCTACTAAGCCACCAGCAAATGGAAAAATGTTTCTATCTGCACAACCTGGAACCCAAGCAACAATCTAAAATTATAGGTCCACGTGTCTCATTTCCAATATCAGAATCTTAAAACTTATTTATTTAAGTATTTTCTTTCCTCTCTAGAAGGCATTTCCCTACATAGACAATCCCTCCTTCCTTTCTTCCCTTTTCCCTGCATATAAGATGCTTTCCTTGATCTGCAATATTGAAATGAAAGTAAGCTCTGTCTGGCATCCTGTCAAAAAGACAGAGATGCAGGGAGAATATTTGAGCTATTAGCTAAACCTTGTATATAAAATTTTCCATTCTTTTTTAATAATACTTTGGCATTTTCTTAGTGCTTTTTATTCTTTGTAAAAATGACCTAAAAATACTTCATGAAAAACTGAGTTCGATCCTCAAATGGAGAAAGAAAAAAGGAAAGATTCTTGCAGGGCTCTGGAACATACAGGCAGAGGAAATGAGCCAGGTTTCCCAATCCTTCAGTAGATTTTGTTTCAAAATGGCTGGCAAAGACAAAAAAACTTTTTAGAACTTCTCCAGATTTCCTAGTATTTCTGTGAGCAATCAGTGTTTCCTTTGAATTGCCTGAAATAATTTCAAGGGGGAGCTGTGCACTCTGACTACAACAAAAAAAAGTCAAATATATAGTAGTGCTTATAGTGCTAGTGCTCTGGTACCTGTTGCACAGTCATTTGTACATACATGTACTCCAGGATGGGAACTTGCTGGAAAGATTTTATACTCTACTCTTTATCCCTTTTCTTTTTCTTTCCCTTTTAATCTTCTCATACATTTTTTCCTTTTTTTTTTCTCTCTCTCTCTTACACAAGTTTTGCTTCCTCTCTACAACTCATTTTTATTACTCACATTGAACCATAGATTAGGTTGCTCAGTTTCTATGCCATTACTTGCAAGCCAAAAGACTGCCCCTTTGTTAAAAAGAAAAAGAAAAAAAAAAAAAAAAAAAAAAGAGGAAAAAAAAATACCCAACTCTCCACCCTGTAAAGATTCCATGTAGAATTCTTGAAGGATTTATATTCTCTTCCATCACATTTACAGAGAGGCACATGCCAAATCTGTCTCCATGTCCATGAAGAAAAAGTTGGACTTCTTTGGAAGAAAAAAATTAACAGTGCTACATTTGTATTTTCACAGCTGATGACCATACACTTCATGGTAAATATGTTAGGAGCTGCCTTTCCAGGTCTGGGTGTACAGTAATAAAATTGCAAGGGAATTCATAACATCAAATGTTGTGTGAGAAAATGACAAAGAGACCCTTTCTAATACTCTCCCTCTTCCTCTTCTCTGCAAAGGAAAATTAATTACAATCCATGGTCTGCTTTCTGAGAATAAGAAACTTGGAATGTTTCCTCTGTAAATCAACACTGCAATTGGAGGTTTGCAAGCCCACGGGATCTTTTTTTAAGCCCAGTGGTCTTTGTCAAACGTTGCTGAAGGCAATTTTCTCACAGCAGTGCTGGCTTACTTTTCATTCAGATATTTAGTACTTGTGCTTGAACCTTCATGATGATAATTATTCAGAACTTCATGATAAGAACAAATTTAGGGTCAAAATTATTTGTATCTGAATGTTACCTTTTTCTATGTTAAAGAGTTCAAAAAAAAAAAAGCAAAAACAAACAACCAAACAACAAAAAAAAAAAAACCAACCCAAAAAAAACCCCAAACAAGCCTAAGAACAAAAAAACGTATCTGATGTTCTACTTTCATATAAGATATTGTGTTGTGGTCACTATATGTTTTTTTGTGGTTGATGTTTGTGCTCCATCTCATGTAGCAAGGCATCAATTTATGATGTGCTGCACAGAGACATTGTAGAAAAAGATGTTTCCTCATCCCCAAAAGGTGTGCTACTCAGTAAGAGACAAAGCATGATTAAAATTGTGAGAAACAATCAAGTAGAGTGGTTAAGGTAGTTGTCAGCATGAAGAGTATTATAATTCTATGACATCATTCAGTAATGATGTTGTAAATCATAGATATAACAGTGGAAAAAATATCAGTGTTATTTTTACATAATGTATGTTCAGTAAGACAGGATGAATATTCTGTGTAAATTGAATGCTCACATAAAAAGCTGTTGATAAACCGAAAAAAATCTAGAGCAAGGCATGGCAGAAAAATTATTACAGTCTGGAAAGACTGACTTGGGAGGAAAACATGAATTGATAACTCAGAGGGAATCATGATAACAGTCTGCAAAAGCTAAAGCATGTGAATGCCACAGAAGGAAAGGAATTTACTGTGATGCAAAGGAAATACTACAGGAATCAATAAACTGAAAAATTTGGAGGAAGTATAACTATGAGACTGCAAAATGCATTAAGGTAGACTTTAAAAATAAAGCTGGAAAAATATCTGAAAAATTTAGTGAAGGAACCAGCCTGAACATTGAAACTGGGTAATCTACTGTTATATCCAAGCCTTACAGACTTTCCTCCACCACCATGTTTTTCTGCCAATAACATCAACACCCGTGTGGAATCGATATGTTGCATTTCTGACTCTTATATTACTGATTATGAACTGTGCTATGACAGGTCATGTAAAAAAGGTGAAGACCTAATGGGTGATTTACTTCAAATCATCTTCTATCCAATTACCTGGAGAAATCTCTGCAATGATTATGAGGAATATGTATTTTAGACTAAGGAACAAGAGAAGAAGGTGAGGAGAGATGTGTAAGATTTTGAGGCTTATTATTTGCTCACCAAGAGCATACATCAGATAAATAAGTAAATATACAAAGGAATATGGTCAGTAGACAGAAAGACAGCAAAGAGAATCATGTTGATGAAAACAGGGAACAGTATAGGTACTGAAGGAACTACACCTCATCTCAGACACTGGGTGTGGTCAGTGAGAAACCAAATATTTATATACTAATACTGCAGCTTGGTAACACAGTGGAGGAAGCTGAGATGGTAGGGGAAATGAAACTAGACAGTGTGGGTGTAAGAGGATCATGGTGGAATAAGAATCATGACTGGACTGTAGGTACTGAGAGGTATGCTTTATGGAAAAACACTACTTGGTGCTAAGGCAGTTGGATAGTGCAACACTCAGGATGTGATCAGATGTAAACAAACAAACAAAAACAAACAAACAAAAAAAGAGGTGGCATGACTTAAGGAAAATAAATTTAGATCAAAAGGAAATCTAGTTAAGAATAGTAAAATAAGTTTTCGTAGGACAATACTGAAACCTGTATAAATGTTTTCAGATTTCTAATGATGTGAGGAAATATTTTCAGGAATTGCATGACTGGGAGATTTTTCACTTTCTTGGTAAGAGTTAGAAAAGAAATTTCACTTACAGTGATGAGCCTTAGACATTCCCAGATTTGATAGTTGACATGTTTCTTCATGCACTGTTCCCTGAAATATAAAGGGGTGATATTATTTAGCTTGGTTAGGGTGCATAATAAAACATGCTACAAAGAAGACAGAGAAGATCGGGCCACAGAAAATACTTGTAACTTGAATGATGGTGGCTTGATCCACTAAAAATTAAGGGAAGAATAACTAGAAGTAGATCTGTGAATAAGGCATTCAGTTTTGAGAGGGGAAAACAAATAATTTTATTGTATAAATGATAGGGATTAGTTAGTCAACTTATTCGAGCAGGAAAGCTGAGAAGCTTTCATGGAGACAGCACTAACTCTTGCTTAATTAGAATGTTGTGGAACTATCAGGAATTCCTATCTCATGCAAGGGAAAACATTCAAGGCTCTTTGTGCCTAAATAGATAATAGGTACCTCCAGAGTGATAACACCATAAGTAGAGAGCTGGGAATGAATGTAAAACAGTCTATTTACTAAAAATACCTGATGTCTTGGACATGAAGTATAGGGCTACAGTAAGAATCAACAGAAACCTAGTTCAGACAGATCTTGTTAAGAACATAAAAAATATATTTCAAGAGATCTTTTACCCATATAAATGGAAAATTTTGTAAGGAAAAATGTTCAATGCATTGAGGATGTGATTGGGAGCAAAGATATTTATCAGTTAAGATTCAAAACCTAAATCAGTGTCAACCTCTTTCCCAGGTTTCCAAGCTAGCTAGCATGCAAAAATTTGCAGGGCCAAGTTGCATCTATTGATTATACAGTGCTCAGATTAACGTTGAAGAAAAGAAAATGTTTTATCAACACTTACAGATGAAGGGATGTATCTGCATATCTGTAGGTGCAATAATTCAACCTGAAAGAAAAGGAAGACTTGAGAGCAAATTTGTAGGACAGGATTACTCAAAGACTGAAACAAGCATGCATTCAAACAATGATTTTGCAGACAGAAGGTTGTGCCACTCATATATTTTAGCTCTTTCTCTAGAAAATTGGGGAATCATTTGGCAGTGGGGAAAATCTTATTTCTGAATTAAATTCACCATATATAGGGCCACATTAGAAATTATTGATTAAGAAGGTAATGAGTGCAATAATTGTAAAGTGGAGGAGTTGATAAAGGAGAAGAGAGGTAAAGCACCACCTTGGGAGTGGAGGGTTGGACTGTTGATGACAAAGATGATAATCTATTGTCACCACATGGTAGAACTGGATAATCACATAGGAAGGGTTGAATGCATTGAGGACTGGAGCAATAGAAATGAGATTAAATTCAGCAGTATAGTAGAGAAAAACACTTAATGGAGAGACTAATCACAAAACTATTCTGAATTGGGACTACCACAGGGGTAGGCAGTTTAGAAAGGAGGTGAATTTGCATGAGAGAATGGACAGCTATCAGTTTCCAGCAATATATACATCCATGGAAAAGACAAATGTCCTGAGAGCTATCAAAGTATTTCTAGTAGAGATGGTAGGTATGCGAACAGCTGACTGAAGGTGGAAGAGGTGCAAAGAAGGGCAGGTAGAATGCTTAAGAGAATGTAAACACTTGGGAGAAATATGCATTCTTTGGCTTAGAAAGGCAAGTAGAAAAGGTGATATTGCTCTCTGCACATGAACAAAGAGGATAACCACTACCAAGAGATGACATCTTAAACCAAAGGATACAAGGTCAAACAGATAGATGTTCTGCAACTGTATGGAGTCTGAAGAAGCCCTCCATTAGAAATAGTCCATAGTATTCATGGGACTTTTAAGACGGAGATCTGAATAACAAAAAGGTCACTTTTGTGACTAGGCAACTGTTTGAACAGGGAATTTCTTTGGCTGAGCTTGGAAAATCTCTCTAAACTCAGTCTAATTGTGTATTCAACCTCAGTGAACAGTTAGTTCCTGGTTCCTCTCACCAGTTCCCTTAACCTACAGTGCAGGAACTATTTAGCTCTTCCATATAAACACACTTCTCAGTAAATGTTTCCAAGGACTCCTATTTCTGAACACAGCAGTGAACTTCATCACAAAGTGAGTGGGTTAAGTAGCATTTCCAGCAGTAGCCAAGGTGAAAAAACTGTTCTTTTTTCACCTCTATCACTTCTATGGAAGAGCCTGCAGGTAAAAAAAAAAAAAAAAAACGTTCATTTTACTTTATTTAGGAGGTAAGATTAAAAAGTTAAAATGGCCTGTCATCATTTTAGATGGCATAAACCATCAAAATACTGGCTCCTCAGAGAACTGGCAAACAATAATATTTTCAGTAATATGTGTTACTCACTGCTTTGCTGAGCTCTATTATTGATGTCATTCCCTCTGGGAGTTATTGTATAAGAAAATGAACTTCATATTAGAAATTTTTCTCACATATTGTAAAATTCTGATCACTATGTGCATTCCGTCTCAAGCCAATGGGACCACCCACATCAGTACAGAGCACAAAATCATCTATTTACTCCTCTTTAAAAGTGTTGTTGTAAGGGACAACTGTGAAGGATTTTTGCAAGACTGACCTACTTAGTTATTTCTAATTGCAGTAGAACATAAATTACTTTCCCTGGCCAACTTAGTAAGTGAGAACTGATGAATAAATATTTTAACTTCATTTCTTCAAATGAGAAAATCTATTTTGGATAAATTTTGTTTGCATTGCACAGATGAATACCTAATCTGACCCTTTGAAGGGCAAACTATTAGGCTCAACAAAAACATTTCTGTGCTGATTATCACTGCTTCACTTTCTTGCTTAACCTAATAACTTCTTCCATTAAAATCTGAATGTGCATAAGCGAGATCATAAATGTAAACACATATTTTTATGAACATGTAATCAATTTAATTTCTAAGTCAGAATTACAATGTTCTTTAAAATACAGAGTTCTAACCTGAGAGCTGGGAGAGTTGATAATCACTTTGCTTAAAGTTCTGAGGGAAATATAGTTTATGCTCAGGTTTTGTGGTTTAGGCCATAAGGATTGGGGAAGAAATGAAATAAAAAGGAAGGAAAGAACATTATATGCAATAGAAGAGGAAATTCTTTAATTTTAGTTGTGATCTCATTGGTGGTGGAAAAACTGACAGTCATTGCTGCTTTGGGACCATGCGTCTTAATAGTCCAGTAAGTGTGTGGGGAAAAAAATGTCACCAGCGTCAATAACTTCCTCTCTGCTCATGTGTTCTACACAAATACAGTAAATGTGTATGCTCTGAAGTGCAGTGAGAAGGAATAATGGGAAAAAAGTTCACTTTCTAAAAAATGGTTTTGAACATGGTGATAAAGTAGGGATCCAATCTCATATCATACTATGCAATGATATCTACAGGAGTTAGGAGTCATAAAGATATACTCTTGTGTATATCTTTAAAGAAAAGTGAAGTCATGTAAGAACATTCTTTTTTTTTTAATTTTTATTTAATCAAGAAGATAAAAGGGCAACAGACTGGACAGAAATTTTCACTTAACTAACATGTTAATTCAACTTCTTTCTTGTTCTCTTTTGGCATAATTCTCATTAATCCAGTGAGTACAACAGAATAAAAATAAATTGTTCCTTTGTTGAATGAGTGGAAGTACAGGTGAACACTTCTTGTATTAAGTGATATTATGAAAGATAGTAAAGAGTTGGTTTTCAGAGATTCTTTAGCAGATAAACAATTTTCTTTCCCTTTGAGAAATAATTTTTTGTCTTGAGCACTTTTGCTTGAACAAAATTTACAGTAATCAATAGTTTCTGAGCAGCAGTTAGGAATAATTGAAGCTGCCTAGAGTATGAAATAGGCACTTGATGAGCCAGTATCATGAGCCATTGATGACTGTACAGTGCCACAGGAATTTACATACAGGAAGGAATGTGATAGAACATGTGCTATCAGTCATTACAGATATCCTGAGAATTATCACATGCTGAAGCTAGGCTGATTGCTGTGCAAAAATATCACAGAATATGGGTAGCTCACTGTCAAACACACCTTCTATTTAAGATTTAAAAAATATTGTGAAGAGAACTTACATGGACGCAATTTTTTACCTAACATCTGCCCAGACAAAAAGTGATTTAACAAGAGTTTTGTAAAACATAATTAAAGACTGAAAAAATATGTAACATCTACTTCTTAAATTTAGGTAAGAATGTTTGGGTACTTTCTGTGATGGAAGAGGTGAGATTACTCATAGCAGGGGGGAAATGGGGCCTTTTGGGGACTTTAGAAAGGGGAAGTTAAAATATTAATATAATGCGATGTCAGAAGTTTCTTCAGTGAGTTGCCAAAAGGAGACATTGCACAAAGATGCAGGTTTTAGATCTTGCACAAAGGGGAGAAAAGCCTTAAACGCTTGCTTCTGTTGAAGTTAGCATCATTCCTGTGGCATAGATTCTAGTTGTCGTGGTTTAGGCCTGATTGACAGCCAACCACAATGCAGCAGCTCTCTCTCCCTTCCCCTCCGGCAATGAGAAGGGACAGAGAGCCAGGCTTGGGGTTCGAGATAGGACTGGGATGGGGGAAAATCCCCCTTTTATGATCACGAGCAAAAGGCAGACTCGTTAGGGGAAGAAAAAACCATACATTTATTACAGACACTAACAACACATAACAGAGTAAGACAGTGAGAAGCATTGCCACCTCTTAAGAACACCTTCCCCCCACCCCTCCCTTCTTCCCGGGCTCAGCTCTGCTCCCGATATCTCTACCTCCTCCCCCAGTGGCGCAGGGGCAGGGAATGGGGGGTGCAGGCAGTGCTGCCACTTCTGCCATCTGCGGTGAGGGGAGTGTCCAAAACTTGTTACCCCCCTGCTCCATCGTGGTCCCCCTCTCACAGGAGACAGTCCTCCACAAACTTTCTCCGACATGAGTTCCTCCCACGGGCCGCAGCGTTCCCCACACTGCTCCGTCATGGGTCACTAACCTTCTCCGACTGGATTCTCTCCCACGGCTGCAGCCCTTCCCGAGCTGCTCCGGCGTGGGACTCCCCGCATGCTGCAATCCTCCCAGCACTGAATTACAGCAGCGGGGCTGCCTTTTCCCATGACACCCCGGCCTTCTTCGGGCACAGAACCTTGATCAGCTGAGCAGGAACAACAGGCCACAAATCAGTGTCTGCTCCACCATAGATCTTCATGGGTGGCAGGGGGGGCCGCCCTGCCATCTCCCCACAGGATACAGGGGGGTCTCTGCTCCGGCACACCTCCCCCCTCCTTTCTTCCTCCGTTCCTCCACTGACCTTGGTGTTCACGCAGCTGCCGCAACTCCTCCTTACAAGTCCAACTGCCCATCACCACGTCCCTTCTTAAATACGTTATCGCAGAGGCACAGCCGATTGGCTCAATTTCCCAAACAGAAGTGGAGCTGACGTGGAGCTGGGGGAGCTTCAAGAAGCTTCTCACAGGGGGCCACACCGATAGCCCCCTCCCCTGCCACCAAAAAACTCCACCACTCACTCAACCCAGGACACTAGTGAGACAGGGACAAGACCTTGACATACCCAAATCCCTTTCACAGATTCAAATCTTACTTCCTGGTAGGCTGGCAGGTAAATCTATCATCTGAAATGTTCACCTGAAATCACATTTAAAGTTGATTTTCCTTATTTACAATTAATTTTCTTGTTTCCTTTACTTGTCAGTTTACTTTGATCCTTCCCAGCTCAGCTCCCCATTTCTTTGTTGCTACAGTTTATCTGATATTTCCTAAGCAAACAATACAGGGTGTTCTCCATGCCTCCCACAGTGATAAACACTTGGTTTCTGACAGCAGGAAAATGTAATAATGTGATGTTCTAGAGGAAAACTTATTTTACTGTATTCTAAATCACTGGCAGAAATACTTGATTGTTATTATTACTTGACTACACTTTTGTGCCATACATATCTGAAATGAGCTGAAAACATGAACTTTTCATTCCATCTATGAGATGTCAGGAATCAAAGAATATTTTAATGATTTGGTCAAATAACTCTACATTTCAAAACATACTGCAAGTCCCCTAAAGATAATTTAGGATTATATACAGAAATTGCAATGCACATTAAATATTAAATTATGAAAGCTTTCATTTTTTCATTGCTTTCTTTTTTTTCATTCCTTTCATGTAGTATTGATGTTTCTTTGCTTGGTTCTCTGTAATAAACATTCATGTATTTCCTAGATTTGTTTGAAAAAACATGGAAGATGGTCCTGAAAAACATCAAAGCAGTCTTGTTTTAATTCATAGTTTCCTATCTTACATATCAGTCTTCCATATCTTATTAGTTAGAAGTGTGATTTGCCCGGGTAGTATTTAGATAACAGAGTTCAGGAAAAAACACAGAAAATTTGTGTCACCATTGCCTCACATCCTAAGTAGCCAGTCTGGGGGATTTAAAGCAGTGTACTGTGATAAGCAGATACAATGTCAGGAGTTCAAATTAATTTTTCCGGGATATAAGTAGCAGAAACAGAGCAAAGTTGGTGTATAATAATATCTCTATAGTAATCCGCAATCAGTTATCAACACGAGGTCTCTCATTCAGCAAAATACCTACATTCACAAATTTAAGTCCAAATTTAAGTATTTCTAAAATCTTACATTCCTCTGAGGTTTAGTTAGATTTCTCAGTTTTCTAAGGAAATATTTCCACTCACACAGCTTCACAGATCTGAACAACTGCTTGAATGTAAGTACCTAGCATCAAAAGTATATAGGTAGCTACCTATGTAAAGCAGGATTTGAAAGAATAAATTCCTGCTCTGCCACACCAAAGGGGGAGCAAACTGGGTTGCTCTCTGTTAAAATATGGTCAGTAGGAGAAGCAGTGACTTTGCACTGGAATTTCCCTTGTTTTTACAGAGCTGATCAGTTTTAGTACCTATCTTATTTAAACCTGATCAGGATAAAGAATCTCAAGGAAATCACAAAAGTCAGAACCAAGTTATCATAGAGAGATACTGAGAAGTGGTTCCTTGATTTGGGTCAATGCCATGGCTGAATTCTACTGAAGACCTTCAGGAATACCCTTTTCGTGTATCCTTGCAGTTTTCTTTGTTAAATACGTGATGGGTGATTCATGAACTTTCTTGTTTTATACACACGTGCACACATACATGCATTGACATTCACACATATATTATAAACATATCTGTATATATACAAGAGTCTTTGGATGACTATATGCTACTGTGGAGGTTTCAGACTTTATTTGCATGTCAAAATGAAAACAGGTACAAAGAAGCCTGATTTCACAACTATATTTTTTGCCTTATTTTTAAAAACATACTTAAGAAAACCTAGTGATGGACATTTAAAACAAAATCAGAAATTATATTTCTACTACAGTTTTTCTCCTTTAAAAAAAAAATGTCTTCACAAAAGATAACAGCATTAATAGTTGCATGGGAATCCAAATAGCAGAGCTACAGTGTAGAAATACAGAGGAATATTTAAACCAAGCAATCCTTGAATGCCAGTGTGGTTCTTTAAATCTTTAATCTTTTTGCATAGCTAAGACCTTTATTTCCCTTAAGAGGATGTTGAGGATTTCTGCAAGTTTAAAATAAATTGTAACTAAAACAAAAACAACAACACCATCACCTGCCAAAAAATAAATAAAAACCAAACACACACAAAAAAAAACACACACACACACAAAAAAAAAAACCACACACACACAAAAAAACCCAAACAAACAAAAAAAACAACAACAAAAAAAAACGAAACCACCCATACAAAAGCAGTGCAACAAACTGTGTAACTGTGGCTCCTTTTAATTAAGTTCCTCAGCTTCTCATCTGATGTGCAATTTCTTGACTATAATAGAGAGAGCTCATTGCCAAATATTTGGCATTGTTATTTATGTCTTTCTTTCACTCATCATGTAGCCACATGCAAAGAAAAGAAATGATTGGACTAAGGTGGATGTTGAGAAAAATGTGTTTGTTCATTTGAAACTGGAGTTTATTTATAAACTCCACAGATGGCTTCTGATTCCATTTCAAAAGCTTTTAAAAATAATCAAACAAATGTGTTTGATGCTGAATTAAAAATAAATTTAAGAAGTGTATTTCTGTTTAACCAGAATGAGTGTTAGTAGATGGTGATTACATGCAAATGACTACTGATTGAGACAACACTGTCTTAATTGCTGGGTGGAAATGAGTTCTCTGTCCGTATCATAGCTCATGTGTCCTTTCTCAAGCTTGTATCTGACCTGAGATTATGGTTTAAAACAGGTTTCTGAATTAGTATAGCACTTGAGATGTGGGATCCTTTTAAGTGAATCACAGACTCACAGTTAAAAAAGTCTAGTCATCTCATTCATCATTCAGCAAGGATGAACATGTTCTCAGAATCTATTCCACTATGTAGCTGGTATTGTCACAAGACCTTCCTAATGTTCAGCTTCATTTTTTTCTTGTCTGAATTGTATCATTTACTCCAATTGAATCTCAGGAGGAATTTTTCCTAGTCTTACTTGGCCAGACTTCCTGCTTGGCAAAGAACTTCTTATTTGGCAAGGCCAAAATCTATTCATGACTAGGCTATTGCTTCAGCCTAAATCCATAGCAGCAAAATCTGAAATCCTGAAGAGCCTTGCAAAAGAAAATAAGAAGGGAGGTGGGAAAAGGACAGACTGCCAAACTGCGAGATGTCTCCTTTCTTATCTGAAAGGACAAAAGCAGTGTTACTGGTGATTTATGAGTAAATCTCACAATGTCCCCTGTTCTTTAGGTAGGCTCACATGACTTCAGTGTACATTAGAAGAGGGTGACAAAGATGTACCCAGCTGGTACTTCGACATGATGTAATGCCTAGTTATGTAGAGACCTAAGTTCTTAAAAGCCATAGATCATTACCAGAATGCAGCTGGTCCTAGCTAGTTATGCAATGCCATCAACAGTGGCTACCATTTTCAGCTCTGAAGCAGGCTCAGCTGACAGCAGGCTAGAGCTTTCTGTACTATGCAGATGTGCAAATACATGCTAAATGGCCTACTCCCTGAGGAAATAAGAGGACCTCAGTTACCCCACAAGGGTATCAAAGACATCCAGCCACAGGTTCAGTTTCTCTCTGGTCTAATATTTCCCTAACTGCCTAAGTAAAATGGAGCACCTTCAGCACAAATGCTTGAGAGACACCCAGCTCTAGAGGACCAAAATGTCCACTAGCTAGCACACACCCTTGGGAGAGCAGCTGTTGTTGAAATGGTCATAGCAGCTAAAGGACTTAAATCCATGTCTTTCGCATCCCAGGCAAAAAAAAACAACATAAATACTCTGGTCTTACTCACTCACAGGTGTATGTTTAGTCTTACAGTCTTGGCTGCATTCTAATTCAGATAATCACAATCTGAATAATTAAGACTGTAATCTATATTTGCAGTTAGAGAAAAATTATATGTATATTTTCTGAAATTCTCATACTTAATATTTTACAAAGGATCTGCTGTGTCCTTTACATGATACACCCATATTTTGGGAGGAAACGAGTAATCTCTTGAGAGATGCAATGTAAACCTCCTCAGACCATTCCACAAGAGTTTCTGGCTACATGTGACTAGCAGCATATAATGTATTTTTAGCTTTTTATTTCTCAGTTTTTTGTGAGCACTTCAATTAGTTCTCTAATGGGCTGAGCTAGGAAAAGTGCAAAGTATTGTGGAATTACCAAGTTCAGCAAAGACTGGGACATTTAAACTGTGTTTCAGATATATGTCTATAGAGACATGCGTGATTAAGAAGAGAGGAAAAACTAGCTAGGCTGGGATTGAAAAACTTGATTTGAATATGGGAGGGAGGAGTTAAAAAGGAATACTTAAATAGTTGAGATAAGCTTTAGTATCCTTATATCTTTATTTGAACTAGACTGTTGAACATTCATAGCCTTTCTATCTCACATCTGTGCCCCTTGAGATATGCCTAGTATAATTCATCACTTGAGGAGTAATAAATTTGTAAGAGCTGATGTTGATGTAGATCTACCTTTACTGGGCTAGCTAATACTGAACAGTGACTGTCATTCTCTGTAATGGAAAGAAGTTTTGCAGGAGTGCACTTAACACATTCCATTTTGTCCCAAGATTCTCAAAAAACTGTTTAGTATGCTAATCTTTTTGTGGTGTTGGCTAGCAGTTCCTGCTTGCTAGATAGTGCTGTGCAGAGTTCATTATAGTACCAGATCTATCAGACTAACAGTTTTTTCTTCCTTCTACTACCTCTGCCTCTCCTACTCATTCCCCTAGGGAAACTTTTCATTAAATTCTTGTAACAATTAAAGAAGGTTTGGTTATAGAAAGTAAACTGGGTGGAGTATGAATCCTAGCTAAATCTTTATGTGTATAAACAACCTTATCTTAATGTATCTTGCAAAAAGATAGGAAGAGGGGCTTTTTACTCATGGGACTTCCAGGTACAGTGAACAGCAGATAAACTGCAGACTCTCCTGCTAGTTCTCATATCTGTTTGTATATCACTAAATTTGCTCTCATATCATATCTTTGAAATCTCAGATGACTCAAACATAGATCATTTCTTGTAAATTCAGTGCAAGTTGGCTGAAACGTTAACATCTCAAGTAGTCTTAATAGCATTCCAGATCTGACTTGTTCAAAATGCTGTTCAGACATGACCTGTTTAATCCTTCCAACACTTTAATAAATTGTTTAGCATATATAAGTAATGTTCTAGAGTGAAAAAAAAAACCACCTCATAATACTTTATTTATTGCCAGTTGTACATTTCTGTAAATTAAAAGTTTGTGAACACATTGTAAATATTTTAGACATGCACTATTCCAACAAATCTGGTAAATTCCTGAACAAATGTTTTCTTTACCAATGAATCACAAATGATTGAAAAAGTAGTATGCATGAACCAAAAAAAGATATGGGGTTGGTTAGAAATTATGATCGTGTGATACTGTGTCATTTGATGATTACTGTATTCATTTAATGATTACTGTATTCATATAAATCATCAGCATAGTGCAAATTTTGTCATTTACAATTGCATAAAACATTGAATTTCTTTTTTTCTGTAGAGAATTTCTGTCCAGCTAATATCTCTTGCTGGTAGATCCTGTCACCAAAAACATCCCTCAAAAAACAACCCAAAAAGACTTCAACTGAATGCAAGCACATTTTCAAAATCATATTCAAGGCAATAATTTTTTTTCTTAACTTCAATAAGTTATTGTCACTCAATGCTACTAAGAAAAAGACCAAGCAAATAAACTACAAGTAATAGCAGCTTTTGGTTAGTAAGAAAAATACATTCTCAAACACAGCTGTGTTATTCTAGGTATGTAATGAAAGAAAAACTTCAATACATAATTGAACTCTTACCAACTACTTAATAATATCCCAAATGAGTGTTTATTTTAATTTCTAAAATATTGGCTTGCTTTGTTACTGAAGCCAAGTTGTTAATCAGGCAATGGATGTGTGGTTTAGTATGACAATTCCCAGTCCTAAGATAAACTCACTGTGTTGTAATAGCATTCAGCTCCTCCCTTATCTATTTCTCTACCAGAAATTCAGGAACATGGAAATGTGCAAAACCAGAGTTTCTGTCTCACTAATTTTATGAAATTTATTTTCTGTGTCTCTGTCCCAGGCTCACACAAAACTCCTGCCTGAAGAGTCACCCAGAATTACCTTCTTTTGCTTATTTATATAGAGAAAGCTATTTGACTCAGAAGTCATTGTTTATTTTCCTTGACAATTCCCACATAAATTATGTAGAGCTCAGAAATGAAAAATACTTTCCTAACTCTACACAGTCTGAGTGAGCTCCAGGGGGCAAAGTAGGGGGAGTGGGGGGGTTCCTGCCTTGTGCATTCTCCATCCATGGAGGGGCACTTCGTGACATTCGGAACAGAGGCACCTCTTTGGGCTCCGTGTGTCACAGCTGGGCGGAGGGAGACAGCTGTCCTGGCTTTGTGTGGATATGTCCAGGATGCAAGGATCAAATCTTAGTAAACAAGCTGCTGTTGTTGCATTAGGAGGAGCAAAGTTCATTGATTCCTGGCTATGTTTAACCTACAGAACTAACAGGGTTTAAAAAAATATTTTTCTTGGGGGGTGGGAGGAGGGGGGAAATTATAGTTGTTGCTGATGTCTGTACATCCAACAAGGCAAAAGAACTGCACATGTGAGGAAGCAGATGCTACTGCTGTAGCAATGCGTTACCTAAAACCATACGTGGGGAAGACTTCATCATGTGTATTTTACCCAGCAAGTTTAGCAGTCCAAAACTGAGCACTGGTGTGCCTGTAAACCTCTTCACCCTGTTCATCGTATGATGCGCATACACCTGCACTTTCCT
This sequence comes from Tyto alba, assembly GCF_018691265.1. Classification (NCBI taxonomy): domain Eukaryota; kingdom Metazoa; phylum Chordata; class Aves; order Strigiformes; family Tytonidae; genus Tyto; species Tyto alba. The sequence continues at coordinate 359,544 of NW_024881280.1, forward strand.
TCCTAGAGCCAGACTGGAACCATCTATTATCTTTGTCTCTGAAAACAAACATGCCTATTATGGTCTAAAATTAGGATACTTTTTCTTCCCTTCCACCTTTCACAGGGGTCATAAACTGACTAACAGGGATACTGCTGAAATTCAGTAAGTTGCTGTTTATATACAGACCAGATCTGGTATTAGTGTTCTTTGTGACTGGAAAAGACAGGCTTACCTATTCATTCCCACACTGCTATATTTAGGGCACAGCCTAAATGTGGCTATTATATGTGACTACAGCAAGACTGGCACAAAGAGACCTGATATGAACAGAAATTGTTCCATGAATTAATCCAACTAGAAATTGGTTTTCACTTCCTCTAGATAGGAAAATATTTTATCAGTGGCTATAAATCTGATGTAATCCCTCTATCCTCTCAGATTATACATATACAGGGGAAAAAAAGTGCAGCACAATATGCAGAGATATCATAATATAGATACTGGGACTAAACCAAACACTGTTCATAGCTGACTTCACTCAGAATTCTGCAATATCAGTAGAAAACTTCCCTTGACTTTGAATGGCTTTGGTCAGGTCCATATTAGGCATAAGAGCCCCTGAGGATTTATCTGTTGGTACAGTTAAGAGTTTGCTTATGCAGATATCAAGTGTTTCCCAAGTTGTGTGAATGTTTCCATTTTGGAAAGCTCACCTGCTCTGCTGGAATTTTAAATATTTGATTTAATTATTCCAACATGCTACATGGAAGGGAGAGTGGATGAGAAATGATGGGGGCTAAGAAGAAGAAGAAATGAGTGGAGACAAGGGAGAGAAGGTAAAGTAGAAGTCATGAAGCAAAATCAAAAGGAAGAGAATGGAAAGACAGTGGGGAGAAGAGTGACAGAGACAAGAAAGAGCACATCCTGGAGACAGTCCAGTATAAGCTTGATTTACCTATTGTTAAACTGAAAATGAAATAAACAGCAATGGAAATATGGAATACTTAGCGCAAAGATGGTCAGTCATGCTCTAATATATCGGTTTCCAGGTACTCATTGCACAGCGTGTGCTGGGAGGGCTGGCCAGGGGGAGTGGGGTGCAGAGACAGACTAAAACCATCTACGGAGAAAATGTGTCTCCCCTTCTCCCCTCAGTTCTGTAGTCCCACCTGTACTGCCCCCACCCCCCAGCCCTCTACACAGCTGACTGTGGCTGAATTAGTCACTAATGCATTCAGCATGTCTGTGTTATGAGCTTGGACATCTGATGGCAGCTGCTGCGTGCAGCTTTCCTGCCCCATCTCCCAACAGCAGCGTAGTAACCAGCTGGGTATAGTGGTGTGAAAGTCGTGAATAGGGGCTGGTGCGGTGATGTCCTGCCTGTGCTCTGCAGGGAGCCATGTGGGTCAGCCAGGGAGCCCGTGCTTTGGGACAGTGCTAGGAATGAGAAAGCTGATGGGGCCACACGGTCTGCCACAGGAAAATCCTTGCTGCAGAGTTCCTTATGGCCTACTTGAACGATTCTGGCTGTTAAGATTTTTGCCTGTGTTGGATTAGTGAGTTGTTTAGGGATCTGGGGCAAACCAGTAAAACAGGCTGACGAATCCACGCGGGTGATCTGGGTTGTTGCCTTTTTCAGAAGTAAACAACTAGGAGCCATTGTTCATCTTCCTAACACTCTGCAGGACACAGGCTGTAAATTACATCTAGGAACAAAAGGTTGATGGGAGTAGAACCGGGTGCCCAACTTCGCAAGGGAGTGCTTTACCCTCCAGCCAAAAGAGCAGCTTTTCTGGCTTAAACCAGCACAGGCTCTTCTTATGCTTCCCATCAGCACTCAGAGCCCAAGAAAAGTGTGCAGTACAGGATCTGATACACTGAAGCATTTACAACCCCTTCCATTACAAAACCTGGTTTCATGGTTGATCATGGAAATTAAATCCAGTCTGAAACACAGGAAACAATATTGCAGTCTTGGGACACAGGAGGAAATCACATTAAAAATACCATATTTTACTGAGATTACAGTTAAATGGGTATAAAATCCTCCCTCCTCCCCCAACACTGACTTGCAGCCAGTCTCACAGACCAGCTGCAGTCTATGTAGAATGTAAGCTGCCATGAGCAGAATTACCTAATGAGATTTGTGAATTTTATATTCACCAAGCCTATGTTCTTCAACTCCCCATAACAAGCTTGAAATTTCCACCAAAATATGTTCAGAAAAGGGTTTTTTAATTAACAACAACAACAAAAAAGTATTTCTGCTGATAACAGGAAAAAAAAGTTTTTCAAATTAGGAGCTTCCTTTTTCAAAGTTCCTGGTTTTAAACATACAAATGCCAGCTATTTTGACAGAAACAAAACTGCATTCTTCCCACCTTTCAATTGTTCCTATTTGATAGTGAAGCCAATCTCCACTGGTGGCATTTTTTAAATTGTAAATTAAGGTACATTCACCTTCTGGTCTGCCCACATAATAAAATCCAAATAAATATACATTATATGGAGAGGCTGCTTCACTGAATTCAGTGGAATTTTGGACATTGACTTCCACTAGGCCAGAATTTCATCCTCTATGGAGTTTCTCACAAAAACCATCTCTTTATATCGCTGTAAGCCGTGCATGTTACTTTTCTATGGCTCCAACACATGTACTCCCTCATGGGATGTTTATCAAAATTAATTGGTGTTGGCAACAGTTCACATATGTGATAAAATCACAAATGAATTATTTTGGTGTTCCTGTACTATATTACACATTCATATATTCAGTATATGCTGTGTCAAAGGCTTCACAGAAAAACACTTTTTTAAATGCTGGGGGTTTATCCTTTTTAGTTGTACTGTTTAATTCTCTTTTGAAAACTTAATTTAGTATTATTTATTATTTTACAAATTTTTAGTGTCAGCAATTTAGCTACTTGTTGCCAAGTGAGTAAGCAAACTCCAAAAGCTCAAACATTTAACTGTGATTTGAGTTGCCATCAATAATGTCATGGGAACAAATTCATAATGGGACTAAACTGATAGGCTCAACTTAAAATGATGCTCTGCTACATTTCCTCATCTGAAGATTTGATTTAGGATTTTTCTGTTCCTATATACGAAGATTATCCCAAGCTAAAGGAAAAGGTATGTATTTCTTACAAAGAAACCCCCCAAAGCAACAAACTTTTCCCAGAGTTGTATATCTCCTTTGACTAAATTTTCTGGATAGCATCAGGCCCTGTACCTAGGCTAAGTATGAACTGCTGTCTACCTTAAGCCAACATATTTTAGGGAAAAAATTCCATGTTTCAGTGGGAAAGAAGGTAATATTTTTGTGTCACTTTTGCTATTTATTTGTTAATGACACCTCTCTGAAGCACTCAGTGCATTTAAATGCACGTGTGTGTTCTACGCTGGCATGGAAGCAGGCAGACGGCATGTGACATGGACAAATTACTTGTTATAGACATACAGTTCATCAGTTATTTCTGTGGTTTATCACATGAAATGACATACTGTGATGAATTATTTTTATTGTATACATCTGTCTTTTCCTTTTGCATTAGGTACTAGCACATCCATGCACCTGGTCTAAATGTGCCTGATCTTGGCCCAGTTTTATAGGGCAACAGCAAGAGACTTTCCGAAGCGCAATACCACCCACCTCCACCAAACACCCACAGAGGTACTGAGAAATCTAAGATGCATATCAAATAATATTCAGTATTAAGAGAACAACCTGTTCATAATCTGATGTCAAAAAGGGCTAGAATTAGACACTTCAGACCATAAAGAGACTAGGAATTTCCATTCCTGGTAAAATAAGGCTTTTGCCTCTGTAACACTTGCCCACATCCCCAAAATGGACATCAATCTCCATTTACCTGTGCCGAAGAAAACGTACTTTCATTTTTACATTCCATATAATTGTGAATACAGGAATTTAACAGAGAGGTATTTTATGCTCACCAAAAAAAAATAAGAGTCAAAGATACCTAAATTTTCATTAAATATTCCATTATTTTGTTTCATCCATGGGGGTGAATTTAAACATTAATTTAGCAGTTGAAGAAAAAGATGTGCTTAGTGAACTTACAACAACTGTGTACCAGCATTTTAAATCCCACTAAACTTCATTCATATATTTTGATGCCAAAATATCTATGGCTATAAGAATACAGGAATTCACAGAACTATTTATTTTCCACTACTATAAACAGTAAAGTGTATAGGAGATTGTTTCTTCCTTGCTTCTAAAGCCATTTTTTAAAAAAGAAAAAGTAGCATATTAACTAAATAAAATGGGGTTTATTTGCAACTTCAAAGTTGTTAGCTTCTTAATAAAAAGATCCTCTGTGTTTTCACTTTAGCCTTCTCCCATCAGATATTCTAGACCTGTAGGAAAAGCCTGTTGGAACCTGTTGCTAAAAATTTGGCTGACTGAGGAAAGGATAGCCAGCCATCTCTAAGTCAAAAGTCATAGAAAAGACAAAGTCTGGAAAAACCTCTTTGTGTAACATTCTTGTGCTTGTGGCTGGAAAGACCTGTCTGTATTTTTCCACTGTTTGTGTTAACAGAAATTAAAAATTAATGAGAAAATTCTTCAAGTGGGTGGATCGACAAAATGGTGATCTGATACAGCAATGTTAACTTCAAATTTGCTGAGTGAAACTGAAATCAGGTCATTACTGGCTGTCAGTTGTTGCCACATGTTTGTTGTTAAAGGTGAGATGTACTGGCTTTGGTGATCCCCGACCAACCCCTCATGCTGCTGCGTATAAACCAGTCACAATTCTGAAGCTCTGAAGAGAGGCCAGTGTATGGAGGAACCTTGAGAAATCACCAGGGCACACAACAGACATTCCTTTCACTTATGTGTAGAGGCTTTGAGGTTTTCACCATGGATTTCAAGTGGCATCTAGAGTCACACAGCACCCCACACTGCAATGAACATATATCCCTCAGGAACTCAGACTTTGTCTGAATGTCAAAGACTGTCACACATTCTCATCTTGTTTTTCTGCTTTGCAAATTGGCAATCGGAGGAATAATTACTTCTGTACCTCATATCATCAATACAATAAAATACCAGCCTTAGTCCTCAGCATCACTGCTGGCACTGGCATTAGTTACCACTTTTGTTGGAGCATCCTGTGCAGGGAAGCCAAGAGTTGAATGGGCTGTGAGAGACTGAACCACCTTGACTTACCTTCTGCATGAGGTTTTCCCTCAGGGACAAACAAAAACATTTTAGAAAGGTTCATGACTGAGCACACATTTTACTTGCTCTAAATTGAACTGAAAAAAAAAAAAAAAAAAAACAAAACAGTGAGATGGGACAAAATAAGCAAAATATTCTGGGGAAACATCCAGGCAGTTGCAGATGCTTTGCTGGGGTTCAGAAATTCTAGTGCTTTATGTTCACCTGGTTTGCATTAATGAGGATATTTTATAATGCAGAAGGGGAAGCTTATAACAAACAGTGCCTTTCTGAGCTAACTCGCGAGAGATTACACAAATTTTCCTGCAAGCTCAGTAAGTATAACTATTGACTGTACTTGTGTAAGAGAAGGTTCAGTGCCTCTTTAAAACTCAAGTGTGGCTGCTTAGTCAGTACTAACCACCCGCCCACCCCTACTTCTTCCACTGCTGGGTAACTTTTGTTGCAATATGGGTGTGACTTTTGATGGAGCTCCCCCTCCCAGTTATGTCATTACTTCAGTTCCTTTGAATCAGAATAAAACGTGCAGCAAACTTCAGACACATTGGCTGCAGGCTTAACAAGCATCGGGGCTTTTCTTCTTTCTGCAGCTTGCAAGGATCTCTGTTTTTTGCAAAACAGTTCCAAGAAAACAATGGCCATCTTCTCACTATGGGCAACTTTTGGATTATGTTTGCTGAAGCTTTGTCTAACAGAAACACGTAAGTTTCTTATGAATGAAAACACTTATGATTGTTAGTAAGTTTATGCTTCAGACAGCAAGAGCCTTTCTACTAGATAACTAGCAGCTTTCTTGTGTCTCTCTTTATATAAAGTTTTACCATTTGTAGGAGTTATCAGAGATGCTTTAGAACTGTAACCTCAGCTGTGCTAGTCTGTACAATCACGGAAAGCTGTGTATTGCTTGTAAAAAGCAACCTCATATGTATAAAAAGTGATTTGTAGATCATTAAAGTTAAGTTTAAACTAAGAACAGAAGTACATTAGGGAAATTAGAATAGCTGTAGTAAAACTCGCTTTGACAATGTGGCTGCTGTTACATACTTGGTTGGTCTCCCAGCTCCATTTCAGACAGTAAAGAAAAGAGGGAGGGTGGGGGAGATGGGGACTGACACACGTGCCCCCCCTCCTCCCCACCATAAAACTGCATTCTGGAGTTTACATGGGCGGAACTAAGAGCTAATATGTACTACATTTGGATATAGCCTTTATGAACAGAAATAAAACTGCAGTGATCTGTGATTGAAATTTGGAGAGCCTTTATGCCAAGCATGCTTGTTTCTGACTTTTTGAGGTTTATTGGGGTTGACTGATGAGATTTTGGAACAAAGAGGGGTTTGAAGTGACAACAAAATTCAGTTGTTTATCAATTAACTATATGTAGCTTAGTTATTGGCTTCAAATATTTGTGATTAAAAATGAAATGCTAATAGAAAGAAAAAAAAATTGTCCAAAATGATAAAATGCTTTTGAAATTTCATATGGTGCAGGCTCAACTGTGTTTGAGGGGAATGGCCATGCTTCTAGCAGACTCTCACTGTGATAGCAGCTGCCTCGAGGCGTTTTGTGGTTAGGGATAACAATTACACTTCTACATTATTTTTCTCCTCATCAGTTCCAGGATTCTAACAAAATACATTTTTCATGGCTACTGTCACCCAAGGGCTCTGTGTGTGTGTATAGTAAATACATATCTTACTTGTTTGAGCAGCAGTGGATACTTCTGTAATGGTTGCAGTGCTGCCGAGCTGTGAATGGGTGTGTCAGAATGAACAGTTCCCAGCGCATCTGTGATAGCTGAAGCACCCTCATTGCTTTCCTTTTTAAAATTGTCTGTTATACCGAAATGCTCTTGCTAAAATCAGGTATATGGATAAAGCCCTTAGAGAAAGGGTAGGGGTACTGTAGGCAAATATATGTCTGAGATGTGTTTAAAACCTTGGCTTGGTCCAAGTCTCTATGCTGTATAAGTATTATAATTATTTGGTTACCGCCTGCTAAACTGATTTCTCCTTTTATGAGCTGCCAGGAACATTCTAAAGAAGCAGGGTCTGCACTGACTCTGGGAGTAATGCATTTTTACAGTGAGACATAGCAGAAAACCCCATCATCTAGTCTTCAGCATAGTTACAAAATAAGCATGTCAGACTTCACATATGCCCCACAGGGAAGTTTCTTTAATGGCTTAGAAAGGTATTAGACTGTAGCTACAATGCATTTTAGCTGGTATGCAGTGTGTTCCAGCATGACTTTGTAGTCAGTAATGACTTCAAAACTAGTTGATGGCGGGTTTAATTTCTTTTTTAAGCCAGTGTCTTTGCTGTGTATCATGGAGTAGTGATCAATGCTGTTGGGAAATACCTTGCTTGAATACAAAATTGAGATCGGCTCCTGAATTGGAATTTTGATTCTTTTAGTACAGAATTTTGCAGAAATAGAAAGGACCTGAGATTTCTGTTAACATGATTACTAAATGAAAGATGAGATATAGAGAGCAGCTGAAAAGCTTATTTATCCTGAGTTCTGTGCTGCTGTGACCATACTGTCACTGACATGTGAGTTCACTGTATTAATGTGACTTTTGTTGTCTTAGGAGTCCAGATGGAGAATATAGATGCTGACATCTTGGTTAATGATGATTCTCCCCTGGGAGATTTTCCCCTGAGAGTGTTATGTATTTGTAAAATATTTCTCTCAAAGTTTTCCTTGATTAACACAAAGCAAAATCTAGAATCTTGATCCCCAAACTAGAAGAAGCTGGAATAGAACTAGTAGTAAAGATTAAATGAAATGAGGGAGAATAAGTCCACCAGTGGGAGATAGGAGCTTAGCTATTAGCACTGGAGAGGTTGCCAGAGCCTCAGTACAAGGTGTAAGCCTCTGAGACAAGGCTACTAGAGCTATCAGCCAGTCACAAAGGAAGGGACCTGCCCACCTCTTAGCTTGTATATCTGTTATGTAAACATGTAAATAAAGCAGTTTGAAGAAGCTCTTTATGCTAGTTTATTTTCAGTTAGTCCTTACAGTGTGTATCTTGGCTATTTTCCCAAAGCTGCAAAGTAACTAGACTTTATTGATCACTCGAACTTCCATCATTGTTTAATAGAAAGGTTATATACCTGCCCTTGATATACTCTCACACATAGAGCCAACAAACCATGGCAGAGGATTGTCTTGCAGTCTTTGGAGAAATGTTTGTTGATTGTTTAGCTACCTGTGTTCACCACAATGCAGAACCATTACCTTGAAAACAGGAAGTCGGAGAAAGGCTTAATGAGGAAAGATAGCATCATACAATTGAGGAAGAACTTTAACTAAATGCTTTTAAAACCACTGGTAGATCTAGCCAAGGTTAAATTAAATGTTCCTCCATACTTGGTAAGTCTTTCTTTCGAGAACAGTTCCCATGACTTTGATAGGCCAGGACTTGAAGACAATATTAATATTGCAGTTATTCATCTAGCACCTAAACATGCATGAGGTTCTAGTGTAGCAAGAATATACCAGCAGGATGAAATGTCCTGAGATGGTGATAGTCAGGTATGAACAACAGAATCATGAGCGCATTACTGCTGAAATACTTGTAGAAAAGATGGGTTCTCCAGAATTTCATGAAGGGGTACAAAAAAATGCTTTAATTGAAGGACAACAGCCATTTCAAATGAAAGAACTTATGAAAGAAAGCAGGAAAATATAGTGAGGAAAAATGTACATCTCAAAGGGATATTTGGTTATATGTCAAGGAACATGGTGGATTGCAGGAAGCAACTAAAACTAGCTATACAGACAGCATGAATCCTTGAAGAATTTAAGACAGAGAAGAAATCTGAAACCTATACAAGCAAGAACCTAGTGTAAAACTCTGCAGACATTTCCACCAATTTGGATAGCAACTGTCAGAAGCAGGAGAAGCTACATGAGGAATAAAAAAGATAGCAGCAACAATCAAGTTAAGGTATAATATGAGTAGAGCCTATAGATACGTGAAAAGTTAGAAAAAATAAAAACGATACTGCTGACATACCAGAGGAAAAAGCTCTGGTGAGCTCTGTGGGATATGGGTTAATTAAAAAGCAAAGGGTAAACAACTCTAGATGACAATGTACTTGCCAGAGAAGAGATAGTGTTCAGAAGGAGTGGCTAGACAGCAGCAGTAATTAGGTTTGAAAATAAGTTGCTAAGAGACATAATTTTCAAGGACAGATTAGGTGAGGGCAGACTGGATAAACATCTTTAAGGGACAGTTTGGGTATTGGTGATCATGCTACTGAATAAGAAGATAGAGTTGAAGACCTCTGGTAACTATTTTTTCTTTGATAAAAGGATAATTTTATTTCTGAATGTAGTTGACTGGTAGTGGAATGCACTGTGGAGAAGCAGGGAAAAAATTATGTAGAGCTTCTTCTTATATAAGGAGAGGAGAAGTCATCTCAAGAACTTAAGTTTTTCAGAATTCCAGAAATGCTATAAGAAGGCTTCTCCATTTGTTTTCTGGTCTTCTTGCCTTGCATTTCTGTTCCTGTCTTCATGGATAAGTGTTTGAAAATACAGTCCAGACAAGAGATGATAATTCTCAGCTTCGCATGACATGTATTCCATTATTCCATTATTTACAAAACTTTTTTTTTTTTTTAAAAAAAAAAAAAAAGAACCTTATGCAAGAGAGCAAGGGAAGGTGTTCTGACAAACTCTCCTCTAAAACTGCTTTTTCTGGAACCAAGGTTAAATGTACATAGCTACCTGTGAACTGTAACTTCACAGAGAAGATAATCATGAAACAAACATGACCCACCACAGTAATCTTGTCTACTTTGAAAACAATACAACATTGTACTGGAACAATTCACGCTATTCAGAAGACACGATATTTTAGTATCAGCTGGTAACTGAGAGCATGCTTTATGAAATTTAATTTTTCAACACTAAACTGAAGTGTTAGACTAAAGAATTTCAAACCTCAAACTGAAGGCCAGCAAAGGGAGAGGAGCAAGAGAGGTTGGGTTTGTCACCAACACATCTCTGATACACATATCATGGTTGCCTCCAAGTAAAACCCACATCCACAGTCTATTTCATTCTTTATCTGTAAGGATGTCTTTGTGATATATCTGCTGGTTTAGACCATTTTCCATGGCTTATTGACAACTACAGACATGAAGCCAGTTTGGTGTAGCTGCTAGTCATTTTCCAGACTAGACCAGAAGTTCATCAGCTGTTAACATGCAGTTGTCTCTCACTCCCAGGGAGGTGGTAATCAAAGCCATCAGACACTGTAATTATCAGTGACCATTACAGCTGCTGCTAATACTGGTGGCAGAGTGGATTGTGTCAGTCCTGAATGTTTATCAGATTTTTCCCTGCCAAATCACAGGCCCCCCTACAGTGGCATCAGAAGTAATATTGGTAGCAGCTGGCTGTGATTTTCCTCCCTTGCTACAGCTGCCGGAGCTGACCCCACCCAAGCAGCAATAGAGCAGCTTGCCCCATGAATGAGTTTGCAGGCAGTAATGTAAAAAGGCAACTGAGAGAAAGAGGGGTTTTCCTTGGAAAATCTTTCCAGTTAGACAGAGTTCAGCTAATTGCGATTTAAAGTTCAAACCTCTGTGACTGTTTCCTGCCTAATGAAACCTTCAGTCATTTTTGGAGTCTGTACCTAAAACTAAGAACTTAATTGAACTTTCTTTTGTACGCACTGACTTTGGGACTTTCCAGTTCCTCTACATGACAACACTGGCTGCTTTGTATAATGCAGCAATCTTATTTCAGTACAATACCCTTCAACCCTCACATTGTGAAACGGGAAAAAAAAAAAAAAAAAAGGGGAACAGAAAGGAGTTGAAGAATCATCTACAGTTTTAGCAATTACTAACATGGAAGCTCACACAGCCACACCAATTCAAAGTAAAAATCACAGAGAAGACTTGAATTTAACTTAGATTTGCAGTTTGAAAAATACATTGCTTCACTCTTCTTTCTTTCTATTGATGACTGAGCTAGGCTCAGTAGCTGGAAGCTGTAAGAGACTGCACTGTGTCTTTGCAAAAAAAAAAAAAAAAAAAAAAAAGAAAAGAAAAGAAAAAATATCAGACATGTGGCAGCTGTGGTAAAACTTCCGTCTCTGTTTCTGCTAATGATACTGTTCTAAAAGCACTGTGAGATGATTATGAAAGAGGTTGCCAGGGTACAGGCTGACAGCTGCAGAAAGGCATTAGCCTGTGATGATCAGCTACACAGTTAATACCTGTTTTGCTAAATATCTGCCTTCAGAAATAAGAAGCTGCCCTTGACAGAACATATAATAGTAAAAAATTCTGCTGTGACATAGTTTTTGTTGCTTATATATGTCTCACAGTGGCAGCATGTTAGCAAAACAGGTTCTCAGAAGTATATTTCCCTAGGGGGCTTTTTTATTGTTATTTTGGTTAATGTATAGGTGTCTGTAAAGAAACAGGGTGTGGTATGTGTGGGCAGATATAATGAATAGTTTCTTACACCATTCCCATACAGAGTGAAAGGTTAAATGGAGCTCAGCATATGGTCCATGGCCACCCAGGACCCTGTGAACAGATGTGCATGAGCTCTGTCCAGGCAGCAAGCAAGCTGCTCTCTGAATCGGGGTCTAAACGTCAAGCACCAACCTTAAGTTGGCAGCCTCTCTTAGAGAACGTATCTTGCTGTCAAGGAGGCTTATCAGCAAGGGGTTGGCATCACGCTTGCCAGAGCAGCATGACTGCAGCCATTTTCAGAGAGCAGGCAGAGCCTACCTGCCCACTCAAAACAGACTAAGCAAGCTGGCAGCTGCTCTTTTTGCAGCATGTAAATGCAATAGTGCAGAAGTGCCATAGGGGTGATTGTGATGGTAGCAATGAGTCGTTTACCTATGGTTTGCTATCTGCCAATGCACATCTTGTAGATAAGATGGAGTATCCTTATTGCAGAATGAGGAGACTAAGGCAGTAGTACAGTACATCACTGCAAGGGGCAGCCAGGTCTTCCCAACCCCATTACAGCATGCTGGGTGAAGCTTCTGCACAAGCAATGTGGAGTAGTTCACAGGGCAGGTTCAAGGGAAATTAGTATTTGCCAATTGTAAAGAAACATGATGCATTAATAACGAAGACGCTGAGGGTGAGGCCTGAATTCATCTTAACATTTTCCTTTCACTCACTTCCCTATTCTTCTTCCTCCTGCTTGATTAGGTGTCCTCCATTAATTTACATGTCATTTCACTTTTCCATCATTCACTCAGGAATGTAAGTGTAGGAAAAAAGCCTCTTTTGCTAATGAGTCTTCATATTTATAAAAGTAGGGTTTTGTTCTCTGTTCCTATATATTGCTTATGCATAAATTCAGAATATAGGAACATTTAGAACATGGAAGTGAAATAATATATGTTCTGTTCAAATCAATTTCTGCAGTAGCAGTGCTATAAAAATTGGATAAAACTCTTCTTTGTTTCTCTGACAGTTTTATCCTGTTTACTTGTGTGTGTGATGACTGGCAGCTATTTTCAATACATTAGCACTTGGTTCCTGTTGGACAACAGTGAATGTGAAGTATAGTTTTCTTAAAAAGTTCTTATTCAAGACTTAACTTTTTATGATTAGGGATGTTTGAAGCTGTTTGGCAAATGAGAACTGACTTAAATCTTTTGTCCTGCTGTCAAACTTAACACTTCTTTAGGCTTGAGAACTTTAAAATTGATTTAATAATTAATGGAAGAATAGTGTCTTAAATTTAGTCAAGTTTCTGTCCTGTTTGAAGCAATACTTGCTAGTGATAACTATCAGGTGTCTTCTGAGATCTTGGAGGAATTTGTACATAAAGGCTTGATACCCTGCGAAAGATGAGTGCCAAGAGACATAAAATGACTCAGCAAGTCAGAGGAGGAGCCAGAAATAGACCCACAGTCTCTTACCCGAAGGTGGGACATCTAGTCGCAGTGGCAGGTGGCCACGTGGCCAGAACATTACAAGTCCAGAGAAGTTTGAGTGTCACTGTGCTGCAACCATGTGTATGCAGGTGGTACCCAGGCATATCTTTTAAATATCCACATCTTCTTTTCAACAACTTTTCCTGTTTCTCGCACCTATTTACTGTTTTCCCCACTAATCCATCTCTGTCTCTCTGGAACATCTGGCTGAAGCAGTCCAATAAATTTTCTAGACTCTCGTCAGCCTGTGTGACAGAAGGTTATAACCATTTGATCCAGTAAAACTTCTGCTCGGCAGCTTAGTCATTCTCAGGCAAAATGAAATGTAGAGACCAAGTTCTTTTTCTAAGAGACAAGCCTCAGAGAAGACTCAAATGACAAGAAAATTCTCTTGTTCATATATTTTATTAATTACTTTTGATTTTGGCCTACTGTGTTGGCAAGTCTGACTTACTGTCATTGTGTTCAACATCAGGCTAATAGGGCAGGAACAACCAGTAACTTCACAAGATTGGTATTAACAAAATCCCACTCTTACATTGCACCAACAAGAATCACTTTACCTCCTTGGAAGGAGTAAAAATTCTTCTAGCACAGAAAATAAAAATAACTTTATTGAAATCTCATATTGAACTCTAAACTCTTAAACTCCTCTCTTCCACAATGCAGCAAAATCATTTTATAGCCTACAAAGAATAGATACTTGGTGGTTCCAGTTCATCACTGCATAGGCACACCTAAGGTTTTAGACAGGCATCTATCCAAATCACAGTTCTTGCATTAAAAGCAATAACAGGCAGATGTGAGCATGTGAGACACCTTCCTATGGTGACTTCCTAGAAAGAAGTTTATTTCATGCTTTTGTGGCTTGCCTCGGAAAACCCTGGATCCATTTGCTTGCTGTTGTGGTGTAAAATGTTGCAGAGCTCCTCTCAGAGTGTGTGTGGTGATTTTCATGTCTTCTGACATTTCTATTAGATCAGTCCTATTCATTATTTTTCTTATGGCTGTATGTCCTGGCTTCTTGTTGGGTGCAAAAAGTTTCAGTAGTTTTGCTTTATTTTATCAACATCTCCTCAACCTGCCAGGTCTCACACATTAGCTAGTAGTAATATAGCTCATGTTCACACTGAACAGAGCGCAGAATTAACTGGCTTTTAACACATTGAAGCAGAGGCAATCTTAGAGCATCATGGAAGGGTAACACCAGCACAGTTAATAATTTTTTAAGAGTATCTCTAGGCATAAGCGCTAGATAGCATTTTCTGTTTCTGTGGGCTCATGTGGATTAGAGAAAATCCTGATTATCCAGTTTTCCATGAGGAGTCATATTGTGTGAATTGAAGATTATTAAGGCCAATGACTGAATCCGAATTTGTTTTCTGTTAATGCTTTGCTGAGAGTATATTTTTATCCAGGTAGTTCATATAACAATAAGTTTGTGTTTCTTTCTGGAGCTGGAGAACTTTTTTCTTTTATATTTCCTAACAATTCCTATTATTTATATACATGCTAGTGGGGGCCAGTCCTATCGTAAATTAGTGTAGAGTACACCATATATTACATACAAAACAATGCAAGAGTGGCAAATGTTGCAACTGTGCCTTAAAAGATTGGTGGAATTTCCATCCAAAATTTTGCATTTGCAACTGAATGAATTCTTTAATTAATTTCCTTTGCTACGCAAAGGAGACATAGTTCAAAAAACTCTCCCTACCTGACAAGGTTACCCTTCAAAATAAAATATAGGCAATGTTTTTTTCTTCAGTTGCTTTTATGTTCTCACAAACCCATTTAAAAAATATAACATAGCCACAGCATTGAAAGTCTTGGGCCCAGCAAGGGTTATATCCATTCATAACCTGCAAGAGTGTTTGCTGATAACATCTACTTGATCATGCACATCCACATCTTCAAAGCTCAAGGTGGGCATTAGTAACAAAGTGCAGTGATTTCTCCTCAGTGTATCTTACAGCACCTTAAGCATTTGAACATTTTGACATCAACATATGTGTGAGATGTATTCCTTCCATTGGTCATATGCTGGACACTTCCAAGTTCTGTATAAGAAGAACTTTAGTTCTTCTTGAAAGAGATTTGATGTCTTATGCTTTCTCAATGTATCATTTCAGAAACAGCTGGTGTCTCTGATGAAATTTGGTTCTGTGTAGGGTTTCTTTTTCTTGCATTACATGGAGTTCACGTAAATATTGCAACACTTGGTCTAGAGGGGGTTACTGTCTTATCTGGTGTGTTTCATCAACACATTCAGCGCAGCTGGAATCAGGCTGAATGTGTTTAAATTACTGTAGAACTTAAAATTTCAAGTCTAGATCTATTGTTTTTTAATACAGATGATCCCAGCTAGTGAGAAAGAAGTGAACTGACAAATATGCCGATAGCAGACAATAATAATTAGGGGTTGTTATAGACCTTTGGCATTCAATGATTTCATCCCCACCTCACAGGTAGAGAAACAGAGAGAAAGCAAAATAAGTCACTCAGCAACATAGCTGTAAATAGAACATTTTCTCCTAAATCCCAGCGTGGTGTTCCATCAACAAGATTAGTGCCTCTTTCTCTTGAATTTCAGAAAGCAGCTATGATTTCACATATGGGGCTGTTTGAACTGAAATAAGCATTATTATTCATAAGAAAAAAAGTCCTTGTGCAAACAGTCTTCTACTGTTGCAGAAGTAAACAAGAGTACAGAGGACTGGCTTATTCTCTGGAAAGCTATTATCTTAAGAACAGGAAACTCTCATCAGTTACTAACTGTTTGGTAATCCATCATTGAGCCTGGCTATGCAATTCTTACTTCAACTGCACAAACCATGTGAGAAAATACTCTTTGAGTAAGAGCTAAGTATTTTCCTAATTTTTGAAACACCCTTACAACCCGTTGTTTGCAGACCTGCACTGAATTTATTAACTGATAAATACTTTATCTGACTTTAATACTCATACTAATAGTGCTCAGGTCTTTATCACCACCAGTCACAATCATGTTACTAGTGACTCACAGCAATTGCAAGGCAACATATGAACACCTTTTTTCCACCTCTGACATGATACAAACATATCCACAATGATGGTTGTAGCAACATGTTCAAGTTCTAATGTAAGCCTGTCCTTCTGCTTTTTAAGTTACTGGTTTGTTGTCTTGAATGGATTGCTATATCTCCCATCCTTTCAGAGCAAATAGTTTTAAGAGTCAGCTGAATTGGCAGTTTTACAGAATTGATACAGTAAGGTGTGTCCAAGACCTGCTCTCAGAGTGTTCAAGACAGGCAAATGGGATCCATACACAATGACTGGTAGCAGATCATCTAGAAAAGTAGTTCCACACTGTGTCAGCTACTTTGCTGTTCCGGATATCTTTGCTTTGTTTAAAGAATTTCCCATTTTTATTTTTTTGCAAGTACATGATGAGATCTTACTTCTGATTTGAGAGTCCTTTACTGCCTTGCTTTCCTTTTCAGCTCTGATACAAGCTTACTGGTCTCAATACATCTTCCGCACTGTATATAGCTTGCTGTTAATACTCATTGTCATGTGGTAATAATGGGTCACACAAGATTAGTTTTTTGCTTTGTCTAGTCTACTTGACAGAAAATTCAATGAATTTTGCTTCAAGAATGTAAGTAATTTCCTTGGAGGGAGACTGTGTGTGTGTAAATCTTGTGGTGCTTTATTAATAATAAATTACTACCTGTCTTGGATTTTCTATTTATTAGGATGGCTTATCCCTAATTCACTGTTTGAATTGACTCTTGCTCAGAGTGAATCTGATTCCATGATGCTTTCTAATGTCATGAAACTCACAGTACCTGAATTGAGAAATGTATCACTGTACCATTTGTCATTCAAACATTGATTTAATTCTGGATGTTTTCACAAAATCCAGCTATATCTCATTAAAATACAAGATTACTAGAATCAACAAGCATCACAGCAAAATCACTGGCTTCACAATGATTCCAGCGCTTTTTGGAGGCAATGCTGCTTCACTATTTGAGGATGATTGCATACAAACAGTAGTGCATTGCCCTTACATATCTCCACTGCCTAAATATATGCAGGATTTAATAAAGCATTTGAATTCTCACAATATTGAAGCCACACTGCCAATACCTCTTTCCCATTCTTCCCTCACAGAAGTGAATCTTCACTGACTCTCATGAATCGTTAAGATTAAATAAATATTAAAAAAAAAAAAATAGGAAAAAGTATATTAAACCCAAGGCATATAATTAATCTCACATTTGTGATAGCAACAGCACTGTGTACATACTAATGTTAATTGCAAACTCTAGCTATTAAACATACCTTTTTACTAAACCAATTATCAAAGTTTCAAAACTAAGAATTATTAAAGAAATTTAACTGAACATCTATTTTGGGGGTATAAATAACCTGCATGTATATTAGGAAAGTTTCTTGCTAGTCAGTATTTTCAGTATAAATCTCAAGATTCTTGAAACTGTAGTATATGGATGGATAGAGTGACACAAAGTCCAGAAAATGTAAACGTTTTGCCACCAAAAAATCCAGTAGAAGTTGCCTGCTGGCCTAGGCATTCTGGTTACAGGCTAGGGGTTCTCTGCCCTTCTGGTATTAGGGAAAAAAACAGAGGGAGTATTGGATGTGACAATGATCTTTTCCATCATCAGAAGCTTGCACTGATTTTAGGTAGCATAAGATATTTCTCATTGATTTCTACAGATTCTAAATGAGATTTGATAAAGTAGATTGTGTTAATCATTACCTGTTTGTTACAAAATGATCTTTTCCAAATGTAGCCTTTTGTTTGAACCATACTTACTCGAAATACCAAGCCACGTCTTTCTGCCAATGAAAATCTTCAGTTTGAGGAGTTTTCACTCTTAGTCTGTCCTAATATTTCCAGAGTAAAATTTTGACATTTTCAACAGATACAAATTAAAAGTGCATTTTACAAATTTAATTTTTTTCAGCAGCGTATAGTATGTTTCCCATCGCTCCTATTAGCACTACGGTTGCCATCGCTTTATTGAAAATGCACTTATGGATGGGTACTTTTGGGGTTTTTATGGAGATGGACACATTGATGTCAATCCATTCTACATCTCTGAAACTGCAGTAACTTGTGCACGCTGCTGGATATGAAACTTTCATATTTTGTTATTGCTGTGAATTAATCTCTTCAGACTTCTTCCATGATCTGTTCTTCAGAGAATGTTTCCTTCCAAACTTGTTTCTTTACTTTCTCTTTTACATCCAGCGTTTCTGATTTCTTCAGATCACACCATTTGTAAGGTCTTGTAAGGACAATGATCAGACAGCACTGCTAACAGAAGTTACTCAAAATCCCACTGTGGAAAGAAAGCAGGGTTTCAGAGTAACATCACAAAGCAAGTTAGCTGCTTTTTTGATAACCATTGATTCTAATAAGTAACTTCCTTCAGTTGTTGGTTTTGATTTGATTATCATTCATCCAGTAATTTGTTAGGATTTAGAACTCTTCCATATTCTGGAGACCTTAAGAATGCAGATGATACTATACCTTATTCTGTTTTTTGGTGAAAATCACAAATATTCAAAAGTAATGTTTTATTTATATTTAAAACTGCAAAGTTACATGCAAAGCTTACAGATATATTCTTAATCTGAGAAATGTGAATTTAGTATGAGTCATTAAATCATGCATTGCATTGTAAGGTTCAGTTCTCCAGTTTGATTTCTAGCAGGCCAAATTCAACAAATTATTGGACAATATTTTAATTAATGTGCAATTAACAACTATGATCCCTGATTTAAGTGTTTAATATTGTGCTACTTTGTACTGTTCTTTAAGGTACCTCCTTGTAAATTCGTACAAGCAACTTATACAAAAAGGCTGGGTTTGATCCTAATTTTCCCAGACATTTGAAAAAAATTGGAGAGGGATTATGAAAGAAACTGGCAATGAGTTAATCTGCATTGTGGGGAAGCTAAATTTGAAATAAGTACTGATATGTCTCCTGTTTGGAGAGTCCTCTCCTGCCATTATTTGTTACTGGGAAGTCTTCATGGGTCATTCACCCTTTGACATGTCTTACATTGTGAGGCATATTCTAAACACACTTCTTTTTAGTATGTCTGCCAGACTAATGTTATCTTTATTTTAACTAGATGGATTTCAGAGCTTTAAAAAAGATTCCTGAGGTTCCTGTTTCTGTTGTTTTCTTTCAAAGTGGTCTTGATAAAGTCAATAAACTTCCTACTTCTTATTCAACATCTTTTATTCTCTGTTTCAGTTTTGATCATTGATTGCTTTTCCATAATGAACTTATTGTACAAATGCATTTAAGACATAGAGAATATTTACTGGAGGTTTTCCTCGATAAATCAGAGGAGCAGAGGAGATATAAAAAGCGTAGGTTTTTAGTTTAGGAATTGTCTACAAAAAAAAAATTCAATATCAAGTGAAAAATAGTTTCAAATCACACCTGGTATTATTATCAAGTAGCATACTGCAAATAATTAAAATTCAAAATCTGTAATTTACTTGGACTTTTTAATCATAGTTCTGATTTTGTATTAATTTCTTATATAAATAACCACAGGACTTAAATCAGAGTCCCCATGACTTTTCAAAGCTTAAATGGAGGCTGAATGTAAAAGCTGTAAGAACACAATAAACCAACAGTGTAATAGTTCTTTGCTTTTACAACATTCTTTATCAGTAAATCTAAAATTGCTTTATTAAGGAGGTTAGTTGCAAACTGAGGTAGAGATGAATTGGCTTATCCAGGTTATATCAGTGGGTAAACAACAGAGCAGGGAATAGGCATAAGGCCCTTTGAGCTCCAGGCTGGGGATCTGTCTGCTGAGCAAACCTGTGTCTCACCTGCTTTTATCCCAAATGACTAAACGATTTGATTTCAGTCAAACAATGAAAATCAGACTCCCACTATTATTCAGCAGCTTTGTTTCATGTGTGTTTCTTCACCTGGATTGCACGGAACTGATCTCAACTGATTGGCTTCACAGGCCCAGTTACTCAGCCTTTGGGGTTAGACTACTCATTGTACAGCCTGAAGCTTTCCTAGTATCGACAGTGATGATTATGTTTTCATCATCTCAAGGGGGCCGTATCTGATAACTGTCTAATTCCAGGACTATGATTTCACTGCCTGCAATGTTTCCACTGAGGTGCTGCATAGCTGTGCCATGTTCTCGTGGAGTCTGAGAACTTCCAGCTCACTATTGGATGAAACTGTTATGAAAAGAATAATATTAATGTCAGCAGCAAGGGAGTTTATCGTAAGTGATGACACTGTATAGGCTCACTCAGGATGTTTACCAGAGCAACAGTTGCCAAGTACATAAAGTATGTTTGAAAGGTGTGTTAACAGACTTCTTTCTTCCCGTAACAACTGTTGAGAAATGAAACAAACTTCTTGTATTTGCTTGCATTTTGAATAACCATATGAATGCTTGATTCATTAATAGTGCCACCCCCACCCCCACTTTTTAAAATTGGTAGCCAGGAAAGCTATCAGATTAAGAGACTGAAGATTTTTGCTTATCAGTAAACAAATACAGACAATGACTTTGGTGGCCAGTAGGCAGATTCATTAAGAACAAAATCTTAGAAGTAAGTCAACAGCTTGAGCTTTGTCTCGCATCTTGTTTCCAGTGTGCATTTGCTGAAGTAATACAGAAATGTAAGGAATATTTATTAGCATTTGGTGGAGAAAGGAGATCCCCCTACTGCAGTGTATCCCTCTCTGGCTACTATCTATATCGCCAGCCACATCTCTCCTTCGCATTTCAGAGATTCGCTTGAGCCCACTTGGATCACAGGGCTATCACGGTTCTGTCATGACTTTTTATGTAGTTAACAGCATACAGAAGAGTGCCTTTTCAGCCCAAATAACTAGGTACCCAAATATAACTGGGTAATAGGAACAGCTTTGACACAACTTCAAAGAAAGGTCTGTTTTTACATCCTTGGATCTATGGAGAGACATCTTCACTTTCTTGTCACCACACCCACCTACTAAAAATATATTGTCTCTATTTATAGTAGACACTCCTTGCAACATTCAGGTAAATTCTTTTTAAAGTGTTTTCCTAGACTTCACTGCTTATAAAAAGCCAGGCATGCAGAGAAATTTTTTTCCCCTGATTATCAGCAATCTATTAGGGATATAAGTATTTTTTTTTTTCTCTCCCATTAAAATTTTAAAGAGTTAGAAAATTTTCCTAATGCCAAACCAGAATAAAAATATGAAATTTTAAAAAATTCTACAGAGAAATTTTAGACTGGGTTCCTTAAACCATCTGCTTGTATTGAAACCATGTAAATATTTTAAAGTAACTTTCTTTTTTTTTTTTTTTTTATTTTATTTGGTGCAAACTAACTAATTACATTTCAAAATGAAACATGGTTTCAAACTGAAAAAGAAACCTCTTGCTTTGTTTTATTTAAGTATCCACCAGGGATACTTTGAAAACCAAAAATGTGGTTTATTCCAACCAACTCTGGAAATTATTTCCTATAAATCATTTTAGGTTTCAAAACTTGAAAATACCCCAAGGAAAGTATTTCATCTGACAACTCCCAAGAATCTGTAAGGACTTACTTTCACTGTTACTATTTGGAGAAGCCTCGCTTATGGTGTAGGTGGCTTATTTCCCGTTTTGTTTCTCTATTTTCTGTAGAGAATGGTGGATAGCAGAGAAAGGATATTGTATCTGGGAGAACAGGAAAACATCACCCAACCACACTAAATGATACTAAATATGTTGCATGATCTTTGGTGCTTTTTTGTTGTGATGGTAAAGGACTGCAGCCTCACAGACACATGTTTGCTTAACTCACATGGATCTTGCAGAATTTGTCTTCTAAATTTTGATCAGTGTGTAGTTATCCCAGTTTGGAGTCTGATTTTCCCAGCACAATTTTCCTTTCCCCATCAAGCCCTGAGTGATTCAGGTATAAGGGTGTTTTAATGATGTCGACACGTGTCTATAAGTGACTGCGACTGGGACTAATGAATCATTTTACATAACCTAGCAAACAGCTATCCAGTTGTTTTCATCACTACTGACCTGAGATTTAGTCCAATTTCTGACACAAAGGCGGAAGCCTCTGTATCCTACTACAGTTGCTTGGGCTGTGAATTGCTTTAGTGAATGGTTTTCCTAATAGCCCCTGAAGAAGTGGTGTACTACTCAGCAGATAATACCATTCAGGCCCGTGTGTATTGTAGAGTATTAAGGAATCACTGAACCATATTTTTGTACATTCAAGTTCTCCTAGATGTCAAAATAATGGTAAATGGACTATCTTAGTATATCTGTTGACAAAATGTCTTGGGTCCTGAAATGTTTGATGAATCCATACCATATGAGATACTGTATTCAGAGGGAATTTACTCTAGGCAGGAGTAAAGTATGCATTCTTATTTAGCCATGAACTAGTTTTCCTGAGAAACATTTAAAAAAAAACCAAACATCAACTGGAGATAGGTCTGGAGTGAGAGCCAAGATCTGAACTGTTAAAAGCTCCTCAGATTTTAGGACTCGTATGGCCCAATTTCTAGATTTGTCTAGAGAGGAATTGTAGTTACTAGGAGTCTCTTTTAAAACAGATGTTAATCTGTTTCCAATATGCCACTTTTCTCTACTTCATTATGAGTATGCATTAAAGCAGGTGCTAATATTCCAAATATAGATATCTGTGCAAAGCTAATGGTTGTTCCTGTTCAGAAGTGTCAATACAAGATTAAGTAATCTGTGATTGTAAGGAAATGTTTACCCATGTATAGCTGCCTAGAGCTTGAAATCTGTTTAATATACTTAGGACAAATTTCTTACAATAAATTTAAAAACTATATTTATTAAAGCAAACAGAGAATGAAAACTATCTGCACTGTCAAACCCCTAGTTCTGTCCCTTTTTTCAGCTCCAATTTATCACATCCTGGTGACCTATCAATCATCTTGAACCACAAACCAAAAAGGAAAATCCCCCCTGAGAACAACACACTAACATTTCCTCATTGCCATGCAACGCAGACTGTGGTTTTACCAAGAAACTTGTTAACAACTTGGCGTCTAAGTATTCTTCTACAGGTTTTTATTTAGGGGGTGCAGGGTTTTTGCAAATCTTCCTCTTCATTGGTTTTGTTGTATCTCTGCAGTTGTTAACATATTTTTTTTTAATGTAAGACAACATTCACCCTGTGAATTAAATCTTTAGGTACTATCTTGAAACAATGAAAAGCAGGGAGCAGTGCATCCAGTGGTTCAAAAATCTTTATGGAAAATCAACTCCAATGGGAAGAGTTTTTATGAGTCAGTGTTACTCGTTATGTGTAAGGGTTGCAGAACCAGGGTGGAAATGGAGATTGCACCTGGCTTCGTACTGTGACAGCTTCTAACAAGCCTCTAGTATTAATAATCAGGGTGTAACACACTTTCATGAGAGGACAAGGCTCTGTGGTCAGTGTCAGACAATTCTATGACACCAGTGGGCTCTAGCTAGTAAAATGTCTGTGAAACTGGAGTTAGTGATTTTGGCTGAAAAGTATTAATTAAGCATGGTTTAGATATGTGAATGGCAATAGCAGAGAAGGGCTTTCATGCAGCTGCTTGAGACAGAGCACCAGAAATCGCAGGTTAGACAGGGAGAAATGGCTTGTGTGAAAGTTAATGTTCTCCATGCTCATAGAACTCCGTGCAGGCTTAAGGGCATTATGTGGCTTTGGGTTGAGTCACCCAAGTCTCATGGTCTGGATGAGACTAATGATGATGACAATTCACGCGTGTCTAGTACTTTTTGTGTTTTTTAAGAGCTATTATTAAACAATTCTGTAGCAAATCATGCGGATGTCAGGGAAAGAGCCTAGCCTGTCAGCCCCCAAAGCCTGCCAGCTATACGAGTGGGCAGAAGGGAAGGTTTGGGTGCTGCTCATGATTCCACTGTGAGTCTATTCTGAATCACTTCCTTTGAAACTTCAGAAAGGTTGAAGGGATCAGCCGTAGTTTGGCACATGGTATGAGTTTTGCATTGCCTTGTCTCTTGAAACAAAGAAAAAGTCCATCTTTTGCATAACTGTGTTAAAGCCAGCCAAGTAGCATCAACATAAAATTAATGATTTGACCTTCCCACACTATTGGAAAAGGTGGAATATGTGTTAAGATTTGGATTTGACAATCATGTTTCTTTCTTAACTCAAAATTAGTCTATAAGTCTCAGCATGGAAAAAATAATTTAAGGTGTTAATTTAGTTTAGACTCAGTCTTTTATTTTTGATAAATTTTGTATAGATATGATTAGAAATATTTCAATTAATTCAGTTGAAGGTCCCCATTGTCTGGACATCACAATATGAGACAATTAAATAAAAACTGTGAGTTCCCTGACAAGTCTGGATAGTATGCTCTGCATCGGTGTTTTGACATTTTTAAAATGTTGTAATTACTGTCTTCATAGAGGAGATGCTGGTTTTATACAATTTGCTTAAACTGTGAAATGTCATGTGAGTTTTAGGTACTGCTGTAGTTCTTTTTCCACACTTACTGCTTCGTGAACAGATTGTCTATACTACAGCAATGTTACAAACATTTTTTATGGTAGGTGTAGTAGATACCATTGAAATAAAAACAAAGCATGCTGTCTCAACATTACTTTAGGGCAAAATGACAACTAATTGCATGGCTTCAAAACCAGTTTTAAGAATTGGAATTGCCACATTTCTGCCCGGGGTTTCCTGGACACCCTCATGGTCTTCCATGCTGCATGAGCAAGGATTCCTGGGAGCTTTGGACCTGGTCAGCACATGTGCAATAAGCCTGATACTTCCCAAACTTGTCCTGGTTTACAGTATGATATGCTGGAAAGTGTACATGTGTAATTGTAGCCTACAAGTAGTTCCATTAAGCCTATTTGTGTAAATCAGCCTATTTATTTTCAGCAGTTGGAGTTTAAGGAATTGGCTGCCTACTAAGTGGAATTCTGACTACAACTGGATCTCTGGGTGGTAAAGGAGCATATATTATAGTATTTTAAAACCATGAATAGGCTGAGGTTTGATGACAGATGAAACAAATTCTCTCTAAACAAAAATGAACTTCACTTAATATTTAAGTGAATCTGGGATGAGCTGCAAGATTCAAATGCAAAGTGAGTAGATGTGGTATCTGCTTTCATGGCAGAAGTTCTTCAGAAATTAACCCAAAGTTACTGGAAGAGATGCTGATATTTCAAACAAATCTAGGTCCAAAATCAATGAGCTTGTTACTTTTAAGTAATCAAATAGAACTTTATGATCCAATCCCCAAATTTAATATTGTCTTGGGCTTCACAGAGTATATTTAATTATTAACAAATTTAGGCCTGCCTTGTTCTACAGGGAAGAGAGAATCAAGAAGGGAAAACAAAAGAGAAGCCTTTTTCCTGTCTAGGTCATTTATGTTTAATACACCTGATGACTGGACAACTTCCAAAATAATGTCAGGCTTTGAATATGGAACATTTGTAGCCAAGGTAGAAATCACTCATGAGGCAGGGTGAGAGAAGCTTCATCCCATAGCAGTAGTTGTGGGCTACATCATTCTGTGCAGAGTAGTTGTTTGTGCTGTTGTCGTAAGAAAGCATCTGTTGGGATCTGCAACCTGAACATTTGTTGACTGCATTTGTGACACTGTGCATACGTGGTGATGGCTTTTGAGAATGCGGTGCTTTTCTGTAGGGGGTGTGGCCACAGCAGGTCTCTAGTCCATCAGCTTTCCCCAGGACCAGTGCTGTGCATGGCTGCATCTGGCACTGGTGGCAGTACTGTGACTGTTCCAGAATCATGTGTTGGAACTTGCTGAGGTTATCGTTCTATGTTAATCCACTAGCTTCTCATCAGTCTGTGAAACTCAGCCCTGTTGTAAGACATTAAGTCATCCAGGAAAGAAAAATTAATTTGTTAGTGTCCTCTTCCACACAGGTTCCTTATTCTTGACTTCAAAAACTCTCATGACATGGCTGTCATCAGAGAAATTTCAATAGAACTATTTTTCCCTTGAAGAAAACAGTTGTGTCATTTTGAGAAAACACGTTAGTCTTGCATAAATTTTACAAAACTAGAAATTATGTCCTCTTGGTATTTTTTTATAGCATATGATAATAAAAATATTAGGAACTGTAATCGTCAAGACTGTTAAACAGCTATGCAATATATATCAATTTTATCTATGTTAAATATTTTTGTAAGCCTAAATAACTGGGGAGGTGGATGGGAAAAGAGATATTTTTTACGTTCTTTTTGTGGAAAGGCAATACAAATAGCCATAATGATTATTCTTTTGCCTATGGTGAAAGTATTTAAGATTGGATGTACAGCTTTTGAGCTCTTTTGGACAAGCAGTCATCAATATGCTTGAACTCCTACCTGTGCTGTGAATAATGGTTGGCTTCTCATACACCATATAGTCTGGATCTAATCTGGTATTTTATCTCCTTGTTTCCCATTACCTGTGGAAAGGAACATTCCTTGCAGTTTACACTGAGTAGATACACTGTAGATAGAATAACCTGTTTACCAATGAACAAAAGCAATGTAAGGTACATACCTTGATTACTATAATTTGTTTTCACATTTATACTATAGAAGAAAATAGACTGTCAAGCAAAAATGACATTAGGAAGGTTGCTTGTTATTCACATAGAATGTGTCAATGCATTAATTGCACTTTGGCTCTTTTAGGAAAACAATTATATAGCACCTTTTCTTTCAGATAGATGGTAGAGACACCCCCTTTTAATATTTGGAGAAGACTGGTCTACTTTTCCCTTTCTTGCACATGGAACTCTGGGTAAAATTAAGATAAAAATGAGTCATATTCCTCTCTTCACTGGGAATAATAGGGGACTCCAATTAAGTGTGGTTTGCAGTTGTCATTCTATTCTGAAGTTGCAACCATTTTCTTCTCTTGATGAAAGGTGGGGCAGCAGCAGATAATTCACATTGCTTTGAAGCATCCTGATCTTTCCCCATTTTCTTCACACACATGATTATTCTTATTTGTGTTGTTATTATTATTAACTCTTTCTTTGGTATTCCTCTTAAACATTTGTTTGTCATCTTTTTTTTTATTTTTGCTCCCATTTTACTCAGTCACAGACTTTCCTTGGATGATACCATTTTCCCACTGTACTTGTTGCATTGTGTAGGCAGTATCTTTCCAACATAAAGACAGAGTGTGATCTCCTAAAAGCCTCTAGCCCTTATACCTTTTGTTCAATATCTGTAGTGAATTGTCTGAGGTGCTCCCTTCACTTAGGCTTTACGTACACTGCTTGTCCAGGGTTCCCAGGCTAAAGGCCAGAAAACAAATTTCACAACATAACTATGCCACCTAAATTATTCATTTATTTTATTTTATTCATTGTTTTCAGCCCCATGCTGCTTGCTATTGGAAGTTACTTCCATGTGCAAATCTTTACAGTATTATTAAATTAAAATCCATCTAAGACATCTTTTAACATTAAATAAGCTTACTGTAGTACATATTGAAGCTCTGACATGGATTGGCAATAAGATGTTTGTGTGTGAGTGTGAACTCAGCAAGAGGTAGCCTTTCAAAATGAAGGGAAATACTGTCAAGATGAATGAACACAAAGCAAGAAGTTAATTCATGTGAATTCTTGTATAATGTGTATTTGATGCTCCTCTAGCTGCCCCAGCAGGCTGAATAAGAAGAGCTTAAAGATCATCTTTCATGGAGTATTTAACAGCATAATGTTTTTCTAGTTCAGAATATCTGTGCAGCTTGCTTAGCTTTTGCCTCAGATATATCACACAACATCAAACCAATATAAGCTTTCTGCTTTTCTCTGGCTAATAATTGGAACCTGTTGCTCAAACTAGTTCTGAAAGTGAGGATTGACATATATATTAATTTTAAAGGATTTACTGTGAAGGGATGACAATGAGGTAATTAAGGAACTTTATGATCATAAAGGCCAATTATACAAAATTTCATATTTTAAAACTTTTATTATTATTTAAATATTTTGTTTTCAAATACATTTGAATATTCAGTCAGTTTTGCAGTAATGTGGCTTCCAAGACTTTCACAATGTATTTACATCATCTGCATGTTTTTGTTAATGGTATGTTAAAAGTGTTAGATACCTCACAAAAATATGTTGTATTGCTATTTTTTGAAAGGCTGAAGATTTGGCTTGTGTCTCAGCCAAAGAAGGGAAGTATGAAGAAGGTGATTGAAAGTGCTAGCACTCTTTCTGAACAAATCAGTACCTGCTACTTGTTGCTGCTGGTTTGCATTGAAAGCACTGTACTTGAAAATAAATCATTTCCAGGTCTTCAGTGAAGCATTAAGTCCAACCATTTGTAATTATTTTTTTTCTTTTCTTCCCTTTTGATAACAGAATTCAATGTAAGTTGCAGATATGGAGGAGTTTTTCATGTTGAGAAAAACGGTCGCTACAGCCTCACACGATCTGAAGCAGTCGAACTCTGCAAAGCTCTCAATAGTACGTTGTCAACACTAGAGCAGTTGAAGAAAGCTCACGAACTTGGATTTGAAACTTGCAGGTAAAAAAAGTACTGAAAAAATAACACATCATGACAAATCCATCCATCCATGCTATAGTGTAATAATTACAGTTGACTTCATATAGCTGTTAATTAGATGGCCATATCACTCCTCAAATAATTTATATTCTGTGATGAACATTCGCTGCATGTCTATGTTTGCTCTGGGTTGGTAGTAAAAAAGTCCTTGAGTGCACATATTTTTTACTGATTATCTTTAAAGTCATAACCTATTACAGATAAAATCAAAGTATAAGAAAATATTGACAGTAAAATAAACTATTTAGGAAGATTTCAGATCATACTCTATCACTAATTGGCAAGATAAGTACGTGAAAAGTATTTATGATTTTTAATGACCTAATGTTAAGTCAAAACTGAAGGTGGTATACACAGTATAGGGAATTCTGTCTTGTCAAGAAACAATAAAAAGTAGCAAGTGGTCCTGTGACAGATGAACTCTTGACATCTCAGTGAAAAAATGGCCACAGTATCAGTTCATTCTTATATTCTGTGACTTGAGAAGTTTCAGAAGACAGCCATAAAAATTAAATACCCCAAACTATGTTGTCAAGTAACTTAATTACCCTCTGTAATTAATAGGGCAAAAAATGTGGATAATACAGACTCTTTAGTTTAACAAAAAATAACTAGATCAAGAGACTGGGAGTTACAGAAAATTTTGGATTAAAAAAATTGCATACTGATAAAACATAATATGTAAGGATAATAATTATTGGCTGAAACAGCTTACAAGGGTTGTAGTAGATTCTTTATCACACCAAAATTTCATCAAGATGAAATGTTTTCCCCAATCAAGCCCATGAGAATTGATTAAAGCTCCTCTTTAATTAATAGTATCCATAAAAATAATTTATAATCATGGAAAGATACATGTGCAGTGCCTTGAAAACATTCATATACATATGTATGTCATGCACTGCTATTGATGATAGCATATGTCACATACATTTTCACAAGTCTTATGCCCTGAACAGTGGTGAAACAGGTGGACAGCAGGGCCAGGGAACAATGGGCTGAAAATTCTTAGAAGATTCTTCTGTGAGAAGTGGTAATGTTGTTTAAAATAGTACCACATAAAGACTGGAGACAGCTCTTTTCTCTGAGGGAAAAGCCCTGCACATCATAGCAGGCATGTTATTTTTCTAACATTAGCATATGAACATAGCATTCTGAATTGTGTAGCACTAAATGGGTAGAGATTTCTAGTGCTAACAATTATGAGTATTCTGCACTGTGGAAACTCTTTTCTGATGTTAAAATATAAAGATAATTGGGAAAAAAAAAAAAAGGATTATAGGAAAATGCTTGGGTTTTTGGTTTGTTTTTTGTTTGTGGTTTTGTTTTTTTTTTTTTTTTTCAGTAGGGAGCTGCATTTTTTCATTAATGTCACAATTCTCCCTAATTCACAGTGTAGCAGAGGACATATTTGGACATGTAAGTCATGTAGATAGGATTCCTTCCTCCCTTCCTTCCAGCCAGTCCTCTTACCCTCTTACTTTCATTTGTTGATCCTATGCTAGAAGTCCTTGTCAGTAAGGCTAGGCTCTTACCAAGCTTGTGTAGGAGAGAAAAAATATGATGCATATAATCATCAAAATACATGTGGAATGGTGAATGAGTAAAATGAATCAACAGAGCAATACACAAGTAAGGTGATTAATGAATTATAAAGTGTCAACAACATAGGCTTAGTTGGAAGTATGAGTAAAGCAATTTATAATTTCACCTACAAGAGAGTTTCAGAATTGCAAGTATCTGCACATCAGACATGTAACAGGAATGAGGCTCACAGATGAAAAACTGTAAAAACTATGAGATTTACTCATCCCTGATAAATTGTACTTCTCAGGAAGTAAAACAAAACTCAAACCAAACCCCAGTTCTCATTACCAACCTATCACACCTCCCAGCTAAATACACTGGAATTAACCAGGTGTCATGGGATTGCAAACTAGTAATAACACATTGTGCATTGTGTAACTCTGTTAACTGCAGTCTTCACTAAAATATGTGAACTCTGTACACAATAGCTACATTGTTTGACTGAAAGATACAGTAAGAATTTGTGAATGAATGAGTGTTGTATCTGAGTATTTTATTAAGCCGCCTGCTTTTACAGAAAGTGGTGTGTCTTACAATCATTCTCTAAATTTGCTCGGGTACTATAAATTGAGACCCCAACATTTCTGTGTGAAGTGTCACTGAGCAGTATGTTACATTCAAAGCAATGAAAATGTGACTCCCTGAAGAAAAAAGAAGCCGGTCTTCAGTGACAAGTAATACAACCTCACACTGAATAAAAAGTGCACTTGCCTTCCATTTTCATTGCCTTACTCTGGAACCAATTGTCCTAGGTAATAAGGTGCTGACTAATTAAAATGTGTTTAGCTTTATAAATTACATGCAAAATGTTGTTAAATGGCTGGAGTCTGATGTAGCTACATGTGAGAAAGGAACACCCTTCATATACAAAAAATATGCATAAATGCATGCACTTTTTAAAAATAATATAAGATGAAAATAATGGCTTCTTCATAGCTTCTTCATGTTTGAGATATCTAGAACATTTATGCCACCTGCTATAATATGTAATGTGGTGTACTTTCCTTTGTTCTTCATAGATATGGTTTTGTAGTGGGGAATATTGTTATCCCACGAATCAATCCCTATCATCTTTGTGCAGCAAATCATACTGGCATTTACAAACTTTCAACAAACACCACTGGTCGGTATGATGCATACTGTTACAATGCAACAGGTATGTATATGCCTTTAGGATGTATATTAGATACAGATTAACTGAAGATAATATGTGCAATCTTCTATTTAAGAATGAGGGCTTCTGTATTAAATACCATCTGGTTTTCAGCTGAGAAGAAATACGTTTTGTCAGACTCTAGGAGTGTATCTATAATGCCAGTGATGAATTTGACCCATTTTGTCATTAGTGTGTTTTGAACTAAACCATTTTCTGCCCTTAGGAATAGCTTCATAGCTTCCAAATTGTACATCATAACAGTTTACTGCAGAGATCCACTGCAGCGGTGAATCTAAAAGACCTAAGTGTTGTAGGCAATGCTGCTCAGCTCTTCTGTCCATGCACACATGAACTTCTATAATGAACAACAGTTATTTTGTGTTAAGGGATGCTAGGAGTGGCTGCCACCCGCCACTGCTCCAGGGCCCGGGGTGGCTGTCCCAGGCCCATGGAGGCAGCTGCTGCTCTTCTGTGTGTAGGTTCATCCAGCATTTGCTCCTAGGCAACTCTCCATTCAGACAATAGGCAGTTAGGTAGCCATGCGAGTCAGAAGCAGACCGCTTTCTTCTAAGGTTTTGAACCTTTAATAGTTGGAAATATTTTACTAAATTATTAGGAAAATGTAGATAATCTTGTGACAGATGATGAACACAGTATTTGAAGAAAAAATCTGGACTAACTTCAAGTGTCTTGGATTTCAGTAGATTATTAAATTAACAGTGGGAACAGGCAGATGCTACAGAAATCTGGAGGCAAAAGTCATTGATGATTTGAACGGCGGTGACATTTTCTGATTTTGTTCTTGGCGGTCATATCATTAAAAATCATCTTTGAATTGCCATTAGTATCAGATGATCTGACATCCTCTGTCACACACAGATGACTCTTATGCTACAGCAATGTCTAATTCCACCAGAGCTTTCTAACTCCTCCTGAGTCTTACACCTGCCTGGCACAATGAGCAGGAGGCCCCAAGTGTGGCAGTGCAGCCCACCAGAGCAAGCAGTGCTCACTGGTCCTGGGCACGCTCTGCCTTTGCAGAGCCCTCCACGGAGGGGACGGGGATCCCTTTGGCTAAAAAGGATTAGAGCTGCAACTGCCACCATTACAGCACAGTTGTCTGCATTGAAACTGGGTCATAAGGCTATTTTAACTGTCGTTGATTGCAAACATTTTCTGGGATGGTTATGGAAAAGGGGAATCTCATTGTTAGCTGACAGAACAATCTTGAAGTGCCCCACCTGGGAAGGAGTAAAAAGGGAACATAGGTAGATCAGTGAATAACATTTGATTTCAAAATTTGTTTTCAATTTTCCATATCTGAAGCTGATGTTTTGTGATTATGTATAATTAATATGGGTATGTACACGACATTTTTCTCAACTTAATATCTTCTATTTTCCTTCTCTTACAGAAACAAGGGACAAAGCGTGTGAGCCAGTTGAAAGACTAAATTCTTCTTTCCTCGATAATCATGATGAAATAGGTACTGTATTGTTTAGAAAGACCCGCCACTTGTTTCACTTTTAGGATCGGGTGGGGTTTCTTTTACATAAACAATTGCTAACATTAAAAATCAAGAAATACAAGAAGTCAAGAGATGTTCAACAGCAATTAAAGCAATTAGTCACTTGTCTTCCCCTAAATTCTATGGAGCTTGATTTGTCTCAACATGCTACCAAACATTTTTATACAGGTATTTGACATTTTTTACCACTTCACATCTGCTAATGATTCTTTGACATATAGGGCTTTAAGACAGCAATCTTTTTACATCTTATTTGAGCTGCTGGTTAAAGAAGCAGCTGGAAATGGAAGAAAACTCTCATAATAAATTATTTGTCCCAGTTCTAAAATTCTGATTGACTTTACATATTTTATGTTCAAAACCAAAGTAATCAAAATATCAAAATATTTGATACAGAATAGGCCTTGTATGTTTGACAAATATATACATTAGACATAGTTTAGTGAATAGATAGATTAGACAGGATGGCAAAAATGGATGGACTGATATTAATCCACACGTTTCTTTTTTTTTTTCTTTTTTTTTTTTTTTTTTTTAGATATAGGACTTAAACTGTTTAGCGTTACTGAAATATAGCTATGTAGCTCCTTGATATTATCAGCTGCTTAATTTTCTCTTTCCAACAGTCATTGACAATGCAGATGGCTCACGTTATAATGCAGATGGCACACGTCATAGCGGGGAGTCCTCAACTTCAGGTGCGGATGATGAAAATGTAGGTAGTGGATCAACACATGACACAACTCCCATGGATACCTCCATCAGGAGATCCAGCCCCTCATACTATGGAAGTGCTACTCCAGTCTCACAGCTGCCAGATCATTCTTCTGGAGGGGGTGAAAAAGAAATTCCTAGAAAAGATTCTGGTAAGGACAGTAGGTTACCACTATATCCCCTTTAAAATAAATAAGTGAAGAATTACATTGCTAGTTAAAGGACAGAATGAGGGAATGAGAAACATCATCTCTAATTTACATCCTGGAGAAGTAAAAGGAAAATGCGTGTCTGTCTTTGAAAGAAAATAGAAGCATTCTGAATTTCTAAGGATTTTTTTGATTGCACGTGCATTTGATATGCACATCAATATGGTTTCCCACATAAACCTTCCTAAAATGTTGAGAATAGATGATTCTCAGAATTTGCTCCTGTTCTTATTAAAATATTTATTTCACTAAAGCTTCAAAAACATATCTAGCAGTGAACACAGAGAGGTTAGTGAGGCTGAGAGTATGGGTACTTAGACATAAGGATAACATGTTCTTATCTGTTCTCTAAAGGATGAATTGACATTAAGTAATAAGAACAAGGAGGAGTTTACAGTACAAGTGATTTCTCTTTGTACAAACACAGAAGGGTTTTTAGAACATCCTCTTACTACAGCATATTACAGAATCTAATGAGGGATAAAACTGTCAAATGAAAATGTTATTAACATCTTCTTCCTTTAGGTGGTAAAGCCAAATTGTATTTTCATTAAGTCCTATCAAATACAAATGCCATACTCTTTTCTAGGGCATTCTGCAGGGTGGAAAATTAGTGATTGAGTGCCTTGCTTGTATCTTGATTTCTTGTGAAATTGGCATGTATTTTAGTTCATCTTTTTTGTTGCTTGTGTGACTGAAATTATTAGAGGTCTGAAAGATTAGCTCCCATTGAACCTAAGGGATACAAATATAATTCATCCTCTAAATACAG
The DNA here is from genome assembly GCF_018691265.1 of Tyto alba. Lineage (NCBI taxonomy): Eukaryota > Metazoa > Chordata > Aves > Strigiformes > Tytonidae > Tyto > Tyto alba. Next base: position 394,259 of record NW_024881280.1, read on the forward strand.
TAAAGTTTACTGTGTGACCTCTGACTACAGGCTCAAGTCACCAATAATTTACCAGTGAAGGACACCAGTAGTTTGCATCATTATTCTCAATACATACTGAAATTTAAAATAAATAAATAAAAAAAAATGAGCAGGAGCATTATAAAATGGATTATATATAATCCTAATGGATTAGGATTATAAAATGACTTTTCACTGATGGTAAACTCATGATATGCTATGCTTGTTTTTCCATGTAGTTAGCATCATGAAAGGTAAATCCTAACATTCTCTTCCTAAGGAACTAGGATCAGAGCCGTTCCCCAAGGTGTACTCCATGTATTTCAGTTGCTTACCATGACAACTTTTACCAACTCTGTTTACATGCAGCGTTTAGATTTTTGGACTAAACCTTAGAATATATCTCAGTAAAGAGGGGAATATAAATAACTTCACTCATTGCTCTAGAGTCCCTGTCCTGTTGGTATGCAGGTACAATTAGAGCTTGTATGACACAAACAGATCATTGCCAGAATGTTCGTTATCACTGTATTACATAGTCCCCTTTAAATAATCCATTTCAGTTATATCCTTACTATGTTAGTAAAGTAAGACTATTTGGGATTGAATTACATGAAGAACCTAGTCTGTATCTTTCTTCTCTCTTGGACCAATAAATGAAGGAATGAAGCTTGCAGTATGGAATAATTGAAGTAGTTTTGAGTATGGAGTTGCAACTCAGTTAATGAAATAGTAATGATTCATCCATCATCATACAGATGATGAAGTTTCTCCTGTAGCACCTGACATGTCTTTGGTGACTGCAGCTGACGATTTCCCTGAAAAAGACGGTGGACATTATCCTGCAAGTACTAGTAAGATTTATGTATTACAATAACTAACTAACTAGCTACATCAAATATAGACTGCAATAAAACTGCTTTCTTCTTCCAGCAGGGCATTCTGGTAAGTGGTAAAGTGTGCATCATCTCTAATTTTGGAAAGACATAGAAAGACAATACTTTCCAGACTAGTTAAGTCAGAAATAAACTTCAGTCTCTAGGACAAGAGGAGAAAAAACATTTACTGTACGCTTACTTCAGTGAGTTCAGAAAGATTGTTGTTTTGTGTTTCCCACTGTTTTTTTTATCACAACTCTATGAGGCACCACAAAGGAGTGCAACCATTTATCACTTGAAGTCAATTTATTTCTGAGGTAGAAAAGGACATTTTTGCCAATTTGTGATGAAAGGGTCTGTGATTCTAATATATGTATGGTTGTGAATGTGGGCAATCCATGACAAAAGCACAGCCTCTCTCACCAAAGCATTGCTTTAAGTGGTCGTTCCATTTGCCAAACCACTTGCTGCAAAAACCAATTTCATCCTTGATGTTGGCAATATGCATGAGAAAAAAATGTGGCCTTTGGTGGCTCCACAGGCTTTGAGGGCTCAAAAGAACATTAGTCATAACTGCTTGTGATGTTTTTATCAAATATGTAATGCACAGCAGCTACAGCAAATAAAAACCTTTTCAAGTCATCTTACATGTTTTGAAGTGGAACTGTACTTATATTCACTCTAATTCTTAATTTTAGAGTGATAAAGATCTTTTTCCCAGAAAATAAAGTGAATCTAAAAAGAGAACAGTTTTAGTTATACAGAGGATATCTACAGAGGTGTGCTGTGATAAAGAATGAACTGATAGAAATTAAAGTTTACCCTTTTTGTCCCCACTATGGAAGCCCATGATAGTAAGGAATTTGCTTAGTTATTTGTTGGTTACTGATAGATGGTCAAATGGTCTATGTGTCTTGAAGGGGCTGTACTGTATTTAGAAATTACATGATAGAGCAAGAATGATTTCTTGTTTTACACAGTTAGCAAAAGCTTTACTAAAAGACAGAAATGATTCAACCAAGCATCTTGGCTCAGGGGGTGTGAAGGTTAGTAACACCTTATAAATATGTAGGTAGAAAAAAAATTACGAGGTTGATTTTCCCCAAAACCTTGACAGCAAGTAGAGAATTTTCTGGTGCTTGTTTCAAGTGTAAGGTTTTGCTACAGAACATTGCCTGTAAGGTTGGGGGAGGGTGGGGGAAATCCCACCTGGTAACAGTGGCGAGTTTATCTGTTTGACTCTGGTGGTGATTTTTCCTTCCTATTTATTTGCTTTTGGATGCTCGTACAACATAGTGCTTCCTTGTACAGAGGTTTCTGTACCCATTGCAAAAACCTGTGAATTGTTTCTGGGCAGGAAAGATTTTGGTTTGCCTTTTACTACTTGATTATCAAATATATCGATCCTAAATACATATGTTCCTTGCTGTGGCTAACAGTTCTCTCGTGGGCATGACTATTTTACAGGAGGAAAATTAGAGGCACCTAAGATTGTAAAAGATCAAAGTTACTATAGAGCTATGTAATAAAATATGTCAATACTGATATATATGTATCACAGAAATGATAGCATTGACATGATTGCTTATTGGTTTAGTGTCGACAGACTGATTCTCTGGAAAAAAAAAAAAAAAAAAAAAGATTATGAAGGTACTGCTCCTGGGATCTTCTGGTAGCTTTATCTATTACTCAGCAACATCACTTTAAAGCCAGACAGACCCATTTCACTTAATTTTACTGCATTACAAATGAAGGAGTAATTTAGCACTCCTTTCAGAAGTTAAGTATAAGCTATGCATATTATCAGAAGTCATCAAATATTCACTAGTATAGAAGAAAGTTACATGTAGAACAAACAAAAAAGAAGATAAAGCCATGTCCCAATGTCTACTATTTACATTGTGCAATAGTGCAGGCTTATTGGAACATCCTGGCCACAATTTAATTTCTCAGTGAATAATCCCAAAGACAGGCAAGTAGAAAAATAAGTAATAAGTGAACTATTCAGCATATATCTTCAGATTGATAGCTAAATATACGTCTCTATCTAATTCTATAGTGAGTGAAAGTGAGAAACAAAACCAGTGGATCTCCATCTGTGCTACACACTATTTGTAAATTTAAAGTTTGGTGAAAAAGTGTCTAGCTTGATCAAAACTTCTATTTGCTCTGGGTTTGAAGTGAGCAATTGCCACAACTCCTTTCTCTTCAGATGATCTCCTTTCATTACTACTAGGCTTTGGACATTATTCATGATGTTCTCCATCAAGTTCCCAGTCCAGATTTGCCAGAACTTTGTCATTGACTTTCTCTCCTGGCTGAAACAAAGTTTTTTTCTTTGTTATTAACAAGTTATGATTCATCTGTAGATGTGTCATGGATCAGATATCATAAAATTCTGTTGCTGATCAATTAGATACTTCCCTAGGTTATCAGAGCTAGTTACTCAAACCATAACTGCGACTGATTTTGTTTCATTCATATATAATACACATTTTTGTGGTCTGGTGGATTTTCCTTTTATTTGGCCTGGAACATTCCCTGAAAAAAATCTTATCAATGAAAAAAGTCTTCTGTCCATGCTTTGGCTGATTTGACAGGAAAACATCTGCATTGGTATTTTGTATGTGGAGGGAAGACATGAATACATGTTCATCACTTAAGAAAATGAGCTCCTAAGGCTTGTTGTGGAAAGCAGGTAGAGGTGAGAATTTTGCTGTCATTACAGCAAATCAGGTGGCAGTTATTTAGTTATTCAATTATTTTCTTGTTAACCAATCTTCTGGCATCATTATTTTGTTCACAATTCCACCCCAAAGCTCCAAATCTGAGACCACCTGTGTTTTGATGGTCTGTCGCTCAGAGATCAGGTTTTGAATGTCCAGGTTTCCCATTTTCTGACACTGGTGTCAGAATAGCACTAGTAATATTAAGTTTAGGGAGCAATTATTGATTGTAAAAAGAGACAGTATTTATTCAGTCAAGGACAGCTTTTCAGAAAGGCAAAATCTGTTAGGTTTTGCTGACAAACTAGCTACACTTTGAAAAAGTGCAGTTCTGAGTTTAACTCCATAAAATTTGTACACTTTGCAGTTTACAAATAGAAAAACATAACTACTGCAGACTGAAGAACATCAGTTTATCCTGTTTGATCATAAGAACTTTGATTCTTAGGTCTTGCATTTTCCAATACTTTCATATATTGCACAAAAATTGAACAAAGCTAGTGTCTCTGATGTTAGTATTCAAGGTATTTTTCTAAATTAATTAAAGATTTTTTTCCAGTTGAAAAAGAGTACATGATGTCTTTACTTCACCTTCAAGACATCAAATTAAGATGGTCTAAATTCTGATAAAAATATTGCTTGTGAGGAAATACTAAAATAAAAATATTTCCAGATAAACATTTTGAAGTAGATTTTTCTTTCTTTTGGTGAATATGTGTATGACTTGAAGTGCAGCTCTTTTTGCAAATTCTGCTTCTCGGTTCATTGATGAGTAGTTTAGTAGAGAGGAATGTTAAACTACCAACTGGCTTGCCTAAGGGATTTTAATTTCTATGGTGTACATCCTTCTATTAGCGTTGAATGCTTTTTGTCAAAATATTGGGGCGTATTTCACATATGGTACATATGTCACACCTAAAAATGCTATGCAGAATTAATTGACTTTACTGGACTTTCAGAGCTGGTAACAGAATCTTATACTTTAGTAGAGTATTACAAACTTCACTTATGCTAAAAGCATTGGATATTTTTTCTGTTGGAGGAATGTAATGATACCATGGGTTCATGCACTCGCCTTGCACTCGTATCCGTCTCAGTGGCATGAGTATGCTCAGGGTGCTGGTGCTAGTGGACTTGTCTTTGCTGGTGGAAGAGTGCTTCTCAAGAAATAGTAACAAGATCTTGGTTGAATGAACCATGTCCTAACAGCTCCAGGCCCTCATCATGACAAGCTGCAGGAATCCACCACTCTAGCTCGGTGGAAACCGTTCTTAAACCACTGGTGGTGGTCAAGTGCGGGAGAGATGACGCAAGAACCCACACAAGCAACCAAGGGTAAAGCATGTCATGCTAACAGAGTGCTTTGATTAGGGGCTGAGTAACTAGAGAACCTAGGCAGCAAGTTTCAGAAGCATTAAGTGGAGGGTGGTTGAATGTGTGGTGTATGTCACTGCTTTTCATTACGTGTTGGAAGTGGGAAAAGCAAAGTACTGGGATATCTCTCACCAGCTGTACATCTGGTGACAATAGAACAGTTGTCCACATTGTTCATGTACTGTAGGAGGTATTCTGTGTATCTGAAAGGATGAGTTATGGGAGTAATTTTATAGAGGACAGATTTGGGTTTTTCTTTTTTCCTGTTTGGAGGCAATTTAGAAGTAGACTCTTCCAATGAGAAAGACTTGTAGGAGAAAAGAGGAAAATGTTTTCAAGCCAGTACGTTATTGTCACTCTGCTAGAAGATGGAGTGTGGTTAGGGCTGTGAGCATGCATAGGGCACTGAAATGTAGCCAAGAGCCACGTTGGGGCAGCTTCAGCAGGGCCATGGTGGAGTGATGAATCCCTTGTGGGTGGAAAAAACAGGAGGAGATATGAACCATGGGAAGCACGGTGCTGTACACTCTTCTCTCTGACTGTAAGGCTGCATGAGGGGAGACAAGAAAGCATAACTACTGTCAGCAGAAGACCTTGTGGGTTAGGGCTTCATGGCAGATTTAACATCATCACAGCAGATGTGACCTCAAGTGGCAATGGTTCAGATGACGAAGACTCTTCGGAGGAGACAATTTACACAACAGTGTTTCCAGGCTGGGACAGGAGTGTGGCCAAGGACGAATATGCTCCAATCACTAGTAAGGAACTTCCTTTCTCTTTGGATGGTTTCTTTCTTCTTTTTCCTGTCCTACCCGACATTCCTCCTCCTCCTTTGCCACACATATATTGTGTGAAAATTGGATGGTGTTTTTATCAACTGTTCCTTAAGATATGTCTCTTTTGCTATTGAAAAATTTATATGAGGTCCATATTGATAACAATTAATATATGTTCTATCACTACTTAAAATTAACTTCTCGGTTTCATGCCTATTGGAATGCATGCATTCACTCATGATTTTCCAAGGAAAAACGTTGTTCATATTTTTTACTATTTTTTTCTTTTTTTAAAAAAAAAAAAAAAACCAGTGTGAAAGTAGTCCAATTCATGTTCTTTATAATCTACATCTATACATGTGTAGAATTCCTGTCTGTGGAAGAAGATGTTCAGGCACAATTTGGGGAGGTCAAACCCCAGGTGCCCTGTTCATTGGGAAGTGTCAACACCTTCCACACTCTTCTCGTGCAATATTCTAACATCATCTGATTTGTTTTATGACCTCAGAGTTTTAGTCATGATCCAATACCACAACTCAGATACTTTAATACATAACATTATTTTTCTGAATAAATAGTCCCACAGTGATCATCTGAACTCTTTTTTAACTAAAAGAGCCATCAATACCTAAAATAATTTTGTCTCAAAACCATAAAACCAGCACATATGAGTATCAAAGCCAAATGTTCTGTGTCACCGAAGCACACTGTGTGTTACTTGGTCTTATGACCAGGGCATGGTTCCAGGCCTGGGCTGGTTTTCTTCAGTATAGATGTTGCCATTAATGACTACATTCTAACACTCTTATTTGTACAAAAATAATAATAATAATTTGTGTTTTGTAATTTAATTTTATTAATTTTGAGCACATCTTAATGTGTCTTTTGCCTGTGCTCTTATTTACTCTATAGTGCTTATAAATCACTGTTTATAAGCTTTGCTTTTTTTCTGAAGATATGGGATAATTTGTTTTTTTCAGAAGTGGTCTTCATTTTTAGAAAAATCAAATGAGAAAGTCATCTTACTTTGGGATTTTTTACTCTTTTGCCTGAGTTCTGGGTATTTCTGATATTAGTTTATTTATCTTCGAGACTCTGCATTAGTGACTTGTTCCACAGTGTGTTGTATTTCAACTACCTTCTATTGCCTAGTGGTTTCTGCGTGCTCCACAGGTGAAAATGTATACTGTCTGGTCATAGACTCTTGTGAAAGTTTTGTTTTATCTGTTCAGTTGTATTATAACTTTCTTGGACTAATATTGGCTTCCTGATGGCTGTCAAGGTGCTTTTGATATTTTACTGACCATAGCTTTTGAGCTCAGTGGTGAGCATTATAACATGAATGTGAGCATTTCTTGGGCATTTAGCAAGCATGTTTTACATGTATTCAGATATCTGCCATATTCTCTAGTTCCAGCATTATTCTTCAAACTTGAGTTTAAATGTCTATAACTGCTGTAATGGTTTGGCACTACTTCTTTTATACACTGTTCTTCTATTGCTTGTTTTCCCCATTCTTCTTGGGAAACTTTGCATCTGTTCAATGCAAAGAAAAAAACAACTGGTTTGATGTAAAGGGATTTGATAAGAGTAGAGAGACTGCAGTTAAGTTATGCATTAATTTCCATTTTCCATTACCTTTATGGCACACACTAACAGTAGAGTAATAGTGATAGATGTAGAGCATGGTCAGCGTTGAATCCTCCGTTGTCCTAGCAGCTGTGGACTCGCAACACGGAACACTTCTGGAACTCTCCACACAAGATCATTGGAACCCCGCTTATACAGACGAAGAGGAGCAGTATCCTAGCTCTGCTGGTAGGGGTAAAGCAATTAAACATTTCAGATAATATTCAGATTTGTGACATAATTCAGTGAAGTATAACACTGATATGGTGCAGCTAGCTGCAATTCCCCTATCATTATCCTCAGTTTAGTGTAATACCTTTATATTATTTGTACTTGATCCCTCAGAAGTGTCATCTTTTGCATTTATCTGCCCATCTCTTGCATCTAATCTTCATTACTTGCCCCTTTTTCTCATGTCTCTGGGATTTTTAAACTTGCACTGCCAGTAGTGTAGAAAAACTGAGCAGATTGCAACGTATGATAACCCACCTTAATGCGGATAAAAAATTCCCTTTTCTCAACTTCAAAATTTCTATCGTAAAATCTGAAGACAAAAGACAAAAAAGGGAGGGAGCTAGTGATTCAAATGCATGAAACTCTGCTACAGAGGATGATATGCTACCTCCAGATGAATGTGAACATTTTGCTACCAGTGCTAGTCACAGTAGCCAACTGAGATACTAAAAGTGTGCTCATGTTCTTCAAGTTTAAAAACCTCTGTAGGCAAAGGCTTACAGAGTGCATTCTCCAGCTATTTTTGCTATGTACCTAAGCAGTTTCCAGTTAAAATTCTTTGAAAAGCATAACTGGATATGAGCTTCATTTTTAGGATGGTTTGGCTATAATGCACAGTTTTATCCCATTCAGGAGAGGTACAAAACTGAATAGCTGGAGACACAGCTATATACAGCTGGATTCAGGGCCAGCCTTGTAATTGTGTAAAATTAGATTTTACTGAAAAGAAATATGTTTCATTGGGACCTGTGGAAAGCCTTCTTATCCCACTGTAAAAACCAGGATTTTCTACATCCTGTGGTAGTCCTTTGGATATCTATGATTGGCTTCCAATAGCTAGATATCTGTCTTTCTGGTTCTGAGGTTGTTTCTAACAGTGAAAGTTCATATAATTGGCATCAGAACAGGTGTTATAATCACCCAGAAATAATTTTTGTGATAACTTTCTTTTAGTTCTTAATTATTGTTACATTAATTGTATTCATACATTAGTTAATTTTAACTTCTTTTTACAGGATAATTATATTTATTTGCTTTAATTACAAAAATAATGAACTACATTTTCATGAGTACTCTATGAACATTGCATTGCCTGAATGTGAAGATAAATATTCCTTCAGTTTTGCTCTTTTGGGGAAATACGATGGGTTTCTCTAGTTGGTGACTTCTGGCCTGTGTAACAGGTCCAGCTCATTATCTGCATGCCCTGATTAAGGACCTTTGCTTTACCTTTAATATATCACTCATGGAAACATTTGATACCTAAGGAAAATATATTTCAAACTGAGTTCTCGTGCTCATCTTAGTGTTATAGGTATTCTTCTTTCTCCTGGTGTACCTTTTTTAAGCCCTTTAATATTCATTAGAAAATCTCTTATGGTGGTGGTACTTCAGGTGAATTCTGACTGCATCTTCTGCTATGTAAACAACAGCAAATTAAAGAGTCAGCAATTAACTTATTTTATCAGTAAGATCTTTATTACTGAGTTCAAAACAAGTATGCTTTTCAACTTTGAGTATATAAACCTACTTATCTAATTAATCCAGTCCCAGAAGAAATGGCAATTTCCTTGGAGCCAGCCTTGTAATTGTGTAATTGAGATATTAACTCAAAAAGACAAAATTCATCATGTTTTTCACTTTTAAAAACCCAGAAAACACAGACTCAACAGTTAAGTTCGTGTTAGTAATTAGAACTAGAGTTGCAAGCTGTTGTTTATACGTGTTCTTCCACTGCTTCTCCTATAGCTTTTTTCCTGCCATTGGTCATTGGGATACTTTCTAGCACACTTAAATCTTCTTCTGACCCTAGTGATGCTTTTGTGTGATAGGGTTTCCAAAGGACTTTTGTTTTCTTTCATCCTTCGTTTCACATCAAATGCAACAATGAAAAGAAAAAAACAAAACACAAAAGCCAAGCACCCTTCTTGTGTAGACCATGAAGATGAGAATAATATGACTGGTGTTGGGTATTTTGCTCATTATTGATTCAGTCATCATCTTATCAGCACTAGTTACAAGTGAAAATGAAAAACGCCGAGGACCAACCCAACACCCACTATTACACAGTGTTCATTCTTGGTGGATGAGTCAAGAACAAAATCCTGCATATACCACTGGGAATATTGAACAACATGAATTTACTGTTGCAGGTGAAAATTATATCGAAAAGGAATCTTCTCAAACAGGTAATGTTGCAGATCACATTTTAGTAAATTATCAGGATTTACCAAAGTTTAAGTTTTAGGACTTTTTTGCTAACAATTTTACATACTGAGGCCATAACAGAGGTTCTGTGGATAAACCTGAGCAATTCAGATGATACTTTTTTTTTTTTTTTTTTTTTTTTTTAATTATTCTATTCTTCAGACCTGTTCCTGAAGGTTTGTTTTCTCTCATAGTTGGATTGCTTGCCGAGACCTATAGTAGATTAATTCCATAACTGTCTCCTATATTGTGTGTTCTGTATCATCGCAGTCACAAGGTTGCAAGTCATTATTGGACCTGGGGATTTTTCAGATTTGGCTAATATGTCAATATTTTAAAATATTTATCTAAAATACCTACTCACCCCACTTTTGAACTATGACAAGATGATGCTGGTAATGAAGGGAAGAAAACAAAGCATAGTGTAGAATTAAAGAGAGTCTTCTCTCTTCCATCGTTTGAAGCAATTGAAATGTAAGAGATCAAACTATGTTTTAAAGCTAGTAAATGAAAATTGACATATATTAGTTTCTGTTCCTGTGAGTGTACTTATGTTTATTAGATAATGACTGTGTTGTACAAAGCACTGCCAACAGTGAATTTAACACAGTCATCACCTGCTCTTGTAGATTATCAAATACAGGACATTGAAGACAAACATATCATAAACATTATTTGAGATGCTGTATAATGTGGATCTATTCTTCCAAATAAATATAATCTTACTGGCAAAAGTTTTGTGTAGCTCACAGCTTCAGCAGTCCCTAAGCCCACATTCCTCTAAAATATCAACCCCAAGTGCTTCATCAACATCCTTTAAAAATCCAGTGATGCAGTAAAATGTATTACTGATATATATAAATACTATACTACTATAGAAATATAATTTGGCCTAGTTCCAATTAAAATTTTGACACACTGGCAATTTTATTGGGTTTTTTTGATTGGGTAGGGGGCATTTAAGGAGGATTATGGTACTTATAAGATTTGGGTACTCTTTTGCTGTGACTGTCTAATAAAAGCTACAGATTGGTTGATATGGACAGTATCATATTTTTCTAAATAACTGCAGTATCAAACATTCTCCAGTTGAATGCTGTCTTATTTGCTGTGTGCACAGTTCACAAATGTGCATCATGTGCTACCCTTTCCTCTGTCAGACTTTCTTGTCTCTTTTCCTGGAGATGGATAAAACAATGAAATTTTGAGAGGAAAAAAACTGGATATAGTCAATACACTAAAATTTTGTGATTAAAATTTTACTGATGGGTCATATTCTTGTAGTTATTTCTGCCTTTGCTGTTCTTAATTCTGCATCTGTGGATATTGGTTTGATATTCTGCCAATACATAGTCAGCATCATGATTCAGGGAAATACTCTTGAAAAACAATGAGATATCCTGATTCCAAAAAGCATATGCTTAGTTTGAGGAAGGAGTCAGTCCTGTTGGTGACAATAGGCAGCTTTTCTAAATATAAACCAGAATGAGAAGCAAATCTGCTTTACTTCTCTTTGCCATTAAATGTAGTAGACATGTGAGCAAGGCCTGTCATAGAGACAAGAAACGAAGAGGAGAATAATATGAGAAATGGATCTTTATATGAGTTCATAACTGCTTCACCATCATCATAACAGCTATGGCCTCCAACCGTGGAGCCAAACAGAATGACACAGCGCAAGACCCATTGGTGTATCCAGGTTGGGACAAGGGAGAGGATTATGCTACACAACCTGCTATAACAGATAGAATTATTCCTTCCAGAGAGAATAATCATGAAAAAGACTCTTCCTCTACAGGTACTAATAATAATGACAATTATGTGTATATCATCACTTCTGTCTCTTGGGTAGCCTGTCTTGGAAATATATTACATGAACTTGTTAGAGAGGACCAACTTATTGATCTCTTTAAGACAGTGATATAAATTAGAGTGATTCATTTTTAATGTGCTCTACCTGGATGGTGGTGACATAGAAGTTTTAAATTTTATCCCTATGTAAAACATTTATTTTTACTTATCAACACCATTTTTAGTGTTTTCTGTCCCTTTAGTGAAGCATGACTGTGGAATTGAGTCCAGCTCATTACATATGTTATATTATTTGGTGTTGCCAAACTCTCTCTACCATAAAGTTGAATTCATAATTATGTATATTTTCATATCAGCAGGTTAATGCTTTTAACTTGTGAATATTCATCTGGGGAAAGAATGATCTTTTCATAAATTTTATCCAAACATTTGTCCCTCTGATCTGTAGAAAGATGAAATAAAGGAATTTACAAAACTGGCATGACACAACATCATGATGCAGTTTTGTATAACAGGTACCATTTATACCATCAAAATAATGGTCTAAAGACATGATAGGAGAAACACAAATTATTCATGAAATAAGAGGAAAGGTAACATCAATCCTTTCTTAAACAGACAATGCTCAAAGTATATTTTTAATTTAGTGACAGCTATTTAAATTTCTCTTATGGCTGCTGTGTGTTCCTCTGATGGTATGTCTTCTGTCTCATTGCTCCTGCCATTATATAACGTTAGTCAGATATTCTGGAAAAGCAGGACAGCTTATGTTAGGAAGCTGTAAAGCTGCTGACAATGAAAATAAATACAAAAACCTGTTTCCTTTTATTGTTTATGATCCAATTAGAATAAAAAACATAAAGTCTACTCTGCTTAAGAGGAGAACACTGTGGATGATGGGTACCGTAAACCCCCCACCACAGAGTAAATCTAACCAGTAAAATCCTTCAATAATGTCAAAATGTGAAACTGGTTCTGGGAGGAAACCTAGTCTTACGACTACCATGAACAGAACAACAAATTATAACCATTTTCTGTAACTTGTCAGCACTCATGGAGTCTTGAGCAACAAAGGAGAATTGATGCCTGTAGAAATTTTTCTTTATTGCAAGTATTGATATCTGTAATGTAAACACACTGTAGCAGTACTTGACAGCCTCCCTGAAGCTGAGGATTTGTGGTCAACCTGGGATGCAGGTCAGGGAATCCTTCTGATTGCTGTCTCTATGTCCTTTCCCTGTGTCCACAGTCCTTGGTAATCTTTTGGATTAAGTAAAAAAAGTGGATAAGAATAGCAAATGAAAATATCTGATCAAAACATGCAGTGATGTACAGGAGGACGGAAGGTCTCCCTTTTCTTCCCTTTTTGTGGTGAGGATGGGGTAGCAGTGATTTAAAGTGAACAGGAGACTGGAGCGTGGCAGGAATGGGAGGGGTACAGCAACACACATGTGGAATTCACAGCTGATTTAATCATCATGGTAACAGTTATTGCCTTTCCTGATGGTGCCCACCATGAAGACCCAACTCAGCCACCTCTGCCTTCAGAGAGTGAACCAGGACAGGGCAATGAAGGCATCACACATCCCACAGACAGCCCTGGGGGTGAGGTCCTCCACAGGGCCACACTCAGTACGAGCAACGCTGGTGATGACTCTCCTCTGACAAGTACCAGTAAGAATAATGGATCATACTCATTTCTCATGCCTGGTGTGAAATGAGGCATTATTTCTTCTGAAATCGAGTCCTTTCCCTATCTTTCTCATCCTTGGGGTCTGCGTTCTTGATGTGGACTTGAAGTGCAAAAATCTGTGGTGGGATCTGTGCTGTTGCCAGAATTACCTTCTGGACAAGGCATGAGAGACTTCTTGCTGTTACACTTGGTGGTTTCTGTCCTTTGCTGAAGCATGTTTCTGGGTGGTCTCCTGACTGTTCTGCAAGACACGCGCTTTGGTGATTTTGAATCCCCAGCCCCATCTTCCTTTCTTGCACATCCATGGGATCTGGGCTGATACGCTTCAGCACCATGATCGGTGTGGTGGAGGTGCTCTGGTGGGTTAATCAGATGGCTTGCTCCTGTGACTCAGCACCAGCACCATTACCGGGGATAGCTGTCCCAGTGAAGAGGAGAGAGCAGCTGTAGAAGAATGACATCCCATAACCTGTGCCTTCAATCCACCACTGCTCCTCAGTGGTGGATTGCCAGGCAAGACCGCCACAGATGTGGCTGCAGTTTGGCCTCTCCCTCCTGAGTTACAGGGTCAAGTTGTTGCTGCTGTGGTCTCTTATTCTGAAGGTCTTCCCTCTCCATCTGTCACGGGGATCTGTGTATGTAGACAACATCTCTTTCCAACACGGGGAGGATGTATGTGGTGCTTACGGGTCTCAGAAATCAGTGACAGTGTGGAAGAAGGGGAGGCCTTCAGGTCTTTTCTCCTCCTGTGCTTTGAATAAGGAAGATGGACATGCTTTCTGACTTGCTGTGGTACAGGATAGAGGGAAATTATGTGTTTGGTGGTTTTGTGAGCGCTCACTTTTAAAGCTGATCATGCCATCGTCATGGCAGTCACAGAGTCCGTGGATGATGTTAACCGAGAGAAGGCAACCAAGGAGCCACTGGCAGCTGGCAATCCACCTGGAAGTAAAAGTGAAAAAGCAAACACCACAGAAGGTTCCCATGTCAGTTGGATACCTGGAGTTTTTCCAGACATTGAAGATCGTCTTAACCAATTGCAGACCCCTCTTCCTACTAGTAAGAACTACAAATTACCTGCATTTTCATTTATTCATCAGTCAGTTATTATTTTGGACCATGGCGACCAGTTGAAAACATATATACTAAGCATAATTGTAAATTATTGTTGTAGTATGATTTCCTTTTGGGGTTTTATTATTGTTTATAACCTGCTTATAACACGTTGTTAAGGGAAATCTCTTTCTGTGCAAATCAGAGGACATTTGCTAAAAGGTTGAAAATAGTGTTTTACAAATAACCTTTTCTTATATTCTGTTATCTGTTTATGATAACACAATCATTAGTGTGAACAAGGGTAAACTTTCTTCTCATGCCCATGCATACATGATATCATTTTGTCTTTCTTTTTTGCTGGGCACAAATGATAGCTATGTAACTCTTAACCGTTTGTCACTTTTCCCCCCATCTGTATTCCCTCTACATTAGTTTGAATATGTATCAAAAGAAAGGTATTTCTCTGTGAAACCCTTTTTCCTATGTCTATTTGCTGTTGTTGTCTTGCCTATTGATTTATTATAGCTGTGTTTCTGGGCTGCAGCTGACATTTCATTTGTGAACAATTTTTTCTTTAAAGGCTTATTCTTCTGATAGAGTTAGTGCAGTTAACAGTAACTGTTTTCTTATTACACTACGCATAGCCTTTCATTTTTTTTCTGTGTGGTCACATGCTAATAGTATAAGGAATGAAGGGACTTTTCCTTATTCACAAATTCAGTTTCCATACAAATATTCATCCTAATAGCAACGTTTTTTTCCAAATGCTACTTCTCATATACACTGATCCAAATACTATTTTCATGCACTTCCTTGGGAACTAGTGGAATCATCCCAGGACAGATTTTGGCCAATCGTCTGTGGAGATTCTTTGCACATAAGCAATATTATGCACCTATGCTTTTATATCATTATACAGCAAACACTTTAAAGATAATTCTTAGTTATTTAATGTTAATTCATACGTTGTTGGATAGAATTTGGCCTACTTATTTTTCTTCCAGAATTTTATATAAACCCACTAAAATCAACTCCATCAGCATTGCCTGAGTTCTAGTATTTTGACATAGGCACAGCAATATAAATGCAAAATGTGTATTTGATAGAATTTTATTGGAAAAAAATAAATCTATTTTTAATAATGGCTTCCTACTGCAACAAACTAATTTATTGACTTGCTGCCCTATTCACTTAATTAATCCAAGCTGCTTCCTTAATTTTATGTGCAGACATTACACACTATGAAAGCATGTTTGCTACCTTTCAGTTTTGAACACATAAGACCTGTAAGGACTGGTTTGAAGATCTTTTTCAAGGTGAATGTTTGTGTCAAATCTTTGCATTGTCAGTGCCCTGGCAAAATCTCATAAGGCCATATTCCCATCACCCTTTCTTTTTTTTCATTTACTTTCTTTTTTCATTTATCTTCTCTTGGTGCTTTTAAAAATCACAATAGAAGGGAGTTACTAGGAAGCTACCATCATCATAAAAAAGTTCATTTATTGAAGGATTCATTAATTTGTAACATTGACCCATATAGCTGTAAGGGAATGGAAAAGGTTCATGACTGTGTTGACTTGATGTGCTATACCACTCTCCCTTTCTCTACAGCAATGTTTAAGCTGTGGTCTGACATCCCACTAATGGCTGATCTGTTGTCCAAATCTCTATGAAAGAATAAATCAGTCCACTGAAGGAACCCAAAAAATAACTGTCAAAAAGAGAAAAATCTAGTATATCGTCAAAATGAAATGTAATGCACTTTTGAGGATCCCTCCCTGGCACTTGCAAACACCTCCCCAGAGCCAGAACAGCAACATACGTGACTGCATCCTTCTGCTGCTTCTCAGTGCTCAGGGGAGGGGAAGGGTGAATGTAACAGTTCTTTAAGTGCACAAATTTTAATAAATGTCTGAGTGCCTTTCTAAGGGGCTTTGTGGCGGAAAAGCTCTGTCATTTCTCAAGGATGATATAAAGCACCTTGAAAGGAAATAATTTACTGAGATGTGGAGTATACAGGTGAGCATGTTCCTCTTGGTCTGCTTGTTTGGAGGCTAGATCAAGACCCTTAGCTGCTGAATTAGTGCTCTGTCCTTGGTGGTGAGATAACACGAAACAACTCACTGGTCAAAAAGTTTCTTGTTAATAAAAATAATGAAAACATCTGGAAGATTCATGAACTACTTGCTGGCTAAGCTTAACAGAGGGAAAAACATGCTTCTCAGTTTTTTACTTGCGAGCTGCTATGAGGAAATGAGATCAGAAATACTGGCTAAAATGAGTTGCAATGTGTGTTAAAGAGCTTTACAGCTGCTTAGAGTAAGTACTTAATTTGCTCTGTTAGAGTCTGTAAGAATTCAGGGAGGTGGAGATCTGTAATATCTTTTTGTGGTGATAATGAAGTAGTAGTCCCAAATGAAATCACTGTATCTGTTGTCTGCTGATAATTTTTGACTTGGGATACCCATATGGCAACAGCGTGGGCCAGAAATGTAATTGCATAGAAGTTCAGGTGGTATGGCCAGCATAGCAAATATGCAAGACTGGAAGTATGCATTTTGATTTAAGATTTAATACTACTTTAGAATCAAATTATGCAACTTATTAAAAAAGGCAAGGGAATCCACCTCGAAGTTTACAGAGAATATTTTTTTTCTATTAGGAAAAATAATTTTGTAAGTCCCACTCTGTATATAGATACCAAATTCAAAACCATTCAGAGAACTACCCTTTTATTTTATGAAAGCATTAGAGTTTTAGAAATTCAGTTTTCTTCTGTGTAGGAATAAAGCTAAAAGTTTCAAAATTTCTACATATCAGTCATTTTAGGTTTAAATAAAAAAGTAAAGTTCTTTTTTTTTTCCTCTCTCTCTCTTCATTTCTCACTCTCTTTTCCACATGAAACAGACCAGATGTTTGACTTGTATGACAAAATACTCTTCAAAAAGTTGCCAACATTCACATGTGTTTACATTTTCTCTAGAAAATTTCTAGGCAATTATAATTGCATTTTGGTTTATGAAAGTATAGCATAATCAAAGCTGAAATATATGAGAGAAGCAAGAGGGGAAAACAATGAGTTTTGTTATTCAAAATACTAAAACTAACCATAGTTCAGATGAGTATGATGATTATAGTGTATGTAATAGTTTTCAGTATAAATACTTTCTGATGACTTCAGCACATACTTTCTAGAATATGAGTTTTTAATTGTTAAAGTCATAGACTTTGTACCTCGGTGTTAAATATTCAATAAGAGTACTTGCCTAAAGATAGTTTTGTTCTTTAGGACCTACCTCCAGTATATACGGTGATCAAGGACCACACAAGGGACATTATGAATCCACTACGTTCCCTGGAGAGACCACAACAACAAAAGTAGTTTCACAACTAAGGTTGGCACAGGTACCAGGTACGATTTTAGATCAAATGTTTTAACAATTTAAGCACAGAATTGTATTAATATGAACTGAAGTAAGAGATGAAAATGTAGGTCAAGGTTAAGTACAGTTGTTTGGGCTTTGTTCTGAATCAGATAATATTCAGCATTTTCACTAGTAGTCTGAAAAATTGAGAATATTGTAACTCACAATTTTTCAGCAATTTTCATGATGAGAGAAATGCATTTGGAGAATGGGATTGAGATTCAAATAACCTTTATAAATTGATACGCAATTGGACAAAATTCAGTAAAGTTGTATGCAAAGTATCATATCCATGAGAATGTTCAGTGAAATTAGTATCTGAGACAAGTGTTGCAGAACAGGGCTTGCAGATTACAACAGAATAGAAAGAAGCCAAGAGCATGATACAACTGCAAAAGAATGCAAATATATTCTCAGACATATTAGCAGTAAAGTCATTTTTAAAACAGAGGAAGTAATTTTCCCACTCTACTTAGGCCTATCAAGTCCAGATCCAAAGCTCTGTGTTCAGTTTAAGGCACTGCATTAGTTACACAGAAAAAAAACAAAACAAAACAAAAACAAAAACGGAGAATAGCACAAAGAAAATTTTTGAAAGGTAACCTTTGAAGCACCTTTTGAAGAACTCATAATTTTCCGAGAAAAACTAAGAGAGATATGAGAAGAGTATGCTACAAAAAGAATGCTTACTAGTTTTTCACCATGGAGTAATAATAATTAACTAATTAGAAGAAGCAATTTGTTTCAAATGAGATGTAGGAGACTTGTTTCAAACAAACAAAATAAAGAAGTTAGCTCTTAGGAGAGGATCTCTGTCTATAGTGATAGTATCTAAAGAATACTGTATGGGGAAAGTTGTGAAATCTCCTTTACTAAATATGTTAAGAGCAAATGGAACATTGCTCAGCTATCTTCTTATTGACCCTGTTTCACTGGAGTGAAATGTAGCTGACATGACCTCTTAGGGTCCCTTCTAGCTTTGTAGTTCCTTTTTTTTTTTTTTTTTTTGGAGTTTGCCCCAAAAATACCCCTTAAAGTAAGAAAAAATGAACATCTCACTCTACCTGAAAGTCAACCTGATTTTGTGCCTGGAATTGCAGGTATATCATTACTAAGCTTTTTCTTTTGCTTTTGGACTGAATCAGTGACAAAACTTCTCTTCACCTATGCGCACCAAAATACTGTGCTTATCAGAGCTAATAGTGATGGTGTATTTCATCTGAGTTGGCCTGCGTATAACTGAATGATGAAAATGTATTTGATTTCCACAGAAGCACTTTGTAAAGCGAACATTCATGCAAACTAGGAAAAACTCTGACAGTTTAGAGAATGTAGAAGAGCTTGTGTTCTTGCAGTTCTGCAAAACAGCAAAACTACATGAGATACGTTAACACTCTCTCCTCCCCACCCCCAACTCTCCCCACAGAATGGCTGATCATAGTTGCTGCTCTTGTGGCACTTGCATT
This sequence comes from Tyto alba, assembly GCF_018691265.1. Taxonomy (NCBI): domain Eukaryota; kingdom Metazoa; phylum Chordata; class Aves; order Strigiformes; family Tytonidae; genus Tyto; species Tyto alba. The sequence goes on from NW_024881280.1 coordinate 413,536, forward strand.
GATTCTTGCGGTGTGCATTGCTGTTAACAGTCGGAGAAGGTAAGGTGGCCCCTTTACTTTTTCAAAAGACACCACCTTGGTATTTTCTTCATCGAGAGGCTTCAAAGCATCGTGAATGAGTGGAGTAGCACAACACAAGAAAGAGCTTCCTCTACGAAGCTCTGTGACTTGGGATGTGAGGGCCCAGGTCACTGTGTCCTTCACAGGACACACATCAGCCTCCACACTCATGTGGAACCACGTGAAGGCAGTAGCTGTATAGACTGTTTGGTCTTTACTTGTAGATGGAAACTATCTGTATATAGATCACACAGAATTAATTATTCTCTACCAGGAAAATCCTGTCCACTGAGAGTGAAAAATATGTGAGATGGACATAGACAGTAGCAACCATGGGATGAACTGATTATAATCCTCGACCATTAGCAGTGTTGTCTGTGTACAGTGTGAAGGGCTGTATTGGACAATTGCTCTCACAGGTTTAATTTGTTCCTTCTAAACAAAAGGCAGTATCAGAGCTTCCAGTCACAGGGATATATTCTAACATTCCTATCAGAGCACTCAACAGCTTAATTTACACAACTTTACAGATGAAGAAGTGGAGGAATAGAAAGTTGCAGTGATCTGTGCAAGGTTAGCCAGGAAATGGAAAGAACTCTAGCCTAAAGGATAGACTATAATGTTCTTAACTCTTTCTTTTCTCTGGGGGCTGTTCTGAGGTTACTTTTCAATTGTCTCAAACAGCTTTGTGCTACTTAAATGTTAAAGTTGAACCCGTTAACAGAGTAACTATTTTCTCCTTGAATGTTGAATTTGAACTTTTTTTATCAGAGTAACCATATAATATGCGGAGATTTTTGTTCAGGAAGCAGTGAGCAAATTTATTCCTAGTCTTCTGGTTGGAGGAAAGCAGATGTTAAATGCTTCTGTGAAATAGCATCAAGGTCCTCCAAAGCATGGCATGGGTGCTAGAAGAAAGCACTGCCACTATGGTGAGGGAACCACCCAGTCTGTCCCTGCCCATAATGCAGAAGGCTGCTGTGAGACAAAACACTGCAAACTAAATGACAAACTGTCAGACAGAGAGAACTGATGCAGTTTTGCAGAAGTCAGTGGTGAGAAGCCACCTGGTATGTTTGCCCTATGTCTGTATCACGATATCATACTGCTTCTCTGGCAGTATTGTTAGACACCTGTTGAAATAAGAAAACTATCAGGCATACAGTGAGACAGAAAATTCTACAACTTTATTTCTCTGAAGTGATTCTGGATTTGCACAGCCTGAACAGCACAGATTATTGATTTATATGTTACTCTGTTAGGTCTTTAAAAGGAGACACTGCCATTGTTTATTTCCTCTTAACCCACAGTCACCATAGGAACAGACAAACAGGGCTACGATGGCTAAGTAGAGATTGCATCTGACAAGAAATGAAACAATCTTAGAACTGCAAATTTTTCTCTAGATACTGTTAATGGAAAACATATCTTTTACTTGGAGTTTCCATGCAGCTGGGAGTGAGTTGCAAAGAAAGTGTGTGTGAGTACACGTATATGTATGAATTCATGGATTAGACCCTACTAGTATAAGTTAATCACTGTAAGGAAAACTTTTTGAAGCAGGGTTGTACTCTGGTATGCTTGAAACAAGTGGAGCTTTTTCTTTCACTTTAACAGGATCCTAATGATAACAAGAATAAGTTAAGAATCCTTTTTTCATCTATTCTGATAAGTGCCGATAGGCTGAAAATTCAGAGAGATAGTTGTTGTGCAGCCAGCATAGTGCACACGAATGATGACTAGTCTGAAGCTAACACTTCTCAGAGTAGTACTCTGAGAAAACTAGGCAGCTGAGGAAGAAGGACTGAGCACTGACATGTTAGCTGAGCAGGAAGTTGAGGATGTTTCAAGTATTTGTTTAAAAAGTGAGAGCAATCTGTGTTTTTATTTGTGCAATGTTGTTAATTACATTTTTTAAGTGAATGCTAACTGCAGCATCTCCAGTTTCTGTCTCATTTTCTTATTTGGGTTGTCTGAAAAAGCCTAATGAAGCGTAGGCCTTAGATCCAAGTTAGTTCACTTCCTGATCCCAACGATTTATCCTTTCCAGTTAGGAGGTCAGTATGGCAGAGCATGCAATTGGGCCTTCTCAGTAAATAGGAAATTGGTCAGCTCTAGTATTTCTAGTATTTCCTTTTTTTTTTTTTTTACTTTTTAATTGATGTTGTCATAAGTTATCATCTTAACCAAAAAGGCCAAGGTTCAGTGTGGTATTTGTGTGTTCATTCAGAGCTACATATAGAATTTCTTAAGGCAGAATTGCAGTGAGTGTAACTTTAAAAGCACAGTAGCTATTTCGTATCTTAATATCATAAGGAGCTGTGTTGTAATAGTAGCAAGAGTAGTTCTCTGTATTGCCTTGATGCTGGCCGGCTTCTAGGCCTGACATGCTAGTACAAAGAAGGAAAAAGTTGTCTGGTATAATAAGGTGAGAGCTTGATCCAAATTTCCTTAAGCATTTTCAAAGGTGTGATCGCAAGTGTGGATTTAGAATGATCCAGTCCTTATGGTGAGATATATACAAAGTTCATAAAGGTGGATATATCCGAATGTTAGAAAATGTGTTCTAGATTTCAGTAATTAGTATTATTCCTATCTGTAGTAATGATAGATACAAATCAAATAAGTGAGCTCCTGCCAAATTTTATGCATATAATGGTGAATGCTTTCAAGAATAAAATATGCAATATGGAGAAACTTTACATTTTCCATTGTATAAATTTGCACTGGCAGACACAAGTTTCATTTCCAAGCACCTTTTCCTAAATATTAACTTTCATTTTGTTTTTCTTATTTCTGTTAGTCTCCATTTATATTACTTATTTTCTTTTTATTTATTTCTAGATGTGGTCAGAAGAAAAAGCTAGTGATTAACAATGGCAAAGGGGCAGTGGAGGACAGAAAGACAAGTAGATTAAATGGTGATGCCAGCAAATCACAAGAAATGGTGAACTTGGTTCATAAAGAACAGTCAAATGACCAAACAGGAGCATGTGATGAATTCCTGACTGTTAATGAAACACAGAATCATCAGGATCTTGACATGAAGAGTGGAGTCTAATGATACCAAGCTGCCAAATAGCTCAGAGCTGGGGAAATCAAAATCACATGGAACTTTGACAGGAATTCACAGATGCACTGTGCTATTGATGTCTTTTGAACATAATTAAACATAAGTTTTATTAATTTTTAATCACTTTAAAATGATGTCTGAGTTACAAAATTGACATGTTCTTTTTGAAATAAGCCCCCAATAGTTGCATAATGTTTTCAGTTCCCAGTTCCTATATAGACGACACTCACTGTGTCCTGGGTGTTAGGAGGGATACAAGTTTATGTCATTTTTCCCCAGATGGAGGGTCTTCACTGTGTAGAACTACAGAAGTATCCCAGGCACTTAAGATACTAAACTTGCCATGGTACAAGAATAAGTGAGGAATGAATGTCAAAAGCAGAAATCAAGCTTAAACCAAGAAAGTCTCCTATACAGTGTCTAAAACATCAGAATCCTTCAGAAATGCCTTCCAGCCAGGAAAATCGGTAGGTGCATTCAGAGTCTGCCAGTATTAAAAAAAAAAAAAAAAAAAAAAAAAAAAAAAGTGACATTTTATAATTATTTATGGCTTGGTTTGCAATGAGGGAAACCCAGAAGGACAAAATTTATTTATCTCTATTTTTAAATGTCTATGGGTATACAGCAAGTCTTCTTGGGAGGGGGAATAAAGAGATGAAAACATGAATTGATAGATAATAAACTTCCATACTTTATTATCCTAACAATCTGTACAGTTATCCTTGAGTTTTTGAGGTATTCATTGCTGTTCCCGCTCCCTCCTTCATAGGTCAGTTTGTGCATGTTTTTAATGAGTCTGTTAGGATAATGAATAAAACAGAATGACCCCAGCTCTATCACACATGCACAAATCAAGCAACTGGAGATCATTAGGGAAGATGACGATATTTTATTCCGGAAGAATAAGTCTCTCTCTTCTTCTGCTCCATTTTACTTAGGAGATGTTGCCTAGTAAAACTTGTTTCCCCTGTAACTACTATGTTACACCAGTTTGTTGATATTTTAAAAGTTGCCTTTCTATGGCCTTGCTCTCTTCCTCCGAATTCTATTTTATCCAAGTGTTTTCCTCTTTTTTTTTTTTTTTTAATACCCAAAGAAATATTGCTTGCTAATTGGTACCAGAAGTTCAAATTCTACAGAAAGGATCAAAGAAAATGTACGGAAACTCTCCCGGCCATGTAATATAGTAAAGTAGCTGCAGCTGCATTGTTACATGCTTTTGTTTTGTCCTTATGTGTCTGTTATGTAAAATATTTCTATTAAGCTATGATGCTGTGCATTATATTGATATGAACTGTCAGAAAGAAAATTATTTACTACCAGTGTTCTGTGCCATTTTTAAGAAAATGTATTGTAATGGAGGGAGAATGATAACTTCTGATTGGGCTGACTCAAGAAAATGCAAGTAAAGGCAGTCTAAGGTAACTGCAGCCAGTGGTCTGTGTCACTTGTGGGATGGGGAACATCTTGTAGTGGGGTTATTTGAGTGTTCCTCTTCACTGACCAGAGCACCTGTCTTTGAAACTGTTCTGCTAAAGCATGTCACTTTGTGTTCTCCACCTGAAGCAGTTTGGAGGGTGAGTATTCAGCTGTCTAAATACACTAGCTAGCTCTGGAACATAAAGCACAAGACTGTTGATTACATTTCTCAGTCACAGCCCTCCAGCGGTTTCCCATGTGTTTCACCCAGTCACTCAGTGCCCTGGTGTCTGCAGGCAGATCTCCTCAGGGCCAACTTACTCCTGGGCAAAAGGTCCCAAGATGTAGTGTGATTTTAAAGTACACACAGGGTGTTTTATGACTTTATGTAAGTCAGCATGTTTCATCTATGAATAGTCACACAGCCCATGGTCCAAAGCTGAATCTAATGGAGGCAAGGTGATTTACACTATCAGTCCCTGTGGTCTGCTACCAAACTTCTCAGTCCTTTCATGTATTTTAATACTGAACTGTGTAGTGGGAAGTCCCTTGACTGTGTGCATTGACTTTTGTTTAATGCCTGTAATGTGTTTAAGCAAGCTTTTCTATTTGTCATTATAAATCAAAATGATCTGTTGAAAGCTGTGTTTAAACTGGTGTTATGTACTCATTTCACTAAGTATGGAGATCCAGAGTGAGAATTATTCCTCTCTTTAAAACCTTATCGAATATAGGTCTAAATCAAAAGGAAATATTTCATTGTCTTGAAGGCTAAATTTTTCTTAAAAAAAAAAAAAAAAAAAAGCTATGGCATGTTACTAATCCCCCTATTCAGATGTTTAATGGAGAATTCCGCAAACTCCTTCTTAATTTATCTAATGTTCAGTAGCTATAAATGCACAGACAACACTGGTTGGCTTCTTTTTATATTTTTGAATAGGGAGATGCTCAAGTTCTCTTTATGGAGGCAATGCCATTATTTTATATATGATGATCCTTTTTAGATTATGTCATGTGATTCATGTGAAATTAAGTATCATTATAGTTGCAAAACTAGATGGCCATTTCATATGTGTAATATAGTACATATTTTTATTAATCTTGGTTTTATTATTTGAGGGGTTGTTTGTTGTGTGTGTGTATTTTTTATAGAGAGCATTTGATATATTTGCATATTTATTTAACAAATTAATTGGAATGAAATGAAATATCATCTCTAAATTGTAACTAGAAATAGTACTGCTAAAACCACATTGAACTGTAAAATAAACTTCCAAAAATAAACTTGATTCCATACTGAGGATAAAAAGTAAGACCAGCATTATCAGTGGAAAAGAAGTATTGAACAGAATGGTGAACCAGGGCTCATTTTTTCTGCTTGCAAACTCTAAGCCAGGCTCAGCTGAATGCTGTGTGACCTTCTCATCTCTGCCAGCCTCTCATAGGGTCCCCAGATGTTCTGGGAGTTAGCAATTATCTCAGCTTCCCCTAGAAGCAGACAACTTGGTTCAATTTAAGATCAACCCAGTAAGGTCTCAACGACCATTCCTGGCTCACTGAACTAAGGGCATTTGGGAGAGCACCTTGCCCGGCAAGATCCAACCCTTCCTTCAGGGTGCAGACTGAGAATTTGGGTCTTAGTCTGCCCTTGGTGTCTGAGAAGAACGAGGATGTCTTCTAAACACGCTGAGCAGACCAGGCTGGACCTAGAACAGACCCTGTCATCAGTTTCTCTTACTCCTTGTCTTGAACAGTTTTAAATGAACATAATCCAGACCACCTCTCTCATGGAAATACTGTCTAAAACAGTAGGTATATTTAACAGAGGGATGGTATGTTTTATGAAAATTCAATGTTTTCATCAAACTATCTGGGGTGATTGCTTCACCTCTGTTTGCTTGCAGATCTTACAAGGAATGTTTGATTAAAGCAAAGAAAGGATATGTGGCCATCATGTCTACCTGCGTGGATGTTTCAAACCCTTTCCACAACATCACTTTCAAAATTATATTTCTGCACAATGTTTTTCATGTCATAGGGATGCTGTGTGTGTGTCCTTTGTCAACCACAACAGCCTCTGTACTAAGTAGTTTGAAGCATGTTGCCTGGAATATTATTAGGAGACAATTACCAAGTGTCTAGCACATAGAAACAATGTTGGGGAGGGACAGAGGTTGAAAATATCATCCTCGGATATTTTGTAAGCTAGCAGTTAATGGATTTATTTTATGCTATATTAGGTCATTAGGCAATAATTATTTCTTAGCCTTATTAGACAATTCAAGTTTCTGACTTCTCTGGTTGCAAGAGGTTTGATTAGTAAAATACAGAACCCTTGGGTAACCACAGGTAGAGACTAGTTTTCCTCTGTGGAGAGGAAAAGGTCAAAAAGGTGGCAGGAAAACTGCGGCGCTGGGCTGTTCCTTGGGGTGCAGTTCCAGCTGTTTGGGAGTGGACAAGACTCTCGTTCCTTATGGGTGGGTAAGAGTTGTGCAAAGGTGTTTTGAGGGTGGGAGCTCTGGGGGTTTAGGAACGGAGGGAGGATGCAGTTGCTGGAAAAGGAAGTAAAGGGAGAATTGAATTTTTGTGCTATTGCTGGGAAAGTCCCTTCAACACCCCCAGGTCCCTTCAACACCCCCAGGATTTTAGCACTTGAACGTTTCACAGCTCAGAGAAGGAAAAAAGAATCGGTCTTTTTCTGTGAACCCCCCACCTTCAAGTCACCCTCTACATTCACCACTTCATTTGCAAACTGACTTTGAATAATTTTCCCTTGGTACCTTATTTCTCATTATTACTATACCATGCTGCCTGGGGCACCCACCAGTACCGTGCTGAGAGCAAGCAGCTGTGACAAGGAGAAATGAGAGGCAAAGCACAAATATAGCAAAAATGAGTAACAATGTCTTTCGTACAGTACAGAGACTGTACTTTTTGTCTTCCCTGTCTCACCCATTTGTAGTAAGTTTAGCAATGGCAAGATTTTGAGAACGTTTTTCTTCTTGCTCATCTTCCTGTTTTTAAAGTATCAGACTCACATAGGTCAAATGTGCGGCTGCACAGTTTTTTGAAGAGTTGAAACTGAAGAAGAGAATGCATCATCAAAGAAGCCCTCCTGACCTCAAGGGAGCTGATTACTGTTAAAGTGCAAGTAAAGCAGAGGCAGTGAAAGCTTTACACATGCTTTAAATGCAGCCTTCTTTCAATTTTGTTTGATGGTTCCAGCAAACATTAGAAAGAATTTGTCTGAGAAACAGCTTCAAGGAGTCCTAATTTTTTTATTAAAGCTTCTTACTCTACAGGCAAAAGAGTTTTGAATGAACAAATGAATGGATGAAACTCATTTTCATACATTCTCTGCCACACAAATCTCTGCATTGAACGCTGATGGGTTTGGATCAAAACAAGTCCACAAAGACTGTCAAATGAGAAACTTTTTTTTTTCAGAAATAGCTTTAGCTAATTTTAATATCCCAGATAGAAGATCTAGCTGTGCAAAAATACTTTTTTTTTTTTTTTTGGGAGCTGTGGGGAAAGAGATTCATCATGCCTAATACATAATATAGCTTTCCCTTTGTACAAAATGAAATTCTTACAATAATTTTCTTTCCACTGGAAAAAATATTTGTGTAAATTTACAGTAAACAAAGATTTGTCAGGTCAAATGTGATCTGACATAAATTTAAGCATATCTAGTGGAAACACCTCAAGCAAGTCTCATTCTGAATCACCCACCCAACTCAGGCTTGAGCTCAACAGCAGCTTTCTCCTGGTGCTGAAGCTGAGGCAAGAGGCTGCCTTGTAAGCGGTGCCAAAGGCACAGCTGAAGTGAGGGGAGTGCAGGCTGGGGGGGGAAATCACCATATGGCTCCTAGGCGGTGGCAGCTCTGTACGTGAAACTGGTTCCAGGTCTGCCAAGTTAGTCCTGAAGTCCTTCAAACCCCCAGAGCAACCCAGGACAGAAGAAGATGAGGTGATGAGGCATTTTTCACCTCATCTCCAGAGGCTGTAAATTTTGTACCCAGCATCTGAAAGCCTTGCCTCAGGCTATCTTGTTAGGGTGGGATCAGATTTAATACCCCTGCGCCATGTTTCAGTGTATAAATGGTTTAGTTACAGCAGACTTTACACTTTCATTCTAAAATTACTTGCAGTCATTGGTGTACATCTCGCTTCTGGCACTACATACTCAAAAGGCTTTTTTTTTCTCCTGGCTTAATCTGAAAAAAAAAGCTTAGATCATTTTCAGTGATCACATTTTCCTCACATAAATCGAGACTCCACACTTTGAATTTACCCAGAACAAACTGTAATAAAAAAGAAAATTTTGCCTCCTTATTGGATGTTAAATCTGAGTTCATATTCACCACTTTTTGTCAGCCTAGTCTTTTTAATAGCAAACACCTGGTTCGGGGCTGCTACTGCAGATTGCTAGCAGCACTGTTACCATAGCTAGCTCAGAGAGACAGTTTTCAGTAGCTTTCAGGCTGAGTCTGTAAGATGAGTTTTTCCAAGATGAGTCTGTCATAGCTGAGCCCCGTGTCCAAGACTCAGTGATCTCAGCTTAACAGCACAACAAGGGAGAGAAAAGTCTTTCCGCAAGTGCTCTGGACTACAACTGTCAATGCTACAAGCCTCACAGTAAATCTCTAGAAAAATTATGTTGGGTTCATTTTACTTTTCGGATCTACAAATGATTCACTGTTTTCGCTTTGTTCAAGCACTGGCAACTTGTGTCTAAATGCTGCCTAGCTGTACCCTGGTGTGCAAGTACATGGGGTTTGTTTTACTGTAAAACTGTTTTATAATCATCCGCTCAATTAAGCATGTTTTGTTTTGCAGCAGTAGGTCATCAGATTCACCCATGGAAACAAGTTTATAGTTATATTTCCCTGAGGTTCATTTTCTAGTTAGTTTCTTTCATTCATCCAAAGTCTGAAATGAACTCTAAGTAAGCATACTTGTTTGTTCAGCTAGTGACTTAGAAAATAAACTTACCCTTTGTTCAAGAAGGGTGACTTCCCCTCCCAGTGCAGAGGACAAGTCTAAAGCCTACCTGTCAGTTACATGCCAGTCAAAAATGGCAAAAACCAGTTCAGAGACTGCTCAGAGGGTCAGCCTGCTGCTGATTAGCTGCAAAGGTGCAGGTCTTCCCCAGAGAGCCCTTTTTAGAGCAATCTTCATTCATATTCAGTAGTGCCTTCAAAACATCATTGCTAAAAAGTCAGCTAACAAAGCTTATTTGATCATTGCAATTTAGGTAATACTCATAACATAGGTGAAACAGTGGACTGAATTTTGAGTGCATTTCCTAGCCCAGTCCCTCTCCTCTCCCCTTCACTGAGTTGGGAGTCATCTGTCATCTCTCGCTCGCACATCTCCAAAGCAGCATTTCTCAAGTGGTGTCTGTGGACCATGGGAGAGAAATCCATTGAGTGCTTTCAGACATCCCTGTAAGAAAACAGTCCAATGGAGGTAGATAAATCTTACAAATGACTAAAAGAAAGGCAAAAGTATCTTCAGTTCAGTCACAAGTGAGAATGAACACAACACTGTGAAAGACAGACCGTAGCTGCTTTTCTAAATACTCATCCTTGTACTACAGAAGCACCACAAACAGTGTGAGGCTTCATTCCTCCGGATCCCATCCCTTTGAGTTTCGGTGGGCAGCAGTCAGCTTTGTAATTTATCTGTTTATGCAGACACATTTTCGCTTATCACAGCACCCACCTGCCTTGCACACACTGCTACAACCACAAGACCTGATCTTGCATGCAATCTGGTTTCCTTCCTGCCCAGGCCGTGGCAGCTGGGTGCTTTCATTGCCCACTGCCCACGTGAGATGGCAGCCAGCCCCCCACTGCAGCTTCCAGCTCCTGCGTGGGACTCTGCTCAGCCTGGGGGGCTTCGGCAGTGCTGTGATGCCAAGCCCCGCCACGGTGTTTGTATATTCTTGCCATAGAAGTGCTGGCTGCAAAAAATAACTCGTTAGTCCAGCTGAGTGTAATTTTTAATGTTGTTTTCCTCCTAAAGCACTGTCAGTTGGGGCCACCAGTTTCTTTCACATCCTGGTCCTGTTTACTGCCTCATACAAAGGAGAAGACTAAGGTTTAGCAGCCCTGAGACATTCTCTTGGATTTTCTTTCATGCCTGAGAGGGGATATAGCAATATCTCTTAATACAGGTCACTGATTCATGACTCACTGTCTTTTATAGCACCTTATAGCAGATCCTTTCCTGTAGAGAAGGACGTATTCCAGATACAAAGACACTCCTGAAATAATGTTTTTCTCTAAGGCTGAGAACATAGAGAAAGAGGGGCACACGAGGGTCTTGCAAGGGCCTAGAGAATCAGCCTTTGGGTTCCTTTCCTTTTAAAAGAGACAACTTCATATAATTGCAGAATTGGCTCCTCCATGGACTGGGTTTTTTAGGTCATTCTCACAGAAACATTGCTTTGAAAAAAGCAGCAAACATAGGTCACAGTGTTGAGCCTTTCATTTCAAACTTTTTGCCATGATGTGTAACAAAAGAATAACCAGCTTTTATGGAACTGATTTTAATGTACACAGTGGAAATATGTGAGTGATGGGGAATCCTGAGTGCAACAAACTTCAGTGAGGAATTTTACATCAGCAGCATGCATTTATTAACGCTTGTTGATGAGGACAGATCAGGACTTTTCTGCTTCTGGCAGGAAGTAGCAAGGTGGTACAAAAATGGCAGCAGAAAGCTGGGGCCTCAGATTTATCTTTTGCCCAAAGATCTTCCTAGCACTGCATTAGGACTTGGTTCATTACTGACTCAGAGAGTAGATTGCCAGCTGAAGCGCTTCCAAAGCCACTTCCTGCCGTGCCTGGATTTTCTTTGGAAACTTCTCAAGTGGATGCTGGCCTTGCTTAGATTAGTAAGAAGTAAGCCTAGGGTTGTGCAGACTGTTAAATCTCACAACCTGGGTTTCAATCATGTGTCTTAATCACATAGTGGTACTTACGCTATTTCTGTAATGTGTGCTACTCTTGAGCAGAAATATCAGAGCTTTCTCTCCATACTTAGCAACTGCCTGTACTCTGGGCCATGGTTAACTCCATGAGCAACTCTTAATTCACGTATTAAATAGAGTTACAAAGTGCTTTACAAAGTGCTCCGATGGTTCAGCTACAGGCTTTATTTTTTTTTTTTTTTTTTTTAGAAAGACTATGAGGAAGAGATTTACTTTTTGGCAGGCAGGAGAGGGAAGTAGGTTTATAAAGCAATGGCAACCACTGCATTGAATCCTCCTACTCTTCTAACATGTCTTCCCATTTCACTAGACTTCATTGCCAAGAACCGTAGTGTATCCTGACCTTTGTGGCAAACAGGCTCAGTTGTAGCCAGCAGCCTGGAATATTTGGAGGACGCAGTAAGGGGTGAGATTTCTAAAACTTTGGCAAAGTCAGATCCATCTTCTACCCTGCCTGCAGTTTTCAGAACAGGCAGCCTCTCACATCAGACTGCTTCATCTAAACTCCTACTCAAAACATTCCCATATTGAGCCCAGCCTGACATTAAAACTCACAATTATAAGCCATGAAAATTATGAATCAACATTTATTGATGATATGTACATAAGAGGTACAACACTTAGTGAAATATTATATTCACAGCTGTTTCCAGTATAGAAAGAATGTCTAGTCTGTTTTACACATGAAAGTTACAGAAATCAGTTCACACCGTAAGAAAGCATTAAAAGCAACTAACTACTGATCATTTTAAGGAGGAAAGGATCTGAACTACAAAAATAGACTCAGTCTATGAGGCATTCCAACTACCATATACAAGAACAGAGCCCAGAGTTGGGAGAAATTTTATCATCTGCATTCATTAGTTTTTAAACAAACTGTGCTATAGATACTGTACAGTATGTCATTTCAAAATCTGAGGAACTTTTTCAGTGTAAGGAAAAGATCAACCTTATCTCTCTTCCTTTTTATCCTTTTTAAATGAAACATCTCAAAACATTCCAGCTCATGCCTGGTCACTTTTAACAGAAGGGTAGGGAAGATGAATAGGCAGCACACAGTACTGTAGTGTTCAATTCACACTGAAGCCTTTGAAGCCTTGTAACAGGACTCACCCAGCAGGATAATGCCTGTGCTTTGGGGCCTGATTTTGATCTCTTTCCACTTACAGGGGATGATTATATTTATGAGGTGCAGGCCCATGTCATCTAGGAACAAACCAGCTTCTTCTTGCTGTCCCAAGCTCTTTCAGAACCACCTTCAGGTTTTGACGCAGAAAGGTCTTTCTTACAGATTTGAACTGTAACCCTGATTTCACAAAGTTTTTGCCACTGACTACACAGTTGACACGTCTGTTCCACAATCAGACATACTTTTTGTGAATAACAGGCCTGTACAACAACCACAGTAGCTTGAGAAGCATTCAGCTCTGCATTTAATTTCCAGTATTAATAGCTTTTTTTAACTATGAAAGAAACCTTTGTCTGTGAGTATATTAATCTTTTTGAGAGGCTGTTCCTGCCAAGGGGATAAGGCAGAGGTTCCTGCTTTGACGTCCTGGGCAGCCCGGGGAGGACTTGCCCCATCACCGCTGTGTGACTGCACTCGTGCTGCCAGTGGCTGTGGTCAGGGAGGAACTGGAAGTGACTCGGAGGGATCCCGCGGTGCTGTGGCGTGACCAAGGGCTGAATGATGCACAGTGCACCGAGTCAAAACCAGCCAGGGCATCCAGAGGGAATGTAGAGTTTGATGGATTCACCCTTATTCACTGTGTCAGTTTAAAGAGCGACTTACTAACTTCTGGTGATAAAGAGCCCCAACATTTCAAGCAAAGAAGAAGAAAACAAAACAGAAACTAATCATTGTAGGTGAACACTAATTCTTAAGGTCATAACAGCTGCATTCACAAGGCAGCAAATCTATGCTGGGATCACTTTCACTCACTGTCAGGGAACTACACACATGCAGGTACTAACATACACCACACTGGTTAGATAGCTGAAAACTAAAAATAACATATTTACAATAAGTTGGCTGCATACACAATCCTGGATGTTATCAGAACAAGATACTCCATAATAGACAGATAAATCATTTATCAAGTTTGGAATCTAATCGGCTGAATGGCCAAAAGGATATAAACCCAGATATAAATGAAAAACAGGAAGTAGAACAAAATTTTAAAAGACAGTCTAATTTTTTACTATGGTTCAATACACAGACACCAGTTAAATTAAAGCACTGCTAACACATAATGTATACACCATTTCACTGAAATTACATGTTGATAGCTACATTATCTACACTAAGTGCAGAGAGGCACTGGACATCATGCTTCAACAAAATGTCAAAACTGGTATCAATAAGGTTTTACAACTATTAGTAACTCAGCACTATTCTACCTGTGGTTCCTATTAAGATAATACCTGGTATATCTGATTTAAAATACAACAAAGATTAAAACACAAGGGTGTATCAACACACTTCCTACATGTTTATCTACTAGAAATTTAGTCTCCAAATCCTCAACAGAATATCATGGCCCCATAGATTTCTGAGTATCAGTCACACTGGGACAGCAGTACTTGCTATTCAATGTTTTGTTTGTTTTGAATCACAGTCAAAGAGCTAGTAGGCAATAAAAGATTTTTCTGTGATATAATTGTTATGAATATTTATATTTATTTATTTTTATTCCTCTTAAAACAGTTCCTTGCTAATTAAATAGAAATTATTATAGCCACGGCCTTAATGCCAACAGGTATTTGCCTAATGGGAACAGATGACCATAATAAAGAAGCAACTCTTACTTGTCCTGGTCAAAAAATATAGTGGTTGTTCTCTTTAAAATACATAAGAAAGCAGGAGGTATTTGTACAGATGCTACCCAATTACACTGGTCCCATGGTGGTTCAGTTGGTCCCTTTTCAAGAAGGCAAAGGTAGGTGCCCAAATCACGAACTCTTTCCACGGACTGAATTCACATAGACTGTATTGTAGAAAGATGGACTGGGTACCCTGATAGCATATTTTTTGCCTACCTGGATCTCCACTTTTCTATAAACTGTATTCTGAATCAGTCAATTACACATGGTCAGATCCTAAGAAAGAACTGAAGGATTTGGCAAACATAACACCAGGAAAAATGACAAAAATGAGGGACGATTGCCCAAGACAGTCAATCTAGAAGATTGTTCAGATTATTATAACATTGTTTCATAATGAACTGCAGCATTTAAGGACATCTTGAAATTCCTATTTGCTTCTTGCATCTTGTGCTTTGTTTATAATTCATCACTAAACATAACACAAAAATATTTCATCGATCTTAAATGTTATAAGAAAACTGCTTTTGTTCTAAGGTACAGATCACCTTTAAAGGATTATTCCCCTACTTTTTATGGTCATATAGAAAACATTATAAGAAAATATTAGTGTGTCTGTAAATTACAGATACTAGGTAATTTAGTGCAGTCTACACTGTAGTTTCCAGAGAACAAGTACAAACCCCTTACACCTGTATTAATAACTAAATAAGTATTGAGCATATAATATTTAACAATATAAATACATATGCAGCTTTTTCTCATGCATCCTCCAAGCTAGAGTTCACACTGGATAATAGGAAATTGGATATATTCAAGAAAGGAGCAGGATATGTTGGATGGAAGTTTATGCAATTGTCTTTAAGAAGGAAGGACAACCTGTAGTACAGAAGAACTCACAAGCCCATACAAAACACCAAAATGGAAATGCTATAATCTACAATACTGAATGCAAAATCAATTTGTAAACACAGTTTGCACACAGTCTTTGAAAAACTGTAGAAGAAAATAGAAAAGAATGATACAAAAATCCCTGCAAGCTATACTATTTATTTTACAAAGCAATATACAGGTACCAGGCAATTCAGGTTGTGTGATGCTGCCTACGTCAGTTTCCCTTTGTGTAATGGCATGTGCCACAGAGCATCATTAAAAACAATCGCAGGACTCCTGAATTTTGAAAAATCAGTCTAGAAGGGTTGGACACTCTGGCATCAATCAGCATTGGCTCTGCAGCAGAACGTAGCTAGAAGTGAATGGGAATTAAAGGTTGGGTGAAGTGAGAAATCTTACAAGTCTTCTTGCCTCCCCAAATTCCACATTATCCTGTTGGTTATTTCCATCCCAGACTAGTAGAATCCTACTCAGTGTCTCCATCATATGCTCTGGGTTTTTTCAATGTTTGGAACCTGGGTTTTCCATAAGACTTGTAGTTGCAACTGCACAGACACCTTACCAACCTTATCAACCCAGTAGTGGGAAGTC
The DNA here is from genome assembly GCF_018691265.1 of Tyto alba. NCBI lineage: Eukaryota > Metazoa > Chordata > Aves > Strigiformes > Tytonidae > Tyto > Tyto alba. Next base: position 429,399 of record NW_024881280.1, read on the forward strand.
GGCAGGCTTCCACCAAGCAGGGGAAGATGTCTCTGGGATGGTGGGCACATGCAAGGGATGGTTCCTCAGAGTCTTGTGCCAGGGAGCCCACTCAGACAAGAAGTAAAAGAATTACCGACACCTGGGCATCAGCAGCAGTTTGATTCCTTAATAGCAGCAGATTTCAATTTAACATCAGACATGAGCAGGAGGAAAAAATGAGGGAGGCACCCATTGTACAGTCTGTACCCAGACTCCATTGCTGGGGGCTTTACCAGAGTCCTGCCTTAGGTGTGTGGAACAGTAGTCTGTGCTTTGAGGACCATGGAGAGACACAGCCTTGGTGGCTATGTGGGAAAAAAATATCAATGACTTTGGAAGAAATATGCACTACATACATTGTTTCAGGTAAATTGTGAGCAAGAACATAACACTTTCAAAAATAACATGGCAAAGATGAACAATTTGTTTACAGCTCTTGACTGCCTTCTTTGACATTTCAGTATTGCAATTCCTTTTTTTTTTTTTCTTTTTTTTTCATTACTTGAAACTAAACTCTACATATCATAATTCTGACAAAGGAAATTGGGTAAATATTTTTCCTTCAAAGTCATCAATATGATAGAAGAAAATAACTCATCTTCCCGAGAGTGCTTTCTGATGGGAACAGGAGATTTTACATAGTCTTATATAGTGAATTATAGCCAAGGTTAATTGTTCCAATGGACTACACACCTATGATAATAACTAATGTGAAAGATATCTTAATCATGGCCTTAGAAGTCACAGTAATAAAATCGAGGATAGTTTTCTGGCTCATAACAGATTAATATTACAGTACAGTTTTATAAAGTGCCCTTATTTATCCTTCTGTAGATTAATTCAAATGCAGCAACAGAAATACACAAATGGAACTTAATGAAATGAGAAACAGTTATATCTTTACATCTACACAAAAGGATTCTTCTGAGCCTGGTACTTAAGCTCAGAGCCTTTTTAAAGATAAATACAGAAGTGAATGTCAGAGGTGAGGTTTAATACTGCCTATGGTTTGAGGGATTTGTGTGATTGCTGCTGTGTTGCTACAACAAGGCTGCAACAACATAAGTGAAGGCAAGGAAGCAAAGAAAACCCAGGTAGTTGCCAGAATAAATTTGTTCAAACATTGCTGCTGTAGCTTCTCAGATGAACAGTCTGCTCTCCTGAGCATCTACTCTGGGAAAACTAATGATCCTAGGAATGATGGAAAACATATCGAAAATCTACATTACTTGTATGTTTTACAGTGGCACAAAGTTTGGAACTCCATGTGCTGAGAAAGAAATGAAGATCAGCTGTATTTCAGGGAAGAAATGGAAAAACAACATAATGATAGTGATCCTTATTTTTGTGCTGAGTTTAAATTCACTGCTGGACTTGTAGCATAGAAACAGGCAAAAAAAAAGAAGCATCTTAGAAATCTTTTGGATGTGAGAATCAACTTCATTATAAATAGCAGCCAAAGATTATTCCCTAGGATGGGACTGTGAAATGTCTTAAAACTTAATGGAGACAGGAAGGGAGTTGACCTTCCCTGGAATTCTGTGACTCCCATAGATTTCAGTGGGGCTTTCATCTAGTCAGAGCATTGCAGGCACACGTTTTACTACAGCAAACAGTTTTTCAAAGACATACTGAGTTTCTCACCAATTCAAATGGAAGGAGCACATCCCACAATACGGTTCAAATGGTTTATCCCCTACCTATCTGAAGCACCTCTATGTATGAGACCCACTCATGTTTCTTACAACGTTGATGTAGCCTTTGTCTTCTAAGGGAAGCAATGAAGAAACAAATTCAGTAGCAAAGTGCTCCGCCTCTTCTGTACTTTGAGCATACAGTACGCTTTAGTTTCAGTGAACAGATAGTAAGAGAATGCTGACCTAGCTTCAGCAGTAAGTGCGTAAAACAAATGCATAAGCATGTACTTAAATAAGCATAAAATTAACTGAGTCTTCGCCTGGTCTAGACTTTTCCATGTGCCAGTGTGCTGTCAGCAATCCAAAGGGCAAAGGGCAGCACACTTGCACAGACATGGGTGGAGGGAACCGACAGAGCAGCAAATGAGATGAATGTAGGAAGAAATGTTAATTTGTTTAGGAACTACACAGAAAACAAATCATATTCCACTGTAGTTTAACTTTGCCACCCCAGCACTGCGAACAAATACAAAAGATTTGCCAGATGCAAATTAGTGCACCAACACTCCTAGTGAAACTAAAAGGAGACTGGTCAGTAACCAGCACTGCCTGCGTAAATGTGAACCTTGTATTAGCTGAAGTGGCCAGCCTCTGGGTTATTTTCTGTTTATTTAGTTAAGTAGCAACCCAGCCTCATGTGGAATGAGCAAATCGAGAAATGTAAGCCAAGAGTGAGTTACATTTTCCCAAAGAAATGGAAAGCTTTATGATGGTTAAATACAGTGCTGTGCTGGAGTAACACTACATTAAATATTCAGCCAGGCTAAAAGCAGAAGAGTATACCAAAAACAGCATTTCTCCTTCTCCCACATCTACATTTAAATAGAGAAATACTATCGTAATTATCTTTTGAAACATCCCTGAGTTACTGTATCTACAGAATTACTATTTTAAAATCACAGTCTGCTATTCTAGTCCTATCAAAAGAACTAAATTTATTCTCCTTTACGTGGGTGGAGTTTCTCTATCATCTCAATCCTTCCTCCCCGGTCTCCACCCAAAGAAACACTCTTCAAAGAACAACACATCCCAAGGGGATAAGTGCAAGAATATTCTAAGTGTTTCTCAATATGTAATTTTGTGGAGATGCCTAGTCACATGTTTCTGGCATTCCTATTTGTTTCCAACTGCTAATAGTTTCAAATGACAGCTAAAAGTGTACGGACCAGTTTTCTAAAGCTGTTCCTAAGAAACTGCTACAGTGAAGAAGATGGAAAATCACCTATTAATGTGTGAGCTGTGCCATGAAACAGCTTGAGAATTCTGGATATAAACTGGGGCGAACACTGCATGTTATTTTTGGATAGAACTACCACCCAAGTCACAGCAAACTTCACTTGATGTGAGCCAGCACATTCAAGAGTAAGGAATATTTTAGAGCACCTACACATTGTCCCAGGCACATAATTCTGTGGTAAAAATGTCTTCGAATGCAAATTTGGAGAAGCAGCAGCTAGCTATAGGTTAACTCTGGATATGCTAATATCAATAAATGAAGAAAAGAGAAGACAACCTGCCTACCACTTCTCTGAATAGCCTGTAATTCCATTCCTCACAAAAAAAAAAATCCTTAAGATGCTTCAGGAGGCCTCTGGAAAAGGTCTCCACCTCTAATACATGTTAGAGGCCTACAGAATTCACAGTGGTTCAATAATTGCAAAATTATATAGGCCATTTTGCTTAGGATTGTAGCCATGGCATGCAAGTGAGGACAAAAATACAATGGCAAGAAAAATATTCCACAACAAATGATTAATTGAGGGATATTCTGGTAAGGGACTTGATCTTGCACATCATTAATCATGCAAGTAGCCTTGGCTGGCTCACATCCATGTGCATTTTTGGAGATATTTATACGAATGCACATGAGCAAAAGCAGATTATATTTACAATTTGCTGGCTTCTACAGAGCCAAATACCACTCTACAGTTAAGCCGTTATTCCTGTTTAAACACAACAGGTCTGAGCACAGAGAGTGAATGGCCTATTTCTGTAATGTTTCAACTCTGTTTTCTGTCATTTTTAAGTTCACTGTATGCTCATATTCTGATTTGTTTTGAGAACCTCTGAGAGCTCCCCCAAAAATTGCACAAAGCTTGTTCTGTGTGTAGAGCCTCCCAAGGCCATGTGGCTCAGATTTGCTATAGAACATTGCTAACAGTATAATGGCATTTACCAGTGTCTTAAAACTGCTAAATATTAACAAGCACCTTTAAAAATACTTCACAGGGTGATTACTGTGACTGTATTTTTTTCTGACAGGATGAGTCAGCTGTACTATTTTGACAAAACACCATCTCATTAATTCAGAAGCCATGTTCTCTAAGAAACATTTGACATTAGAGAGTTACATGAATTGTTACTCTGCAAAAGAGAGAGATATGTATATTCAATGTACTGGTCTAAATCCTGAAATTCTGGTTTATTCTTCATTCAGTCCTAACCCTGGCCAAATTCTATTAACCTCATATGGAATTTGGCTTAGCAACAAATTTGGGATTTAGCTGCTCTCTGAAATAAGACATATATTTGAAAGATGGTTTTCATTGCACACCAAATACTACTGATGATCACATGCAAAAACTCTCAGTTTCTTAGAGTACTCTCAGTTTCTTAGAGTAATGGATTCAGAATTTGCTTATAGCTCTGTATCAAGTACCCAATCACGAAATCTGTGGTCAGTCAGTCTTAGTAGCACTTTACTTAAGTAGTCCCGTCCACATACAGAATCCCTCTGACATCTGTGGAGCGGGATGAGTTGTAAGGTGCTACCTACTTTAATTAAGAATGGCATAACTGAGCCCATAGCATTCTGTATTTTGTACATCAGGCATAGATTTAGTGAAGGAACTACCACCCCTGCCATAATAATACTGCCTTGTATTATATGATGCATTGTGGTCACAAAGCAGCACAGCCCCATCATTAAAAAAAGGCTGCACCTGCCATGGGACAGCTGATGAAAGCATATCACATGCACGTACAAATCTAAGGTCTTTTCTTGATGCTAAGGATTAGTTGCATTGATCTAACAAACAGTTTGGGATAATTTATTGACTTCTATACATTAGTCTTGCTCCTGGATCTAAGTTCAGTTTAAAGTACAACTAGGCACAAAAATACAGTGCTTGTTATTATTAAAACAAATAGAAATCTTTATGGACATTTTCAAAAGGTATTTTAGCCATACAGTGCTAAATAGATCAGGTATGACACAAGAGTCACCAAAACACTTGAAGGTTTACGTGGTGTTATGTTTCTCTTGTATTTGTGGCCCTGAGTCCCTGTAGTGAACTGTACTGGCACTTTGATCTTCCCATTTTGCAGCATTTACATTCTGTGTGTCTTGAATAAAAGGGGAGGCAGGTGAGAGCACACTGCACTGCATGGAGAATTCTCCAGCTGCATCATCCAAACATTAACACAAGGGAGACAGATGGTTATGCTTGGCAAAGACACTACAATGACTTGATGAGATCTTTGCTAAGTTTCACTTAAGAAATTAAGTAAGCAGAAACCGTAGATGTTAAATAGAAAAAAGAGAAATCTTCTTTAATCGTGATATCTTTTGCCAGAAGATAGCTTCAGGGCTTATTAAAGATGGAGCTAGCAATCTCTTCCCTTAGTTTTCACGTTTCCAAGGCTCTTCTTCAACAACACTGAGATCTGCAGATTTGCCATTAGTTGCCAGTGTTACCTGCAAGTAATTATCATCAACAACCAACTTAAACACCAAGGCACTTTGACAAGAAAAGTAATGAGTTTGATATGGAAGATCATGATATTTACAGGAATTACATACACCATGTCTTATTATATCTCTGAAATATATTTATTCAGAATTCATAACACTCCCAAATAGTGAGACTCCTGTTCATTTATTACACTGACTAGAAAGCACTAGCAGTAGGAAAAAAGTTCCATATTTTCTTAGTCTTTGCTGTAGTTCCTTTCTTTTAAATAAATATTTCAGGTTCTACTCCTTTCTATCTCTTATAGATTTCTCTGGATTATTCAAAAAACAGATTACTTTGTTTTTTCTTTTTTTTTTTTTAATGTAGGAAATCATGTATTTTCAGTGGAATTCCTTAGAAAAGCCAGATAGATGGTGCAAGGACATGAAAAATATACAAGGCCAGATTAATTATAGATGTGTATCTATACAAACTCACCTACAATTACATCACCTTTATAGAAATGGAGGAAAAGATATGCTGTGAAAGTATTGTTGATCATACCATTATTTCTAATAATGTAGTGAAAGATTTCAAATATAGTCAGACCAAAAATTCATAGCAATGACATGTTTGTCTTGAACAAAGTACAGAAAAATATCACTCTTGTCTGTAAAGATATGTGCTAAAATTTTTAGGTTTTAAGTATGGTAGAAGACCTATAGTGATCTACCAACTCACAGTAAGCACTGGCCATTATGTTGCATCCCAGAAATCACTATAAATAAACCCATGCTTCAAGAAAAATAGCTCCAGCCAAAAGACTTAAAAAATTTTAAAAAGGTAACATGTCACTTTAACTTTACAAAAGTAATCTGGATCTTTATAACTGTGAGAGAACCCTTCATTTAATTCTAAATGGATGGCTCACTCTTTCGTAACTTACCTTGTAAGTTAACATCCTCAGCTTCAAATGAAAACTTAAAGACAGAGCTGAAATTCCCCATGCTGGATAAACTAGATGCATGGAAGCATTGGGACATGGAAACATGACAAAATGCACTGATTTTTGAAACTAGGTCAAGTTTTTTCTCAGATAATTGGTAGGGGGAAACATGCAAATACAGAAATGAACAGCTTATTCACAAATTAAAATCACATAAAGTCATGTGAAATATGGAAATAAAAAAATACAAAAATATCATGCAATAATAACCATTCTACCCCCATATAAAGATAAACTACTTAGAAAAAATATATATTGACCATGCAAAATTATTATCTAGTAGCGTTATACATGGAATATATTACAGTAAGTAAACAGAAAGGACATGCTAGTAGATTAACTTTTTCAAATTCTGACCAGAGTTGCAGTGAGCCTTTCAACCCACCAGTGCATTTGACAGGATAAAGAGATGGCTCTTCAGATTTAACAGCTGGCTGTTTTGAAGCCCCACATCCTATACTCTGTTGCTTTTGCTACTCTAACACTTGGGAGCTGTAGAACACTTCAACATGATCCAAATGCTTTGCTAATGTTAGCACATATTCATAGCTTATAAAGCAGACTGTAACATCACATCCTTTTGTCAGTTTGCAGGCAGACACACAGACAAGTGACCTGCTCAGAGTCAGTCTTGTGCTCAATCCAGTAAATCCTGGCTCTTTCCATGAATTTAAAAGTGCAAAATGAGTTCGCAAGCAGAGCAAACCTAAAACAATGGAAAAAGACAAAAAAGTCTAGCTCATAAAGCACTGGTCCCAAGTTTTAATTAAAGGGTGTGCTTAGGATGAGATACCACACCATTTATCCACGTTTTTGAGGTAAATTAACACTTCAACTGAGTGAAAATGATAAGAGAAACTGTAGAACAAAAGGAAGTGAAGCAAGTATTGCATCAACTGGATACTACTTTCTAGCATGACCTGGAGGATCTCTGTGCAAATCTGAGGGACTGGAAGGAGATAAAATTATCAGTATTCAATTCCATGAATCTGATTCAGACTGGTATGTGGTAACTGAATTTGTCTTAAGACCACTGAAATTAGCATGGTCTATTTCACTGAAAAACAGTTTTCCAAAAGTTCCAAAAGAAGTTAACCAAAAAGTGTGTGTGTGTGCGTGCATGCTTGTTTTTAATGAAAAAAATCTTTTATCAAATGAGATCTTTCTCTTGAGAGATTTTCCTTTTCTTCCTTCAAATTTTAATCTCTTCTGTGTCTTTTAGTTTTTTGAGAAGTTTAAATTAATGACAATTTTTAATTTTGTGTATGCATGTATTCTCTTTCCATTTCAAAATTTTTTTCTTTAATTTTTCTCATGGAAAAAAGAGTGAGTCAGAAGAGGAAGGGGGGAGCCATATCAGAAAAAAATGTTTTTATTTTAAAAAATCACTTTATTAAAAAATTGGAAGATTCAGGAAAAAAATTGAGGATAAGATGAAATTTTTTTCTTTCCTGAATTCAGTATTACATTTTCCCCTGGAAATTCAGGTTTGACCTGACATTACCTAGAACTAAGCATTAGAAAAAAATATATTCTAAAGAACATTTCCAGCCAGGCTGTAGACAGGTGAAAAAGATAGAATAGGACTTAAGTTCCCAATATATATGGTGATCTGCTAATGGACTTAGTGTGGGCATTCACAGTGAGATACTGGCTCAGTTGTGGCAACTGGAAGATGCAAGATAATCTGTTTGGATAAATGGCTGAGGTAGGCTCACTGGATCATATCAGAGTATTATTAAATAATAAAAAAAAAAGCCTATGAAATTAAAAGTTCCAGCTTGTTTCAGTTTCTTTCTCTTCCTTTTCAAAAACTTTCTCTCAATTTTAAACTGCCCCGTCCTAGTGGTGGGTGTTTCGGAAACTTTTAACCACTAACCTCCACAAGTGTTTTCTCATTCAACTGGTGAGGTTTCTCAAGCTCACTTTGCTCTGATCAAGATGTTATTATTACTATTAATAATTCATGTTAGTCACAGCAAGGATTAGAGAAACCATACAATATTTGTGTCTTAATGACTCAGGAACAATGATGGAAGCAAAGCATAAGCATGCTGTATGAGTGCAAGAGCATTCTCATGCTAAAGTGCATTCAACATGTCCATCTTGGAACAGCATATCGTGGAAGGCAGTCAGCAAATGACAACACCTGTATGTGAACTGCAGCTATCCTTTATTTGGGTTGGCAATTAAGTTCTCTGTTGCTATAGAAAATTACGTAAATGTCCATAGAAGGTGTGATGCCATATTCTCTGCATCTTGGCATATTCCACAATATGCTGCATCTTGCCTTTTTATATGTAAACATGATTTTTTCCCCTCAAATGACAACTTTTAAGAAAAGTGCAAAAAACCAATCTTCTGAACTGCCCAAACTCATTCAAAATGTCTGGGTTTCGTGGACCTTGTCGTCACATTGTTATTTGCAGAATGATTTGAAAAATACATGCAGGTTAAAAAAGAAGATAAAATAAAGCATGCAGTGCTATATACATGTCTCAATATCCATAAATGTGAAAGGTACCTTGCACTCATCTACTATGACTGAGTTGTGAGCTGTAAAAACACATTGGTTTGAGTTGTTTTCCCTATGATTTTTCATGTCGTCATAGATTGACTGAGTCTTGGTCATTTCAATGTCTTCGTGCCCTTTATGATGGGAATCAATGGTGTCAAGTTCTGCCTTGGAAAGGTGGTAGACAATGCCAGCACCAAAAGAATCTCCCACTACATTGACGGATGTTCTCATCCGGTCCCTACAAAAGAAGCAAAAGGCAGAGGCTGAATGTCATGAAAGGAAGAAATAGTAGGGCATGACAGCCCTGCTAATGTTACAGTTACTGCATTTATTTCAGAAAGTTTAAGGCATCTTTAGAACAGAAAGATAGGAGCTTTCAAGTGAAACTGAAAAAAATTGCTTTCCCAGGGGACTTGTTTAGACAGGGAGGATGTGCAAACTCCCATGTCCCAGCTGCTCATACTCATGGATTTTGGCAAAGAACTTGTGTTAGAGACACAGCCAAACTGCAGAGCTGTGCTTGACTGAGATCTCCCCATCGCCTGCTGCTGGAGCCAGAGGTTTCAGTGTCAGGGTGTCAGGCTCACATCATTGTCCTTTGTTTAATCTGAATTTATCAGAGCAGTGAACTTAATGCAGCCAGAGAAAAGGATTTTGGATCTAATGAAGTGTTACCATTTCTGGGATGGATTAACAAAGGGTCTCTCCCTTTATTCTCAATGAGCAAACTGTGGGGAAAAAAATGCCTGAAGTCTCCCCAGAAGGCTCAGGCCACCGAAGATCCTCACCTGGCACCTTCTTTGCAGATGATCATCTGTTAGCATGGCAGCATGCCCACGCACACTACCGTATGCCAGAGCTCAGCATATGAGCCAACCAAATATAGGTCATGGCCTACAAAATGACGAGCCTGTGACAGCATTTCAGTAACGAGTGCCCCTTCTTGTAGGAAGGTGCCAACAGAGTCTCATGTGCTTCATTACATAGAAATGTGTCTGTTGACACTTCCTGGATGGGATGCCATTGGACAGACATGTCACCTTTCTCTTGTCTTTAGAAAGTAGCTCTATCTGTTAGCAGTGAAATCATGGTTGTGGATTTTCCCTGATTTCAGAATTCTGCCCCATACCTGCCCAAAGTTCCACTGAAATGGGAGATGGTCTTAAAGAGCACTGCAGGACTATGGGCTCCTGCTATCCTTCATACTGCAGGTAGGCTGTATTACATGTTAAAATAATTTACAATCTAATTTGCCTCTTCATATCTGAACTAAATGTGAGACTCTTAAAAACCTTCTGACTGAGGTTTACAATTTAAAGCTACTGCAGCAATTGAGTCTAGTTTTGTCAAGTAGGTCAAAGAAGTGATTACACTGACTATTTCTCAGAGGTGTATACATAAAGACTCATTTACACAAAATGGGCAGGTTAAAACAGTGTGGACATTTGCCAAATGATAGAAAAGCCAGCAAGTAAGACCTCATTTCCCATGATGGTGATAAATTTGAATCTGGTACTACATTTGTGTGACATCTCCTTTTCCTGTAGAACATTGGAAAAAAAAAAAAAAAACAACACCAAAGTATATAAACCCCAAACTGATAAACATTAATTGCACATGCCTATTCATGGCCATATGAACTCTGGAGCCTTTTTCAATATCTTTGCTCTAATTACCTGTAAATCTGCCTTTCCCAGCTGTGGAACTGTATTCCCTTTCAGGTTTCTCACCTCTACCTCAACATTATCATGCTTACCGATTTGGAGTTTGTGGTGTAATATCTTAGTTGAAACAGCTCATTTTTATTTTTTTGTCATCAAAAGAATACCCAGAATGAAAAAAAAACCTCCAACAGTCCTCTCAAAAAACAAATCAACCAACAGCCCATAGGAGGAAAACATCCTTCCAGTTTTGCTTGACACATATTAAATGCTTTATACAGTTCTCATCCCCTGTCTGTGAGGAGTATTTTAAACCTGGTCAGAGTGGCAGAATAGGAAAATATTACTTTTCTATGTGTAATTTTTAATTAAGACCATCAAATATACTGAATCCAGAAACACAGCTCCAAAAAAGGCATAGCAGCTTAATTTTTTTGTATGAGTGATACTAAATTTTGAAAGGATTTACTGATTCCAGACAGAGAGATAGTATAGGATGCCAAAAAAACAAGGTGGAGGGAATACATAAATATAATTGAGGCACAATTCAAATTCTGAAAGGGTCATCTGAAGAGATGCTCCAGTCCACATGCAGGTGGCAAGACTACTGGCCAAGAGATTCAGCAATATAAACTGCACACTACTGCAGAACATGCTATACTGCATGAACCGAAGTAAACAAATTCCTTACAACAGAAAGGACAAAGTCTCAGCTGTCAGGAATGAAGAGTGCCACCGACCTCTTTTGGGCCAAAGAACATCCTAAGAAGAACAAAGATTGTACTTTTTCTTTTGTTAAAAACAACCAACCAATTATTTTCAGTATATAGGAAAGCTGCAGTCTAGTAAATGACTTGCCTCAACACAGATACTTCTGCATTGTCCATAATAGCTTCTAAGAAGTCAAAGTTGTTTCTCAAAAGCCAACTCAACATCTGGCAAGAATGGGCTTTGGAGTAACTGACAAGTAATTCTTTAAATCCTGAGAAGGGTTAATGCCTAATTTCCTCATTTGGCGTAAATCAGAAGAACTGAAAGCTTAACATTGTGGATGAAAGAAATAGAAATGAGAAGAACTGAATCATGCTCCCTTATTATTAATGTCATAGTACCTACATAGCATGCTAATATGCAAAAAAAATTACTCCTGTTCTATGAAAGCTTGAAAATCCAGTATATCAACCTTACAAGATTTCAGAAATGAGACAAAAATCTTAGTACACCTGCTAGGTTAAAGGCAAGGTGACACATTTAACTTGCCTAACCTCTTTAGCATTACGGGAAAGAGCTCCTGTTTTCTACAGTTTAATTCCATTTATATAAGGCCCTGTTCATAACATCCATACATCCATTGGGACTGAATATTCTGAATTTAGATCTAAGCCAAGGAACAGAGTCAGAACTCAAGCAATCTTTTTCTGAGTTACAGAATGAAGGTTTAAATACCAGATCAGCCATGCAAGCCCATTTTCTCTAATTCTCTCTTAATTGCAAAATACCACTGTATTTAAGGTTGTGCTATGATATTTACTAAGCTTGTCAGACTCATATCTGGAAAGTAGACAGCTTCTGGTTAGAGCAAAAGAAGCTGGTTTTCTTCCAGCTGTTGGCATATAGATACTGTCCTATTACATGTCACTGCTCTGCTGTGCTTAGCTTTAAACTGAGAAACTAGGAGAGTCGTGAAATCTTGGGAAACTTGCCTGGTGAAAGAGTTCACATTCTGTATGTATGCGTGGGAGGGGGAAAGGTTGAGCAACCTGATCTCTAGACATTGGAGAGGCTTGAGAAGAAATCAATAGAGACACTTTTTGGCTCCAATTTGAAGGAGAGAGTGACAAGTTTAAGGACAATCAAAAGTCAGCTTTCTATTACACCATGACCAAATAATATGAAACTTGTTTTGGTAAGACCACAGTTTTATATGATGGTAGTATTGTAAAATCAATTGATGTTCTGATATTTTCTTTCATCAGAAATATTGAAAAACCATAAAGTAGGTAATTTTTAAAAAGCTTTCATTATCTGGATTTGAAATGTTATAAAAGATCTATTCCAAATATTTCTGCATGGCTGGTTGCATTTACACACTGGTTCCAGAAAAGCAGCTGGAATTGGGTCCTAAATATTTTATGTGTTTTCTCTTCTACATTCTGTTAGAAATACTACTGTATTTGATGATCTAAAGAAATGGTAGAGGACGATGTCTGTAAGTAAAGAAAATATCTTTTTATGACCTTTTGTTTCAGATATTCTTTAGGTCCAGTGTGTGTGCCCAAAAACTTGCTCAAAAGTTGGCTTTTGTGCCTTTTCTTAACATCAGCAATGTCAGCAGCATCATTTTCCATATCTCATTAGATCATCATGGCTACCACAAGACAGCCACTGTAAGATGGAAAATAAAGCTATTGGCTGTTGAACATACATCAATTAGCACAACACTTCCACCAACAAACTTTGTCTTAACTTTGCAGCACTATTGGTGGGACAGAGCTTTTAATCTCCTTTTTTATCTCTCTTCCCTTTTCCCTCTATCTTTCAATTCTGAATCACACTGCAATTGCACTGCTGATTGTTAGGCCAGAACAATCCAAACCAAACCATTTGTGCTGAAAGGTTCTTTTGCCTGGCATTTATTCTGGAAAGATACCTTGAAATATTTCTTTCAGAAGTGCTATTCTTCCTGTACTTACATTCATCACCGCTACAGCTCCACAGTACAGACATGTTTATTTCCCAAGCAGGGTTGGATGAGCCAGGGGGAACAATGCTGCTGAAGCTGTGCCTGAAATGCAACCCCTATTGTGGATCAGAACTGCGGTAAATGTACAGCTGTGAGGTTTGCTACTGTGGGCAGAGCTTCTCTGTCCACAGGAATATTTTTAAATTACATTACCCTAAAAAATCAAACAAACCATAGGCTCCTTTTGCACATCCTCCTACCAGCTGCAGAAACCCACCTATTTGCCTTAATTTGAGAGCCAGAAAAAACATATACTTAAAATGAGTATGCACCTCCCTTTTGCTCTCCTCCTCCCAGCTGCAGATTCCTATGCTGCTTTCCTGTTTTCAACCATGACCTCATAAATATAATAAACCCACAGAATATCACATTTTTCCCTACACCAGCTGTACTCTGACTGCTGAACCCTGCCTCATTTCACCATTCTGAGTCACGATATTCAGTTACATATAAAATATGTAAGTCATCTTTTCCCTTTGCCTTTCCAAGCTGTAAATTCTTCTTTCATTTTTCCCTGAAGCTGAAATCAGAGCTGTGTGCTATTCTTCAAAACCCTTAGTAACAAGATAGGTAAAAACAGATAGACTGTCGCAGTAGATCCAAAATACATGTCAGAGGACTGACAAAGTTCTTGAATTCTTCTCAATAAGTCAAAAGATGACAAAAAAATTAGATTTCTATTTTATCTTCACATTCTCAACTCTGCTATTCCTTCTTGTATAATTTTAGTAGTGTACCTGGGACTAAAAGCTACCACAAGCTAGCAGCTGAGGCTGCTAGTGTAGGAAGAAATGCACAAATAATACAGAGTGGTACTTACATCTCCCCTTTTGGGCACCACAGCTGGCACAACAGAAACATACATCTTTACTACATGAAAGAATATTAGGGGAGATATGGCTGTTGCACAGAATATACTGTGCTGCAGCAGTACAGGACAATATAAAAGCCTCTAGAGGCCAGTACAACTTAGAGGACTACTGAGTCCTTGTCACCTCTGCACAGATGACAAAGATATCCACATTGGCAAATGACAACATGAGAAAGGATGTGGCTTGGCATATGCTCTGTCTATATTTACAGCTTCTCTATTCAAATGTAGAAGAACAAAGGCCTTGGAAAACTGTCTGTGGGTTAGCTGTTTCTCGTTGGAGGACCTGCAATGGCACCGAAGGACTTTGATCTCAAGTCCTTGAAAATGAAAGTAAGTCTTCCCAGTTTGAGAGATCCGTAGTAATATCAAACCAGGGAATGACCTTCTCTCTTTCAGTTTGCTTTCTTATTTGTCTTTGCTTTATATTTTGCTCTAGAACACTTTCTTTCTTAAAAGTATTTTACTTTCTTATATACAAAAATAAATAGACTTTTCCCACTGTGAGCATAAAACATTTGATACTACAAATGCCCAAACCACCCTGTAACTCGCTGACAACACCTTGATGAAACCTGCATTTTCAGCATTTGCCCTTAATTTTAGACCAGAACTACAAGAAATAGAAATATGAAAGCAAAGATCAGAAAACTGCTCTCAAGCTATGTCTGTGATGGAGAGGCATCATTTGGAAGAAGAAAACATATTAGTGTGAGCCCAAGGGTCTTACTAGAAGATCCTTGGCTCACAGAAACCAGCTCCAGTAGCTCTATAACAACTTGTATCAGCCAAGAAGCTGATCTCGGCATTTCCTACTTCATCAAATAGCCTATTTCCCCCTTTGCTTCACCTGTAGGGAACACTCTTATAGTTCTTTAAGATCACTGGCAGAGAAGCACACAGACAAGCATTACTTCACTACTTCTTCTGCACTGAGCACTGGAGTCAACACAACTTACAAAAGCCAGTCAACAGCAACAAGCAAACTGATGTCCTGGGTAGGGAGACCCACTGCAGTAAGGATCAGAAGCATAGTGACAAGTCCCGCGCTGGGAATACTGGCAGCTCCAACACTTGCAAGGGTGGCGGTCAAACTGCAAAAACAAAAATCAAATGGGAATAACAGGAAGAGAAACATACACTTTCATTGCATAATCATGTGATCACTAGGAAGGTCTTATTTTTAATGAGTTCCTCCAGAAAACTACAACTATATGATAAATCATGGTAAGCTCAAGCCATAGCTTTCACACGTGTTTCTCCAAAAATATTTATTAGGGGAGGCCAGATCTATGGGGTTTGTTCTGAGAGCTGTAAGGGAGTTGTCGGAGAGCTTTAAGTTCTGTAAGTTGTTCATGACATTCAAATCTCTGGCCTGGTGCTGTTTTCTGAGTTCTACCAAAACATGCAGGGTGTTGAATACTGAGTTTTGATCATCTTTCTGAACAGACTTTATGAAGTTTCGTGGCTACAGGTTGAATATTCAGGGTGATTCATTTCTGTTTATTTGTGATACTTGAAGACTGAACTGTGATGTAATGGCTGAGAGAAAGTAGTTATTATCAAATGCAGAAGATTACAAGTCTTGGTATCCAAAACTCCTGCAGTACAAGCCAGTGGTATATCAAGCCTAGATACAAATCACCCTAGATGAAAAAAGCAAAATTCATCTGATTGTTTCATAAATCCAAATCTGTCCTTCTGTGTCTCTTATTTTTTGATGAAGACCAGAAAAGTGAATGTCTGTGCTCCAAATGTTTGTGAAAGTACAACACAGACCATAACAAATACCAACAACATTGGACAATCCTATGAAGAATGGAAAATAAATTTGTCAGAGAACAAGCCAAGGGGGGAGAAACAGGGAAAAGAAGGAGAGGAAGAGGGAGAGGGAGGGAAGGGAAAAAGGAAAGAAGAAAAAGTTATCTCTATCTTTTTAAACACAGAGATGAGTAACATGGTTGTAATCTGTGGGAGTACCCAACAAATCTGAAAGTGCTTCCAACACAGAAATAGGGGAAAAAAAGGTCTCTGTAGGGGAAATCCTTGACCGTTAGCCACAGAACTAATATGTGAGGATGTTAGTCTGATTTATAGCTGGCAGATGGCTGGGTCTGACCCAGACAATACAAGTTGCAGAGTGTTTGTCAGATGTCTGGGTTAGAGTGCAACCTGGCCTACTGAACACCCAGATAGGTCCAGCAGGTATGTGGGCAGGATGCTCTGCTCTGCTGTCAGGCTCTTACACATGGTGCCAGCTCCTTGGGCACTTCCAGCCTGAACTGGTAAGAGACTGCTTCCAAGCTCCGTGAGGAAATGCTGACAAACGTCCCACAGAAGCACTTACAGGCCTGGAGGGGAATGAAGCTAGCCCTGTTCAGGTCTAAAGAGAGTCTAGCTTAGCTATCATTTCCAAGATCACCCTCTCCCAAAGAAGACAGGAAATCAGAGGATCTACATGACCTATATGAAACAGCTATAGCTGATAAAAGGCTAACTAAGTCTTCATGAGTTTATGTCTGGATCATTTGAATACCCTCAGTATCACAAACTGGATTTGACAGACAAAACCTGATAATCTTTAATTCATTTGTACTGGCCCCTCAAGAGACAGTTCTTGTCATATTGTTATAGCAAAAAGGCTATACTGCATGAAGAGAAGAACCAATGGTTTTCTCACAGAGATCCCAAAGTTGCCATCTGCTTAGTAAATGGGAGTCACAAAGCTGGCTACACCAACCTTGAAATGGTGAGATCGGGAAGAGCTAATGGATCAGTCTCTCAGAGGATTAGAAGAGTAACTTGGGTTCAAGCCTACTGAATCTCTTGGACAACATCTGATTTCTGACTTGAATTTCTCTTGTCGCTATTTAGTTTAATATGTGGCATCTCTAAAATGACATTTTTCAGTCTTAGCAACAAACACGCACCATGACGGTCTAGCAACTGCCTTCATTAGAAGTGGCCTTGAACCTTTTACAAACCTTGGCTTTACTATTTCAGGGGTTGTCCTGGGTTTGAGTGAATGGTGATGTTTTGTTTGGTAGCAGGGGTGGTCCCCTGTGAGAAGCTTCTCAAAGCTCCCCCAGCTCCAAGTCAGCTCCAACTCTTCACCAAAACTGAGCCAAACAGCTGTGCCTCTGCGATAATGTATTCAAGGGATGTGGTGAGGAGGAGTCGGACTTGTGAGGAGGAGTTGCGGCAGCTGCATGAACACCAAGGTCAGTGGAGGAACGGAGGAAGAAAGGAGGGGGGAGGTGTGCCGGAGCAGAGACACCCCTGTATCCTGTGGTGAGACAGCAGGGCGTCCCCCCCTGCCACCCATGGAGAACTACGGTGGAGCAGACATTGATTTATGGCATGTGTTTATGGCCTGTGGTTTTTGCCTCGATGATCAAGGTGCTGTGCCCGAAGAAGGCCAGGGTCTCATGGGAAAAGGCAGCCCCGCTGCTGTAATTCAGTGCTGGGAGGATTGCAGCATGAAGGGGAGTCCCACGCCGGAGCAGCTCGGGAAGGGCTGCAGCTGTGGGAGAGAATCCAGTCGGAGGAAGTTGGTGACCCACGCCAGAGCAGTGTAAGGAAACACTGCAGTCCATGGGAGGGACTCATGTTGGAGAAAGTTTGTGGAGGACTGTCTGCTGTGAGAGGGGGACCACGACGGACCAGGGGGAACAAGTTCCAGCAGCTCCCCCCACCAAAGATGGCAGAAGTGGCAGCACTGACTGCACCCCCCATTCCCTGCCCCTGCGCCCCTGGGGGAGGAGGTAGAGATATCGGGAGCAGAGCTGAGCCCGGGAAGAAGGGAGGGGTGGGGGAAGGTGTTCTCAAGATGTGGCAATGCTTCTCACTGTCCTACTCTGTTATGTGTTGTTGTTAGTGTCTGTAATAAATGCGTTCTTTTTTTCCTTCCCCTAATGAGTCTGCCTTTTGCCTGTGACCATAATGGGTGATTTGCTCCTCCCGGTCCTATCTGTCTTAGTTTGGGCTGAAATAGAGTTAATATTCCTTTTCAGGGACTAGATGAGTGCTGTGTTTTGGATTTAGCTTTGGGTTTGGTATGGGAAAAATGCTGATAGCACACTGGTGTTTTCAGCTGCTACTGAGACTTCAAGGACTCTCCGACTCCTCATGTCCTGCCCGTGCGCAAGGGCACAGGGAGCAGGGAGGGAGCACAGCCACAGCACCTGACCCAAACTGGCCAGTGAAATATTCCATATCATGGAACGTCATGCTCACTATATAGAGGAGGGGTGGCTGGGAAGGAGCTCTCTCGCTTCCAGGATTGCGATTGTGGGATCTTGGTATCTCGGGGTCGCTGGCCGGGAACAGGCTGGGGGTTGGTCAGCGGGTGGTGAGCAATTACACTGTACATTGCCTGTTTATATATTTCTTTTTGTTTTCCCCCTGTCATCGTTATTGTTCTCGTTTTATTGCCATTATTAAACTGTTCTTATCTCAGCCTGCGAGTCTCCCTTCACCCCTCTAATCCCCTCCCCCATTCCCAGGTGGGGAGGGGGAAGGGAGGGTGATTAGCTGCGGGGGTTGGTTGCCGATCAGGCCCAAACCACAACACTATCTCAAATCCCAAGCCTGGCTTATTTGTCCCTTCTCATCACTGGGAGAGAAGGGAGGAGTGAGTGGCTGTGTGGTGCTCAGTTGCCCTCTGAGCTCAAACCACAACAGGGGTTAAGGCAGGAAGTAAAGCAATGGAAAATGTAAAACTAGTATAGTTGGGCAAGAAACATAGAATTAGACATCCTTTTTCAGGAGTATCTTTAGTGTTAAAAGGGTTTAATAAAAGAAAGGTGGGTGAGTGAAAACCACAGGAAGAAGGCAAACTTGGAAGCCTTCACTTGTGGTTTCCATTTTAACTATTCAAAGTGTTAGGTCTGGTGTCTTCATCAAGTTTTCCACTGTAAATTAACTTTAGCTGTAGCAGCCATAACTTTGCCATTGTTTCTTATTAGTCATCCTACCTAATATATCTTAAAACTCTATTACAGTAAACAGTCTTCAATCACTCTTACCTATTTTTAATGGGTACTTTTCTTTGTCCTCCAGATATTCACCTTAGTCTGATATAGGATAATTTGATATGAAAAGACTAGAGTTAATATTTGCTGGGTTAAAGATAAAAAGTCTGGGAGTATTCAGACTGTGCTGCAGGCAATCTCACCCTCAGCCTGGCCTATTCTCAGTCTATTTTGTTTGCTGTTCACCAAAGTCACAGAAAAAGTACAGGGAAACATAAATACATGGATACATTTTTTAGGTACACTTTTTCTTCCAATGCATATAAACAGATATATTCTAGAAAGTTAATGCCCCATATATCACTTGTAGCATCCCCTCTGTACTAAAAAAGGCATTGCATTGGACACGGAATGCTGTATTTCACATTGTACTGTCAACTGCAAAACTCTGTAGAACACCACCAGCATGCACTAAAGCTGCAAATGATAGAAAACATGTCACCAGAGAACCAGGAGCTATGTATATGACATCCCTTTGCATATCATTATTAGATATCCATAGATTTCACAGTGAATCCCACTGCTACTCAGAAGACATCCAACCCAAAACTCTACATTTTACAGTCTGTAGAAACAAAGCCTCCAAGTATTTTGAACTGACCTCACAGTAACTATCTGGCCTCCATCCAGCTCAATTCCATTCATCTGTGCAATGAAGATGGCAGCCACAGCTTCATAAAGAGCAGTTCCATCCATGTTAATAGTTGCTCCAACAGGAAGAACAAACCTTGTTACACGCTTATCAATGCCTAGATTTTCTTCAAGACACCGGAATGTGACAGGTAACGTTCCAGCACTGAAGGAGAGAAAGCAAAAAAGTACAGAAGACATAATTACAATAGAATATGTACACATAAGGCAGTAAAGTCAGAAATTTGGCTATTATTTACATTTTCTACTTCCACTTTTTTTGCTGTGATTCAAGCCTTTTTTACCAGATTTTTAAATTAAGCCTACATTTAGCTGGAGGTGGGACTGAGGCCAAGACATGTACATGACTTGAAGGAGGGATGAGAGCTGGAGAATATAGCTGCATTTCTCAGACTCATTTATTATTTCTTGCATTTTCTTCAAAAAGACAAGTTACAAATGTTTTCTGATGGATACAAATATGAGCATAATGACAAATGTTTTCTTTGATGGTAAATTTTGTTCTAAGTTTTCTTTGATTGTGAATTTGGTCTGAATGGAGAAATCATTCAATGAATGACAAAGCCAGGAAAAAACAAAACAAAACAAAACAAAACAAAACAACCCCATGCAGTTCCCAGACACTGGAGGACGGGAAAGGATATGCAACACAGCTGGAGGACAGGAAAAGTTGTGAAAGATGGTTAGAAGAGGGGAACAGTTCCTTGCACAGAACCACAGTGCCTTACCTTTGTGGGAATAGTTCAGGCTATTACATTCACTTGCTCAAAATCAAACACCTTCAACACAAAATACTCCTGAAAACAGAATATACTCTTGTTCCCTGTAGGTGCAAACATCTTCTACTTCCTTTCCCTAGCAGGTCTGCTTGCTTCAGGCAAATGACTTGCTGCAACACGCATGAAACCAAACACAGGAACACGTTTTGATTCCTTAATTTTATGTGTCATCTCTGAGGTCAAGTCCACCACTAAGTGAAGTTGGTTTGCTGCCTGAGAAGCTGTTCTGAAAAGAAAGCTGACCTGGGGAAATTCCTTTTAACTGGTGTTTCATAGAGAAGCAGCTGGAGCACAGCTGTTGTGGTTTATTTGCTTTTCTTCAGCTGACTTGGGGGAATTTGTCAAAGGTCATCACTATTATATCCCACTAATGCTGGTGTCATTTCCACTGCAAAAATACTAATTTGCTCATAGAAGAATAAGGAACAGACTCACCAAATTTTCTCAGATAAATACTTGCAGCATATTGGTGCTAGTGCCTTGCAACTGCAGGGTCTTTCCAACTCATTCATTCATCCACTACCATAGAGATGCTATTGGGTACAAAAAAATGTAATCTTTCCATTTTACAGATAATTAAACCATGGAAAAGGGAGATTACGGAATGATTGAGATATCTATAAAAATGCAGTGTCATAATAAATGTCCAAGGTTATCTGGAACAAACACATGAGGCTGACCTATCTGACATGGTATTTATGGAAAACCCAAACCCTTCTCAACCGGCAGATGCCCAAGTCACTTTCTAAATGACTCCTCTTGTCCCACATCTACAGAAACATGAGTTAGAAGATATGAACTTCTAGATTCCCCATCTTCTGCTCAAATGGGTGGGCTATTTATTCATTGTTCACAGAGGTGATTTTTTTTAACAGATACCAGTAAGCCAGATACACAGTACCAACCATCTGTGTTCTAGCATCTTCACAAACATATATGTAATTATGATTTATTTTACTGTGGTTTTAATCAAAGGTAATCAAATGCTTAACATTTGGTAGGTTTAGCCATTAGCCAATAACTACTAGTCAGTTTTCAAGTCAGTTCCAGCATTACTTTGCCTCCTACAGCAAAGATATTCCTATATCTTGTTAAAAGAAAAATAGAATAGAAAATGTAGTTCAGTGACACACATTGAAACTCAGTCAGATAAGGTTATTTTCCTTCAGAAATACAAGTCCCACCTTACCTTTACTGTTACAAATCAGATCATCAGCACAAGGTGTGCACCAGTCATAATTTACTACTTGCCATGAACCCCATCGGGCTCAGCAAGCAGGGACTATGCAAATATCTTGCCCCTTCAGTTCTGCCACCATGACAGCTGGGCAGGACATGGAGACAAGGTTTCTTTATTAGAAGAGCACAATACATAGGTGCCTTTCATGGTTCCTCAGTCCAGCCAAAGAGCTTTAATAGATCCTGAAGAGGAAGCATTTGCAACTTCCAGAGGTACCAGGTTAGACCATATCGTGGTGATTGTTGTCATGTAGTCACTTATCTGTGGTGCTATGAACTGGTCCACTTCTGTTTAGCCAGTAACTCTGATCTGGATAGCAGTCAGGTAGTAAAGCAAGTATCTAGGTAAATCCATATGCTGTAAACACTTTGAAACCCCTACATATTTCGATTTTTCCAGTCCAGCAGAAAAACATTACTTCATACTAAAAAAAAACATTTTGTGTATGGACACTGTAAATTTTGTTTTGAAATCTAAGTGGAAACTGGAACACTTCAGTGAACAAAAGCCTTAGGGGAACTGTGGTTTAGTGAAACTCTTGGACAGATTACATCTACTATAATCCTACATTGTTTATCACAGAGACACAGAACTGCTGAGGTTAGAAGGCACCTCTGGAGGTCACCTATTCCAACCACCTTGCTCAAGGCAGGGGCAGGTTGCTCAGGACTGTGCCCAGACAGGTTTTGTCTATCTCCAGGGATGGAGTCTCCACCATTCTTCTGGGCAAGCTGTGCTAGCATTCAACCACCATCACAATAAATCACAGTAAATTATTTTTCTTGTGTTCAAGATGGAATTTATTGTGTTTCAGTTTGTGCCCACTGCCTCTCATCCTGTCACTGGGCACCACCGAGAAGAACCTTGCTTCATCTTCTCTGCACTGTCCCATCAGATATTTATGCACGTCAGCCAGGTCCCCCAGGGCCTCATGTTCATCAGGGGAGAAGTTGTTCAGCACAGTGGTTTGGGTTGACCCAAAGAGGCAGTTGAATTACAGCTCTTTCAAGGCATTCCTGAAATTAAGATTGCTCAGTTTTCCGGTGGTCAGTTTTGAACTAGGCTTTTTTATTTTCATCTTTTTAATTAAAATGGAAGATTACATTTTCTTCAGAAATAAAATATTTATTTAATAAAAACACTTCAAAATATGGTATTTAACTGAAAAATATTTTCAACACAAGATCTACTGACTGCCTAAATGCAAAGTATCAATTTATTCCTGAGAGCTGAGTTGCCTACACATTTTGTTGAATCTGTTCTGTGCATTAGCAATGAGTCTAAAATCCTCAGCTCTTCAGTGAAGTACTCTTACTCTGCCAAAATGGATGAAAGAATAAAATGAGAGGCTTTTTAACTTCTTTCTTGAAACCTAGCACTGTTTATTTTTTTTCTCCAATGCAGCAAGACAAGCCTTAACATGCTTTCAAAATAAATAGAATTATCACTGTTTCCCAGTTGAGGAAAGAAGTACAGAGGTAACACAATTTGCACAAGTCATTTGGCCATGACAGAAAAGAAAACAAAAAGTGGGTCTCCCAACTCTCTACAGTTGGCTGTACAACCTCTCTAAAAAATCCCAAAGGCATGTGGTTATTTTTACTTATTTCAACACGGTTGGACTAAAAATAGCTTTTATTCAATGGCATAAAATGACTTTGCAGTGAAGTTCAGAACAACAGATCTATTCTCTCCAAACAGCAGCTAAAAATCTGCTAAAAAATGAAGCAAGCTGTTATTTCTCAAGTGTACCTGGAAGCTGTGCCTAGTGCTGTGATCCATGCCTGGAAAATCCCAGCAAGGAATGAAAATGGGCTTTTCCTTGTTATCACAAAGTAGAGCAGCGGCAGGAAGATCCCTCCATGGATGAGAAGACCCACAATCACAGTGACCATGTACATGCCAAGCTGTCTAGCAACTACTTCTAAGTCCTTGATTGCAATGATTTTTCCACAGATGAGGCAAGCAATGCCCAAAGGGGAATACCTGGAGGAAGAGAACAAGCATAGAGAGAACTAGTCTTTGAAGCGTAGTCATAAAAATTATGTTCAACAGAATATACACTAGAAAAAGAGTAGGGGGCTCTAAGGCTCAACACTCAATGGGCAGTTTTCACATCTTAAAAAATAATGGTCTTCTCCAGCAAATTCCCCATCTACTTCATTTTATTACATCCCATCAAATGGAATATACATTTCCTGAATATTATTTGATCCTGGAATAACATCATACAAGAATACTATAATGTTATGCAGGCTTGGATCATTATGAAGAGTGGTTTCGTATTTGTTCTTAATACACAACTTTTACAATCCATTGCTTATCTGATTTCAGGGAGTTGCATTATTTGCTTCAGTTGAACTATCTGTTCAACTTTTATCTTGAAGGCTGCAAACATTTCCATTATGTTTTTTCAATAATTTGAACAAATGCTTTTTGTTTATGGATTCAACGAAGATTTATGTGCTTTTCTTACTTAGAGTTTTTGTCACCTCAGTCATGTGATTCCTCGATGGCATAAATGAAAGTTTTAAATAGGATGATAATGGTAGCACAGTTTGGTAATAAAAAAATTTGAAAGGAATAGGTATTATTTTAAAATGTAATAATCAACTATAGTGAAAAACGCCTGAAAGCGCATGGATAGAAGACAATATTTACACCTGCACCGGTACAGGCTAGTATATTACATAATTTTAAGTGACATTCACTTTCTCTATCTGTTTTATAAAACTTAAACTGGGAGAAAGTAACGTGTGCAATGTGGAGAAACAGTAAACAGAATGCCTCTGAAAATAAATGGCAATGCATATTTTCAAAAGTGATTAGTTTATTTGGATGCTTAATTAAAGACAAAGGAAACTGACTTTCAGAATTAAAGTGCTTCATGTTTTCTGTAAGAAACATCTCATGGTCTCTCAAGCAATGTGCTTAAAACCTGGAAAGCCCTCAGTCACTTGAATGCAAGGCCAAGTGAGTATCATTAAAAGCCATGTTTCAATTAACATGACAACGTGTATTTCTTATAAAGAATTACATGGTGTCAGAGCCAGATGTCTGATTTGTTTTATGTTTCTGTAGCAATGCCGTGTTCCTGAGAGTCTGGAGTTGCCATGGGAGTTACAGGTCTCTGTGCAGAGAAATCATAAACCAAACAAAATGTAACTCTGCATAAAGAAATGCATTTGTCTTTATGATCAGACATTTAAAAACCTGCTTGTGGCCACAACAGTTCTTTAAAAATTCTAGACAGAGATGAACAAGTGGAATTCCTAACATCAATCTCCTTTCTCATGAAAACAGAAATAAAAAGCACATCAGTAAAAAATAAACATTTACAGTGAATTTCTTGAAACTTTCATGATTTCCTAACATTGTAACAGTGACTACTACAGAAAATTTATACTGTAGGCAAGGTATTATGTCTTGGGTGTACCAAGTGGTGCTAACTGAAGTAAAAGTAAATTCTAGTTCTTGAAGTATTATGAGAATATAGTCACTGTCTCTCCACAGAGTCGAGAGCATCAGGTTACAATAACTGTTGAAAGTAGTAGTGCTTTGTGAATAAAAACGACTGTGTTTCTATGCAGCAAGATCATCTACAGAAAAGCTGAAGCATAACAGGAATGCAAAGTCACTGCTTCAAGTTCTTTCTTTTGCTCTACACATTTCCACATCGTTGTTGCTATCTGCATCACTCTTGCATAACAGTTACCCTTTGAAACACTGATGATGGTGAAGACTCACACTTCAGGCACCCTGCTCCCTTTTCTATAAACTGTGTCCATCTAGAGCCTCAGAGAAGAGTCATACTGCAGTCTTGTTACTCAGGAAATCACATCAAGGGACACCAGGGAATCACAGGGAGCAATGAGCCATGATACCTGTGTTGTATTGGAGTGGCTATTTCTGCTCTCAAAGACTTAGGAGATATGAAACATGGTAGTAAAAACATAGCAATGTGGTTTTATGTTCTGAAAAACTGGTTTTGTGTGATATGGCCACACTTGACACTACATACAAATAGTTCTGGGGAAGCCCCTGGAAGAAACATCTCAAAAAAGAGAGAGAATCCCCTTCCAGAAATGTAAACAAGGGCTCAGTATTAACTGGGTAGTTACTCCCTTGAAGGCAGCTCAGGCCCCATTATTATGAATGGATATACTTTAAAAACAGGATGGATACCTTTCAGTGACCCCATTGTGGCGATGTTGTAAGACGTAGATTCTGCAGAAACTATGGGTGGAGGGACTACACATCACTGAAAACCACTGAAAACCACTGAAATTTTATCTAGTGGTCAAGTATTTTTACTACAGAAGACAGTGACTAAAGTGCGTTTCCAGGATTCTTTGTAATAATTACCTCCTAACTAATACCCTGGGAGTAGCTCCCATGGTATCACAGGAGCTATATCCCAGGAAGATTTGGATGTTTGGATGTTCTTACGTGGGGCATTCTTTCTTGCTTAGGTGTTCTTCTATGTAATGAACCTCCGTAATCAATGTCGCATTTGAAGACCTTTGCTGGAAACTGCATGTCTTGGATTTCAGTAAACAAAGAACAGAATACCTTCAGAAATATTACAAACTGGGTCCTAAATAATCTTCAACAAATAGAAAATAGAAATAATGTTGCTGTGGTTCTAACATACCTGTCAAGGCTTTAAAAAATGAACTATTTAATGACATTGTTTGCTAACAAACTGTGGTCACTATATGCTATATTAGGGTTTTATGAGGGTTATTTTTGCATCTTTTTTTTGTTCTAGAAGTTAGAAATTCAAACTTACCACATGATCATAGTTACTAACTTCATTACAATCTCATTCAGGATGTTGAAGAAATCCACCATCATCTTGGCCTGTTCTCCCATTTTCCCCATAGCAATGCCAAAAGCAATAAAGAATCCTATCAAACCTATTAGGAAAAAATTGCAAGACAAAAAAAAGCAAGTAAAACCATGGTTTTTAGGAAGTTTTTGCACCTAGTGAATGTCTTGATACTACCTACTAATCTGGTTTTCAGAACTATAGTGTATTACATATCTCTTGGGACTTTTCAGGATGGACTCACTCTCAACTTTCATTATCATATTCAGAACATCTTTTATTCTTCAATATTTTACTAAATACCAATTGCACAGTCCAACTGTGTTTTCTTCTTTTTCCCTGTTTTAATCCTATGCCATAATCTTCTCAGTGCCGTGCAACTGTTAGAAACCTCATAGCCCCTAGCAAATAGGAGAGGCAACACAGCACCATATCATGACTTCTTTGTTTCTAAAACAGTCACTAGAGACCAAGAGCATTCTTCTCAAGCTTTACAAAAGTCCTTTGATAGAGTCAACCTACAGACTAGTCAGTCCCAGAGTACAAGGAAAGGCTAAAGCAGCCCCAGAACATAACCTTGGTAGGCCAGGAGTATTCCAGTTAAATGAAAAAGATTGGGGTGGGAGAAGAAGGTGGGTATTGAACTTTAAGCTAAACCACGGAACTCCCATTAAACAGATTAACTTCACTGAAACCAGCTATGAGTGGATACATAATCACAGAATTCAGTACGAGTAACATTGTGCTCCTGAATTTAAATGCCAAGGGGTATAAGTCTGGAGTATTGAACTAACTGGGTGAAAAACCAAGTGCCTCTGTCATGTATTAGTTTGGAGCTGTGTCTCCAATACTAACCTTTACCATCCAAAAATTTTCAGCATCTAGGGTGGGATTATAATTGATACTGATAAATGGTTTGAATCTTCAGAAACCTTTTGAGGCTAAACTTTCAGTCATGATATAAGTTTAACAAATATGTGAACTCAGTTGGGAAATTCCAAAGGAAAAACCCATCAGGACACAAAAGCATTCAAGAGAAGGGAATTTCAGCTACCCGTACTCTGGGAAAAGACAGGCTGTCCCACATCCTCACACTGGGTTTAGCAACCAGATTTTTTTTTTTTTTTTTTTTTTTTAATTCCAGTCTCCTGGATATAAAGTCATTCTTTAGCACCAAGCTATCTTTGTTGAGTCACTTGAATAGGGAAGTGAAGTGTATGCTTGTGTGCTGCAGAGCATAGAGAAAGGATGAAAAGATTTTCAGTCAAAGACCAAGTAACTTCCTGGAATTCAGATTGCACCAGAAAATGTTAGTAGGTGGTTTTGTTTGTTAATTCCAAATGAGCTGCTGCATTAGTCATAAGAGTCAAGATGGTTCATATTTGCAGGAATTTGCCAGGATTGTACAGTTCATGCAAGCTGGATGGCAATTGCCCAATATTTTTACTTAATTCAAAACCAAACTGAACCACAGGAAAGCAAAAAACTCTGCAACATTTGAGCATCATTGGTCAAAATACTACAGCAAAACCCCCGCTTAAACTGTGCATTTCCTTTCTGCAGGAATTGTATTCAACCTTCTAGCTCTTTTCTTATCCATGACAGAGCCCACACAAAACAAGTCCAGCACTAAAAGTAATGCATCTCTCACGTTAGAAATACTGTTTCATTTCAATGCATAAGCAGAACTCCAGGAAAGAAAAAAGCAGTTGAGAGTAACAGCATAAGCAATGAGCTGCTGCTTCACACAGGGTGCAGAATGCCAATTTGCAGCTTTGAAAGAAAGTGGGTCCTCTGCCCACAGACACTGAATGAAAGGAGGAGCCATGGAGGCAGGCAGAATACAGAGGCTCCTGGCTCTCGTAGAGCAGGCTGCTTTGCAGAGAAACAAATCATCTCTGTTCAGCTTGCTGATGCTGTCTCCCCTATGTCTAAGCAAAGCAGCCACTACCAACCAACTCATCAAGACCTGGAGAAGCTCTGCAGGCACAGCAATCACTGTGTCAACAGAAGCAGTTCATCAGCTGTAAGGACTCTGTAAGGGGCCATTTGTTCCTAAAAAGTGATGGCTCAGTGGTGAGATAAAGCAGTGGTTTAGGTACTGACACATATTGTCCTACTTGGAGGACGCCTATAAACAGAGCATGTGTATCTTCAAGTGTAGGCGTGCCAATGAGGCTACAAATCGGGGGCTAATTTGTGACTGACTTCACCCGCAACCAGAAAGTAAGGTGAGGGAGGAGCACTCCTCTCTGGGCTGACAAAATGGTGAGTCTAGGCACAGAAGAGAAAATAGAAGTGGTGTGGTGGCTCTTCACTCCCCCACACCCTGCCCCAGTCCAAACAGGTGCTTCAGGAAGGGGTGGGAGATAGGCAAAGCCTTCGTACCACCCCCACTTGCTGGCTTGTCCAGACAAGATGGCACAATGGCAGTTGTTCATAATTTGCAGCTGGTAAAGGTCAGCAGCTAAAATGAAAGAAGA
Organism: Tyto alba; assembly: GCF_018691265.1. Lineage (NCBI taxonomy): Eukaryota > Metazoa > Chordata > Aves > Strigiformes > Tytonidae > Tyto > Tyto alba. The sequence goes on from NW_024881280.1 coordinate 458,607, forward strand.
AGGGAGCTGTGACTCAGAGATGTGTCAAGCCTCTCTGGGATTTTTCTTAGGTGGTGCGGTTCACACCCCACCTCTCACTTCAGACTCTGCCTCAGGCCAAATCCTAATTCAGCATGCCTGAGACACCTTTGGGAAACAAATGAGCTCAGCTTCATCAGGGGGTGGGTAAAACACTGGCTCTTGAAGCTCTACCCCATGCTGTTTTGCCAATATGTGTTGGTATTAGTCTGGGTAGGCTACTTCTAGGATTAAAGGATATTTTGGGTACCTCCTCCATGCTTCCCCACTGTACTCCAGGTAATACCTGCAAAGCTGCCAATCCAGAATAATTCACTTGATTGTTTCTGTGATACAGTCATATTTCTAGTAAAACCACTGGATTTTAATCTCAGAGATTGATGAGCAGCCAGTAGGTTATAACTTTTGGTGATGGTTTGGGGAACCGAAACTTCCGCTGAAGAGCAGATCACACTGGCTACCCAGTCACAGCCAAAAGCTGTGTCATACAGATGACATATATATTTGACAGGTAAAAGGTTTTCCTACCCAGGACGTTCATGCCATCCTTAAATTCAAGTCCCTTCTTAATGATCAGCTGGGCTTCTGGTGGTGCTTCATGCACTGTCTCATTCATCATAGCAAAAGCAGAGTCGGTGACATTCAGTGGTTCTTCAATGGGTGGTGGCACCAGCACCTTCTTGGTGACAGTTTGGATCTGAAGGCAATAAAAAGGGAGGATGAGAATGGAAATAGACTGAATGTAGTCCGTATGGAAGATCAGGAAATAATAATAAAACATCTTCACTAGAAATTCCAGGGACTTATGTTTTTAAAGGATTAGACATGCATTCCACAACCTCTTACCCCCTCTTCCAAAAATAAGTTTGTTTTTTAATACTTCCAAGTGTCACAAAGTCCTGGGAGTCTTCCTCATGACTCTAGAGTGGAAAGTATGGCAAATGCTTGTTCCTTAGACTACAATGTAACATTTTACAGATAGCTAGCCCCTTTGTCCAGATGGTTCACAAATGGTGCTTCACAGATTGTATGTTATGTGCTGATACCATTTATTTAGCACCAAAAGGCAGGCATCTCTAAGATCAATCAGAGCAGCAACTCTGCAGTAAGGCTTGTTATTCAGGATAGTCTGCCCAGATCAAGTTATCACAGTTTGATGGTTAACTTGAATCAGAAACTTAGGACATTTCCAACACTTGGTGACTGAAAGCTCAAAATGGAATACACACAGCCCCCCTGAGTTCTCTAATTAAAATATTGTGAGTGACACATAACAGAAAAAAATATCAAAGCTAACAGATACCTATTAAATCAAATCTGACCACCTCAAAAAAGAAGACATCAGCATCTGAATGTATCTGGACTCCTCCTGGCACATGAAAGGCAGGGTCAAGGGAAAGCTGGGAAGGAATGGTAGGAGGAGAAATGAGCTTGAGTTTATGAATAGGAAAAAAGGGAGGAGAGAGTGGGAAAAGAGATCTGTGACTTGCTGCTTTAAGAAGGGACATTTTCCTCCCACTTCACACTTTGAGCCTTTCCGGCCTCTTCATGGCTCTGGGACAGGAAAAATGGTTAGGAAGCTATGACCAATTTGCCATGGTTTCCTACCTGCTCCCTACTTTCCTTGTTCCTAGAAACATGTTCGAGCAAGGCATCAGAAACAGTGCATTAGGTTTTTAAAGAACATTTGCACCTCCTTCCTGTTGAGATGGACATTGTAGTACTATGGATACTATGGATAATGATCCAGATTCAATCCATATATTTTAAAACCATGGGGTTTTAAAATACCTTACGTCTCTCCTTTCAAAAAATGCTGTCTAAATCTAGAGAAGTGGACATAGACAGAAAACCTACATAGCTTTGTATGAGAATCTCTTCAGTTGTCATGAAACAACCCAACATTCCTGCACGTTTACATTTTTTTCAGAGTTAAAATTTATCTGAGGTATGTTGTCAACACATTATTTTTGATGTGAGGTATCCAAAACGTAAGAACAGAGTCACAGAAATTAATCTTAGAACATTAGACTACACATTCACGAAGTCCACTAGTCACTTAAGTCAAAGGTCCTCAGCTCTTTTGCACAATGGCACAGTCACTAAAAATGCTGAGCCTAACACCAAGTTTAGATTTTGACAACAACATCTGAGATTAGAAAACCATTTAAATGTCACAGTCATATTTATAGATGATAGTCCCACTCTCTTTCATTGCACATAAGATTTTATGTCTCTGATGCAATAGCAGTTTTCATTATAAATTAAGACTTTCCTGTAGACCATACAAAAATTCAAGAGATATTGAAATCCCATGATGGTTCAGAATTCAGTTTGCAAATGAACCGTCTCAAAATTGCAATTCAATCCCTTCATTGCTTTCTGCCTGGTTGCAAGGGAAGGCATGTAGAATTCTCCCACAGACCACAGCTACACAGTACCATTGATGTGCACCCTTCAAAATCATTCTTTGGAGGATTTCTGAAAAAAAATGTTTCCTCCTAAGGCAGCTTGGAAAGACTGAATGATCATGGAGAGGGTCTGTATAAATGTAGGAAGAGAAAATATATGCTGACACCATTAAAAACACTTCATTTTCCTCCTAAATAGAGAGATGAGTAAGGCCTAATTCCTTACTGAGAAACTAAGGGCTAACAGAAGACACAAGTTCCATCTGGAAAGGATTGTGACTTACTTTGCAAATGAAAGGTGGCTTTGTGGCAGAGGCTTTCATTGGCAATTAGTCTGGAATCTGATAAAACTGGAAAGCCAAAAAGCTCAGTAGCTTTTTTGACTAAGTTTAAAAAACAATCAATGGCCCATAACTAGTGAAGTGACCTGAACACTGATATTACACACACTGAAAAAGCAGTATTAAGGTTCCAAGAAACTTATCTGACATGGGTTGCTGAATTCATATTTCTCCTGCTTTTTGTCCCTTTGTTGAGATATGTGACCACTTTCAACTGACCAGAAATTTAATTATCTTTTCCACAGTTCAAATGAAGGAAAGGAAGAAAAAAACATAAGCATCTCGCTCTCCCCTCACTCAGTTTTGCAAAAATACATTTCACATTGCATGTGATGTTTAGCCACCCACACTTTGACCACATGATTGACATTCCTATGATGATTTGGAAATATTGAGAATGTTGTCTCTTTAAACTCCCAAGGACTATGTGTTTTTATGTGAAAGTCCATGGAAGAAGTGAAGCAATCCAAGTCCTCTTGGCAGCTTAGGTTGACCTCCATTCTTCCACCCTCCATGGCTGCTTCTCCCTTCCCACCTCTTCTCTGCACTTTATTCTTTAGCCATAACCACAGCTCCATCTATCATGCCATTTCACATGGGAACACTTAAGAACAGGTTTGGCAACAAAACCTGTTCCATCAAAAAAAAAAAAAAAAGATGTCTGCATGATTGCCAAATAGGAAGGAAACAACAGGAAATATGTTTAAGCAGAAATTACAAAGCATGCATTTTTATTTTCTTTTACCCCTCAAAGTGAAGCTGTTTTGATTAAACATTGGTGAAAATCCTTTAGACAAAATTATCTACCTACAGAGCAAGTAACACATGATGCAAGCATCCTTCTTTCCCAGCATGCTCCAAGCATGGCCTGTAGGTGGGTCAGCTGCTTGACTGTACTATCCCCACCTAGTCTGGACTCTAATACAGCAACAGAAGTTATGAAAGGTTGGGTTTTGCAGTACGTTTCCACTGGCAACCAGCTGGAATGAAGATCATCCGTATATTACAAAGAGAGCATTGCAGAACCATCAGCTCTGTAACTAACAACCAAGATCAAATTCAGTCTGGGTGAAAGATCTCATAATTCATCAGCTGTTCAGCCCCAAGCCAGCATTCATGACCATATATATTGTATAAAAAGTCAGGGAAAAAATAAAAGTTTACTAAAAATCACTTTCAAAAACTCTAAAAAAATAAAGACAATGTAAAACAAAGCAGCTATAAATAATGTTATTTTATTTACCTGCTCAAGACTTAAGAACTGTATTTCTCTTTGTATCATTATTTCTGTCATTCACCTAAACAACGACATTAACTCTACAGACATCCATGGCTAGCAAAAGATGTAATAAATATTACCAAGGAGTAGAAGGATTTACCTGCTGAAAGCATGCTTGGACTAGATTTTCAGGGAACAGGTTTCGGATCAGATCCAAGAAAGCATCCAGACTAGATACTTCATCATTCTTCTTCCCTTGACCAAGCTGTTTCCTGAGTTTCGGATTCCCTGGATGGATGGCTAAAACCAAAATCACACCCAGCACAGCAGCAATAATAGTCGTGGACATGTAGTAGACCATGGCTCTTGTACCCAACCGGCCACTTGCTTTAGCATCTAAACCAGACAGTCCTGCAGTTTTTTTTTATTTTAAGAAACAAATAAATATATTGAAACTCGATATCAAATTCAATAATCATCAAATAAAATCCTTTATAATTTGAAAAGTTTAACGACTGCTTACAGGTACCTACTTTTGTCGTTGTGAAATTGTCACCACTAGACAGATTACTTAAGCTTCTCCCTCCAGTTCTTATGTGAACAGTGTCTGCTGCTACTAATTTGAAGACAACCATTTAGGAGTCCATCTTATCGCAGAGGAAGCATTGAAAAATAGAGAAGATATCATACCTTCTTTTGCCCTTGATTGCTCAAATTGGTCTTGACATGTGGCTGACACTACATCTTTAAGAAGGCTAGGTTTGATAGTGTCATGCCATTTTATTTGCGAGGTCCAATCCAGAAATTAGGTGAAATAGCATAATAAGAAATTTCTGGTGTTCAAGAAGGTAGTATGTGTGCATGTGTTTGAAAATAAATTCAGTGGATCATCTACATATTAAAGCCAATTAAGTTAATAAGAAATTAACTCTGAAATACACACTGCAACTGCAAAATCCCTGACAGGATCACACTATTCTTCCTACACCACAAAAACCAAACCAGGTGATATCTGTAGCAAGCATCTTAAAATATTTATGGCTAATAGATCTTACCTGTGATTAAACTGGAGATAATTAAGGGGAGGATCAGCATTTTTAGCATCCTCATAAGTATATCTCCTGGGAAGGCTATTAACATGATGATGTCAGGGTCAATAGGTGTTGCTAGACGAAGAAGACCCCCACACAGTGCACCCAGGATAACACCTCGAAGAAGGATGAAACAGAGCAGGTAGGTAACATAAATACACCTGAATGTGCACTGATCACTTAGAAGAACAGCCTTGAAGAAAAACGCTACTAATTTTTGTTACACAAGGCAGTCAATTTTTGGTACAGAGACAGATTTTGGAAGGTTTAGCCTTCTGATTAATTTGAGACTGTGACACGCTTACCACGTATCTCATGAGTAAAGAAAAGAGGTTCTGATGTAGAATCTTCCACCAGCTGAGCTTACACCTAATGTACTATTCCATTTCTACAAATACAAATTTGCTGCAAACCACAATGCTATTGAGGTTCACTAACATTGAATAAGCCTTGCAACACATTGAGGGCTAGTCAAATATAATCCATAGAATCTTAAAACTGTTTAGGTTGGAAGGGACCTTAAAGATCATCCAGTCCCAACCTTCCCCTTCCCACGGGCAGGGCCCCTTCCCCCAGCCCAGGGGGCTCCCAGCCCCGTCCAACCTGGCCTTGAACCCTTCCAGGGAGGGGGCACCCACAGCTGCTCTGGGCACCCTGGGCCAGCACCTCACCCCCCACACAGGGAACAATTTCTCCCTTACATCTCATCTAAATCTCCCCTCTTTCAGTTTAGAGCCATCACCCCTTGTCCTATCCCCATACCCCCTGACCCAGAGTCCCCCACACACCTTCCCTGTCCCCCCCTTTAAGCCCTGGGAGGCCACTCTGAGGGTCCCCCCAGACCCTTCTCTTCTCCAGGCTGAACCCCCCCAACTCTCTCAGCCCGGCCCCCCAGGGGAGCTGCTCCAGCCCCCCCAGCATCTCCGTGGCCTCCTCTGGCCCCGCTCGAGCAGCTCCGGGTCCTTCTGCTGTTGGGGGCCCCCGAGCTGGCCCCAGCACTGCAGGGGGGTCTCCCCAGAGCGGAGCAGAGGGGGAGAATCCCCCCCCTGGCCCTGCTGCCCCCCCTGCTCTGGCTGCAGCCCAGGGCACGGGTGGGTTCTGGGCTGCGAGCGCACGGGGCTGCCTCACGGGCAGTTTTCCATCCCGTAATCCCCCCCAGTCCCTCTCCTTGGGGCTGCTCTCCAGCCACTCCTCGCCCAGCCTGGATATGTACTTGGGATTGCCCCGACCCATGGGCAGGACCTTGCATTTGATCTTCTTGAACTCCACAAGGATTGCCCGGGCCCACCTCTCCAGCCTGCCCAGGTCCCTCTGGATGCCATCCCTGCCCTCCCGCATGCTACCGCACCACACAGCTTGGTATTATATAAACATAAAATCATGTTCATATAATCATTCTACAGTTGGCAAAATTGAGGTGCTAAGAGGTGAAGTGATTTATACAAGCCCATATAGAACTGACAGAATAGCCAGGGTTAGGACCCAGATCTTCAGAGTATGACATCTAGCTCTCAACATAAGAATGGTACCACTTGAAAACAAGGCCAGCACAAGTAGCTGTTTTACAAACTAAGAAAAGCCTTGCAGGCAATCTAGAATAGTCTTGTGAGGAAAACAGATTCAAGTTTCATTTAGAGGGGTTTTGGAATTGATCTGGAATACTGCACATATCATGGAAGAAAACTTGATTCTTAGTACTTATTTATTATTCTTTCCCTTTGATGGTCTGCATCCTTCTCTTTTCTTTGTGCTAACATTCTGAAATCACAAACAATCTCTTCATCGCTTATTTAGAATTGTACGGTGATAACACTCAAGCCCCCCTCTCATGATTGTGGCTGTTGAAGCATAGTCTAGGGAAAAAAAAGGTCATGTTTACCTTCATAACATGGTCTTTATGAATGGATATTTTATGTTTACATCCAGGAGGCCTTTGTTTTCCTGATCCCATGCCCAAGTCTCCAGTGTAGTAAAACTTGACACCAAAGCCTGATTTGAAGCAACTACAACTCTCTGAAGTATCAATTTGATAAAATGGAAAATATATGTGTATTTAAAACTTTTTCTGGAACTGCATCAGGCACCTTCTAAAGATGATTCAAAGCAAATACTGTTTAAACACTTCAGCTATATGGGTTTTGAAGGCTGAAAAATATGGATGTGAAATTTGCAGCTCAAGACCAGATGCAGCTGGTCTTTCAAACAATAATAAAACAGAGTATGTCTATGAATTTGTTGCATTTGGCTGTTGGGCTTTCAGTGAAAAAGAAGCAGGCAAAGAGCCAGTGAACCACAATAAAATGTCAAACTGTTCCATATTTGGAAGCTGCTAAAGCCAGAGGCAATATTCAGGATGAGATCACAGAGCACTGGCTTACAGCTACAGAGAGGGAGACAAACCTTAAATCTGTGGAGCATGAACTGAGAGATAAAAGATGAAGGAAAGGAAACTTTTAAGAGTTTTTGTCTTTTTTCAGATAACTGAGAGAAAAAATGAGTAGTGCATTCGGTTCTACTGAATGGCATTGATGTGTCTGGCCTTGGGATTTAGATGACTCCATTCAAAACCAGATACAGAATGTATCTCAGTGCGGATTTGCTCCATGTTGTGTCAGTAATACCCTGCACACCTGCACTAAAGCGATGATGCCTACGGCATCCCGTTTACTCTCTGGCTGTTCAGCTGGAACAGCTGATGACCACAGACAGGGTCTGTGGTACTACCTGAACAAACACACAGAATGCCCAAACCAGCAGATGTAGCTTACCGAATACAGTAAGAGTCAGGAGAAGATTCCTGTGGAGTGACTGGCAGAACTGCACACATACGTTCCTGGATCTGTGCTCCACTGGGCTTAAATGACTTTCATGCATCCGCACTTCTACTTGCTTAGGCATATTGTTGGCACTAGAATAAAAAATGAAAATCAAGTAAAAGTTATAGCACAAGGTGCCAAAAGTGAGAGGAAAGTCTGGATTACTTCCATTATATATAACTGGGGAATCTGATGCATATTTCACTGCTGCCCACATTTTACAAGCACTGTATATTTACTGATCTGAAGAATTGTCTGAAATGGCAATGGTTTGTCCTTCTAGAGGTGAAGCCTTTATGGTATTTTTTGCAGTTATCTCTCAAATGGTGGAGATGTAAACAGAATTAATTCACTGGACATATCATCCCAGCGGTTTCACGGGCTAAACTATTGGTCGTGAGCTGGAAAATTCAGTTTCCTCAAAGATCATGACTGTCTACTTAAGCAGGAGAGAGAGCTGAAGAACAAAGTTTCTATTAGCAGGAAATGCAGATTCCAATACCTTATTTAATTCCAATTCAGTAAAAGAGTTTAAAGATGAGGATTTATTTGCAAAATAAAGCACTCTAGAATATTTTGCTTTATCTTCCCAAAACATTTGATTTCAACATTAACATTTTATTGTAATATAATATGAATACTGAGGTAAAAATAATCTTTTTCAACATGGTTCTAATGAGACTTGAACAACTGCCACTGAAAATTAGTCAGAAAACTATGCATTCCTCAAGAAAACATTTGATTTCATTGAATTGGCAGTGTTTAGAGGAAAAAGTTTTTTGGCTAACTCTGGTTTATATTTGAGTAAGTGATATGCACATGAGTGCAGGACATCAAAAGCCATGCATCTAACTTTCTCAAGCCCTGAGAAATCATTAGCAATAAACTCCCTTTTTATATACACAATATTATAATGTAGTTGGAAAAAATACTAAAAATACTACTACAAATAAAACATACAGTTTCCTTAAGAGTTAAGGCTGTCTACTTAAATATGAGAAATGGATAAAGAACAAATTTTTTATTATCAATAAAACAATTTTTTTTTTGAGATCTGGTCTTATGCCAGATTAGGACACCATTTTAGAAAAAGGAAACCAAATCTTCCTCTACAACAGCAGACTGAGGTCTACAGACCTAAAACAATTCTGAAAAGATCTATAAAGCTTCGATGTTCTCAGTACTAAACAACCTCCAGGGAATCAAAACTTCTTTTCGTTATATATAGTATAGCTTGTTGTCTTCATAAAGTTTATCAACAGAAAGTTATGATTAGACCTGTAATATGAATGCAGTCATTTTGATGCAAGTACTTCAATGATTTTCCCTTTCAAAGTGAAACAGCATTTCTTTCCAATACATTCGGTTATTTAAAAAGTACCACCAGCAGAAAATGCATTAGAGAACACTTTTTTTTTTTCCAAGGGGAAAAAACCCTCCAAGTGTTGTAATTTTTATTTCATACCTTTTAAAATATTTTACAATGGTAGTGGCAATGAAATGTACTGCTGATGGTGAAATAACAAACAAGAATATTAGTGTACATTCTGACAGCTTAAATATGAGGCATGCCTACTTCTTGAAGACTTATGAATGCAAGCATCACAGATACGTAAGGATTATGCAGGGGATAATGTGCATAGCAGTTATTTAAGGAATTATGAGAAAAATGAGACAGTGACTACCATGCACATGGGCCACAGAGCCATGAAATCACAGGTGGACATGTGCCACAAAGTCAAGGAACTTGGGGTCCAAACTTTGCAATTGGGCATTACATCTAGTTTTACTTGCACTCTGAATATGAACGTATAACTTGTTTAGACCTATTATTCACTACAGGTTGATTATATATTCCTCTGAAAGTTTGAAATATGGACAGCTGAAAGTAATTCAAAGGAAAACCTTAGAGGCTCTTCCATTAGCAAATAATGAGGCAGGACTGGAATGGGACAGTAAACAGAAGCACTTGATGATGTTATATGTCTTTCTAGGATTTTCCTTTGGGCTAGGTTTAGTCTGGATTCCTGGACCCTTCCCCATCTGAAGCCATGACTATAGTTTCATATAGTCCAAAGGAAAGCCACCTCACAAATTTCTGCTTCTTCGGCTGTGAGCCATTCCTCTAATTCACAGGCAATAGAAGCATATCATTACCCTGACACCACTGCTGAAATAAGGCCTCCCATGCAGAAGTAGGCCACTTGTCCTGATCTTGTATTCAAGCCTTATTTCTATTCCCATCCATTTCTAAGTGATAGCATGGTGTTTGCTGGCCAGATTGCCCTCACGCTCCCAGTGTGGTCAGCATAGAAACACAGGTTCATGAAGGGAGGGGGTGGTGGACCTACTCCCACAGCTGCAGAGGCTACTTCAGGATTATACTCCAAGTGAACCAAGTCCAGCCGCACTTGAGGTGGTAAAATAACACAGAGCTTTTATTCGATAGCAACCATCTACTTCAAAAGTTCAGCCATGTAAAATGTAGATATCCAAATACCCTCTGAGAAGAGAAGGAAATGAAGACACAAAGCTCTTTAAGGACATTCCTAAATTTCCAGGAACTTCATACTGTATTGTGTGTTTCCCTCACATGCAAAATATGGGGTTTACATTCTCCAGGTCTTGAAGTTTGTAAGTGAATCTTCAGCATGGACTGAGATTTTGATTGCTATGGGATTTTTTTAAATAAAAAGACCCAATACTAAAATATGCTAACCATGAAGATCGGTTACAAAAAGCATTGACAGATGAATTTCATCACATGAAAAGTGGTACCACAAAGGATAATAATCTAAGCATTTGCACTATTAGCATTGCTTTTAGCAATCAGATTTTTACCACCAGACTAAAAAGTATTGTTCCAGGCTTTTAAGTACGTTGAAAGGGAGAAGAGAGGGGAAACAATAATGAAATAAAAACCTTCCATGAAGGATAAGCTAAGCTTCTTTTGTAGCATATGACAAAATCAGTATTTTGCAGCAGAAATTTTCTATCCAATTACTAGAAGATAAAACTCTGTTTGACTTCAGAATCATGGAAATGAACTTTTGTCTTATGCACTGACTCACAGAGTCATAGAATCATAAAACTGTTTAGGCTGGAAGGGACCTTAAAGATCATCCAGTCCCACCCCCCCTTCCCACGGGCAGGGCCCCTGCCCCCAGCCCAGGGGGCTCCCAGCCCCGTCCAACCTGGCCTTGAACCCTTCCAGGGAGGGGGCAGCCACAGCTGCTCTGGGCACCCTGGGCCAGCGCCTCATCCCCCCCACAGGGAAGGATTTCTGCCTTACATCTCATCTAAATCTCCCCTCTTTCAGCTTAAAACCGTTACCCCACGTCCCATCCCCACCCCCTGACCCAGAGTCCCCCCCCCCCTCTCCTGCCCCCCCTTTAAGCCCTGGGAGGCCGCTCGAAGGTCCCCCCGGAGCCTTCTCTTCTCCAGGCTGAACCCCCCCAACTCTCTCAGCCCGGCCCCCCAGGGGAGCTGCTCCAGCCCCCCCAGCATCTCCGTGGCCTCCTCTGGCCCCGCTCGAGCAGCTCCGGGTCCTTCTGCTGTTGGGGGCCCCCGAGCTGGCCCCAGCACTGCAGGGGGGTCTCCCCAGAGCGGAGCAGAGGGGGAGAATCCCCCCCCTGGCCCTGCTGCCCCCCCTGCTCTGGCTGCAGCCCAGGGCACAGGTGGGTTCTGGGCTGCCAGCGCACGGGGCTGCCTCACGGGCAGTTTTCCACCCACCAACCCCCCCAGTCCCTCTCCTTGGGGCTGCTCTCCAGCCACCCCTCGCCCAGTCTGGGTTTGTACTTGGGATTGCCCCGACCCATGGGCAGGACCTTGCATTTGATCTTGTTGAACTCCATGAGGTTTGCCCGGGCCCACCTCTCCAACCTGCCCAGGTCCCTCTGGATGCCATCCCTTCCCTCCAGCGTGCCACCGCACCACACAGCTTGGTGTCATTGGTGAACTTGCTGAGGGTGCACTCAATCCCACTGTCCATGTCTCCAACAAAGATGTTAAACAGCACTGGTCCCAGCACTGACCCCTGAGGAACGCCACTCGTCACTGCTCTGCACTTGGACATCGAGCTGTTGACCACAACTCTTTGAGTGTGAGCATCCAGCAAGTTCCTTATCCACCAAGTGGTCCATCCATCAAATCCATATCTCTCCAATTTAGAGACAAGGATGTTGTACAGGATGTGTCAAATTCTTTGCACAAGTCCAGGCAGATGATGTCAGTAGCTCTTTACTTATCCATCAATGATGTAACCCTGTCGTAGAAGCCCACCAAATTTTTCAGGCATGATTTGCTCTTCGTGAAGCCATGTTGGCTATCATCAGTTACCTCCTTATTTTCCATGTGCCCTAGAGTGGTACCTCAGCCTTCTCCATATCCCAGGTAACCAGGTCTCCTGTTTCCTTCTAGAGAGGGCCCACATTTTCCCTAGTCTTCCTTTTCTCCTCACTACCCTAAGGATCTTGAACTCCACCAATTCATGGTCACTGCAGCCACAGCTGCCCTTGAGCTTCCCATTGTCTACCAATCCCTCCTTGTTCATGAGAACAAGGTCCAGCATAGCACCCGTCCTTATTGGCTCCTCTATCACTTGGAGAAGGACGTTACCATCAATGCATGCCAGGAACCTCCTGAATTGCTTATGCCCTGCAGTGTTGTCCCTCCAACAGATACAGGCGTGGTTGAAGTCCCCCATAAGGATCAGGGCTTATGAACATGAGGCTGCTCATATCTCTCTACAGATGCCCTCATCTGCTCAGTCTTCCTGGTTGGTTGGCCTGTAGCAGACCCCCACTATAACTTCTGTCCCTGCCCTCCATTTAATCCTGACCCATAAGCTCTTGGTCGGCTCCTCAACCATCCCCATACACTCCAGCTGTTCACTGACATAGAGGGCAACTCCCCCTCCTCACCTCCCCTGTCTGTCCTTCCTAAAGAGCCTGTATCCATCCATCCCTTGTGCTGGTTTTGTGCCTCTATTACATCTTGTAAACAATATTTAGCTCCAGAAGAATGCGGAACTTTTGGCACCTGAAACCTGCGGTCACATAATGACATAACTGCAAGAAGTTCCTACTGAAGTCAAGGGAAGATGCTCAGATGTAAGTCAGGGCAGAGTCTGGGCCCTTAAGGACTGCATCCCCCTGGATCTGTCCTACTCCTCTGCTGTCTGTTGCTGACATCAATGCACACCTTCTCCATACCATGAAGGCCACAGTGCCACATTCAAGCATGTAGTGAAGGGGCTTAAATATGTATAAGGCTTTCCTTTGCTTCAGACTTTCTTACTGAAGGAAAAAAATAATGCATGAGAAAGCGGAGCTTGACTGCACCTGAACTCATGGACAGTGCTGGGACTCAAATGCAAAGCCAGAAGTGTACCAACAACATGAGCCCCTGCTACACAACTGAACACTGCTGATATAATCTCTATGTTAATTATACTTCTGTGCAGAGGTAAGTATCACAAAACAGTGCAGAATGCATTTTAGCAGCTGTGATCTTTCTAACATGCAAATGATTACCTTGGTTAAATAAACCACTGTTCCACTGCACAGAGCTTCTATGGCTATTCAAACAAATGAGGCATTCTGAATGATCGTCTGAAACCGATCAGGCCAAAACCTCTTTCAGTCTAACTTCACTGAAGCCAGAACAATATAATATAAATTAATTCTGCTCATTATTTTCACATATCATAGTGACAAGCAGCCAAACAGCTAAGCTCCAAAATAGGCCCACAGAGATCTGTAACAACTGAGACCTTCAAGGAAGATAGTATTTTCTGACAACTACAGGCACTTGAAAACATTGACAGGACTTATAAAAAAATGAACCAAATATTGGAAAATGTGTAGTCACATGATACAGCACATCATATGAAACAGTACATACCAAGAACTAGACATATGTGGCGGCTTTTGAATATGAGTATGATCTTTTGTCTCGCCCAGTGTCATCTATCCTTCTGCCTTCTGAGGCAGCACTTATCCCCAGAAAAAGAGAGGAACTCCTTTGGGCCCAGGAAATTTGATTTTTATTCACCTTAGGAGAGTACAGAGGTGTCTTAAAGTGAAAACAACCTATTTTCACTGACTTCAAATACGCTGTATTATGTCAAGGCAATATTTAAGCGCATTAATAGAAATGAGTATGAGAATTAAATTGCAATTTTACTGTCTTTTAAGCAAAGAAGCAACCTCTTGCCTGAATAATCAAGAAGTTGACTACTTGGTCTTTCCACTGCCCCTCATCCCCACAGTAAGCACAGGATACAAGAAAAAAATCTGTCCGTAAGCATTTGATTTCTATCTAAATATCTAAATATTTACAGTCAGTTTAGCATGTGAGATACACAGTATTATATGAGACAATCTATTTATCTGCAATTTTTAAGCTGTATTCTGTTTCTCTTGCCAGTTGCTACATGTAATGGTGTCAAAATGCAGGAAAACAATTTATTAGAACAGCAGGGTCGCTGGGATTTTTTGTTCCTATTTCCTCCAAGTATTTTTCTTAGGTTTTATTTTACTTCCCTCTGAGAAAGTCTGCTGTTCTATTTCTTTTCAACTGCTTTTTTTCTTTCTCATGTTCCCACTGAAGTCTCTAGGCCTAAAAGGTTGGAAAAACTGCTTATTTTCCTTGGTTACCAAATATAACTCCTTTCCTCACAAAAATTAAGGGTTAATAGTTTACATAGTGCTTGCGTGACAATGTGCATTTATTTTCAGTCAGTTACAGCTAAAGAACTCTGCATCTCCCAAATACTTACCCAGCTTGGCATAAATCTAGAGTGGAGACTAGAGGGAAAAAATCACCTTTCATCTAAATGAAAAATGTAAGCAAAGATCATAACAAGGCTAGTGAAAACAGAGTAGGTAAATTAGCAGGACCGTGTTTAATACGTATAAGGTATTTCACCTGTGTCAATAAATCAAGCAGGTAATTCTCAGTATAAAAGTCTATTTTGGTTAGCACTGCCTGGAGGTTGGTTTGGCTTTTAGTTTTGGGGATGGTGAGTTGTTTAGAGGAGAGGTTCTTGTTAGCATAGCAAATAGGTATTTTAGAGTAGGACAACAGAATGAGTTACAATTGTATTTTTGGGGACCTGGCAAAATAGCTCTTGGAGGCTTATTAAGGGTTATTTAGTAGAGATTCAGCATTTCAGCAAAATATTTAGGGAAATAACTTCTTTTTAATTTTTTTTTCCCTGGAATACTATGAATAAAGCACCAGTTTGGTTTGTAGCAATTACTTCAACCTAAGTAGGAAGGGTTGTTTTTGAGAAAACAACCTTGGACAGACTGGATTAAGTTTCAGTTCAGGATCTAAGAACATCTCTTAAAATAGATGTTTGCCATCAAACCAAGCACCACTCTCTTCTGAAGCAATGAGTAAACAGCAGGCGTATATGTCAGTACTTGTTCAGTTGTTCCTAGTAAGACTGGCCTTAGTAAGAGAAAAAAAAAAAAAATGGGTGAGGGGTTGGGGTGGTGTGTGGAAAGCTGAACTAGCTTGACCTCAGAATAAAAAGTCAACAAGCTGCAAAAGTTTTCTTGCCAACCACCTAACACTCAGACAGGTGGTTCAAATGCAGTCACAGCTGAAAAGTCATGGCAAAAGTGGTATAGTGAAGTTTGGTGCATAGTAATCTTGAATTCTCACTGACTGAGCTCGTCCTAGCAATCAGTGGAATAGCATGGCAGTAAATGAGAGTTTAATCTGCCCTGAAGGATGTTTGTTAGCAGCAAGGCTTGGATTAGGGTTGTAACTCTTCCCCTTTCCCTGGAGAGACAGTGTAACACCAATGATTCGGGATCACCTGCTATGTTCATGACCAGCAGAAGGAGTATGGATCTGCTCCACCCCACACAATCAGCTTACTCCTATCCCATATGTAGGAAAGGGTCTACTCTGGTTGCTAGGTAAAAGATGAGTGACTAGAAAAACTTATGGAACAACACCAGAACAAGAGGGCTTTCGCTATCTGGATGCGAGCAGTCCAGACAGTCTGCCACAACTCTTGTGAAATTAGGGCTCAAGCATCAGCTTACTAAGAAACTTCTAGTTTGAGCTGAAATAGAGTTGTCTGCTGCTTAAATTAATTATATCAAGAAAACAGCTGATGGGCTTCTTTTGGGAGGCAGTCAGAGACTACATTGTTCCACTGTGCCATGGTATGTGCTGTAGTGTGAGGGTTTATTTTCTTAGATTAGATATATTTTTTCAAACCACAGTGGAGCTGGTAAAGCTCATCATATACAGCCACAATATGACAGGCCATGCAGGAGAAACAGCTAAAATATTTTTATTGTGCAAAGTATACATTAGCTTTGACATCACTCCTGCTACGTGTTGTCCAGTTGTTAAACACTGTATTCTACATGAATAAAATATTCTTGTCATGTCTCAGCCTCTTCACAAAAACAAAAAAAAATGCAAAAACAGACACACAAAACTACAAGCAAGAGTAACATAAGCTTTAGTCTGCATTAACAAGGGGTTTATTTTAAGCCTCTTGCTGCCACTAAGCCCTTCTATTGAATTTTAACTGCATTATGTAGGTTTTTTCTTGTTATTTGTAAGATATTAATGAATTCTGAGTGGAGATTTAGTCATTTAGTATGGAGCCTGATTTGGCCAAGGGACTGGTATTACAAGCAACATCGTGAAGCATGAATTGCCTTTTTGCAGCGGGAGAACTTTTCTCCCTGAATCCTTTTACAACCATGTTGTTTCCTCTGAGTTAGCATTTACTATACATTCGGTGAGTTTAACATAATCATATGAGTGAGTTTAATCATAACCATGTACAGGACAACCAGGTGATCAGTCAGCATGGCTTTATGAAAGGCAGGTCCTGCTTGACTAACCTGATCTTCTTCTATGACAAGGTGACCCGCTTAGTGGATGAGGGAAAGGCTGTAGGTGTTGTTCACTCAGACTTTACTAAAGCCTTTGACACCGTTCACCACAGCGTTCTCCTGGAGACACTGGCTGCTTGTGGCTTGGGTGGGCGTACTCTTCACTGGGTAAAAAACTGGCTGGATGGCTGGGCCCAAAGAGTTCTGGTGAATGGAGTTAAATCCAGTCGGCATCCAGTCACAAGTGCTGCTCCCCAGGGCTCAGGACTGGGGCCAGGTCTATTTAATATCTTTATCAATAGTCTCGACGAGGGGATCGAGTGCACCCTCAGTAAGTTTGCAGATGACACCGAGTTTGGCAGGAGTGTTGATCCGCTTGAGGGCAGGAAGGTTCTACAGAGGGATCCGGACAGGCTGGAGCGATGGGCCGAGGCCAATTGTATGAGGTTCAACAAGGCTCAGGGCTTGGTCCTGCACTGGGGTCACAACAACCCCACGCAACGCTACAGGCTTGGGGCAGAGCGGCTGGAGAGCTGCCCTGAGGAAAAGGCCCTGGGGGTGCTGGTCCACACCCGGCTGAATATGAGCCGGCGGTGTGCCCAGGTGGCCAAGGAGGCCAACGGCCTCCTGGCTTGTGTCAGCAAGAGTGTGGCCAGCAGGACTAGGGAAGGGCTTGTCCCCCTGTACTCGGCCCTGGTGAGGCCGTACCTCGGATAACGGGTTCAGTTCTGGGCCCCTCACTACAAGAAAGACACTGAGGTGCTGGAGCGTGTCCAGAGAAGGGCAACGAAGCTGGTGAAGGGTCTGGAGCACAAGTCTGATGAGGAGCAGCTGAGGGGACCGGTGTTGTTTGGCCTGGAGAGAAGGAGGCTGAGGGGAGACCTGATGGCTCTCTACAACCACCCGAAAGGAGGTTGGAGCGAGGTGGGGGTCGGTCTCTTCTCCCAACTAACAAGTGATAGGAAGAGAGGAAATGGCCTCAGGTTGCACCAGGGGAGGTTTAGATTGGCTATTGGGGAAAATAATCTCTTCACTGAAGGGGTTGTCAAGAACTGTAACAGGCTGCCCAGGGAAACGGTTGAGCCACCATCCCTGGAGGCATTTAAAAGGCCTGCAGATGTGGCGCTTAGGAACATGGTTTAGTGGTAGACTTGGAAGTTTTATGTTTACAGTTGGACTCAGTGATTTTAAGGGTCTTTTCCAACCTAAATTATTCTGTGATGCTATGTTTCTATATTTAAATAGCTGACCAGCAGCATCCTTACTGAACCTGCAGGGAAGAGTAGTCTGCATGAACTCACTCTTGTCCCTGAATTAGTTAGCAGTCACATGGATATCTTTTAAAAATATTGTTCCATGAGGTCATCTAGGAAAACAACTCTTCGTGCTCTGAGTTTGCAATCTTTGAATTTAGGCTCCATTTGTTTGTGTTTTTAAAACCATGTTAGAATTGGAAGGAGGTTTCTGTTCACTAAATGCTTCCTTTAAGTTTCTCTAGCTTTTGAATCTGGCTTGGGAAGCTTCATTGTACAGTGGAGAAAGGGTAGTCTAGAGGCCCTGTGAAAGCAGGAGAAAGGCATGACACGATTTTTTTACAAGTACATGGCCCTTTTTTACATATCTATCCAGGTCTTTTCACAAATATTTATCACCATGGAGCAGAGACTTTTTTTTCCCCCCCTGGGGTTTCTTTATGTCTGATCATTGACTAATGTATTGCCTTATTAACTGGGCTGCAACAATAGATCTGAACAATAAGAAAGAGAAGTAAAGGTGATGGATCTGCTGGGCAGGAATTAATTGTTTTCTACTCGCAATCATACATCCTGTGTATGTCCACATACATGGCTTTGAACAATCTTTTCAGACAGACTGCAGAGCATGGATAAAGCCTCTTCCTGTGCAAGATTTCTTCCATTAACTTTCAATTTAGATTTTATATAGCATTTCATGGCATATTATATGGACAAGAAAATGTGTCCCTATGGAGAGGTTGTGAACTAAAGCTCACTTTTTATGGAACCCTGTGAAGCCAACAGATCACACTGAATCACATTGGTTTTGTGAGAAAGAAGATAATTGTATTTTACACAAACAGGTATGTAACTGCATACCTAAAAATGCTTTGGAAGTGTCAGGTAGGCAGCAGAGAAAGCAAAGAGGGTAACACCCAGGTGTTTGAAAGGAAGAGAGATAGAAATTTCTGCAGTAAGTTTCAAAAAGGAGATCTGTAACACCAACTCTCTACCCTGGGTGATCGGTCTGATGGTAGGCAGCCATGGGAAGCTTTACAGGTACACTTCCACCAGGCAGCCATGAACCTGCTGGCTGCAGGACCCCACAAAGCAGTGCCTTCGGGTGCCTCTTACCTAGTCTTGTGAAAACCTGATTTTAACACCTCAAAGAAAATGCGTGTCAGAGTGTCTGTCTGTGGGTATGTTAGCAAGTTAACCTTCTAATTTAGTGGCATGACAAAGCCTGACAGAAAGAGATTAAGTTAGAGTTACCAACAACAAAGTCACGGTAGCTATCCAGACCTCACACAAGACATGGTCCTTGGCAAGGAAGATCCCCAGCACTTTACTAGGACAAAAGTTTTAGTGATCAGAAATCCACTCCTTGTAGAAATAACTGAAAGACCCAAAGGTGCTTCTTGTGTCTACACGCACTGCCCAGTTTGCAAAGCGCAGGGCGTGACCAAAGACTTATGTTACACTCCTCTCCTTGTGAGCATCTCCAGCGTGAAATAACACTGCCTTGGTAGAGAGTAGTTACTGTTTATAAGACAGAATTTGTAATACAGCATGCGTTTTAGCAGACAAAGAAAAAGCTTCTATAATTCTTCCTATTTGCCAAGTCCTCGGATTCATACCAGCTGAGGATCTGGACATGAACTTTTTTTTTAACAAGTCTTTAAATTTGGCACTGACATATTTATGTGAAGCTCTGGCTCTGTCTGTTTACTATCTCTGCTTTTCTGATACTGAATCTCAAGTCTAATCAACCTAAAAAAGCAAATCCTACTACTAAATGGTAAAGATTCAGATTTACTCTACATCTTAGACATTAAAGGGATATCAGTTCTTTGTGGAAGGAGGGCTTTCGGTTTGCTTCTTCTTTTGGAATAAACAAGGAGCATTTCTATCTACAGAGATTTGCATCCTATCCACCATTCAGAGTCCAAAGCAAGAAAGTGTGTTTTAAGCCATACAGTATAATATCTACCATAAAGATAATAATTTATTTATGTAATGATGCACACGTGGAATACCTTTTTTAACTGTCAAATTTTTGATAGGGCTTTATAGTGGTGTAATAATCTGGGAACTTGCATGCTTCATTACCCTAGAATTACGTACTGAGGTGGAGATGAAAAGTAATAGAATTAAGGATGAATCATATTATTATTATTAAGGCAAAGGATATAATAACAATGTGCTTTGTGCAAAAAATTATCTACTTACATGCTCAGAAACTCAGAGGCAAGTAACATCATGATCTTGCATTTGCTTCTACCTGGGGTGTGCCAGGTAGCACAAAGAAAAAGGCTATGAAATGTCTGGGGGTTAATGTAGTTTTCAAGTGCACTGAGCAAAAATTAAGCCAGTGAGAATGTGTGAAGATCAGAAACGTAGCAGCTCCTAGGCATTCTGGCTAGGGACAAAAAGGAGAAGTGTGGGTTTTGTTTATGTAACTCAGAGTAATTCACAGAAAGGCAGACTGAACAAGGAGCTCTGATTGAGATAGATAGTAAGAATTAATTTTGTCATGACAATGGGAAATAAAATGCAAGTTCTCCTATGAATGTATTTCTGGAGCGATGGCTCTTGAAACACTTCTTCCTGCAGTAAATTCTTACAGGATTGTCACTGAAAGCAGCTACACCAGTGTTTTTGGACCACATCACTCACACAGAACAAGTTTATAGTGGCCACATAAATCCCCATGGCTGAATTGGTGCATCGGAGATCTACGATAACATAAGTCTTAACTAAATCTGAACACAGTTATTAGCATTCATGCAGACACAGTTAGGAATAAAAAGGCCTAATCTTAATAGCTTCATTTTTTTCTCACTAATCTTCATATTAACCATTTATTTTAAAAAGTATGGTATGTGTCAATGAGCAGAAAAAAATACAAAAAATGAGGAAACCCCTCCTTGCCTGGCCCGTCATGACTGCTTCGTATCCACTCTGAAAATCCCCTATAGCTTTGATAGCAGCATGGAAGTACTCATCAGATGCATTAGGAGTCTTATTAATGCTGTGCTGTAATGAAATGCTATAAACGTCTAGGTGATTTCAAGAAACACAGCTCCAAAGTATCTTTCAAGTGAAAACTGACCACAGATGACACTGCTTTAACCTGCAAGCAGAAGTTCCCTCTGATACCAAAGATTCATCTTTCTTTTCCAATATGCTCTAGAAGCTATATATCCAAGGAGTTGCTTCTCAGAGTACTAAAAAACCTTTAGTTTGTAAATGTTTTCTGAGAAGTGACTGGATAGTGCTAGGTTTGCTATACACATTTAACCACAAAAACTAGAAAAATCAAGATGGAAAAAAAAATCAGAGCTTCTCTCTAACTTGTAGTGGCTAACGTCTGAGATAGATGACCCTTCACATTTTCAGTATTTTCCTCTAAACCCTGCAAAGGGCACAAATAGATTCAAGTTTCATTATACTTCAGATAACTTTAATAAAAAGCAACCAATTCAATATAAAATGCATTCAGTTCCATGGAATGTTTGCCAATGAGCCAGCACGTAACACTGAATCCAGCACTAATTCTGTTCTAAAACATTTCTCAATCCTTCCTGTGGGGGAAATCTCTCTGCCAGAAAGTATTGTGGATAGAGTCAGAAACTGTTTGCACAAAGAGCAACTACTAAAGACACTACAAGAAAACAGTTGAACTTCTATGCAGAAAATGTC
This sequence comes from Tyto alba, assembly GCF_018691265.1. Classification (NCBI taxonomy): domain Eukaryota; kingdom Metazoa; phylum Chordata; class Aves; order Strigiformes; family Tytonidae; genus Tyto; species Tyto alba. The sequence continues at coordinate 480,313 of NW_024881280.1, forward strand.
AGAGTTTGGATTAGTGTACAGAACCTCAAAGTCCCAGTTTGCTCCTACATACCCTAACAGATGTTAATTCTGCTTTGACTGTAGATAGTGGTGTTTCTCAGCTGTTCTCCAAAATCTGACTTACAAGGAAATTTTAAACAACTACAAAGCTAATTTACCACTGCAATCTCTTGAGTGCCAAAAACCTTTATGAAAGTGCAAAGGTCTTGCAGCATTACATTATAAACAGACTATATTTGTTTACCAGTATAATGTTATCTCACAAGCTGAAAAACAAAAAAGACACTTTAAGCTTTTTCTCCCACCATATGGCATATTCTTCCTTAAAATGCATCCTGTTCAAGAAACTTCTAGTCATTCTTTTCTCTTACTCATTTTGTTACTATTTTTTCCAGAGTCCCTGCTTCTCTTCTTATGCCAATATGCTTTTATTATGGTCAGACATTCAGATTGCTTTAATCATAACTATTGCTCCAACAAAATTGCTTTGGACAAACTCTGCTCATGTTCCTTGAAAACAGTCTCAACAAAAATCACCTGAGTTGGGCCCTGAAAAAGCGAAGAAACTTAGTTTTGAAGACATACTAATTTCCTGTAGTATGTTAAAGAGACTATAGATATCAGGTGTAGCATAAGAGAATCTCTTGTGACACATCACTTTAGCTATACAGCTCAGCATGCTCCTTGGAGCAGTATTTATGATTACACACAGCAAGCTTTGATGAGTGCATGCCATCTGCCGGAATGAAAAAGCCTTCTCACAGAGAAAATCCTAAAAGACAGCAATAATCTTCACCCAATGTAAAGCATATTCTTCTTTGTCTCATGTATCTTCATAATTAGGGTTTGGAGCCTTTTGTTCATACTGTATCTTTAAAACAAATGAAAAACGGCAGTAAACACACTGCAATCACATTCTTGGAAAAGGAGGGAAAAGTTTCCTATTCACATGCACTAGGAATTTATTCTAGTAGCTGTATGAAATGGAATGAACATTCAGATAAATATGTTGTTTAGGTGACCTGTTTATATTGTTCCCACCTTACCAATGTATCAGAGATGCCTGCTAGGAAACGACAACCAGAAAAGCAACAGTATTAAGATGGGAGCTCATAAATACAAAATAGCTTTCACAAAGAAGTGTATATTTAGGATTATGGGCCTGAAGATGGGTGATTGGGTTGTTTTATACCTTATCTATTATATATGTGACGCCTTCAGAGCACGTGCCACTCCATCAAAGGATCTGCCTTTGTCTCTCCAGGCTCTGCTTATACTTATTTTACAGATGCGAAAGAATTGAGAGAATTTCAGCGCTGTCAGGAACAAGATTGTTTTTGACATTCCATAAGTCCCTATCCTAGCAAGACATTTTCTTGAATATTTTAATTTTGCTGCTTACTTAGTATTGTCCACTTGACTGTAGCATAACACTTGGGTGGCCTCAGCTGAACTACTTTAGTTCAGCCTGGTGGTGCCTTCTTAGGGAGATGCTCTGCTTCAAGACAGAGTAGCACAGTTGCTCTATATGTGTTAAAGACAAAACTCTATATCCAAAAGTTGTGAGGCTCAACATCAGGATTCATTTCTCTGAGCTGCAACAGTTGAGTTTCTGCATGATACAACTACTGTTACTGCATGAGGATGCAACAGCTTCTGTGAAAACCAGGTTGGATTTTCTAACCTTGACCAAAATCAACCATGGAAACTTGAATTTTTCAAAGTTAGTGGAAATCTAAAAAGGTTAATTTTCAAAATTATTCTGTGGTCCTCACCCTAATGGCTTTTAATATGAGGACTGAAGCAGGTCAAACTAGAGGACTCATTCAATCCAGTTTGAAATCTCTGACAGTGACCAGCTCTAGACACCCAGGACATTACTGTAAAACAAGCATCTAACACAGTATTTCCCAAAATATTGTTCTGGCATTCAGCAGCCCGTGGCTTGTGGATTTCAAGTGTTATCCAGACATAAACTGTAAGACTCCTTCAGTAGAAAGTGAGAAAAATAAAGTGTAAGCACACACCGCAGGCAATTTTCCCCATTCTTCCTTGTGAGATTTGTAATCTAGATTGCTTAAGGAGAGACCAAGCCTGAGATGGCACTGGGAACCCTTGTAGATTGTGCTCTACAAGTAGAAAGCTTGCAGAGTTTTAGCTTGAATTATGCTCAGTTACATCTCAAATCATAAATTACAGAACGATCTTAACCCCAACCCCATTTACTATGTTTATGTTTTCTATGGTGAATTCCAAAGCATATTATGTAAACATCATCTCCAGCAAAATGGTGACGTATTGCACAGTGCTTTAGTCCAAGGAATAAAAACCCTAAGCCCAGTAATGAACTTCCATGAGGCTTTTACTGAGTTTTTACTGAGATTTCTATTAAAGTCACTTGAATGTTTACCTAAAGTTTAAGCTGTGGAAAATCTCATGCACTTTTAGAGGAAATTATTGCCAAGAAATAAAAAAAGCCCACACCACTAAACGTCTAAGCAATGGATGTCTTCAAGTGAGTTTGAAAAGGGCTAGTAAAACTGTGTGAAGCGTGACACCCATCAGTGTCCACTGGCCTGTCCCTGGGCCAACGTCAGAGTAAGTACACAGAACAGGAGGCTCACTTTACAGCACACATCACACCCAGACACAATCTTTTGGTCTTTCAACCTAATGAACAGTGATCTCCTGGGACACTGCTGTGTGTTAACTCAGCAGTTCTTACACATGTTCTTAAAGTATATGTTTATCTGGTTGACTGAACTGGTCCCTAATCAATGAACTGCAGGAAGATACATCCCTAGAATTTAATAGGCTATTTCTTGTAAAAAAAAATCTTACAATAGAATTGCAAATTGAAAGCGATCAATGCCTAAATAATGATCAAGAGAAACACAGATTTTTGACAAACAGCAGTACGTATCCTAGCTTATCTTTTGAATGCTGATGAAATATTAGAATTCTAAGTACTTAGGGACTTTGAAGCCAATACTACTTTAAAAAAACCCTATTTTTTTTTTTATTATCTAGAAAATTCTGACTTTTAGAACTATGGGAAGCTTTAGCTTATGTTGCTTTTATCTACTGCAGTTGTATTTTGTTGCTTGAAAACTTTAATCGCAAAGGACACTTCAAACAACAATTCATTGCTGCTGTACTGTTTGTAGCCAGAAGTGAGCTGTAGTCCCAGCTGGCCATACTTCTTCTGACTCCTGGCACTCTCACTCAAGCTTTGGCTGCCAACACAACTTACCACGGGTGTCCTCAGTGCAAGTCATTCGATGTTTTGATGATTTACATTTACAGCTTATTCCTCATCAGCAAATTTATTCTGTCAAAAACAACAAAGTGAGGAAGCAGTCATGATGGACACACTAAAAATACAATGGACTAGGTAATGCTGTGGCTGTGCCTACGTTCTATGGCAAGATGATGCTCAGGTTAGGCTGAATTTGTAAACAGGCATAGATCACAAGCAGTTCCAATGTTTAGAGCCACTTACAGCACTTGAATTTTGCTTTCAGCTTAGCAAAGAAATCGTTATTAAAAGTCCACGGAGTACATGACAGCTCTGTTCCCCTGCAAACAGCGCAGTATGTGCTAGTTTAATTTCCTGTCTTCAGCTAAGTATTTAAGATACAGATTTAAGTGGGAAATTTTGACACTTTCTTTTGCTTAACAAACCTAACTGAAGAAGCATTCTCTTCAAATGCTCTTTAAAATACCCTTTTCAGGTATCCTGCAGTTACAATGTTTAATGTCTGGTACTTTCCTGCCTGATTAATTATGAAGTGATACCAATCAAAGGACAAAGTTTGTACCAGTGAAATACTTGAAAAGCTCTAGGAAATATCTGCGATTGTGCATTTATGTGTCTTTCCTCACGCATCATGGAGTCACAAACTTGAATTTACCACATATTTCAGCTGAGTTCTCTCCTCCACTCTCTTTCTGCCCAGTTCAAGTCTTATACACTAACCTTGCTACCTTCTGATTACTTAAAATTATATTTCTTCATGGTTGTATGTATTGTAACACAGTTAAACAAGCTGGTCTTGCCATTCTTGAAATACTTAACCCAGTTTCTTCTGCTGCTAATGCTTCTTTAGGCTGGTGGTGCAGCCCAGATATCACCCCATTGCTCTGTGAGCAGCCCAAGGTCACTACCCAAGCGAATGTCTCCCATGACCACATGCCTTTCAGTCGCTGCACCCTTCCTATGGCACTGGTCACAGTGTGTTTCGAAATGCACAGCTGTCCTCGAGGACACTTACACGAGCACCGTGGCCATCCCCAAATGTGATGAGCAGGCTCCTTCAGCTGCTGGAAAGCAGAAGATTCATGAAAATCAAAATGTTTGCCCTGAGAAAACACCAAAGGATTAACTTCTTGAAAAGGCGCCCTCAACATTTTCTCTGACCAATTTCTGTCCCTGACTCTTGCCTCCTCTTCGTCTGTCCCCATTCCTTTCCTCTGGAGTAGCCAGTGGCCATTCCCCACTCCTCGTTGTCCCCACCGCTTGCCCGCAGAGAAACTCTAGCCACATGGTGCTGCACGCACAGGCGGGCCTCCCCACACCCAGGTGAAAGTCACTTTCTAGGAGGGTATGAGAGCAACCTTTGGGAAACTTCAAGCCAGAACCAATGCATTGCTCCTCGTACAATAATTACTACATTTATTATATTTCTTGACAGGCTCACCTGACCTTTCGCAGGGCAAAAGTACAGTTTGTTTCATCTGGCTGCAGCAAACTCCCTCTGCCAGCTGCAGTACGGTCAAAGTCCATTGGAAACAATACTGTATTAAGCTTTCCTGGCATGGTATAAAGCTTTACTTCTAGCAGCCTCAAGAAGGGTTTTGCCTGGCAATCGTGGCACCACCTACAAAGAGAAAGATCTCCCTCCCTCCTGCTACATGGTAGAAATCTGTTGGAGATGAATGGGCATACCTTTTGGACGTAAAAAATTATGTGCTTCTAAAACAAATATCTTACGCATTGATATACAGTACCAGAAGGCAAGCAGAGCTAAACCAACATCCAGTTTCCTAAAAACTGCACTGAGCCCTAATTTTGGCCCAGACTAAAATAAACTAGGGGACATTTGGGACTTCCTCTATTTTTTTTCAGTTCTGGACTTCGTCAATTTGTCAAAAATTATTTTGTCAAATAATTTTATAATACAATTCACTTTATTTTAACCTTGAATTTCCTATTCTGACTCCTTCCCTGTTCTGCTTTAAACTCTCAAGCAACTGGAGCTTAAAATACCTAATGAAAAAAAGGATCTTCAACTGAGCAGGAGGACGTGACTCTTTTTACTAACCAGAGCAGCACAAGGGCATCATTTCAGGGGAAAGAAGACTGATCTGAAATGGCCTGGATAACCCAATGTGTCCACTTCTAGTGACAGGATCTAGAAAACATGATTTATCTTGAAGGTATACTCACAGCTTTCTTGACATACCTCCACACTTGATTCCCCACAGTGGTTTGAGAGCTGGCACAGGCCTGCAGAAGGTAGCAGAGGCTTGGGCAGAGTCGCACTGAACAGCACCTCACCCCACCACACTTGCTCATGTCATATGAGTCCAAGTTAGCTAACGGGCCTTGCCTTCACAAACCAGGCAGATAGTGAGATTGGTAATTAATGACCTCTGCATTTTTCCCTCTGGCTCTCAGTTTTAGTAATATGATCACTTTCATGGCAAAGACTAACGCAAAAGATTTTTATACCCTTAACATTTTCCAAGCATTTCAATACTGCCTTGCTTGCACATTTATTAGTAGCACAAATAATGACTCACAGGTATTTTTCAAGTGATTATTTATAACTGGAAGCATAGGTGTTAGCCGAGAAAATACATTCTTCACCTATGCTTAAAAATAAACATGAAATGTGAACAGTAAGGGTGAACACACATGCTATAGGCAAATAACTGGGAAAGTATACAACAACAGAGCAAAGTTACAAATCGGGGCCCTATCCTGTTGCATTCACATATGAAATCCCACCTTTGAATGACAATATAGGACCTTTGCATTTTAACTGTATATTTTTATCAAATGAAATGCTTCTCAGCTTCTCCTTTTAGCTTTTCATCTCTAGATGACATGGAGCTTGACAGTCCACTATACTAGAATAGCTAGCACTAATGATGGAAAAGTCAAAGGCCACAGGATGACTGCCAACAACCCTCTCCATTAAATAAGACCACCAGAGTACCCCGGGCTCCTCCTTACCACAGACATAACCCCAGCAATTCCCCAGGCTCTCCCTGGGCTCTCTTTGGGTTGCAGACTGAGACCCACTAAGGTCTCTCCAGGGCACAAAGTGATATGTTGGGGGCACAGGCCAGCCCTGTGCCAGGTGAGGATAGGCCGTGCTCAGTTCTGCCAGGAGATGCTCAGAAGTTTCCTTAAGGTGGCTTAACTTCCTCCTGTTGAAGGTCTGGCCATGCTACGCCCATTCAGGTACACACAACTGTTTGTGAAAAAGTTATAAGCCAAAAATGACTCAGAGAAATCGAATAAATGTTCCTGAATTAGAAATACATTAAGGAAAAAAACTTACTCTCTCCATGTCTAGTCCTCTCTATCTCAGAGTCAAACATCTGCATTTTGCTCACCATGTAATACAAAAAGTTTCCTAGATAATTCATTCATTTGGATTCACTGGGGCATGTTCTAGTAAGACATGACAACGCTGTGCAACCCAAACCTGGCCTTGAACTTATCTGAGAAAACAAAGCTTTAGCCCTGTTCTAAGAATGACCTTTCCACTCTGCCATTTTTCTTTGCTTTTGAATACTTTCACATTTCCAGGTTCTGGGAGACAGACTTGAGCCACAGGAATCTCTTGGCAATGACTGAAGGAACTGGTTCAGACCAAGCAGCTTCATCAAATATCACCCCAGTTTTCTCCTACCTAAACCCCTGAATAATCTGTGCTCATGCATCCCCTGTTAGCTCATGCATCCCAAAGCCAGACAGAATGGAGATATGAATTTTCCTGCATTGCCTATTTTGGCCTTATCTGTATCAAACAGAACTTGGAGCCCGAGTTCTGCTTGAGTTACATTGCCTCCTGCAAACCTCTGCGTACAGTAATAACTCTTAACTAGCTCATGCCAGAGCTTGTTACACAGTTTCCTGTATTGTCTATATGAAGAAGAAAAAACATTATTCTGATTGATCTTTCTCCTCTTACACATCACTAGGGTTGAAAACAACTTGGCTTGTTATTGTGCTTGCAGGAAGTGTGTTACAGATTGCCTGGGATGATGAAATGCACACCTGCACTAGCAGCCAACCTACTTTTAAAGTCATTAAAAGGGAAGTTGGTTTGCTTTGTTAACACAGTATTTTTCTAGCACAGACACATTTTTGTCAAACATGTTACGCCTAGGTTTGTTTTTACAATCAAATAGGTTTTATCTGTATGCAGCCTAAAAGAAGGGGAGGGTTGGGAAAATTCAACAGAACGTTACTACAGTTTTTAAGGTTAAAACAACACAGTTGATATCCATCACTCACCCATTAGACACATGAAATATTGCAAACATCTTACAGCTTTTATATCCTTCACTCTGGTTACAACCAGCAGGATACAAATAGATAGAGGACAAGCCTACATCCTAAAGGCATAGTCCAATTCCTCTTTACCAGGAGCAAGGATGAAACAATGTTCTTGGAGTACTCCACAACTGTTTTACAGAGAAGGTTTCCTGCACCTTTCTCAGGATCACTCCTATGGGCTGACATCAAGCACTGATTTAAGCATGTACAGCAGTAAATAGGCTTTCTAAAACTAAGGGGGTTGTTGGCTATAAAATTTTCCTTCTATTATTTTCTCTGAACTAAGAGCAAAGGGAATATTTTACAGTTCACCTTTGTATTCTGAGATTACTAAAACCTGTATGAAGCTATCCAACAGTAGCTTGGCTTCTTTTCTATGGGTACAGTTGAAGCCTATGCTGGATTTTCTATCTTTGAGGAAATAATCTTTCTCAGATTTCTTTGCCTCTGCCCTTCTCTCTGCTCTCAGATCCTATTGTCAATTCTGGCTTTTGCACAATTAAAGTGCTTAAGCAGTTTAAAGAACTTCAGTCCAGGATGGGCATGCATAGGTGTAAAATGCCACTTTCTCTCTCTGCTTTCAGTAGAGGATGCAGTAAAAGTGATAACACATCTAATTTACCATACAATATGTACAGGAAAATTTTGCTGTATCCCAGTGTCCCCCATATTTAAGCCACGAATGTTCTAGAAGGAAACCCTGAGAGACCCAGCAGGATTATTCATAATCTTGACAGTTTGTAATGCCATTTGTATTAGTGCGAGGTAGGTGCAAGCCATTCCTGGGTTCACAGTTCTCTGTAGGTGTAACCTGACGATATAATTTTCTTTCCACTGTGCATTCCCTGAGCCCTTACCATGGACTACAACAACCAACCGCTGTGGACTCTCAGAGCATTCCCATCACACTAGATCTGATGCATCAGAGATTTTCCTATTATATACAAAACTTCCTCAGAAGTACCTTGTACTGCCACATATCAGGGCACTACAGAGGCGAGAGGAAACTAAGCCCCCGCAGCTATCCTTGACGCCAAGAAGTTCTGCCCTGTTTTTACACGAATTATCATTAAAATATTTGCAGAAGTAGAGCCCAGAATCTGCACTTGATACCTGATTTATCAAGATCTGCTAAATGCCAGAAGAGCCAGAAGAGCATTAGAGAGAAACCTTATAAAAATGCAAAAGTTTTAATGGTAATTCTTACACTTGATTGCTGCTGAGTCGTGCACCTCTGACCTTCCTAACAAACAAAGTTTCCTGATGCTGTTTCCCCCTTTCTCCCCTGTCCTAGACCACTTTTGTCATGATAAGAAGAGTCCAGAGTTCAGTACCAGGTTTGCTAACAGCCGTTGCAGCAATCAGCAAGACCTGGTCTGCTTTAAGCAGGTGCTGCTGTTTTGAGCAATTAGGCATGGACAGACCACACATCTTGTGAAGGCTATCTGGACTTCTTCCCTGTTATGCATTTGTACTGTACAGGGTCCATTAAGCACCAAAATAGTTTAGCTAAATTCCAGTATTTGGTGGAATCAGACTGTGTCCTGAATGCAATTTTAAGTACTCCAGATTCATAGAATCTCCTTAGTCTTAAGGACAATTGAAACTGTCTTTGGTCATTTCCTAAACCCTTTCTTTCCTCTCTGTTATGGGTGATATGGCTACACATAATCTTGTAATGAGCCAGAAGGCTCTTCATTGAAAGCACAAAGGATTCCTGAATGGCAACAGAGATAGAAGATTTCTTATACAAGAGGAAGTATCTGTCCTTGCTGGAAAAGGAAAGCTGACTACAGAGAGCCCCCTTTTGTTCGATTTGTAAATGGCCATTGTGTCTAATTCAATTACTTGTGGTACACTGATGTAGTAAGAGACTACCATTGAACTGAGTTTATCAGCAGTAAATATAAGGAAAAAATAACTGTTAAATACCAGAAGCTGATGTTTCTGTAGAAAGATTTTAAGTCTAGCACACACCTATCTTCAGCAGTAACCCAACATATTTCATTCTTTTCCAAATGCCAAATCCGATGTGCCCTGTAGCCTGAGCACTTATTCCCTAGGCAGTTTCCCTAGATGACTGATAAATCTGATTACAGGTTATTTACACTGCATTTTATGTTATTTTAAGAGGGAAGGCACCGGAAATCAAACTTCTTCACCTAGGCACAAGATAAATGTGTAGCCAGAAAGCCACTGCAGCTCATCTTAAACAAAAGTGCTTCAAGTATCTTCTGGACTAAAAGCCTATCTTTAGACTGCATATAGCAGTCTAAATATAATACAAATTAGTCCACGATCACCCGTTCTTCTACATATCAGCTATCCCACCAACACTTTCTATTAGCCCTCCCTGATGGTACTACATTTGTGTCACATCCCCAAAGCCTGGAAATATACTACGGCAGCAAACTGATCGCAATGACTACCTCGTGGCATAACCTCACCCTCTCTGTATAAACCAGTCCTTTGCTGCCTGTTTCAATAACCCTGGTAACAGCTACCTGGTTTTTATCTCTTGTTGTTTCCAGTTCTGTATTTAACAGAAAGAAGTGTTATTGTCATTAAAACTGTATAAACCAGACACTATCTTATTAAAAGGGGAAGTCCCTTACTTCATTCGTGTGCATGTCAAAGATCACATTTCAACTATTCAACTCCCTTTGCTCTTAACTTGGAATGTAAAAGGTTGATGGTCCACACTTCCCAGTGGGAAGTTTTTCTGCTTAGAAGAGAGTCTAAGAACAAAATTATTCACAGATTTTCTATGAAGTCACTGGACTGGTATGTTACAGTCTTGACCCACTTACTTCTACTAGAAATAATTGCTCTTCAGACTGATATTCTGTATAGTAACGACCCAGATTGTTAATAAGCATCACCTGAAAGAAAGCTCACCTTCATGCTGAACCCTGAGCCATATTTTTCTTCTTTATTTATTAGCCTTTCAAAGTAAAACAATGTCAGTACATCCTTTTTTTGTCTCTCACTGGCCTGCCCCTTTAATCTCCTTATTTTTCAACTTTTCTGAGCTGCCACCTGTCACTGACAGAGACATACGGTTTATATGATTTTTTTTTTTTAAGGCCTCAGCCCACTAATGAATTGTCTTGGTTTTTTTCTTTGTCTGTTGTGGGTTTTTTTCCTGTCACTTCTACAGAGGAAGAGATGGTTGTGCAGATGTGTATGGGAGGGAAAGACCTGGCTCCATAAGTGACCAAAATTACTAGTACATAAAGCTCAGCAATAATCTCTTTCGCCAAATGTAAAAAATTTAAGAGATGGGATTTTACCATGTCTCATATATATTTATCATATATATGGTTGCACATAAAATCTAGGAAAATTTTTCCCCTCAAAAGCAAATTCTATAAGCAATCAAAAATGCTGTTATAGTGGAAAATTTTAGCAGTTACTGTCAGTATTTGTCAGGCTTAGTATTAGCATTCCTAAACCCAAAAATGGTTATGTTAGAAATTTTTAAAGCAGATTAAATCAAGAGAACAGACATAAAAATTAATGTTGATATTTGAAAAGTACACCAACAAGCATGTAACATCTGTAACAAACCAAGAAAAATAGAACTCAAATGATATGTAATACAATAAACAATGTCACATGTCCACAGCTTTTTTTTTTTCTTCTTTTTTTTTCCCCTGGGCAAATCTTTCATTGTGGAGGAATATTAAAGCACTGCAGATTAGGAAAGGTTCTTTAATACAGAAATGCTTTGGGCTCTACAGGTTCTCAAAGATCTTTGGAAACTCTGCACATGCAGAGTAAAGTGTCATAGGAATTTTTTCACAGATGCAGGGGCTGGAAAGCAGCACATAATAGAGATGTATTCAAGCCATATTTGACTGGACAGTAAAGTTGGAAACTCATTTGCAAGAAAATTAATCAACACAAAACTACGATCTTACATTCAAACTTTCTCACCTTTCCTACAACTGGTACTTGACCCTGACTTTTTGTAGGTAGTTCCTTTCACATATATCTCTTACAGAGAGCTGAAGCAAAACAAAGAATCCATACACAGCTGAAGGAGAGGACACTGAAAACATGATTACTGAGTTACATAATGGTAACCTCAGTTCTTCAAGTCTATCTCCATGCAGCAGTTGTGGACAAAAGAGCAAACGGGATTCAATAAAACCCAAAACTTTAGTTTCTCCTGTCCCACCACTACTTGCCAGAAAGACAACAGAAGAACCTGACTAAGTTACCTGTCCTATTTCGTGGTGACTATGTTGGATATTATGTTCTCCTGTGGAAAATGCTACATCCATTCCATGTTATTTAGTAGATTTAACCCATAGACTAGTTATGAACTTAAAAACAAAACAAAAATCCTAACAGCAATTAGGATTTAAAAATTAATAATAAATTTACTATGCTTTACCTGGTGTAAGTCCACCAACTTGAAATTCATGTGGAAAATTTTGTTGAACATAAACAATCAGAGTTTAAAAAAACAGAGCTCAGTGTTTCTATTCACTGTTTGCTTCTGTCCATCTCCTTATGTCCAGCAACCCAGCCTACAGGCCGTGGGTATGAAATGCTTGTCTTACTTCCCTTCAATGTAGAAGTGGAAAAAACTTTCAAAGAAGAACCTGTACTATAGAAACATTCACGCTTTAAATGCTTTTTTTCTCAATGTAGTGTGAATGGTGCTGTGAAAATGGACCTTAACATAAAGCTTAAAGTGGAATTTGGTCAGAACATTAACTGCCCCCATGCCTCTCATTCACCAGCCGTCCATTGATTTAGCACACATTCCATAGTAATATACAGGCTCCAGCCCAGTGGCATGAAGAAAACATCTACCAGAGATATGTGAAGGAAAGAGGATTAATAACCAGACATTTCTTGTCTGTTTCTATTTTCAACAAGCAGATACCCAGACTTTTCACATCACCCCTCTGTGAGGTGCTACAGGGGAAGGAGAGCTTATCCTAAAATCCTTCACTAGAAGAGGACATAGGGCACTGCAGTGGTGAGAAAAGTCTTATAGATGCACCGCAACTGTATTGCCCTGGAGAGATGCAAAGTCTCTCTTGCTCTGCAGCCAGTTGTCTTCCCTTTTGCCTCTTCTGTCACGGCTGTGAGACACCGTTGTGCTGCACAAGAGAGCAGCAGCAGCAGCAGCTCACCTGCACTTCCCTTCCCATTCACCTAGAAGCAGGCACAATAGGACTTTTAAAATTAACCATCTTACTAGGGCACGATGAAACCATGACTAATGCCAGGTGTCACTCATTCACCTGAGCAGTTTTAGTGTATGAGGTGGTATATGAAGCAGGAAAAGGGACATGTCTGGCTAGCAAGGGCTGCAGCAGTTGTACTGGTCTGAAGGAAGAAGGGCATCTGGTTTGGTCTTACCGTGTCCGGAAGATTTAGAAGACAGGCTGTCTCATGGTGAACATGTATTTAATTCTTCCTGCTCCTTGCTAGGGATTTTCAACCTTAATCTTCCTGCAGCCTGAATTAAAATTTTTATTTTATTGCAACCAGTCATAAAGGCGGGGGGGGGAGAACATTTATTTTTTTTAACAGCTGAATTTGCTGTACAGGTTGCCAAGCAACCTGTAACCAAAGAAAAGTATAAAATGTGGAATATAGACTCAAAATGAGAGATTAATGAAGAAGAAAGTAAGAAAGCAAACAACACAAGCCACTTGAATGAATGCTGCCTTTGTTCTTTGTAAAAGCATGTGAATGTCCCAACTCCAGTTTCACAACTTCACATTCTGACGTAAAAGATGTGTACACAAGGAAAACAGAAAGAGGGAAATTTTAATGGGAGCTATTAACTTCTAAAGATAAGGACAGGACCTCATGAAGAAGGACACTTTCTCTTACTTGCTATAAAATACAAATGGGATAAAAAACCTCTCCAAAAGCAAACTTTGCCATGGGTATACTCAAATCTCAAATCTTTGAGGGGCACAAACCTGGTACTATTGTGCAATTAAAAGTGCTGGAGTTAACAAAATGTTATTTATGATGGAGTAGCTTTGATTTAGATCCTGTTTTAATAGTTTCAAGAGGTGCATCTGCGACTGGCACTCAGGATAAAGGTTAGCAGACAGCAAACAACATGCCCTCACTGTGGTCACTCTCTCTGCATAGCTGCTGCTTTTTGTGGATTCCTCTCCATTGGTTACCAATGGAGAAACAGGTATAACCTTGATTCACACTTTGAAACAAACAACAGGAAAAATAAACATGGGGGGAAAACCAACTGCTGTTTCATAAGAATTTACTAGGGCCTGTGAAACCTCCGCCCTGATGCAAACTACTGCAAGTCTGAGTCTGCCCTAGTCCAGACTCGGTGAGCTCTAAAGATTGTCATACTTTGCTCTTACAGACTTCCATGGGTTTGTTCAGAGCATGAAGAGAAGACAAGAGGCATGTTTTTTACAATGATGCTTTTGCTCTGTGATCAACTCATGCTCATGCTCATAACACAGTTTCACCTCTCATTTCAAAGGAGCAAGACACTACCTTGGAAGATCTTCCTTGCACTCAACCATTACAGACTGAGCTCAGAAGAGGGAGGCTCAAGTGCTGAAGTGCTGTGTGATATCTGCAGCTTCCTAGTGCTCGGTCATGTACACAAGAGACAGTCGTGATCTCATGGGCTAAGCTGAGACGATAAAGCAAAAGGTTTTAAAGAAAGCCTGTCTGGTTACTTAGCCTGACCCAAACTGTCTTCAAGCTCACTTAGCTATCACTGGATGCATCCCCCTTGATCAGATGCCTCAGGAGCCCTTTTCCACAGCCAATAAAAAGGCTACAGACAGGAAAAGTAACTGGATATCACAACAACCAGAATTGATGATTGCCATGAAAACTGCCTGGGACTTGGGGCAGCTGGTATCATTTAAAATATTATAGGAGCATTATAGATTCAGATTATGCCACCCTGGGCTAGTATTATGGTCCTGCCCTCTAAGGCACATCATGCTGCTGCATGAGCCAGTCAGTGGTTGATTTCTCTTCTGAGTCAGCTGCGTGACAATTATCATATTATATTTTAATGAAAAATCCAAAGCTTAAGTTACACAAGGTAAGTGCTTTGCAAGCTGTAGCTTCTCCAAAGGAAGCAGAAAGGGACTTGAATAAAGGTCCCCATTATTCCATGCCAAAAAACTGAGATGCCAGGTGCAGAAGGCAGCACACTGGATCCTCCTGTATGTGTGAGCAGAGCATGTTTCCCTTGGGTACAGTCCTCCAGAACTGCACAGTCACCTAGAGCTTCGGGGCTCTAATGTGAGTGACTTGCTAAAGGTTAGACAAGTTGAGACAGAAGCCAGATCTCCTCTCTTCTAAGGCTCCATGGTTTTGAACCTGAACCAATCAATACTAAAGTTAACAGAGGATTCCTGTTTCTTTCAGTGATTTTCAGAGAAAGTACTCAAATCTCAAGGCTGCCTGATAGGAGGATGTATGCTCCTTGTTCTCTGAAAATCTTGAGCTGCATGCCAGGAAAGTGATTTACCTGAGTAGAAAGAAGGAGCTACTCCATTCTTGCTTTTGTAGACATGAATCTCATTAGCTCATTGCTGGTTTTATGCACAATCTCTCCGCAGTTGCTCAAGCACAACAACGCAGCTGGCAATAGATTTTTATATCATTTGAAAAAAAAAACCAAAAAAACAACACAAAAAAACAAACAGATTCAAGCACATCTGGAGAGCATGCCATCTTCCCTCTGGACATGAAAGAATGACAGTGATGGTGGGAAGACTGCTCAGAGATTTGGCTGTGCCTCAGAGTACATTTTGTCACACTCAGCAATTGGGCTCTTTCTCAGTAAACTACATAGGCTGGCAACTGGATTATCCTGGCATTTGTAATGAAAAACACAATGCTTAACGCTGAGGGTACACAGACCAGAGAAGCCTCCACTTCATTTCTTGCACTCATCTTAAATACTGTGTAACAGTTGCATTCAATGTACGTCTGTGCCCTTACAGACAAGAATAAGAATGTGGAAAAGTAATCCCATTTCTTCATCCCCTTCTCATGTTATTGGCTTCATTACATAAAGCTCTGTCCAAAAAGGCAGACTAAATTCCTAAGAGCAGTGATTCTGTTTCTGTCTAGTATGAAAGTTGTTCCCTACAATCTCACAGATACTAATCCATTATTTCCCTCCTTGCGACAACTCTTCCAGAGACTTACACTATGCTCCCCAGCTGTTTTCTCTAGCTCAGTTATGAAGCATTCGAAGAATAATAAAAAATCCTTCTGTACTGATATACTGTACAGGGGGTCTTCAAATCTTTTTTTCAGCAATTAGGGTCTGAAATGCCATCAAAGAATGTTCCCATCTCCAAACTTTTCTTACTGGAGCAGGAAAATAATTGGCTATGCAAGTTGCTTTTGGGGATACTGAGTGCAGATGTGCAATGTCTTGGGGGAAAAAAAGGTTCCATACATTACTGTCAAACAAATACCTAATTACTTCCTTAAGCAGAACACCCTCTGACTTTTTGGGAGTGTACAACTTAGCTCCAAACGAAAGAACAGATTTAGTTTTAAAGCATGCAATATTAGCGTGAGCTGAAATAAACTCAGAAGAACAATCAGCCCCCTTGTTTCAGGGAGAGCTCTTGCAAACAGAACAAGAGGAGGTGCCCGCATGATTTACTACCAGGCCAGATACACTGAAAGTTTCCTATTTAGTTTTATACATGCAGTGTGCAGGTTATTCAAAGCATTTGCCTTTAGAAATGTTTTTCACCGCAGATTTTTACTGATACGTTCTTTCTTTCTAGACTTCCAAGTCTGGATTTGAAAAACAAACAGGATCTCTACATTTGTTTATTTCTTTTTCACTGAAAAAATACAAAGTTCTCAAGAATCTTAAAAACTTATTATTAAGAATATATATAGTTGTCAGTTTGAAGGAGGCATAAAAACAATCAGTCCAAGAAAAAGTTAAGTTTCATGTCCTACACAGACATATTTTAAAGGCAGAACTACAATGGCTATAGGAAAACGCAGAGGAGTCACATTTCTGATCATATCCTTTCTCCTTCAAAGTTAGCTAAAGCTTTGCCCAAAGGCGTAGCATGTTTAAATCTAGCCAAGAAAAAATCAAAACAAAACAAAAAAATCACAACTGTTGAACCCTAGAAAAAAGTGTCAACCATCCAGAAAGAAGTTGTGTGGCAGACTTGACAGAAAGACTGATCTTGGACCAGAAACATATGCAGGAATTTTATGATACCTTGCAACTGTTTCAAAGGCCTAACTGAAGACAGTTCCTCCTAGGCATCATCAACTGCTTTGTCAGAGAAAAGACAGCTGCTGAAAGTCAAAGATATACACTACAGTTCTGTTATCTACTGTGAGTTTGAATCAGGATATGAATTATAATGGCAACTATTAGGACAATTTGGCACTTAGAAGAGAAAAAACTTAGAGTGGAGTAAACCACCTCAGCTTTATTTACACTAGTGGAGATAAGCTAGTTAATGATGAATTAGCTCATTAGCATTTTTTAGAGTTATAACTACTTTAGGCTTGTCCTTGACTCTGTCATGGGTTCTTTGGTGATTTGCTGAAGTTCTCTGTACCACCATTCATCTGCCAGCACAGTAAATGTCATGCTGCTCACAACAGCATTGCCAAGATGGAGAAGCACGTTCGAAGGCCACTGCAGAAATACAGCGGGTTTGCTGCTGGTTTATTTCCCCTTCGATAGGGAAATCTGATCGCGGGGGTGCAGGGGAAGCAGCCCCCCGGCAGAGGAGGCCAGCAGCGCACGTGCCGGGGGCCAGCGCGAGACCCATCGGTGCAGTGACTCAATCTGGCTGATGCAGCACCAAGCACGGCAGGACTCACGGCCAAGCCTCCAGGCTTCTGCCACTGCCTGCTCATGGACAATCTCCTGAGCCTGGAAAGCACACAAGTAGCTGCCACAGAACAGAAACCTAGGAGAAAGTCTCATAACTCAGCAGTGCAGTCTTTATCTTGGGCTGGTGGTAGCAGACAAGGTACCTGTTTTGTTAGTCCTTCATAGCCCAGAGCTCTCCGCAGACTGTTTTCCAATGAAAGCAAACACTGACCATTACCATATGCAAGGTCCTTGCATAGCACCGATTAGCAATTCTATCTGTATAAACTAAAAGCCAGTGTGGGGTTTTTTTTATCCTTCCTGTCCTCCCAGCAGGCTTCGAGAGAGCAAATCAGTTATGTAGTACACCTTCCTCATATTAAGCACAGATAAATTCCCTGCAAACTTGTGTCTAAATCCTTTTATGCTGTCTACCTTCTGTACTGAGAGGGAAAACAGATTTTAAAGACCTGTATGGAAAATGCTAAGGTATCATTCTATGTTGTTGAGAATTTCTGACGTTTCCCAAGAACATTTTTTTCCATGTCCTGGAGCACTCTTAGGGCAGAGTCATCACAGGCTTTATTCCTCCTTTTTCATTTTCTTAAATCACTCACCTTACGAGAGTTAAAATAGCATAAAGCTAAACTGACCAACAATGTAGCATTTTGCTGTATGCTCAATTAGTTTACTTAGCCACCAATGGATAATCATCTGATCATCTCCTTCTCATGCTCTACTCAATAAACCATATTGCTTTTATTGTCAGCTTCTAGGAAAATTTAATCAAACAGCAGGGTGTTTTAATCCAGAAAATGTACTAAACTCTTATTTTGTTCTAATTACATTTCCCAAATGGGGCCTTTACAGAGGGAAAACAAAGGGAAGATAAAATAGCCTAGTAAATGAAATCCTATTTGTGGCTAAGCAGAATAAAGAAAATGAAACATTATTAGAAAAGGAGAATACATCACCTAAATTTGCAACAAGCTAATATTAAGATAGACACTGTCACCATTATTCATAATGGGGATCATCAGGTTTCAACTGAAGACTCTCAAAATGCAGCCAGTATTAGAGAATCATAGAATTATGGAATGGTTCGGGTTGGAAGACACCTTAGAGACCATCCAGTCCCACCCTCCCTGCCCCGGGCAGGGCCCCTTCCCCCAGCCCAGGGGGCTCCCAGCCCCGTCCAACCTGGCCTTGAACCCTTCCAGGGAGGGGGCAGCCACAGCTGCTCTGGGCACCCTGGGCCAGCGCCTCACCCCCCGCACAGGGAAGGATTTCTGCCTTAGATCTCATCTAAATCTCCCCTCTGCCCGTTTAAAACCATTACCCCTCATCCCATCCCCACCCCCTGACCCAGAGTCCCCCCCCACCTCTCCTGCCCCCCCTTTAAGCCCTGGGAGGCCGCTCGAAGGTCCCCCCAGACCCTTCTCTTCTCCAGGCTGAACCCCCCCAACTCTCTCAGCCCGGCCCCCCAGGGTTGCTGCTCCAGCCCCCCCAGCATCTCCGTGGCCTCCTCTGGCCCCGCTCGAGCAGCTCCGTGTCCTTCTGCTGTTGGGGGCCCCCGAGCTGGCCCCAGCACTGCAGGGGGGTCTCCCCAGAGCGGAGCAGAGGGGGAGAATCCCCTCCCTGGCCCTGCTGCCCCCCCTGCTCTGGCTGCAGCCCAGGGCACGGGTGGGTTCTGGGCTGTGAGCGCACGGGGCTGCCTCACGGGCAGTTTTCCATCCAGTAACACCCCCAAGTCCTTCTTCGCAGGGCTGCTCTCCAGCCATTCATCCCACTGTATTTGTGCTTGGGATTGACTCACTTGCACTTGGCCTTGTTGAACTCCATGAGGTTTGCCTGGGCCCACCTCTCCAGCCTGCCCAGGTCCCTCTGGATGCCATCCCTTCCCTCCAGCGTGCCACCGCACCACACAGCTTGGTGTCATTGGTGAACGTGATGAGTGTGCACTCAATCCCACTGTCCATGTCTCCAACAAAGATGTTAAACAGCACTGGTCCCAGCACTGACCCCTGAGGAACGCCACTCGTCACTGCTCTGCACTTGGACATCGAGCTGTTGACTGCAGCTCTTTGAGTTCTTCTACATTATAAAGTGGAAGAACAAATAAAGTAAGATTTTCTAGAAAAAACAAAACAAAACAAAACAAAAACTGAAAAATAAGATAGACATCGCTGGCCTTACGGTCCTAATTACAACACTCCCTTACGTGAGCATGCAGAACACTTCATGACCCACTGAACAGTGCGATTGATTCCATCTGCAAAGTTCTTCACTCTTCTTTTTTCTATATCCAAAGGCCAGTCTGTGATTTTGAGAGCATAAACTGAGGTGCAGAGTACAGACTATCACTACATTTGGCCCAAAGTGCCAGACATACAAACACCATAATGCCACAAAATGAGTCTAGTCCCCAAAGACATCTTCCTGACATTCTTCATTAAGAAGCAAAATAACTTCCATTTCATGGAGTTAAAGTTGGTTCTCTGAACAGATGCAAAAAAGTAGAGTTGTCACAAAACAAGGGTCCTTTTTGCAAGGTGTGTACAAGAGAGGGACTGAATTTTCCCTGCTGGTGAAATGGAAACAGGTTATGCTGAATAGAGCAAACCATCACTAAAATACCACGTTCTAAAACTAAGTGACTGATAGCTTTATTATGGTTGGAACAACAGGGGAATTGTATTCTGTGGTTGTACAGTGGGAACTGAGTACTGGACTGTACCTCTTGTATGCTTTAATATAACAAATGTAACTCTTCCCACTAAATGTTAGGTATTTAAATTAAGATATAACACTAAGTGGGTATCAGAAAAGCATTCCATTATGGATTAAGCTGCTCTTTGGAACAGAAACTATTTTCTATCTGTGGCTGTGGTAGATAGAAGGAAAAGAACTTACGGTTTAGCAAGGAGGCTAATGTTAGGTGCTACAAAAACTCTTCTGCAGAAGTAGCCTGCAGAGGCTGGGTGTGTCCTTCACTGACGCTCTAGTTTAAATCAAAAATTGTCAGAGATGAGACTAGAGCGACTGATCCTGTCTCAGATGAAAGATGGAAAGCATCCTTAGGTCCCTTGCAGCATTATTTCCTGACACTATAACAGCTGGGTTACTGTATTGTTTTGGTTTCCACTGAGGTACAATAAGCATTAATACAAACAAACAGCAAACGGCTTTACTTGCTTGATTACATTTCTCTTACTAATTATCTGTCTGCCTCAGACACGGAATGTGTTTTACAGTTTGTGCTGGGCAGAGGAGTCACACTGCTCTCTGTAAACCAGTTTTGATGTGATAAATCCCTAACAGTGGTATCAGGGTTGGTTGGGATGTAAAGCACACTGCCACTTTCCAGATATCAAGACATTTTTGGCACCAAAGATTTCAGTGATGTTCATAGGTGGGAAGATTCCCACTGACATATGTATATGTATGCTTGCTTAATAACAAGATGCCATTTAACCATTACAAATAATGCAGAATTTCTTTTTCCTTCAGAAACCCAGGGTACCACCACAGCCCATCTAGTGCAGAGGTATTAACATTTTACACATCTCAAAACAAGACAGGTACTTATTTATTCTTGCATTGTGATTCCATGTTGTTTTAAACACTGGTGTCTATTCGTAGTCTTGTACCTACTGATGGATAAAAGCATGACAGTTTATTTTTAGTGAACAATTTTTCCAGAGTTTGATTTTAAAGCCTAACTAATCTTTGCTGCATCACAGACTAGGCTGCTCTCTTGATACATCTTATCTTAGATTGGTGGTGAGCTACAGAAAGACAGTAAATGCTTTTTCAATTGAGCCTCTTTTATAGCTACGTATACAAGAGGGTAAGGAAGGCAGAGAAGAGAACCAGAAGGCATGCAATGCTTCCCTGGGATCCTAGTGCAGCCTGGAAAAGGTGGGGGAGCCACATGCACTTAGTTGCCTTCTGTTTCTTACCATGGTCTTTTTAGCAGCTCTACAATCCATGAATTTGCCTGGTCTGCCTGCAATTATTCACTGCACCTCAGAGACAGGAAAATATGCATCAGACTTGCTTGCTCAGATTTTCTTAATTTTATCTTAGCCTCTGTAGCTGGGATGTTGGAAAAAAAGGACTGAGGGAGAAACATATTTCATTTTACAGAATGGTGCATTTGTATTGTTGTTAAATTTTAATATATAATAAAAACAGTGTCACAGCCATTTACATTCTTTGAAGCCTTTCTACTGGAGCCTGTGATTGGCAATTCCACAGCCTGAACCTGTGAGACAGAGACAGGAAGAGGGAGACAGACAGAGAGACCTCTCTCCTGTCCACAGCCTTGCAGCTGCTTATTCTGAGTGCCCCCTTCCCTTGTACTGGGAAACATGGCAGTATGGTTATTGCAGGTGGCATAAAGGTGCGGGTCACCAGTGTGAGGGAGGTCCCAGAGGCAGAAATCCACACACATGTGCACAGCGGGCATATGGGTACAGGAAAGGCCATTTCACACATACGAGAGCTGTGAGGAAGACAAACAGCCGACTCCATCTGTCCTGACGTGACAACTCAGGCCTTGGATTGCTCCCAGCTGGGTAGAAGTAGAGAACCAATTACGTTTTCCTGATCTGTGCTGGAGTAACGGCCACATGGGAAATGGGGGTGCTCTGGCAGGCACCTCCCCGTTTCACCACATCTTGGGCACAGACCTCAGTCTGATTTTCTTCAGTAAGAAATAAACCCTTGCCTTTAGCTTCCTGATGTGCTCTGCAGACAGGAAGAATGCAGCCTTTATGCTTCCAAGGAGCCTCACAGGGACTGCTTATGCGAGCAGGCATTGCAAAACCAGGCTTGAACTCTTCTGCCCCATGCTTAAGTCATCCTCCTTTCCTGTCCATTTCAGGAAGGGAAATAAGAAGATATACGTACAAGAAAACACTGGATAATCCATGCTTTTTGGTGAAATGACACCTAGATGTACTATTTAGCTTGAGGTGTTTATTGAACTCTGGACAGGGGAATGCCTCGTAATTGCAAATAAACGTCTCTCAAAATATACGACTAGATCTTATAAACAAGACACTACCTGCAGTATTTTGCCATTCTTGGGGCATGAATTTCTGCTGTTAAATCCCGTGGCTGATCCCCCCAGCACCGATGCAGGGGAAGGAGCGGTGTGGGGCAGGGCCTAACACGTGCCAACCTGCGGAGAGCCGGTGGCCATGGGCTGGATGTGAGGCATGGCTGGGCTGGCTGCAGGGCCAAGGAAAACACACAAGTGTTAGGGGCGGGTGAGACATAGCTAGAAGCAGCACTGCTCTTGTTACGATCAGAACTTCTGAGGGTTTTGCTAATCCTCTGTTTTTATCTCCACCGTGAAGCAATGACTGTGTCCATGCATCAGGGGCTCGGGCCTTTCCCATTCCCCCGCACGCTCTCGCACACCAGCCTTCCTTTGGGAGGCCTCTGACAGCCCACTGCACAGTGCACACAAGCAAGTACAGAAAGCCCCCGCGGGCTGAACGGCAGTCAACACAAAGCAGGCAAAAAATACATATTATCCCCCAGCCCTGTGGATTTTCATGAAGGTTTACTGGTTTTTATTTTCTCTTTTTCTCCTGCTTTGTCTTTTTCTTTTTTTTTTTTTTTCTTTCCTTTTTTCCTTTTTACTTTTTATTTTTCCTTCTTCTTTTCTCTGCTTTTTGTCCTCTGATTTGTACTATTTCCTCTTTCAGTCACAAGCAAGAGGGAGTTGCTTTGAATATTCCCAAATCATGATTCTATCTGAGTTTACTGCATAACTAAAAAATCTGCTAAAGACAACCCCACTGCTAATCTTATGGCCCCGCACATTCCCCACAGGCCACCTCTCTTCCTCCCCACTGTCTAGTTTTCAGTGGATTATATTTCAGGATCATTCCTTGGCCTTAGAAAATAGATAATTTCCTACCACAGACTGCACCCTAAAAGGGGAAGGAATATTTCCTTTCCTGCTAAAAGGTGGCTTTTGGACAGTGGTGAAGATGTTGCAGTGATTATGAAACCAGAGATAAACAACTGCTCTTCCTCCTATTTTGCACACTCAGTGTGTCCAGCAAGAATCTGGTGGAAGGTCTCAAAACCCCAGAGGACAACAGGATCCCACTGTAGAAAAATGAGGGCTGGATTTTTTAACTTTCCATTACTGCCTTTGGATCTTTTTCCTCTCAAACAAAGCTCTAAATCAGGTATCTAGTAAGTCATCTGGGTACTTCCTAGGCAGTTCAGGTGACGTGCCTTGTGATGTATCAGAAAGAGTTGTCCAGCCGCTTGTTAAAGTTTTAAGGAATTTATCTTCCACTACCTCCCCCAGGAATCTCTGAAACTGTCTAATGAATCTTGTCATTAATATATAAATGCATCCATACATTTGGATTTTTTTTCAGTAAATTCCAGCTCATTTTCCCCTTGTTTTTTTCCATCTGATTATTCCTAATTATATCTCATTAGGACCAAGCAAACTAATTTTCTTCCTGTCTTAATGGTACAAATACTTGTCTCAACCTGCAGCACAACATCTCAGCTCAGAGCCCAGCAGAAGAATGACCTCTGATAAGCACGGGTAACTTACATAAAACTTTTACTAAAATCACTGTTTCTCCTTCCCATGGCAATAATGGTTCTCCCTCATATTTCAGTGGCCTAGTACAGAAAACTTACTTCTAACAAAAACCTGACAAAAAGCAAAAGTCTGTGCTTTGAGCTTCAAGTTTCTCCAAGAGGCCTGCTGTGCTGCCACTCATTTGAAGTCGGCTGTTTGGCCCAATCTGCTCCCAGCTTTGATGAACAGCTGAGGTCTCGCAATTCCTCTGAAATGGGATCACAAGTTTACCTCTATAAAGTTGCAGTAAAGCATGATCCAGCTTGAACAGTTGGCAAAAAAAGCTGCCTACTCTTCAGTTTATTGCTTTTCCTAGAAACGATCAATGCCACCTGCCAGTTGTCTCAGCAAAGTGAGGCATCCTACAGCTCTGATATCCTAGTTTTATCTTTTTTCCGAAGGACTTATTAAGGGCCTGTGATGGACAGCCAGGCAGATACAGTTTTTGTCTGTTCGGCTGATAAGCTTATAATATCTGCCCTAGACTGGGTAGTTCAAACCCTGCATGTAAAACCTGTCTTTGGTCTCATTCCTGCACATCAAAGCCTAGCTAGAGTGTGAAGAGAGGAAGAGAAGAGCTGCAGAAAAATCTGCACTAGTAAAGATTGCAACAGTAATTATCAGCATACAATGATGGCTGAGTATACCAGCCATCACAATGGGAAAAGTTGGAAGGAGAAGACATCCATAGAATTTGATTAAGCTGCACAGCCCTACAGCAAGCTCTAAATTTGGCCCAAAGACGCAAGTCCCCGCTCACAAGTCATGAGGTGGAGCTACGCACAGCACCCTGCCTCAGCTACCCACGGTGGAAGGAAAGGTCCCTCTCCAGCCAGGAGCAGCAGCCTTGCGAAAGACCCATGCACAACCCTTCCAGATCTAACATGAAAATTCACCTACACGGGACAGACCATTTGATGAGCATATTAATCCTAGGTGGAAAAATTTATGACGTGATTGATATTTACTCAATTATCTAGTTGCTTCTACAAACAAATTTATGATCACTTTCCCAGTATTTTTGAGTGTAACTACATCTTCTGCAATACTTCCACAACCACGCTATCTCTGAATGGTTGCAGACAAGCATGGCTGCAGAAAAGCTGTATCAAAAGCTAGCAGGCATCAGACACATTATTTTCCCTAAATTTTGATTTTTATAGTTACCACCCAGATTCTAATTTAAAATAGTGATTTATTAAATGTCAGGAGGCATTTTCTAGACAAAATTTAAAACAAGCAAATTTTGCACTGGAATTTTGAAGCTCAGAGGAAGAAATTCCCTTTTAAACATAACCCATTCTGCCTGTCTGTTAATGGTTAGATAAACTGCTAGAGGTGCTTAAAGCTTGAGAGTAGATGACAAAGCTCCAGGAAAAATATATAAAGAAAAGAAAAAAGATCTTATAGCTTACATATGAACTATGTATATGTATATGAACTATGAATATGTACTACGAAATCCATGTGCTACAAAAATCTTGCACTATTTTCTCAATAAAACGCATGACCCCCCCCAGTGCACAGCCATCAGGAACAGAATTTTTCATTTTCTGCTGCTGAAAACCATTAATAATTTACTCCTGACTGACAGTATTAGGTTGCCATAGTAATGGCTGAGATCTCTATTCATAAAAATGCATTTCGGCTTCTTTGAACATGAACAGTGCATGTCCTGACAAAGGGTAGATTTGTATACACCAAAGCTGAGGTCGCCCCATAAAACCCACAGTCTGCAACTGACTGGCTGATGGATAAATCCGTATAAATTTCAGGCTTCTGACTGTCTGTATAAATTTCAGGAAAGCAGAAGGTCACACCTCTGCTGATGTACACCGACAGAACTGCACTGAAGTCACTAGAGTGATGACCAGTGAACATGAACTAAAAATATATCTCACTGTCTGCAAGGTCTCCTGTTTAAGGGAAAGTAAGAATAAATACCCTTCATTTCCATTTTCTTTCTAACTGCATTTCCTGGGAAATAGTTGCTGGGTTTCATGTTCATAATAGGATCTATTTCTCCTAACAGAGCACCAGTTGCTTGTGGGCATACATGCACACGTACAGCCACCCTGTTTGGAGTTAGAACAGCTCCAGCCTGTGTCCTTTGGACATAAAACTGACACATTTTTTCACAGTTCCTTCAGTTCCCTGGAGCATGAAAGTAAGTCAGGAGCAGTGGTGACAGATACATGGGATGCTTTGTGGTGCTGCCCCTGATTTCAGAAGGAGGGTCCTGTAACTTAGGCCATTTTTGCCAGCTTGAAGCAATTGCTATTATTATTAACAACTACTGTGTGAGTTGCGCACATGTAGTCAGCCTTGCTTCTCTAATAGGGCCACTCCTCTATGATGAATGTAGCAACAGCATGGTGTAATATCATGAGGACTTTTATTTTGGGAGAGGCAGAGAATTTTACATAGTGGAGGGTGTTGGTTGCAAGCGAGTGGGATGGATGCCTAAGGGAGGGGAGCTGGGCTCATCCCTGGACGCAGTCCAGACTGGCTCAGCTGTGACCGAAACGCGCAACCACTAATGGCAGTTTTGTGATATATGTGAAACAAGTGATTTCAGTTCCTAGGGAGCAGTCCCACAAACCACGAAAATATTACTTGTGGTTGACACAGCAGAGAGAAGCCAAAGGATAAATTGCCTGTTGGGCCTGGATTTACACCCTGCAAGAGACAGGATGAGATTTTTCAAATGCACACAAATCAGATGCTTGAATATTTGGAGGCCTCTCTGAAAGACCCTACTGAAGACTCTCTGGAAGCCTTGCTGGAAGACTGAGACCTTCCTACCCACGGACAAATATTGACTGAAATCTATTCTTCTGCATTTCTTGTTTAGCATCATTCATGAGCAATGAATTCACTCTGACCTAGAGCAGAAAACAAGTATGCTAAAGCCATCAGGTAACTATGGTTCAAATTAAAAACTAAGGCTAGGAAAGAAAAAAAAATCAGAGAAACTTCATATGACTAAGCTCTGAAAGGCAAATGAAGAGGAAAGAGAAGCTTGGCATGCATGTATTTGGGATGAGCTGTGAATAAGGTAGTGGGAGGTGGGTAATAGGTGAGAGAATGTTAATTCATATTCTCTTATGTTGTTCTAGAATATGACTATCCCGATTAGAAGTATTGTATAAAATGCACTAAGAATGGTATCTGATTGTCTAGACAAGATTTCAGTTTCCTAGAGAATGGGTGCTGCTGGTGGGTTGGCCTTTGGGTTCGGGTTCTTGTCTGGAGACCTGATGGAGATGGGATTTCAGCTCCGTGACAGCCACGTCCTCCTGGCTGCACGGGGCAAGGGGCTGCGGGCAGCCTGCAGAAGGGCTGGTGCAGCACAGCCCTGACGCCCAGCCCTCAAGCAGCGTGCAGCAGGCAGGAACAGAGCCCCTGCTCGGGCTGAGCAGAAGGGTTAGCACGGTGCCAGACACAGGCCAATAATCCCAGCTGGCAGGCGAGGCACACTAGCTGGGCCACAGCGCTGGGCTGACACAGCCGCACCGCTGTCCTCAGCCGGAGCTGCCTCGCATCCCTCCAGCCCAGGGCACTGGCACAGCGGCCTCAGCACAGCAACGGTTTGAAAGATCTGCACCTTCAGGCTAACCGTGTGAAGAGGCAAGAACAAAGTTTCAGCTAGGTCTGTTCCTGACCAAGCCTAGCTCTTTCTGTACCCCCAAGCGTCCACCTGCGTGTCCCAAACTGAGTTTTACCAGCATGTTGCTCTGAATCCAGATACAGCAGCATTAAGCAAACAGGGAGGAGCAGAGACTGATCTTTCTCCACTTCTTATGAAAATGCCATTATCTGGGTTTGATGAAATGTACCA
Source organism: Tyto alba (assembly GCF_018691265.1). NCBI lineage: Eukaryota > Metazoa > Chordata > Aves > Strigiformes > Tytonidae > Tyto > Tyto alba. Next base: position 508,205 of record NW_024881280.1, read on the forward strand.
CATACTTCCTTTCCCATTTGGGGAGCACCCAAAGAAAATCACAGATGTAATTTTCAAAATATACCATATTGCATATTATAAAGCAGATTAAGTATTGTGAATTCTAGGGGTTTTAACACACTGAGTCTTTTCTGTCCATCTGCTGGCACAATTGAATTACAGGTTTGTAGTTTTCTAAGGCAGGGAAAAAATGCCACTCTGCAACTGCAACTTGGAAGTGTTATTGTCAGTGTATTCCTAAACAGTTTCATTAGCCTATTTATGGCACTTTATTCACAGCCTCATTAGGGAAGCATCTACTTGGCCTGCTTTGGTTTGCTCCAGTCATCTTTTTCTAGTGCTAATCACACCCTCCCAGAGAGCTCTGTTGTGTCCTTGTGTTTATATATTAGTGTACAGCAGCATTTCCTGCTAACAAAATGCCTCATGAAGGGAGAACTGAGAACATTAGCTTTTTAGCCCCCATTTCTACATATCACAGAAATGTTTCTGAGCTCTACTTGGTTTTTTATCTCCAAAAGAGCCACAAACAATTGCACGCTACTTGTTTTCACAAGTGTCCTGCTCCTTTTACACCCACAGCATGAGGGAACTGCACTACCAAGGGAACAAGACAAAGTCTGCAACAAGCAAAGGCCTGTCGCTCTAACACAGCTGCACTATAATTCTAAGGCAAGTACGTATGAGTCAAATGCATTTTGTGCATAAAATCCAGCGGTTTTATTAGCTGCCAGGCTCAAACTTGCAGGGTGTCTCATGTACTGCTAGAGGGTAGTCAGAAATGAGCAGTCAAAATCAATTCTTTAACCCCATCTCCTGGCCTCATCTGGGCCATCATTCAGAACCCAGCCAGAGAAAACGAAACTGCTGACACTCGCAGTGAATTGAAAGAAAATGTGATTTTTTTAGGACAGCAGAGCCTTTACAACTCTAAGGCTTGCCTGCACTGGGAATCTATGGCAGTGCAGGCAAAGGTACCATGCTGGCTATCCTACACTTTCAAGATACAGTCAGCCACTTTACCTTTGCTTTGGGTAAGCGTATCTGCATGAGGAATTAGTGTAGAGTAGCGAGTGCACAGCCAATTAGCCAAATAGCTTGCTTCACAGCAGGCGAGTCCATACATTTCCAAAGAGTGCTAGCATGTCTGTGAGTAGCTGTGAAGGACTTCTAAAGAAAAACTTGCAGATCAACAGGTAACCCTGCAAAGCATCAGAATTTGCGCCCGACACGTGTCATGTATTCTATGGAAGTCTTGACTGGAGCAAAAAGACCAGCATATTCCACTGACACTGCTTTCTTTCTGCCAGCCACACAGGCAATAGTCTCACTGAAGGAAGAGTAAACCTGAAATGAAATTTTCCTCTGTTATAACTGACGAGAAGCAATTGCAAGACCATGGGCAAACAGTCAGAGCAGTCTGTACTGGCAAACCCAAATAAACTATGCATAGTTGGCCAGGAGAACTGCAATTAAATGTGTACCACCTTCCTCACATTCCTTTGTAATTAATTTGTATTAGTTCTCACAATAAGTAAAGACTTAAAAAGGAACAAATGAGCAGAATACCTACCTTTCACCTATGAAAAGAAGCATGAGGTAGCACTGTGAAAATCCTACAATGCCCTTTTTTCCTCACCTCCTTTTCAATAAAAATGTGACATTTGCATCATGAATTAGTTCTAGCAACTATCAAATCTGATTCTAGTTCAGGTGACCAACTGTTGCTCATAGTGTGAGGAAAAAGTACGATATAGAGGTTTATAGAGTAATCAGAACAGAGCAGGTAGCCAGAACTGTTAAATCCTACCTCACTTTTTGTTAGGAGGTCGCTATTTGATCTGTTCAAAAAACAAAGCGTGAAAAATCTTCACATCTAAGGCATGCTAGAATGTATGGGCAAACTTGTGGGCCACTGCATGTGAACACTGATGTCCATATGAATGTGGGTGTTTGCACTCACAGTCACTGAGAATACACACTCACACGAGACCGTTTACCAAGCCTGCTGGGGCCCGTCAAGGAGGGCAGTGCACACAGGGTCTTCAGGACAAGCTCCATCCACACAGGCACTAAGCAAGCTGTAGGAAACTCCCACTTTGTATGTGGATGAGTGAATAAGAAAAAAAAGAAACTAAACATAAGAGTTATGGGCAAATAATAACTAGGTGGTGAAACACAACTTCTTGGCTTTCATTCTTGCACAGGAAAACTCATAATGCATGATCCCACTGACTTGGAAGGATGCATTTTAAACAAAACTTACAAACTCTGAGATCTTCATACAGAATGTAGACCTTTCAATTGATTTGAAACCCACTGAAACATATTTGAGTGGTGTCACTAATACGGAATCCATAGATAAGGGTAGAGACTACTAATTCTTGTTAGCAATGTTGAACAGTAAGTCAAAGGAGGTCTCTCTCCCTGCTGGGGGAGTCACTGATCGTTATCCTTTGCCGAGTTGTGAGTGGATTTTTTTTTATGTGAAATCAGATTCATTACTGTCACAAAACAGATAAGCTAACATGCCATATTTTCTTTTACAGAGGGTATTTATTATATTTTTTCTACCTATACACTGTAGACCTGCATGGGATCTGATGCACCTTTTTGTCTGCCTTATTGTTTTCTGACTTTGTTTCTGCTAATCCACCTAATCTTCGCAGGGCCTTATGGCACTTGAAAAAACAAACATGAATCACTACGGCAAGTTAATGCTGATAGTTTGAAAACACTGACAAGTGGAACAACTTCTCAGGGACGAATGTTAGATACACTAAAGGATTTTAGAAGAGGACTAGATTTAAGGCTAAAATCTGGAGTCTTTTCTGTTCCACATACATCATTTGAGTATTTTAAAAGGAATTAAGAGTGCAATTATTGGACAGAGGGACACTCATCTGAAAAGACACTGAAAGATACAGATACAGCTCAGCCAACTCCTACACCACCTTCTCCAGAGACTCTGCACAACGGATATATTGAGGAGGAAACACAATATAAGGATGTCTAGTACACTCACTCACCATTATAAATGATCCCAGAGGCTGAAAATTAAAGAACCTGCTAGAATATTCTAATTTATACTGGGATGGGAATATGAAGATCACTTCCACACAGCCCAAATACTTCTTTTATACTGAAATCAGGGCATAGTGAAACAGTGGAGAGAACCTGTCAAGAAATCTTTAAGAAATCTGTTTTGAGGCCAGTAACATTCACACAAGATAAACCAAATGATAGCTCTGCCATCTCCACCTTAATGTAAATTTTGTAGTATATCAAATGGGGCAATTTAAAACTATGTCATGTTTGTCAGTTATGTCCTAGAGACACCTGGCAACTAGATGGCAGATCACCACTTGGAAATAACAGTGACTGCATGTTTGCACGTGTTTCTTTTAGTATGTGTCTGTATGTAAAAACGTCTTCCGTGGCTCAGTAGATTTGTGAGCATCTTCTTTAAATAAGGAAGACCCTTGATAATAACTGTTTATGGCCAATTTCAACACACACACACTATTCTGTTCTTCTTTTACACCTTGACATGTAAAAAATGCCCTACGGGTGTGTTATAACTGATAGACTAACTTTTTTCTGTCTCCTATTCTGTCCTGATAGGCAGAATCTGAAGTTATGTCAAGAGCATAAGCCATGAGAAAGAATCCACCTGTTGAAACACGACACATTATGCCAGAAATTGTTAAAGAAACCATCAGCTTCAGCTAGGTTTTGACTTTCCTTTTCATGAGTATTTTTTTGTAACTGTCTGCAAAACAAATAGTGATGGAAGAAGGTTTGTGAAATGCAGTAAGCTGGTCATCTGCCAATAAGGATCTTTCCATTCTGGCTTTTGATGTACATTTGGTACTAGTGTATTTTCTGTCACTATCTATCCTTCAGGTATGTACTTCTGATGTCTAAAAGCCTAGTTTTACAAATCAGCCACCATTAATAAACACATCAGTTTCACAACAGTGCTTAGAAACAGCAGTTCTGAGAAATGCAGTCTGTCTCTAAAAATAAAGAGTCATCATCAGGTTTTTGGATATTTTAAGCTTCAGGGAAAAAAACAAACAAACAAAAAAAAAAAAAAAAACCAAAACAGAACAGAAGGCTAAAGGAGAACCTAAACATTCCTGAACAATTCAACCAGTCCCAAACAATTCAACAAATCTGATGACAACCTGGTATCTTCTTTTTGCAAGAAGAGGGAAGCCACTGGAGGTCCACACAGAGAAGCAGGTTCAGCCCCTCATCTGGCCACCCTCTGCTCTCGTCAGGCAGGAAAATGGCAACCAACATCACCTGGGACAAAGAGTGTAGGAAATGGGTAGTTTTGCACTACCTGACTGGCCATGGCGACAGGCCAACTGTTCTACCTACAGCCACTGATTCCTATGTGACGGGGAGCAAACCTCACACCTTAGCTCTCCATCTACAAAGATGAGAATACGTTACTTCTCCTAAGCTGTCTCTGATTTCTCTTTAGACAAGAAGATAAATTAGGAGACATTAATTTTCTGTACATGTCATTTTAGCACCAAGGAGACACATCTTGGGCATTCTGGTATCACAGCATTACTAATAAGTAGATTGGAAAAACACCACCTCAATGTGGACATAGATGAGAAGGGATGTTGCCAAAACTATTGTCTTTCTTGATGGCAGAAGGGAATAATATAGCAGGAAAATAAATAGCAGGGAAACTGGCTGGAAGTTAAAATCCTCCTTCTCTTTTCTTTCTCTCCCCCTTGGAAATAATGAAGAAACGGTGTATGATGGCTACTGTGATTTCCTTATGCTGGCCAAAATTATGGAAATACTTCACTTAGAGGATGATGTATGGCCACTGTGTAACACAGGGTAATTACCAGGCTTTAACACACAAGTACAAGACAGTAGTTAATTTGTCCCCTGCTTTTCAGTTCTCAGTCTTAAGGCCAAGTCTGACCTCCAGGTACCAACTGCTGTTTCTGCAGCTCCCATTCCACGTGTCTGTCCACCCCATGGCAGGTTCCTCTCACCAGCTCTGACCAGCTTCCAAGTGACGACTTTCAGTGCTCCCTCCACACATGTAGAGCCAGTGGCTTTAGAGCGAGAGCTCTAGCTCTCCCCTCGCCTCCAGCACTCAGTGGGTAACTGCTGTCCAGAGCAGCCTAGTGATCTCAGGCACGTGCTGACTCCTGAAATCCTCCTGTATTTGCATGAGGAGGAGGGATATGATGGGTACTATGCTGATTGAGGTATTACAGTGATTTCGTACCTTCAATGCAGAGTCTGAATAGAAAATATTATGAACTGTTACCACCCAGTAGAATTAAACTGTCACTTAACACTTTTTTCAAGTCGATTATATCAATCCTACACTGTTGTTACATCAATTTGTCAAGGAGGTTAAGCCAGTTTCATATGCAGGTTGAATAGCATGACATACAGCAGAAAATCACTTGTACTTCTCAAAGCAAATGGCAAATCTAGACTGAGTGATCCAGGCACAGGGCAAAACTTAGCTGATTAAATATTATTGTAATTCATGTTTTTATTGCTAAGGGCTACAAATGCTGGCTCCACGAGATATTTTGGGGGCGACCCAAAGTTCAGAATGGACAGGAATAAAGATACTGGCATTTGAGCCTTTCCATGACTACATCTTGACTATTCCCTCAAGACAGGAAAATACATTCTTTCCTCCTGATCTGGACAATATATCCAGATTAACTAACACCACTGTTACTTTGAATCAGAAACATTTATCTGTAAGTTAGTGAATAAATAAAACCTACAAACTGAGTTGGTTTTGGACTCCACCTTACTCCTGCTCTCATCAGGGCCCCTACATCAAAGGGCCATAACAACTGATGGTATCTTTCTTTAGCTAAAAAAATGCAGCGCACAAAGAAGTTCTGGTAAGAAACACTGCCACACTCTCACTGCAGCAGTCTTCTGGATCTCTGTGAGAGAGTGAAAGTTGTCCAAAGCAGACAACTATCTTTCTGCTGTAAATGTATGTAACAGTTAACGTACAACTGGGATCTGATCCCCAGCCGAGGCTTCTGGACACTGCCAGCACAATGACTAACGGCAAGATCTCAAGAAGATTGATCTCCTAGAACACAGAGGCTTCCAAAGCACGCACAATTATGAAACCGAGGTACCTAAACTCAACAGCCTACCTCATCTGGCGAAAGACAGAATAACTGTTTAAGAGCACTTGGTAACATAATACCATCATCCAAGGCAGGAAGCTGGCAAGAATCCAGGTGGCCAGAATGGGATTCCTTCAGTCTGAATTTAGCTACCTATATTCTTGCTTTATGTTTCACTAAATCCTTAACTGCTACCGATAGTAACGTCTCATTGCTAAATATTAGCAAGGGAAAAAAAAATGTCTTTGCAAAAATAGCCAGGCATGATAAATACCAACCAATACACTGTGATCTTACTCTTTGCACTATGATTTTGTGTTTACTGCCAGGTCACCTAAAAAACCAGGAACTGCATCATCCCAGTGCGTTTTATCTGTTTCCTGCTGCCAGGGAAGTCTTTCTACCTGTTCACTGATTTCAAGCCAGACACAATCAGGGGCTCAATATCTGAAAGACATTCAAGCCTCAGTTACTGAGTGAGGGAAAAGACCCCCTAGACCTCCCTGGGAGAGGCTGCGTTGGGAGTTCAAGCTTTATTCAGCTTGCAAGGGTGCCACCATGTGACACAAACTTGTTCCCAGAAAAGGGAGACAGGAATATCCTCCTCAAGGCACTCCACCACCTCGTTTGAAGAGACGGTGACTGCTATGGGGCCCTTCTACCCTTGGAGCCCAGCACCATGCCTTTCAGAGGGTCTTCCAGGTTACCCTCGGAAAGGGCTGCTGGGGACCCCCTTCAGACAACCACCAGGGAACACGCACCTGCAAACGGGACAGGAAAAAAAGCAATAAGGAAGGCAGCAGCTCATCCTGGAAGCAGTGGAAGGCTTGCTATTGAGATGCTGTGGTATTACAGGGGGACAGGTTTTATAGCCCTTTTGACCTAAATAGCTGTGAAGGTTCTTCTGGCACTTTTTATATCAATAGGAATAGTGTTTCCTGGCAGTTTCCAGCATGGGACACTGCCATCTGCCTGTTCTAAGTCACCCTAAACTGTCAGGTGAGGGAGTCTGATCTGGTTTTCACTTCCTGTCCTAGATTGCTGTGGTATAAATAGCAGCCAGGCGTTAATTAATTCCCATAGGTGTAAGTGCGTGGGGATGCCATGTGTTTATATACATGTGTGCTTTTAAGGACAAATCTTTTCTCAGTTACTATAGCAAGAGTAGTTCTTACACAGATAAGAAGTCGATGCTTAATTAATGAGATAGCTTTCTGCCTCAGAGGAAGTGTACTACAACCATACATACTCAGTATGCTGCTTCTGTCACTGTGTGGGGCCAAGAGCCCTCAGCACTTTTGGCAGGAATTTGCAACAGAAGCCTCCACATTCTGTATGATGGGAGACTATGGTTACGTCCAGTCACGCTTTGCCCCAGTCTGTGCTCCTCATGACGAGCAAGCCAAGCACTGTTCACTAGAAGCTTATGTACGCAAATATCTCAGCAGGCCATGGCAGCATCTCTGCTTGTGGCCGCAGAAGCAGCCACGCTGCCAGCGTGCACATGAGTATCGAGAAGGTGACAAGAACCTGCCAGGAACCTGCCCAAGTGGGGAGCACTTACCTGAGGAGTATTAGTAACCAACCGAGAGTAAACTTAAATTAGAAATTCAGCCCAAATCAGGAGCGAGCTTCTGGAGCGAACTTCCTGACGATGCCCACCTGCTGCACTCTGCTTCGCACTGCGGAGCTGTGTTGGGGCAGAAGCACTGAATTGCTTTTGGATTAAGCTACACCAGGAAATGCACTCCAGGAGCACACCTAAGGCCCTCCACATACTAACCGATGTAGTATGGACTTATCAGGACCAACTATTCCTGTTGGTCTGGACTATTATTCATGTATGCATAGCCTGAAGCCAATCTTATGAAAAGTCAGTAATGCGGACGTAGTATAGTGCAGTATGGTATGCCAGCAGTGTATGGCATCACACCGTATCCAAGAACTGAGATATGAAGATAGCTCATGGAGACAGCTGAATACCATGTATCTGTGGTATCAGAATCTCAGAAAAGTTAAGGTTGAAAGGGACCTCTGGAGAGCCTCTAGTCTACACTCATATCCCCAGTTACATGTTACACGTGTGTTGGCATTTTTTTAGATTAAGGAAGCCACAGGCCTAGATAGAAATCACACATGCTGGCCATAATTTTCATACTCTAGAAGAAATAACATCAATCTTTTTTTCTTTAGACTGAGAAACCTGTTGAGAAACAGGCTTTCAGGCTCTGCATGGGCCTGACCTGGGACATAAAGGGCACCCATGTCTGCCTCTGTGCTAGCCTGGGACATCCATATTAGCTCTTTCCTGTGCTCCAGATAATTAGCTTGGCTAAGAGGCAGTCATTAGCCTGGGTGCAATGCCAGGCTAATACAGTTACACCACCTCCAGGATCTAAACTGGTCCCTGATCATGTTGCTCCTCCAGGTTGGAAATATGTACCAGGGGTGTCAGTCAACCCCTCTAAGAGGGTGCTGCATCAGACACACTTGACCACAGGAGCAGAGCAGCTAGGTTTATATACAGCACCTTCCAACAGCCTTTGTGAATGATGTGCGGCATGTCAGGAGCTCAGCCGTGCACGTGACTTCTCTGTTGGCGATCTCTGTCACTGTCCCTGTGATGAAGCAGAACTCCAGGACCCAAACTTCACTCAGCTGCTGTGGTTAGCACAGTAAATTATGGGAGGAAAGTACAATTAACGGTTGGAAAGGCAAACACCAGGGGTTCCTGCCTCAGGAGAGATAAGTCCACCATCTGGAAACCACATGGTATGACCTGAGAAGGCCTCAAGTAAATCAGAGGTGCAGTCATTCTCAGAACTGAAGCATAAATTTGGCAGCGGGTGAGACTAACTTGATTCACACAGAAATGTGAACTAGCAGGTGATATAGCTCCCCAGAGACCTGTTTACCTGTCTTCCCTGGGGTAGATGAACAGGGATAAATGAACACATTTACATTTTTGGCAAGTGTTAATTTGAATACAGGTTTTACTGATACCCTCTCTAAGTGTTCTAGTGCCGAACTTATCTTCTCACTCACACAGGTTTTACACTTGGATACATCACTGATTATTCTGGGTTTGAAAAAACAGATGATTGATTAAATTCAAATGCCCCAACATATCTGCTTCAGAGGTGCTGTCCATTATCTCTCATTGGGGATGCAAGCTGATAATGAGCTATCACAGAATAAGAAAATGCTCAATTCCTGGATGGAGCTACAGGACCTTGACTTTGGTAATGGTAGCTGCATCCTGCCAACCCAACAGACAGGCAGGCAGCCCCTATGACTATACACCGTCACCAGTGTTAAAAAGCAGTGTTGCAATGTGCTGTTGTGAAAATCAACACCGCAAAATACACTAACGGGTTTTGAGATTGACAGAGAAAAGGCTCAAAAGTTCCTGGCAATTTTGGAAGCAACACCAGTGAATCAGCTGAAGAGAGAATCAGATATGCCTTTGTATGCAGCCAGAGAAGAAGAAACATTTTACTCTAAACTAAACAAAATAGTACTGAAGCACAGAGACTTGGCAAAACCTCTTTTCAACTGGCTGTCTTCACAGAGACCCTAGGTGAATTGTCAGTGTCTGGTGACCAGGAAAAAAAAAAAAAAAACAAAAACAGAAGCCACAAAGGACTGAAAATAAAAGAATGACAACGGAGATGGCTGGAAGTGTAGGAAGTAGACCAGTATCTAATGGTAAAAGAGAAAGCCAAAAGTTACTGTGGAAATATATCACAGAGGTGGAATTAACATGCACTGGTGTGACAGAAACAGCAGCAAAGTCTACTAAATAAAACAGCTGAAGAAAGGAGACAGTATCTGAAATGGTGCAATGAAGCATACATATATGTGCGGATGGACACACACTTATATACCTATACATAATGTATAGTATAGCTGTAGACTAGGAAACTTCCTGTCCTGGTGTGGCCCTCGGTCTAGTACCCATCATTGCTCTTCCATGTGGGTGGCGATGAAACCGCAACAAATAGTTCAGGAGTGATCAAAAGAGACTTCAGGGCCTTGTGGCAGCTGGTAAGGGAATCTGGAGCAATATTCCAGTTGCGGGCAGTGACTTTGGAAGAAACAGTCTATTAATATATGGCTCCGTGGCTGGTGTTGCCACCACGATTTGGGGTTTTTTGATAATAGAATGGCCTACATGGCGCCCAGTTTGCTGGCATTAGATGGGATTCACCTTTCTCAAAGGGGAAAGAGGGTCTTTGCTCGCAAGGTAGCAGGGTTCATTGGCAGAGCTTTAAACTAGACTTGAAGGGGGAGGGGGATACTATCAGGCTCGTCCATGACCAACTGTGGGATGACATGCCAAGGTTAGAGGGATGGGGCACTAGCAAGGGCCCAGTGGAAGTCATACAGAGATGAGCCAGGGGCTCCTGAGGTAGAAGGAAACAACAAGGAAACAGCAGTGAAATACCTCACAGGCATTAAGGGGTGTTCCTCTAAGAAGGTGACAGAGCCAACAGCCCAGCTGAAGTGTCTCTACACCAGTGTATGCCGCATGGGCAACCAACAGGCAGACTTGGAAGCCACAGCGCTGCTAGAAAGCTACAACCCAGTTGCCATTACTGAAGCTTGGTGGGGTGAATCCCATGGCTGGAGTGCAGCTATTGAAGGCTACGGTCCATTCAGAAGGGACAGGCAAGGAAGGAGGGGTGGAAGGTTTGTCCTCTACATCAAGAAATGTATAGAGTGTGAAGAGCTTTCTCTGAAGTATGGCCACGAGCAGGTTGAAAGCTTATGGGTAAGAATTAGAGACCAAGGCAACAAAGGGAACCTTGTGGTTGGTGTGTACTCCAGGCCGCCTGACCTGGGTTTGAGTGAGTGGTGGGGTTTTTTGGTCAAGGGGAGCCTACGGACACTTCCTCCAGCTACAGGAGGCATCGGGCTCACAGGCTCTCGTCCTGCTGGGGAACTTCAACTGGCCTGACATCTGCTGGGAAAGTAGCAGCGTGATCTATACGCAATCCAGAAGCTTCTTCAGCCAGGCAACAGACAGCCCTCCCAGAGGGAATGTGATACTGGACCTGATGGTCACCAGTGCAAGTGAACGTTGATGTCAAGATGTGAGGCAGACTGGGCTGCAGTGATGATGCACTGGTGGAGTTCTCAGTCTTGAGAGGTATGGGTCAGGCAAAGGGTAAAGTCAGGACCCTGGATTTTAGGAAAGCAAACTTCCAGCTGTTCAGGGAGTTAGTCAATAGGATCCCCTGGGAAACTGCCCTCAGGGATGAGGGGGCAAAACAGAGCTGGCAGGCATTTAAGGATGCTTTCCACAGACCTCAAGAGCTCTTGATCCCCAGGTGTAAGAAACGGGGAAGGAAGGCAAGAGACTCTTATTTGACCAGAGACAGGTCAAATGAAAGGGCAGGAAGGAAATGCACAGGCAGTGGAAGCAGGGACAGGCATCCTCTGGAGTATAGGGACACTGCCTTGTTGTGTAGGAATGGGGTCAGGAAGACCAGGGCATGGCTAGAGCCGAACTTGGCAAGGAACACAAAGAATAAGAAGGACTTCTGCAGGTATGTCAGCCAGAAAAGGAAGGTCAAAGAAAGCGTACCACTCCCTGATGAGCAAGAGCGGCACACTGGTAACAATGGACAAGGAGAAGGCTGAGGTACTCAACAACTTTTTTGCCTCAGTCTTCACTGGCAACCTCTCTTCCCACACCTCTGGAGTGGATGGACCTCAAGGCAGAGACTGGGGGAGCAGAGTCCCTCCCACTGCAAGAGAAGATCAGGTTCATGACTACCTGAGGAGCCTGAACATACACGTAGGTCTATGGCACCCGACAAGATGTATCCCAGAGCCCTGAGGGAACTGGCTGATGTAGGTGCCAAGCCACTCTCCAGGATATCTGAAAAGTCATGGCAGCCGGGGGAAGTCCCCAGTGACTGGAAAAAGGGAAACATTGCACCCATTTTTTAAAAGGGTAGAAAGGAGGACCCTGGGAGCCACCAACCTGTCAGCCTCACCTTTGTGCCTGGGAAGATCATGGAACAGATCCTCCTAGCAGTTATGCTAAGGTACATGGAGGGCAGGAAGGTGATTTGACACAACCAGCATGGCTTCACGGAGGGAAAGTCTTGCCTGACCAACCTAGTGGCCTTCTGTGATGCAGACAAGGGATGAGCTATGGATGTCATCTATCTGGACTTCTGTAGGGCCTTTGACATGGTCCCCCACAACATCCTTCTCTCTAAATTTAAGAGATGGCCTTGATGGATGCACTGTTCGGTAGATGAGGAATTGGATGGATGGTCACATCCAGAGGGTAGTAATCAACAGCTCAATGTCCAGATAGAGATTGGTAATGAGTTGTGTCACTCAGGGGTCTATATTAGGACCAGTACTGTTTAATATCTTCATCAATGACACAGACAGTGGGATTGAGTGCACACTCAGCACGTTCACTGACAACATCAAGCTGTATGGTGCAGCTGACATGCCTGACGGATGGGATGCCACCCAGAGGGACCTTGACAAGCTTGAGAAGTGGGCCCGTGTGAATCTCTTGAGGTTCAACAAGGCCAAGTGCAAGGTCCTGCCCATGGGTCGGGGCAATCCCTGGTATCAATACAGACTGGAGGATGAGTGGCTGGAGAGCAGCCCTGCGAAGAAGGACTTGGGGGTGTTACTGGATGGAAAACTGCCCGTGAGGCAGCCCCGTGCGCTCACAGCCCAGAACCCCCCCGTGCCCTGGGCTGCAGCCAGAGCAGGGGGGGCAGCAGGGCCAGGGAGGGGATTCTCCCCCTCTGCTCCGCTCTGGGGAGACCCCCCTGCAGTGCTGGGGCCAGCTCGGGGGCCCCCAACAGCAGAAGGACACGGAGCTGCTCGAGCGGGGCCAGAGGAGGCCACGGAGATGCTGGGGGGGCTGGAGCAGCTCCCCTGGGGGGCCGGGCTGAGAGAGTTGGGGGGGTTCAGCCTGGAGAAGAGAAGGCTCCGGGGAGCCCTTCGAGCGGCCTCCCAGGGCTTAAAGGGGGCCTATAAGAAAAACGGGGACAAACTTTTTAGCAGGCCCAGTTGAATAGAACAAGGGGTAATGGTTTTAAACTGAAAGATGGTAGATTTCAACTAGATATGAGGAAGAAATTGTTTATGATAAGTGGTGAAACACTGGCACAGGCTGCACAGAGAGGTAGTTGATGTCCCATCCCTGGACACATTCAAGGCAAGGTTGGAGCGGGTTCCAGCAACCTGATCTAGTTAAAGATTGCAGACACATTGGACCAGATGGCTTTTGAATGTCCCTTCCAACCCAAACTATTCTGTGATTCTATATAAATTTAAATGCCTACAGGAATAGCCTGGAGTTTAACTCCTGTTGATTAAATAGTAAAAAAGGCAGCAGAAAGCAGCCTGGAAAAATTACCAATTTTTTGACTTAGTGTTTATATTTTTAAAAAGTCAAGAAATAGATCAGTTGCAGTCACACTCAAAAAGATACGTTTCAAGTTTGTCAGCAAAACTTAAAAAACAAAAAAACACAAAAAAGGACAAATATTGTTTTAGTCAACCAAAAATGTTTCCTTAACACAGTGCAGAGTTTTCCTTTGTATTGCAGCCCCCACCATTTCATTTTAGTCTTCCTTTTTTTACTGACCTTTTTTTTCAATTGAAAAATAGGTTTGAAGTGAAAATGTTTGGGCTACAACTAAGCATTTATTTTTGAAAACTAAAAATTAAATGTTTTTCATTTTTATTCCCCTTCCACCTTATTTTCTTTAAAACACTTCAATGAATTTGATTTCTCAGACATGTCAGTGAACCTGAAATACTGCATTTTTGTGAATTTCATGCCGTTCTCCTAAAGACACCTTTAATTATTAGGAGTGTTCCTTAATACGTTTATGCCTTGCTTCTGTTTTGTTCTTCCTTGTAAGGAAGCAATTTGGAATTGCTTACACAGGATCCAACATGTTCTAGATATAAGTTAGAAAATACGATGATCTTTGAAGCTAAACTGTTACCTTTCTTAAGCACTAATTGTCTTAAAGCTTTAAGTACACTGAGAGGCTTTGAAATGAATATAGAAGTAGGATAAAATACATAAACGCACACTTATTTTCATTGTTTGTGTGCCTCTGGAAGTAGCATTTTAAACTAACGAGCTGGAGGCTAAAAGTATGAAATTTTGTACTGACTTGGCGAGAGAGGAGTTTTCATTAGCAGATGGACAATAACAGAAAAGATGGATTTGATGGATCCAGCCAGTGTTTTCAAGAACTCATACAATCAATTGTTCTAAATAGCACGTATTGCAACGCACTGGGTTGGGGAGGGGAATTAAATCCTGCAGAAAACGAAAAGGTATTAAATGAGAAGGTACCGAAGCTGAAGGCCCACTTGTTAGCACTGGGCCTTCTCTCTGCACCCCTCCCGAACAGACCGCTTGCTCCTGCATGCAGACAGCTCTTTGCAGAGACCGCCCGGCACTGCAGGCTAGGCTGAGCGTGGGGTCCGCACCCCCCCACCCGCAGCCCCGGCCATCCCACCGTCGTGTACTCCAAGAAGGAGCTGCATGCCAACCACACTGCTACACAGGTGAAGGAGGAGGGAGTCTTAGTGACAGCCTTTTCTAAGTGAAAAACTGTGACCCTCTAAACACGTCTCACAAATCTACAGTTAATAGCAATCTTGGCTGTGGTAGCCTGTAGATCAAGGGGAAACAGATATGATGAGGAAGAAAAATTAAATGCAATAATTTGCTAGTATAGAAACGCAGTACTGCTTTGAATGCTGTGTCCTTCGTGCACTTGTACGTACACATCTGCACTTATGTTCATGGAGAAGGGTGTACAGATATGTGTTTATTTATCTTAGAGAAAGCTACAGTAAGGCAAGAGTTTTGAAAACTTCAGCCATTTTTTAAGGAAGCACTGTCTCCCTTTAGCCTTTGCATACCTAATCCAATACTATAACCTGATTTTCCAAAAAGTTCAGAATAAATAAGCCCCTGTAGACTTTACAGGAAGTATTTTAATCCTTGTGCATCTAAATAAGAATCTGGATATGTAGAAAAAGGGAGTTAATGTCTAGGTGACAACTTCTTTTTGGAAGTGTAGCTCAAGGCCAAACTGAAGGTTGGGGCCATGAGAACTATCATGTCATCAGATCAGTTTTAAGGAACATGAGTTATCTTCTGTAAACCCTAATTCTATTTTATTGAAATCAATGAGATTTGCAATCAACAGCACAATGAGGTCAGAGCTACAGCTGATATGTCTAATTAATGGGCTACATCCATTCCATCTGTCCCAGAAAATGTCTGAGAAAGAGCATAGGGTAAAACATCTCCATCCTCAGTCAGTGCTGTTCAATCCTGCATAAAAACAACAGTGAGCGCACTTGGAGGATTTCATCCTCTGAATTACCTAAACATTTGCGCCAGCACATTTCATCAAGTTTCCATTTAGAGGAATTTTGTGAGTAAATTACAGGGCAAAAACTCAGATGACAAGGCATCTGTGGGTGTGCTTGTTGTACATACTGTGGCAGATCCTGAAAACCCACTCTCCTATGTAGGTGCCTGAGCCCTGCCATGAAATGCAAAGCTAGTTTTTCTGACTCACCCAGGTGTGCCCTGTTGTCTCTGGGCTAGGCACGTAATATGTGCTGGCAATCCCTTTCAGTGAGATTTTGTCTTGACAGTGCAGCAAATGGCTCTAGGACTCCTACTCCAAGATCCAAAACTACCACAACTGCATGACTAAAATACTAATCCTGTATAATAAATTAATTCTTATGATTCAAACTTGTTCAAAAAATGTTGACAGGTTAACTTGCTTCCACAGGGCTTGATGGTAGGTAAGGTATTTATTATTTGTGCCTCCTGTGTTAATTTTATGTTGAACTGACTAATAATCATCTTTCTACAGCTAGTATAAAACCCATATAAGTTCCACACTACATGCTGTGGCTAATTTTAGAGCACTCAAATCATACGCTCTCTGATCTGGATCAAATACCTAGTGTTTGGTGATCAGGTAGTACAGACAAACCACATTCATGACCGTGGAACTGTAGCTTCAGCAACAGTGAAACTTGGGGTGAAAAAGAGTATCTATGGAAGAAGAATGTAGGAACAATCAGGACGACTGCTGGACGTTTTTGTGTTTCTTTTTTTTTTTTTTTTTTTCCTGTTAAGTGAGATACTGATTGCCAAGTATCAAGACAGGGATCTCTGTACTCTCATGCAGCGTATCTGCTACTCTGAACAGAACGGGAGCTCTGCATCTGCACCTTTTCATATTACATAAACATCATTTATATTAAGTGTACATAAAATTGTGAAGCACTTAAAACCATTTCACTGATCAAATCATGACACTAAGCAATTACCCCGACTTCTGTACTTTCAATCATAATAACATTTCAGCGTATTATTCCACTTCACTAGATTTATTTTGCAGCAGGGTGCATACACACACGCACACACAGACTTGCCTGTTGACTGTGTACCGTATATCCGCAAGGGTAACTTCTCTGTTCTTTTCACAAACCCGCCCGGGGGCTGTTCTCTAGCATTGAGACCAACAGAAATGCAAGAGCCCACATCAGTATTATTAAACTCTCCAACACAGAGCGATCGCATACCAGCTGCCCGGCGGGAACGGCCGCTGGCCCATGCCTGTGAGCTGGGAGAGGGCTGCCTGGCCAAAGCCAGAGTGGGACGGCTCCAAGGCTGACCTGCAGGCAGGGGTTGAGCTCTGGGCTCCGACACCTGCTCTGCCTCGCTTTAATTTACTCCTATAGACGCACTGACAGTGTCTCCTAGTGGCTGTATTCTTGAAGGAACAGACCCAAACTTCACACCTGAAACTCCCATTCTTCGGAGGCATGCAAAATACAAACGCGTCTCTTTTTTAGTATCTAAAACAGCACCACTCAAAAAGGTAAAATAAATAATTTAAAAACTCAAGGTTTAATATCTGAGTTACAAAGTTGGATGCTGATTTAACGTCTAAAACCTATCTCTAGGTTATACAAAAGTGGATTTTTTTTTGAAAAGACAGTAGGAAGGTATTGCATTCTTTCCTTTTGGAAACAGAAACACTAAAGAGAGAGATGAGAGTCATAACAAAACCACGTGAAGCAAGGTGTTCCGGATGTTGCTCAAAGGTCTGAAGGCAAGCATGGGCATCAATTGGATCAGAGTCTATCTCACTTAACTTTTAGGTCCTCTCAGACCCTGTAAAAGCAAAGGAAATGCTTAAATGCTCTGCTACAGTAAGTCTCCATAGGTTCAACCTACCTATGACAGACACACCATAATCTGTGAATATGAACTGGTGTCACTGGATCTCTGAAGCACGCGCTAAGGACTGAGGAAGGGCGATGCTGGCCTAGATCAGAAGGCCACTTCCCCCAGCAGCACCCCATCTGCAGTCAAGGCCAGCAGAGGACGTTTAAACAGAGAACATAAAAAAAAACAGTCCTGAACAGTATCAATACTTGGCTCTAGCCCTTCCTCCTTGAACCATTTTCATTTTCAGCACCAGCTAAACACTAAAAATCTATCTTGATAGTGAGATCTGTATCAGGGAATTTTGTGAAAGGAAGACCTAACAGTCAAGATACAGAGAGCATATTCAACACTAAGCCAAAGTCCCGCTAGCTGGAACTACAGCAAGGTAGACCCAGAGGACACATGGGTCTGATTTTGCCATGTTGTGGGACATTTCCTTTCTCATTTTCAACTAGTTGAAGTTTCCCCTTGTCCACCATCCTCTTGGAACAGAAAAATTTGGTCAGCAAATTTGCATACATAGATAAGCTTAACCAAGTAAGACACTGAAATTAAAAAAAAAAAAAAAAAGACTGGAAAGGTGCAGACAAGGAAATCTTTCCTAGCAAATCCTGGCTCTAAGTGACCACTACTTCTTAACAGTGGAATATAGATTTGCTTTCCTCTGTGTATATACTGGGGCCTTTTGCCGTTCACCAAGTATCTTGTCACATCACTGACATCCCCACTTTGGAGATTTTATGTAAGGTCCCCTGTCAGAGGAGAAATAACACACTGCAAAAACGACTGTGGTTGGAGTAATTCTATCACAACAAAATAAAGCCTTTAGGTACTTCAGAACTCAACTAATGTATCTAAACATCCCAAGAGCCACTTGACGTAAACCTGGAGTGCCTGGTTTGTCCCCACCTCCAGCAGGTCTTTCTCCGTGTACCTGTGTGTGCTTGAGATAGCTACACGGCTCTGCTTGCAGCAATGGGCACTTTCTGCTATCTTTCTCCCACTGTGCTGGTGCTGGTGGAAAGCCCTTCTTGAACAAGGCCAGGTCAGTATTCACTTTCCCTGATGATCCTTATGGTGCCTGAGTTTGCTGACCTTTAGGCCAGAGTGTAAAGCTTATCTCCATCCTCAGCTTTTTACCTGAGGAGAGGGAAAGATGACAATTTGGTTTTGGAAGAGGTTCTCAATGGTAAAAAGGGATTGACAAGTGAAATGCTTCCCACTCAACTTGTTTTCCACACCTCCTTCAGCTATCGCCAAGCACTAGTTGAATCATACCAAATAAACAGTTTCAGCTTGCCTTAGTCTAGGTAAGTTTACTAGAAAGTTTCAAAGCAAAGCCTAAACTTTTTCTTTCTTTTCTCACCCTGACACTTTAGCTCTGTCCAGTAAGGAAAGCAAAAGCACGCATCTACTGAAGCCTTTCTGTTTCTGGTGCTCAGATCTTTTTCAGCCCACCTGTTCAGCCAACTTCTTTTAAAAGCACCTCTCTTTCTACACACATTTAAAACCTCCTTTCATCTAAAGTTGACAAATCCATCTCGCATAGCCACTTCTCATCATGTCTACTCTTATTAAACCCCTGCACAACAGAACCTGCATTCCTTCCCCCGGATCGAAACAAGCATAGACCTCTACAGCCGCCTTCCACGGGAATGGAAACAGCAGGTGACCAGAGCACCCAGAGGGGACTGCAAGTTGGGGCAGCCCAGGGGTGCAGAAGGGATGGAGGGGACAGAGCTGCAACCCTACGGACACAGGCGGGTTCCTTCACCTCCAAGCTTCTTCCTCGTAGCTCCAATTATAAGTTGACAGTATCTAATTAAGTGATTTCATTGTCAGAGAAAAAGCTACAGGGCAGATTAAATTGCTGGCCTGCTACCAAAACAGTAATGTACAAATCTGGAGTAGAAATTCCCCGTAAAGGCAAGGCAGTAGTAAATGGTAAGTTAGTTACCTCTGTCACAGCCCTGTGAAAAGCCAGAAAAGCCTCACAGATTTGCCCTCTGTCGGACCTGGGGGATTGTCCTTTCTCTAAACCAACTAAAGCTAATACTTTCTAACCTTCCACTCCTCCCAGGCCAACTGCTCGGGGGCCACTCCACAGAGAGCCAGTTCCTTCCTTTGTCCAGGTAAGAGGACCCTGGCATGCACACCCTCCCAGACATGTGTCGAGTTATTTAAATCAGTTCAGCATGCCTTCCAGCCTGAGAGACACAAAAGCAATATAACCAGAGCTTCCTTTTGCAGTCTGTCCTCGGAGAGTCCTATCCAGAGCAGATCATGCTGATACAACCTGACAACACCTAGGGATAAAGGGAAGGCTCACACCAGACGCAGCCTAATACTAGGTAGTATTATAAGAGGGCAACCAGAGATCAAAGAAACGTTTTCTTTTCTTTCCTACTACCAGTTACTCTGTAAAATGAACAGACCCCCAGCCTCATCAGAGCAATGAAGCAGCTGATCCTTGCAACCCTGTCACAGGTGAGGATCCAGGTTTCCTTCCAAGGGACGCTACCAGGGCTGAACTGTGTTTGCTTTTCTTTAAAGCCTCTTGCATGACCCTTTGCCCTTCCCAGCGTTTCTCTTGCTAGCACTGTAATGCATTTGGCACAAAACTGCAAAATTGCAAAACTCCTTGAAAAGTTGGATTTGTTTGTTGCCTTTTCAAGGGATGGGTGGGGGAAGAGCTCCCTAATTCTTTTTGAACTATTGATTATTATCTAGGAAGCTGCTCCCCCCTCCACCTCCGAGTTAACCGTTCACTTGGACTTTTCTTCCAGGCAGGTGGTTTAAGCTTGATCTGACCTGCAGGGGTTAAAGAAAGAAGTGATGGGAGGAAAAACGAAGCCTTTCCAGTGGCTCATATTTGAAATTCTTTTTTTTCCCCTCTCTCTCACTCTCCTAAATGGGGCTCGTCTGCTTCTCGTTTCCTCTCGCTCCCTAATTATTCCGCAATGGAACGGCGAGCGGCAAGGATTAACAGTGAAGCAGATGACAGGAAACTGTTACCCAAAACCCCAATGCCGAACCCCCACCTTACCCTCCCGTCCCTCCCTCGCAGGAGACGGTCCCCCTCACCCTTCCGTCGATGCCATGGTCCTGAAAGCCCCCGTCTTCTCAAGAGTCCGAGGGATTCTTTTGGACAGCAGGGCGCGGAGGAGGTTGGGCTCTTTGGGATAGCCAGCCCTCGCTCGCCTCTGGGGACGAGCACACCAATGCCTTGTAATCCTGGGGGGCTCGCTCGGGCGAGGCTCGGCCGGCTCCGCTCCTCGGCTCTGCCCCAGCCCGCCGCTCTCCGCGCCCCGGGACCGGCGCTGCGCCCCGCGGCCGCCCACCGGAGCCCGGCGGGGCGAGGAGCCGCGGGCACCCGGGCTGCGGTCCCGGCGCCTCCCCGCGCCGTGGGCTGCGTGTGCGTGTGAGCGGGAGGTGGGGGTGACTTCACATCGGCGCGGTGCTGTCTGAGGCTGGGATTGGAAGGTTTTAGCCCTCGAGCCGTGGATTTGCAGTCTATCCCTCTCTATTTTAGGCACGGGCTGACATCACGAGCCGTTGTTACTCCTATAAATCCCCCCAACCGCTCCTTGGCAGAAGCGGGGGGGGGGGGGGGGTGGGGGGGGGGGCCGAGCCCCTCGCAGGGGGAGGGCCGGTCGCTGCCGGCCGCGACCTGCCCCGCTCGCCGCGGGCCGCCACCGCCTCCCCGGGGCAGGGCAGGGCGGGCCCGGCCCTCCGCGCCGAGGGGGCCTGCCGGGGATGCAGGGGTTCGGTCGGGAGCGGCGGGAAGGAGCGAATCACCCCCCACACACATACACACACACCCCCCACACACACACCCCCCCACACACCCCCCGACCCTCCCGCGGGTGTTACCTCACGCCCCCCCGCCCTCCGGCCAGCGGCCCGGCCCTCCACCGGCACCAGAGTCCCCGGGGCCCGCTGCCGCCTCCCCCGCCGCCGCCGCACCTGCCCCGCGCCCGCTCGGCCCCGCCGCAGCCCCCCCCCCCCCCCCCCCTCAGGGCCGGAGCGGGGCCGCGGCGCTGCTGCCCCCTGGCGGCCAGGCGGGGGGCCCCAGCCGCCGGCGCGGCGCGGCCGCGGGAGCAGCGCCCGACCCCAGGGCGAGGCCGCCACTGCCCCCCCCCCCCCCCCCCCCCCCCGCGCCCTCCGCCCTCGGCCCGGCCCGCGCCGCCGCCACCGCCCTACCTGCACCGCCCGCCGCCGCCGCGCCCCTCAGCCCCGCCCCGCCGGGCCGCCGCGCCTCGCCGCGGCGGGGAAGGTCGGGGCGGCGCTGGCGGGGGGGCGCGGGGGTGGCCCGGAGCGGCCCTTCCTCCTCCTCCTCCTCCTCCTCCTCCTCCTCCTCCTCCTCCTCCTCCTCCTCCTCCTCCTCCTGCTGCCCTCGCCGCGCCCCTCCGGGGGCCGCAGCCGTGTGCCCGGGCGCGGGCAGGGTGCCGCCCTGCACCTCGGCTTCAGCGCCCCGCCGCTGAGGCGCTGGCTTCCCGCCTGGCGCCCGTGCCACGGCTCCCGCGCCCGCGGCAGCCGCTCCCCCCGCGCCCCGGCGGCTCCCGGGCACGGGAAGGGGCCGCGGAGCCGAGCAGAGGCCGCCGGGCCCTGCCCCCGGCCGCCGTGCCTGCAACCGAGCCGGGCCCGCTACCTGGCCTTGGAAACGGCAGGTGCAGCCTTCCCTAGGCCAAGGCAAAATACACTTCTTTTTTTTTGGTTTTTTTTTCCTTACGATCTGACCACGGACTTAGGTTTTCAAGGGAAACCAGCGACCAGGGCCATTCCATCAGAGCTGCTGACAATGCCTGAGGCAACCATGTACTTCAGCGTGCCCATGTGCTCACAGTGCTGTCTTTCAGCTAAGCGCCCTGTCTTTTGGAAGTAATTTAATGCACCCCCATCCCAAAAAAACATACAAGGGGAGAAGTATAAATCCGTCGGAGTGGGTTAGAATGCAGAGACTGTTTCACTCATAGCAATATCTTTATGGCCTTTCCAGAATGCACAGCTCTTTTCCTCGGAGGGAAGATGTGTTGCTATCCATGTTGTGCTATTTCACACCCGTTCTCCAACAGATGGCATAGATCCTCACCTGTTTAGAAAGAGATGTTTGAAATAGTCTTGCATCTTAAAAATAGATCCTAGCTATCAAAGGGATTAGTGGTTCCAGATCACAGGCTGTGTTTCTTCAGATATTCATCCCCCATTTTTCCTCATTATTGGCATTAGATGTTAACCCCCATTATGCTCAGGCTGGAAGTGTGGAACTACTGTGGGTCAGCCTGCCAGGCAGGATGGACAAGCTGATTTGTAATTCCTGCGAATACTAGGGATGGTGCAGGTGCTTGGATATGTTGATATGACTGCCCACCTGTACATGTGCATACATATGTCTTACAGCAGTAGAAATAAAACATGTTTGCATTTAGAGATTAGTCAGAATTGAATCTAGGATTCAAACATCGTTAAGGTCCAGAAGTAGAGCCAAATGCTACAGCTAATTCCTCTTTGTATAAAGGATGGTGCTAAAATCTGAATCCTGGGGCTGAGAGAAGCCTGGCCATTTTCCTGTTTCTCTTTACTTTGAAGAGCATCATGACTGTAAAAAGAAGGGAGTGGGGTGGGGGGGAGTGAATTCTGCTGTACATGCACAGCTGTAGAAACCTCCTCCTGTGATTTTTGTTCCATGAATTCCTTCAAGTTTCTCTTCAAGACTATACTTTTGTGTGATCCACAGCCAGGGAACAGCTATATTGTTGGTGCCCAAGCCCAGAAACTTTCAGCTATTCGTTGCCAGATCTGTGAGTGGTTTGAAGCCAAATGGGGATGGGATTCAACACTGAGGAGAAGTTAGAGGATCTGTAAATACTCAGCATGGCTGATCTTTACTGAAAGAAGAGTGAGGGCTAAAACTGGAATTAACACAGACTTTTGAAGATCTGTGTGGACTACCTAGTTCTCTACTGGACAAAACCCAGAGGAGGAAAAAACAAAACAAAACAAAACAAAACAAAACAAAACCAAAATCAGACAAACCAACAACAACATTTGGGCTCTCCTCTCTCAGTTGTAGCAGTGGAGAATAATAAAGCTATAGAGAGCAATGCAGTCACAGTGTCAGAACTGAGGAAAGAACCAGCTCACCGACCTTTATGATTTCTGTTTTAGACGAGCATTTCTCTTACCATTAGAGTGTAGAGACTCATTTAATGTAATCGTGGAAGATCTCTGACTGGGCAAGCCAGGCTCCAATAAACAATCCTATTCCTTTCTTATGTAATTCTTCATAGATAGTGTTAGGAAGAAACACATGTTGACTTTCTGCAAGTTTGCCCTTCTCCAAAACGGTCACCTAATTTCCTCTAACCCCTTCTGTCAGCTGGGGAATGCCACACGTTCACTGGCACATGTTCCTCCCAGCAGAGGAATGAAACACATCTTGTTTTTCAAATTTAATTCAGATTTTTTGTTGCTGTTGTTGCCAACAGTTTGTCAGCCAAGCATAATCTCCTGGCAGGAGGGGAGAGACAAACAAGATAAAGAAAAGCAATATACTTTGATTGTAGCTCTTAAACTTTCTGATTCAAGCAACATCCCCTGGTCCCATTGCCAGTGAAAATAAGAAAAGTGCAAAAGCGTAACACATTAAGTCTTTATGCCCAGGAAATAAAAAAATAAACTACATGGAATGACCTCCAATACTAATTGCTGTTTTAGCAGCAATTTTCAGATTCAGAAGTAGGTGGAAACTACTGAATGCTAAGAAACTCCTAACAAGATTTCACAGCATCAGAGAAGCAGAGCTGAAATCCGACTTGTTAGCTTACAACTGCCATAGCCACACAACAGGCTAGGCAGAACACAGCTTCAGGATCTTCAGAGTCCTTCTTGTTGAGAGGACTAAATCCTTTCATCAAGATCCACCGCTTTCACATCCAACTATTGCTGTGAGCTGGTTTGGGCACTGTAACGATTTGGAGGTCCTAAAAATTCCAGGGTGTGGAAGATGACTTATCCAGGAGTCATTACTGATGGGAGACATCCCCCTGTCCTTCCTCTCAGACTTGTTCTAGGGTTCATCTCTAGTCTTTAGCCACAACTGAATAGAGAATGATTTAGTGCAAAAGTGCTGATTAAGGACTGTGAGAAGACCGAAGTCTTTCCACTGGACAATATGCCCAATGGGAGAATCTTACACTTTGATGTCAAACAGTCCAGTCAGGGAAAGCCTCTGCTGAGTGTGAGATCTGGACATTATTCTTCACCCTGAAGAGCTACAGAAGAGTTATTTTGCCACAAAAATATGTGAACTGATGGAAAACAGAAGTTTTCCTGAGGTTTTCATAGGCCTTTGAAATAATCCACGTGGAAAAATGTTTTTAAAAGTATGTTTCAGGTTTTCACCTGTTCAGAATACAAGATAGGAGAGAACTGCCCTGTACATTTCATTACAATGGTTCATGTACAATAGCAGCACTGGATGTATTAAGAAAAAAAAATCTTTTTATTTATTTAATAATTGATTCTTTTGCTAATTCTGCCTTTCAGTGTGCCTGAAGAGTCCCAGGTGAGAGTCACATGGAAACACACAAGGGCAGTGGAGAGTCCCTGGAGTGCGACACAGAAAGCAACAAGGATTCTAAACAATATCAGACATGGGTATATAGGTTAAAAAAACAAACCACGGTTTATTTAAATGTGTAAAGTACTTGGGAGGGAACAAGATTACATTGTACTATGGCAATACAGGCAGCACATACCATAAGAAGCTCATCCATCGTAATGAATTCAGGGTACTCTTTCCAGCCTCCTAATCCACTCAGTCACACAGATCTTTGGGAGAGGCTCGCCATTAATTTCTCTAGGGGACTCCACACTACAGATTGATTTCAGTCAGAATTTGCTGTCCTGTTTCTGTATGTCAGACTCAGAAGCAGAGCATCATCCTCCCTCTAGGGGAGACAGGCGAAATATGGCAAAACTTCTCATGCACTAAGACCCTCTGACGTGGGTTAAGTAAAAGTAGCCTGATGGAACATCTGATCCTAGGACAAATTACCAGGCTGTCTGCCTTAGCCTTATCCCAGATGGGGCTCATCACTGGGATGAGAAGCCTAAAGCAGCAGAGACTGAGATACTATGATAGTTATAAAATGCCACTTCCAGACACAGCTTTTTATTTCAGGTTCTTCTCAATCCAGTCTTTGAAGGGAAGAACTTTAGTATAACCACTGTAGAGTTCTAGGCTGCAAGTTTTATCATAACCCCAGCTCACTAATCCCATCAGGTGCCACCTGAGCTCAGGAGATGCTTTTCCTGGCAAAGTTATGGCTGCAATCCCACCAGTCTCAGCAGGGCAGATATTAGAAAAGGCTATGTGGTCTTGTTTGGCACAGAACATGCTGTCAGTGATGCTGACTTGTATCCCATTATCCTCATACTGTTGCTCACACAACAGTGAATCCACCATCCGAACAGCTCCCATGCGGATTGTGTCATTCTTGTATCCGGGATCTTTAATGTCAGCCAATACCTTCCAACCAGTAACCATTATTTTTAAATCCTCCATGGATGAAGTCAGGTCATGAGAAGATGACAAGCAAATGGGCTGAACACGACTGCTGATTCTGGCTTTGTCTAAGAGTTTTATGATAGCTATGTCAGAATCAAGTAATATAGGGTCATAATTGGGATGTACTATGATGGCAGAAATCTGGGGAGGAAACAGAGTAGGAAGAATTGTAGAGTTAACAGCAATGGCAAGTCAGCAGCACTCTTTCCATACTACTATAATACATGTTAGTTTATTTTGCAAACTTCTCCTCTACCCTCCACTCCCAAACTGTTCTTTCACCATAGTGCTCACTCAAATGAGAAACATGCAAAGAGATCAAGCATCTTCTGACTTTCTTTTTGGCTTGGGTTTCAGGACAGTTTTTATTGCACGAAACTCTTCCTAATGAAAAGCAGCCCAGGACTTTTTCAGCAAAATGGGGAGTTAATGTGCAGTTCAGGATTTTCCACTGTTTAGTGAAGAGATTTTACCTGCCATGTCGTCTTCAGCCTATAGGATCTGAAGGGAGGGCGGGGTCTGAATAGAAACATTATGTTCTTATTGAAATTCAACCATCTTTCCACCAAAAAAAAAGGATACTAGCAACACACTGCGTAATGTTGGGGCCAAACCTTTACTGCTAGTTACCTTGATGAAATACTACAAGAATGGATAGGATACCTATAAGGAAATATTGCCAAAAAATAACGTATTTCCTTATAGGAAAAGTCTGAAAAATCTGGAATTAGAGAAAGAAATTAAATAAAAAAGGGGGGGGGGGGGGTGGGGAAGAATCAAATTAACTATGATTTATTGGATAAAATCCATTAATTAACTCACATACTCCCCCACTCCAGAAAAAGAGACACATAAAGCCAAAATTGCTGTATTTCTTCTTATTTTGACTTCAGTCTTCCTAGTTCTATGTGGAAAAAACAAACCACTCTGATGAGCCTGAGGTGCTATTTTTTGAGCTGAAGTCAGACATAAACTTCTTTTGAGTTTAGAGTTGTACAGCCTCGAGGCTGAGATGTGAAATGTGCTCATGGCGTCAAACCAGGATCTAGAGCACAAGTGTTTCCCTCATAAATTATGCTAATTACTTTTGACAGTAGCTGGCATCTCTTCTACTTATTTTCTGGAAATATCATTCAAGACATTATGGCCCACGGAACTTGAGCTATTTTCTTAGTGATCTGCATTAGGGGGTGAACTTACAAGTTGGACAGTGTCAGGGGAATTTAATGAACCACAGCATGTGTCCTCCTTGTGCCGTGACAGTTCTGCCAGTTGAGTCTCTAGATATGCATTTCAAAGAACAGGGTGTAAAACCGTAAATATGTTGCTCAGAGGATAACCTCTTTCTCCCCATACATGACAGATGTGATCAGCATCTGTGTGTGCTCATAATTTTCCACTCCCAGCAGACTTACTCACCCGCAGGTTCTGGATGGTCTTTTCATCCCTGTCATCATCTCTGTAGAATTTCCCCAGAACCACCTTGAGTTCTGCTGTCTTGAGCACGATGGTCTTGCCCAGATCAGTGACACAGTGAGCTGCCACCACCACGGTGCGCTCGTTCACCAGGGCCCCGCTGCAGATAAGGATCCAGGCCCCTTTCCGGAGACTGTTCTTCACCCCGTTGGCTGTCCGATAGATTGCTGCTTGCCAGGGCCACCTGGTAGAGGTCACTGTTTTCTGAAGGGTAATGTTTTCTGCTTTTCCACAGACTAAGGAAACATGAACAAGAATGAGGTAACACTTTTTCCCCACCAAGGAATCTGAATATTACTCCCGATTCCTGCTTAGGATATGCCAAAAGAAACCAAACTGCAAATGTGTGCTGGTTTTGGCTGGGGTAGCGTTAACTCTCTTCACAGTAGCTGGTGTGGGGCTGTGATTTGGATTTGTGCTGGAAACAGTGCCGATAACAGAGGGCTGTTGTCGTTCCTGCTGAGCAGCGCTCACCCAGAGCCAAGGCCTGTTCTGCCCCTCACCCCACCCCACCAGCGAGTGGCTGGGGGGGCACAGCCGGGACAGTGACCCCAGCTGACCCAGGGACATCCCAGACCGTAGGGTGTCCTGCTCAGCACAGAGAGCTGGGGGAGGAAGGAGGGAGGGGGGGACGCTGGGGGGGACGGCGTTTGTCTGCCCAAGCCACTGTTAGGCGGGATGGAGCCCGGCTGCCCTGGGGGTGGCTGAGCCCCCGCCTGCCCGTGGGAAGGGGGGAAGGAATCCCTTGGCTTGTTCTGCGTGTGTGTGCGGCTTTTGCTTTACCTCTTAAACTGTCTGTATCTCAACCCACGAGTTTCCTCACTTTTACCCCTCCAATTCTCTCCCCCATCCCACCGGGGGGGATGCATGCAGCAGTGGCTGCATGGGGCTGAGATGCTGGCTGGGGTTAAGCCACAACAAATGTTTAGCATAAGGAAGAGCTTTCTAATTAGCCTCTGTCCCCAACCTCTTAAATTATAATTTAAGAGTATTTTACATAGCTTTAAAAAATAAACCTTTCAATTTTCCCATTATTATCTGAATTCCTGGCTGAAGTAGGAATGTGGATTTAGCACTTGAGCAGGTGAATTTTCATGAGAACCTTATCAAGCTGCACTATAATGAGATGACTGTACAAAGCAATGGAAAGAAAAACCTCTGATTCATGCTTATAATAAAACACTATAAAGTCAGCAGTGCACTGAAACTCACCCTAGGCAGTCAGAGAGTAATTGTGAGGTCCTCTCCTAGAACTGACCTTAGCACGGATGAGTTCTTGCTGATGAGAATAGACTTGTCTTGCAACAAGAGCCTTGAAGCAAATGCATCTAAATCAACAGCCATCCTGAGGAAAAGAAAAAGCTTCACCCTGTTCTGGGAATATCTTACCCAGGCTCAGACCCGGGGTAGAATCTCCTGTATTAGGAAAGGTTTACTTCAATTGAAAGAGATACATCATGTGGTCACATTTTTTAGTCTTCCTTAGGACATTTTTTTTTAACTGGGATGTAGTGTGTGCATCACCACAGTGAAAAGGACTGAACGCAATACTTTTCAATACATGAGGTGATCTCAAAGCAAAACCATAAAGAAGTCTAAAAATTTGCTTGACGTTAGGAGCTAGTTTTCACAGTTTGCCTGATGTCAGTAGTGGGTTGTACCAAATCTTGTGATGTTCCTACCCTAACTTGCTCTGTGTACTAGGTCTGGATGAGATTTTATCTGGACTTACAGTTTTCAATATGAACCTTTCTTTAGCAGGGTATATTAAAGGAAGAGCCTCTTTAAAATGCAGACTCTGTTCTATTGCTTGAACTTCGATGATTTTGTCAGCTGTGTGCTAAAGTGTAGAGATGAAAGAAAAATCACATTTGCAGTAATACAGGAAAACATGAAGTGATAGTACGAAAACATTTTCAAATCAGGAAAGAAACTCACTACACCTTTTGCTCAGTAAAAGAGTAGAAAAATTGATGGCAAATTACAGTGCTGAAAGCTTGATACCTTTACCATCAGCTGCATAATTTCTACTGGTGGATAAAAAGAGGCATATATCCTCCAAGCTTTATTGCTTCTATCTCCCAGCTGGAAGCATAGGCAGCCTACACTGCTAGGACTCCCTGATTGTCTAAGATGAATACACATCCTGTTCCCCCATCCACTCAGAGATGTGTGCAAATTTTCTCCCCTCAGAGACTCACTTGGAATACACACAGGGGCTCTCCCACTCCATTTTCCTGTCTTGAGACAAGTCCTCCTGCTGCTACCCAGGCGGTGGTAGAAAGGAGAAATGCACTCATACTGAAGCTGAGTGTGCAGGTGCTGGTACCCTGGGGGCAGGTCTCCAAATGGCAGTGCTGGCTTCTTGGTTGGATAGAATTCAAGCTTCTGCTTGCTGAATGCAGATGAATAAAGTTGATGTAATGGTGTTTCCCTGTTTCAAGGCACAAAGAACACAAGGTAGTAATAATAAATAATAATAACAACAGTAATAATAATAATAATAATAATAATAATAATAATAATAATAATAATAATGCAATCATTATCATAGCTTTATCACCAGCTATTAAGTATCATCTAAAAGTATATGAATTTTTCTTGTGAAAGAATAAGGCAAAAATACCATACCAACATAGTTTAGCAATACTCCCATTTACATCCCAGCTATTTTATTCATATATATGTATGTACACATATATAAATATATAGATGATTATAAATTTTCTACTTGTGTCTCTTTTTTTTTTTGATTTTACAGTTCCTGGATTGCAACCAGTTGCCTCTGAATGTAGAACAGTTTTGCCATTCACAAAAGGACTGAGATACCATGTTTTTAAATAAAGAAATTACACTGGAAGTTGAAATTGCCATAATTAATTCTCACTAGAGAGGAGTTAGGCACATCTTTTCTCTAGTGAACACTTTAATAGGCAGTATTAGGAATCAATTCAGATTAAATCATGTTGATAAAGTTGCTTGATTTAGCAATTAGCAGAGATAATTGCCTCACCACAGAGATTTCATAATTGCAATAATCACTAAACTACCATTTAGAAATTGTACTGATTAGCTGAAACAAGGCACATAATTAAAAAAATAAATATACGCACCAGCCTAGATATAGACCGTAAGTTTGACTACAGTCACACTTAGAATGTGTCCCTTGCTCTAATGCTTAAAAATGCATATCTGCAGAAAAAACTATTTATGTCTGGAAAATTCAGCAGGAATTAATTTCCCTTGAGATTTCTGGTACTGCCTGTATCCAGAAAAGCCATAAGAATGTTTTTTCATGTGGTAATTCCATTTTTGTTCACAGAGAGACACAGACTCTCTCTGTCATATAGAATCTGTGAGGCAATACGTAACAGCACTCAAGGAAAGTAAGGTTATTAAGAACAAGAGCAATGGTAAGTTTCTTTGTATTTTGGAAGAAGGATGAGAGCTGCTGTGGTCATGCTTCGACTGCCAGGGACCCATTCCCTACTCACATGTGACCATGCAATATTGCATAATCCACACTTTGCCTCACTATTAATCTGTGAAATGGAGATCCTACTTCAAGAGATAAAAACAGTCCATGAACATGAGATGCCATCATGATGCAATGGAGGTGGGGGCATGTATGCGCTCTCATACAGTTGGTGTTAATATCTGAAGCATTTAGCATAAAAAGACCTGTGTTCAAAAGTGAATTGAGAAATTTAAGCAAGAAAAATCTCCTGATGGCTGCTAAAGCCTCCTGATGGCTTCTCAGAGCCATCTCTACAATCATACATCACAAAGCTGGAGAGTGGGAGGGTATTTGGGAAGTGTGTGCTTGCCTTGTTCCTAAGTCTTCTCTAGGCATCTGCTACTGGCCATTGCCAGAGACAGGACATGGCTTGAGCTGGACCTTTATTCTGACCTGGTATGGCTGTTCTCAAGACCAAAGATGAGGACAGTTCTTGCACTGCATTTAAAAATAAATGAACCATGTACTACAAAAAAAAAAAAAACAAACAAACAAAAAAAAAAAACTGAAATGAGAATTTGCTACTTGGACAAAAATGAACCTGAACATTGCAGCATAACTAATTCAGACTGGGCTTATTTCAATAAATCAGCAGAAGGGTAAGCCCAGACAGGGTCCAATCTTTCATTCTTTCCTCCCCTCCTACTCTACTTCCTCCTCTCCCCCATGCCCACCCCAAACCTAACTTTATATTAGTTGTGCTATATTGCTTTGGGTGGTGAAACTTGATGGGATCAGATTACGTGACTATACCCCTTTCTGTCCTTGTGCTCTCCCCACTCATTTCTTCCCTAAGACGGCACATATTCATATTTTAAGACACATCATTAGCCGCAAGCAACTGTTCTCAGACTATTCTCATAGCCTGTCACAAGCTTGCAAACCTAATTCCAGCATCATCTAGTAGTCTGCACATCTCTAAGTGTGCATTTCTTCCTGGCTGCTTCCAGCAGCTTGCAAACCCATGACTAATCAGACCTCCCCTCCCAGCAGCTCTCATTGCTTGGTTATCATCAGTGGAGTTGGAGGAATGGCTGCTCAGGCAGGCTAAACACACAGGGTGGTAAGGAGAGAAGGGGAAAAGCAATCACATTTTTTCTTTAAACTGTAGTTGAGATATTGCATTCTCACCTTGACTGAACCTGCATTGGAAGCACTTTCTGTCTCACCAGGTCAGAGATCTTTGGCTCTCTGCAGGCTAGAAAAAATATAATGTAGCACAGTACTTTTCCACATTCACAGCTCAAGTGTTACGGTTCATACATATTTCGACGCTTTCCTCTCACTAGCTATAGTAGACTGGATTAAGTAAAGAGGCAGTAAATTATGTGCATTAAAATAAAGCTAGGCCCTAAAACCTAAAGCCTTGGAAAAATACTTCTCCACAGATCACCAGATCTATTCCATTTACAGTGGTGGAAGCGACTGAGTGTCTTCTGCACTGGCACTTTCAGCCATGGAGGATAATTTATCCATCATTGTGTCTGAATGCCAGATTTACACCACTAGAGCTGATGGTCTGGAATTGGAGAAGACTTTTGCAATAATTGAGTTATCTCAAAAATACTTAATTTTCATCTGGGTAGCCACACACAGCTAATCCCAGTGACTTGGCATACAAAGAAAGGCTGCAGGTTGTTACAGACTTCTAAGAGTCTGTTTGCTTGGGCACCCATTGGAAGGAGTTGGAGACTCTGATTCAAAGGAACACCTCAGAGTTACCTGAATACACACAAAATAACAGCAGGGAGATCCAGGATTTCTAAGTTTGCGTATTCAGTTTATTTACTTTAAGAGCAGGATAAAATACTCAGCTTTATCAGTTCAGATAACTCTGCCAGGACCTCCTTCCTGCTGCGCACAGTGGAAAAGAAGGAATCTTGCAGGACGGATTTTATCTGTATGCCTGAGAACTTGTGTTCTGTGGGATTTAACGATATCTAGCTCTTTGTGATTACTGTATATGTGAACCATAATGTCACTACCAAAGTTAACATCAATAAAGATGCTTTCCACAGATGATTATATGCTTCAGGGAAAGAGTTTCCATCTAAAATAACAGAATAAAGGAAAAATTTTTTCACACTTAGAACAATCAGCCATTGAAATAATCTCCCCAGGGAAGTAGTGGATTCCCTGACATTGGACACTTCTAAGATTTGGCTGGACAGGGTGCTGTGTCACCTTGACTAGACCATGCTTTTGCCAGGAAAGGTTGGACCAGATGAGCCTTGAGGTCCCTTCCAGCCTGGTATTCTATGATTCTATGAAATTCCCCAGGGGACAGACATATTTCTTTATATTACCATTAATTCACTTTAAAAAAAACCCCACATCACAATAAGTGTCAAACAAATGCTTTGGAAAATGAATTTGGCAGTTCCCCAGCCCAAACTCATTCACCCATTCAGGGTTTCAGACATGCTGAGAGTAGCTCCAGGTCAACAGCATAACACCCTTTCTAGCAAAGTATTTAAAGATGTGTTTTGATGAACACAGATAATTTAAGCGTGTCCTCAAGTGGTTTTCTAAACCAGGCCTTCAAGGCTTCGATCTACAAGCTTGGCCATTTACACTCATGACTGGTCCCATTGACTTAAAAGGATTGTGAGAGGAGAGCTAGACAGCAACTCTGATGAGACAATTTTTTCCTTCTATTTCAGTTCCCTCCTCATCTTTGATTCTGATCTTACACAGGTTTGATCCTAGAATGAGGGTAATAAGGGTCTTAGGGAACATTCCTTTCCATGTTTAAAGATGGAAACATCTTCTGGAATCGCTGGCATCTTCTCTGGCTGAGTTTAGCAACCAGTAATGCTGGCAAACTACTAATCTCTGTGTCAGGTGTCAGACAATTTATTCTTAGCAAAAATGATTGTTTGGCAAATGTAAATTATATAAAGCAAACTCCAGTAAAACCATAGCAGCTTTTGTGAGTTGTGGTAAAAAAGATTGTAAACTACCTTTTATGCAGATTGGCTGCTTCCCTGACCATTCTCCATTGTCTTGGCAGGTCCTCTGTTCATTCCCACTAAGAACATATGAGTTGTTACAAAAGAAAGCAATGACTGTGCCAATTTTTGCATAGCGTCCATTCAAGAGCCCAGTGTCTTCTACTACTCTTCTGTAGCCATTGAGTGGGCCACCAGGATCTGAGCAGTTTTTTTCATCTAGAACTAATGATAGGGAAAAAAATAGTAACCATTTTATCAGGTTCACAGCATTATTTTCACCCATCAGATTGTTTGGCATTTCATTCAGATGTTACTATACAATCTATACTTTATTAAAGATGCATTTCCAAGACCCATCAGGGATCTCTGTCTTCAAAAAGATCAAATATTAAAGAAGAAATCATAATATACAGATGTCTGTTTATAATACACACTTTAGTCTTCATTGAAAGAGTAAGATTCTGTAATTGTTAAAAAGACCTTAAAACGTAGCTGACAACCCTGAAAGAGAACCTTGACTTTTCATGATGTTAATGTCCCATTAACATTAACAGGGCTACTTCAAGAGCATAAAAGGAAGCACTTAAACTATTTGCAGGAAACAGGCAATTGGCGTTCTTTTCCCTTATCTGTATTTTCAATACTTCACTGGACTTGGATAATAAAACTAGACTACTTAATTTTACTTTTATGTTTGGCTGCATTTTGGCTTCTTAGCACTGGGAGAGAGAGCTCAATAATCCAGAGAAGTACCGGAATTGAAAGAGAACATATATATATATATATATGTGTGTGTGTGTGTATATATATTTACTAATACAAAAAAAAATAATATGGAAAACTTAATCATGCTAGGTTCTGCCTATAAAACCTGTTTTGCTTCCTCTTTCCCAATATTTTCCCCTTTTTATTTGTTGTGGGTTTTCTCTCAATAAACTTAAAGTTTTGGCCTAAATCTGGATGACAGTATTCCCTGTGTGATGCTAATAAATGCTTTTCCCTATATTTTTTACTCCTCTGCTCTTTCTATTTAGCAGATGAAAACATACTTTTTTTTCTTTTTTTTTTTTTTTTTTTTCCTTTGGATTTCATCTCAGTTTTCTTGTCAGGCTGACAGTAACATGCAAAACTGTTTAATTCCTCTGTCTGATGTCTCATTGCATGATAACCAGTGAACATCTAGTTTAGACAGCTAGTGTTGGTGCTGCTCTGCTTAAGAAGGGCTGAGAAGACTGAGACGTACCAATTGACCAGATGTGACCTCTTCATGTCATTGCTTCAGACTCAGCTGCCTGCTGAGCCTCACTTCCCAAAAGCACCAACAAAGCACTTAAACATTTATTTAAATCTCTGTGAAATCAGCACAGTAACAGTGCATAAGCATGCCCCTGTCCTGTTCCCATATCCTCATGTCATCAGACAGAGCCCAGCTCAGCAAAGCATGTAAGCACATAGCTAACCGTAACACTACAAATTCAATGAAGAGCTCTTGAGTATGTAATTTAAGTTAAGCATGTTTTTCAGTGCTTTCTTTAACAACATTGGATTTTAGCATATGCTGAAGGTTATATATGTACTTAAATACTTTTCCATATAAGTCGTATTCAGTAAACAAAGAGGATGTCTGAACTTCCTCTCAACCAGGAGAAAAGGGAGAAGCAGAGCCCTTTCTCCTTTTAATTTCTCTCCATTTTTCTTCTCTGTACCTCACAGGCTGTCTCACCTGTGAACTACAAATGACTGATAACTTGATAGCAGCTAAAGACTACAGGGAATCACCCACAGGATAATGCAGGTTGCTTTCTGCACTGATACCTAGCCTAGAGGCATCATCTGATGAGCAGAGTGCATGTTTCCAAATGTCCCTAAGGTCAACCAAGTCAGTCAATGAAGGCCTTCTCTTATTTAATCCCATGCCTATCAGTAACTTGAACAGTAATTCTAATCTTCCCTAATCTCAGGGTTATGACTTTTTTGATGGATTAAAAAACAAAGAGAAAACATCTGGGATGAAAAGACACAAATTACACCACCTAGCACTTCAATAACAGCCAAGTGTAGCAACAGAACTTTCAACAGATCTTTAGCCAGGGACATCATGCAGCAGGGACTTCAGCACAGTCCTGAGATTACATTTACTGCAACTGGAGATGTTCTCTATATATAGAAGAATGCCTATTGCTTGTTCTTTCACATGAATTTATACACAGCTGTTTCGCAACACTCCCCCCCAGATTTACATTTGCCACAATACACCTGTAAAAGCAATTTTCCAATTTATACAAATTATTCTGGAATATGGGAATAAAATTGTGCAATACAAAACAATTAAAGAAAAATTAAAAGTCTATTTGGATGAGAAGAAGGGCCTTGGAATTTCACAGCTGAATCAATGTGAATTGGTAGGCATGCCAACTTGCACAGCCAGAATGAAAGGAAGTTGAAATAAGAGTCTAGTCTTCATGCAGTAAACCCCTAATCACCTCCACAGAGTGCACCAGACTTCTGCAGAGAGGGTACCAGAGGTACACAGAAATGGAAGTAGCTATTCATTGTTGCACAATGTCCCTCACTTGGTTTTGGTCCTAGACATTTTCAGTCTCTGTGTAAGAAGGCTGTATGCCAAAAGTCTCTGGGGACATTATTTTTCAGTCACTTGATGTTTCATTCAGACCTTTATATAAGCAAGTCTTGCAGGCTTTGATTCCAGCAGAGTAAAATAAGAATCCCTACTGCTTCTTAAAGACAGAAAGACAAAAGAACATCATGTTAAGCCATAGACCTATCAAATTTCAAGTGAGATTTGGCTATTCTACTTTCATGTGAATACATTGGCCAAAACATTTGATAAGAATCAAAACTTAAAGTGACCTTACCACATTCAGGATGATGTGCTGACCAAATCCCATCAAGCTGACAGTAGGCAACACGGCTGCCTTTTAAGCTGTAACCTGCGTTGCATTTGAAGTAAACCTGGGCCCCGTATTTAAAGTCATCTCCTTCCACAATACCATGAGCGGGAGCACCTGGAGTCCTACACATCACCACTGACAGTTCAGATATTTCAAAAAAATCCACTTTATTACAAAAACAGGACTGTGTTAGGATGATTCTTTATTTAGAACATTGAAAAACCAATTAAAATGGGCACAGGAGTCAAAATTACAAGACAGGTATATACCAATCTTTAGAAAGTTCTTTAGACATCAGTTCTACACACACTTACATATAAGCCACTTTTCAAAACATCCATTCAGGTCAATGGGACTACTCACAAGTGTGAAGTGATCATATGCATAAGTGTTTGTATCATTAGGGCTCATTTGCTCAAAATAATAGCACTTGAAGCACTTTCCATCTTAACAGGGGTTTTGAATTAATTACCATGCTTGGTCAAGAAAAAATTTAGATCCTTAAAAGCCTTATATTGAAAATATTTCAAATTCTTTCCATTTTTATATAGTTTTTCAGATAATGTAATTGAAATGTTAAAGCATCATTATTTGTGTAGATTAAACATTGTCACAATGTCATTAAAAAGGAATCTTGATGTTTTCCAAGCTATGATATTTACCTTTTCCATAAGGTTTGCTCTATTGTGAAAATACAGACAATGGTCTATTTAACTCCTGCAAGTAGTAAATACTAGATTAAACATCATCAGCAAGATTTCCATAGGGTTTGCTCTATTGTGAAAATACAGACAATGGTCTCTTTAACTACTGCAAGTAGTAAATACTAGATTAAACATCATCAGCAAGATTTCTCTGAAAGCATCAAACCAGCCATACTAAATCAGAACAAGCGTCCATCTGGCACAGAAACCTTTCTTCAGTGGTAGTGAACAGTAGATGTGATGGAATGAATATAAAAACAGAGCAAGCACATAGAATACTTTCCTTGCATATTCTGACAGCATTCAGCAATCTGGGGCTTAAGCACTACCTGAAGTACAATGGTATTTTTGGTATAACATACCCTGGTGATTTTTTTTGTTAACATTAATTTGTCTGAGTATTTTCTAAACTCAGCTACATACTTGGTGTTCAC
Organism: Tyto alba; assembly: GCF_018691265.1. NCBI lineage: Eukaryota > Metazoa > Chordata > Aves > Strigiformes > Tytonidae > Tyto > Tyto alba. The sequence goes on from NW_024881280.1 coordinate 546,204, forward strand.
AATATCCCGTGGCAATGAATAATACAGACAAAGTGTGTGAAAAATACGGTGCCACCTTTGGTTTCGTTTCTAGCCTGCCATCTGATAATTTTACTTGATGCTCTACTTTCTCTGTTATGAGAGACAGAGAATGTCCATCCCTATTCAATTTCTCCAAGTCCCTTTTTAAGACCAATGTACAAATTATATGTATGTATTTCTGTTTGTATAAATTACAGCAATGTAGGAAACACAGGTTTTAGTATCTACACAGTTACCCATCTCTCTGTGCATCTCTGGCTTTGCCTGGCCATCCATTGTGGAAAACTGCATAGGAAAGGATTCAGGGCAAAATTTAGATATGCATATTGATTTTTCACCTGGGAGCTGCGGTACTCTGCTGAAGATAGATGAATGCTGAAGAGATCATCCCTACTTTATGCTTTTAGAATGTGACTTTTTGTGTTTTGCCTCATAGCTGGTTGCTTACTAACCTACAGCCAAATTTTGATCCTTACACTTCCAGAGAAAAAACTTTTCTAAGGTCTCAGCCATTTAGTCCTTGCATAGAACACACATGAATGCATCTATTATATGGATTGTGGACCATCCAGTTATTCACATAAGGAAGAGATTCTTGAATAACTGTCCTAAAGCAACAGCATTCACAAGAACAAGGCACCAAAGAAATTCCCCTCAATTTATGGATTACTACAAACATCAATGAGTTGGCAGAATCAGTTGTGCACTTGTAAGCACAAGTCTTGGAAGGAAAAACTGTCTAACATTTAAGCATTAGAGAAGGCCTCAGACTCACTGCTCCAAATTAAATCACATCCAGTTAGGGGAGCTCAACATTTCTGCTTGGCTGCAAGTGTTCTGCATCAATGTCATCATTACTGAAAGAATAATGACAAAAATTCAAGAAAAATAATTCCTAGCCCATGATGTTTCTCATGTGAAATATAGGCACACATACATATACATGCATATATAGGTGCATATGTGTATACACAAGCACATACATAACTGAAAGGAAAATAATGGGAGCACAGATTTTCTAGGTGTTTTAAATTCCCAGAACACTTGTCTTCCCAGTCATGATCTTTGTCTTTCCAGTCGCTCCCTCCATATCTTTCTCTGAACAGCAATTAATTTCACTATATTTCTTTCGATGTAAAGTCACACTCAGCTTGTCAAATGAGAAAAGAAGATGATTAGAAACATCTGTGCACCACTTGGAGTTTTCCTTTTTATCATAAATACAGGTTTTCTGTTTTGCTTGTGGTCCAGTTCAGCTCTGCAGAACAAATGTTTTGGTGCTTTTGTGTTCTAGGTCCATCCTGGAAAAAACGTCACCAAACTACACTTACTGGTTTTTTCTATGAATTATAAGTATCTGTTCTTGTTCAGCCTCCTCACTGATTAAGATATTTAGTTTCTAGTCCTTCTGATTTGCTTTGGTTGCCAGACTTTCTTTAGATTCCCTGTACCAGTGTGACCCAGCTGGAACAACTCTGGTCTTATTTATGATGTAAATTCAACGTTTCATGTGCAGATTCATTTAGTGCTGGAACTATGGCCTAGCATAGAGGATATGGAGGCAGAAGGTCATGAGATCTATTCAGAGCTATAAAACTGTGGCCATGGGTAAGTTGCTTCATCTGCTGTTTCTAACAAATGAGAGCACCCCTTTCTTCACCAAGATTTTATAAGCTCATACCCACTTGGGTCACACAGTCACTGTGGGGTTTCTCTGATGGCAAACACCTAATTATTATTAACAGACATGTCCCTTTTGCTACTCATGCCTTTATCTACTGGTTGTCTGTCCTGTTGTAACACAGGATCTTCCCACATGGTTTGTATTATTTTTTAAATTTTGCCACTGGAGGCACAGCCACACACTTTATTTTTTCTTTGGATCATTTTGTAAGTTCACTCTTTCTTTCTACAAACTAAATGTGGTTTGGAACCCTGAGGTGTTCCCTGCGTCTCAGTATCAATGCTGAGCTCTCTGTTTTCAGCTATATTATCTAGCCTGAAAGTCACATACAGTTACTCTAGTACCTGCATCTACTGCTTTGGTTTGAGCCCTATAGCTTTTTTCCCTCTTCATTTTGACTTGCCTTTTACACCTTTCACCTAATATGTTTCAGGCAGCTCTTCTGCACCTTTTCCCTTTACTTGTGAACACTTTAGGCAATGGAGCTTTGAACAGTTACTGTGAAGGGAATCCTAGCCCCTGTGTACTTCATCCAATTCTCTCTCATGTTTTCATGGATAGCTTCCCATCAAGAGTGTGAGTTTGACTGGTTCTTACATCTTTCAGAATGTGCAATATATTCCAATTTTAGGATAGCCTCATTTGTTTGAGTATTTTATTGAAGTCTTTAAACATTATCTCCTGGTGTAAGACTGTATCTATAACTCTCCAACAGATGTTTCTTAAAAGTCAAAAAGAAAGGAAAAGAACATTCTGTAGATGTCATTCATACCTAGCTCTGCCCTTACCCCCTGGATACACACACTAGCCATAAAATCCAATGACCTAAGCAAACCCATTTCTCTTCAGTTTCTAAGCTCTCTAAGATATTTGGTATGATTGCAGATTCCCTTGCTTAGGTTAGGATGGGCCTGATCCTGCCATCTACTGAGTATTTCTGAATACCAGTCCTCCTTCTCTACATGGTCCAGCTTTCACAGTCATGTGGGCTGGATCCTCCTCACAGCCCTCATCCACCCACAGCCACCCTCATCCCACCTTGTATCCACCCCCAGATATACCTGTGCCCGGTCTAGCCTGACTGCTACAGCAGAAACAGGGCTGTGAACTGTTTGGATAGCACTTCCTTAGGAAGAAGGTGGTGGGCTGGTCAGGAGCACCCCATGGGCTGGAACTGTTCCTAAGCCACTAGTTAGACTGCTCTGCCCCACATGAAGTAAATGGTTCCAACTGTCCTTTGACCCTGGCTTCCTACCTTTAAGGTGTCTGAGACAAGGGTCGTTTGTGCTGTTTGGCTATAGCATTACTTGTCCATAGCAAAATGAGAGAGGAAGGAGTAGGAAAATCTTATCTCTATGTTCCAGTATTTAAAGGGTGACTACAAAGAAGATGGAAACTCCCTATTTGCAAGGAGTCACATGGAAAAGACGAGGGGTATTGGGTACAAGTCACTTCTGGGGAGATTCCAATTGTACACATGAGGAAAATTTTTCACAATGAGAACAATCAGCCACTGGAATAATCTCCCCAGGGAGGTGGTGGATTCCCCAACATTGGGCACTTTTGAAACTCAGCTGGACAGGGTGCTGGGCCATCTTGTCTAGACCAGGCTTTTGCCAAGAAAGATTGGACCAGATGAACATTGAGGTCCCTTCCAACCTGGTATTCTATGACTCTATGATCTGTCTTGATAACCCATGGGAGGAATTTCTCACTGACACAGCAGTGGTTAAAGAAAGAACTGGTATCCATGCATCTTATCCAATTTAAAGGCCTTATCATTATTTCCCTAGTGTTAGTGCAATGCCCTCTGAATAGCAGACACTGCCCAGCTTTTCACAAGATTAATGCCTTACCTTTTCTCTCAGTGCACTTTGCAAAGCAGGCAGAGGAAAAAGCAAAACACAAGGTAGAGGGCTTCAGGCAGAAGTACCTATGAAATGTACCATGAAGTCAACAATATTTACCCCAAACTGTAAGGTTTGAGACAACCCTGCTGAAATGAAACTAAGAGGGTCAGGATTTCAGGTTGCAGTTCTCAGTCTCTGCACCTTTCTCTCCACAGACAGATGACCAAAGCCACCAGAAACCCAGAAAATGGACTAGGTGACTGCAAAATTCTGCTATGAGATTGTAATGGACAGCCAAATATGAAAGACATTCATTCAAGGTCTGCCAAAAAAAGTCTGAGCAACTCAGAGACTCCATGAGAGTCAGGCTGACCCCATTTTCATCCCATGGCGTCATCACACCTATAAAGATTCTGGTGAATTTATATCTAGAAAACAATCAGAAACCTGGAGAGATTTCAGGGAACGGTGAAACTAATGTTAGGGAAATATAAACATAAGACTGACTAAGAGCTAAGAATGACCACCCTGGTTATGCAAAAGCTAAAAACTACAATAATCTAAAAGCTAAAACCAGAAAGGATACAGTAAAATGTTTTTAAATTAATAACAGGAGAATTATTACTTAAGAAAAACTCTATAAAAGTCTCCTTGACAAATGTTTGAAAGGCATAGCAGGTTGTAAGTGAAAATTACATGGGTCTCATAATTTGAAAATTGAAACTCCAGCTAAAAAAAAAAAAAAAAACTGGAACAGACTTTGGAGAGAATAGGGTGGCACTAGCAAGCCTATTATGAGCTGAGAGATTTTTTTGGTTTTAATTCTTTTGTATTTTGCTACACAATGTTGAAGTTCCACAGTTAATCTACAGAGGCATATAGGTTAACTCTTGTCACTTTAGGCTCTGAGGTGAGTTTTGGCCTGATACAGTTCTGTACAGTTCATAAGAGACTGAAGTAGGAAGGTATAAGACAAGATGGAAACAGGCACCTCTGGCAGAAATGCTCAGTTGTGACACCCTAGTTGCTAGACAGAGAATAAAAACTAGAGCTGTCTCAAGTGTCTGTATAACAAACTCACAGATTCCCAAGAAAACTATCACCTTTCTTGCCTCTTACTTTGGTGTCTTGGAAAAAACAATATTTCTGTCCCATATGAAACATTAAAATGGCTCCACATTTCACAGACAACTTTCCACAATCTGAGAAAAACTAGACTAGAGGAACAGTAAGTTCCTGAGTTTTTAAGTAATATGATCCATTATTAATGATAACAGTGCAAATTGTTCTCCCTTTTAAATTATATGTGAGACATTCTTCAGCTCTGAATTATCTGTCATTTAGAAATAGTTTTCATACTCATCACCAGTGAGATAAATTATATGATCTCTTGAGCTACACTTTTCTCTCTCCAATGTTCTTCAAATCCTGCCGATAGAATTATCATTTGCTTTCGTCCCAGGGTCCCTTCATTAAATGAACACCATTTTTTTCTGCTGCCTTCCTCTCACCCACTTCCTCATTAAATAATACATACCCCCTCACACATATCATACATTATCTCCAAATTCTGCACAACTTTTCAATAATATATTGCATGCTCGAAATAAATCTCATTTCTCATTGCTGGTACTAATAAAAGGTTTACATTTCTATTTTTGTCTGCCCTGAAATATTAGGTGCAAGAGCTTGTTGGAGTTGTATGGACTTTTGTTCTTAATTTGATTACAGGATTCTTTAATACTGCTACTGCTAAAGAGATTTATCTTACTGCATATTCCCAAGTCAGAGTGTGGCTTTCAGGCTGACCCATGATAATGCGTATAGCACATTTTGACTACCTAGTAGTGCCTCTGGGGAACATTCTTCAATGTACTTGTAATATTGCTTTCACAAAAGGTGTGCTGGCATGCCCAGTGAAGGCCAAACACTGAAAATGGCCACTTGGTAACAAGTAGGGGAGTAGAGCATCTTCTGCTGTTATGAATCCTCACATATGTCTTCTGCAACAAAAGAGAGCTATGGACTTGCTTTGGGGCCCCTGGTGCCACCATCCTAGCCAAATCAGTCTAATGACTGTCAGAAAAAGCCTGATAGACACTGAGACTGAAGATATTTCAATAACTATCCTCAGAAAGAAGACATTTTGCCAGGATAAAGCCTAAATGACATTCTTTTCTCCAGTGAATGCTATCATGACCCAGCATGCTGCTAAAAGCCACAGCAGCCCCTGAGCCAGAGAAATGCTGCACAGGGAACCTCAGCATCAGGATTTTGTATCCTGAACTTTGGGGTTTCCTGGCTCCATGGCAGTGGCTCGCAAGTGCTCTGGAGCCAGAGAACTTGGAAGCTCCAGAAATCACAGCTCCAAGATGCTGTTGCTGGAGGGAGCATAACATGCAGAGTATGTGGAAGTGACTTTTGTTTTCTCTCTGATTAAGAAAATAATAATTTTTTAAAATTCCAGCAGAAAATATACATTTCTTTGAAAATTTACTGCTATGAAATCACTCTAACAAAAAACTCCCAGCTAGCTCTGCTTATATCCACTTTATACAGCTCACTGATATTTGCAGTTGCTGCCTATGGCCAAGGTGCCAAAGTCAATAGTGGTAAATACCATTAGGCTTGACTTTTGACCTGCCAAGTCTCTGATTTGAACAAATTCTTTTTCTTGGTTTAATTTTTGTGTCGAGGGCAAGTCTGATTACATGATTACCTGAGTATATAACCGTTCTTAAATCTTATAATCTCCGTATTTCCGAAGTTTTTTATAAAATTAGTGTCTGTCTTTATTTTACTGCTGGGAAAGCCGTAACACAGAAATATTATGTGATCTGTCTGAGGGAAAACAGTGAGTGAGTGGCAGAGCTAGAAACAGTCCTGTCATCTCCTGCTATTCTTACTATGTTTACATTTAAACTGACACAGTTTTGTGCAGAAATCAGCATTAAATAATTATGCCATTACGTAATCCACACATTATTCTCAGCAGTGGTGTTTTATACAAACGTGATGGAGCCATATGGGAGTAGATAGCTCAGTTTGCCTGAACGCAAAGCAGAGGAGTTAAGGAGGGAATCAGCCATGAACAGCTTAGCAGGTATTGCTGGGTATTATGATGCCCTTTGCAAAGCCCCATAAGTAAAAAGCTTTCCTGAATTCAGAATTACAGAATTTGTGGTCTTCACTCATAACAGAATTTATTTCCTAATATTGGCCCTTGAATTCTGCTGGCCCATGTAAATTGCTGATGCCATTTATTCCTACACTTATCCCTTCTCTCCCCAGCGTGCACCCACAAGGTGAATATGCCCCAGGTTCTCCCAGGGTTTGCTGGCAGAAAAGAACTGATGTGGGGGAGGACTCAGATGGCTCTCCTGAGACATCATCCCTCTGCAGCTTGGCATAGAAGCCCAGAGACAGTTAATGCCTAACACATAAGCCCACAGAAACTAACTTTAGCCAAAAGTGTAAGGACATAGGCAGTCAAAATGTTTTTGGAATGGCTGTGTCCTCAAGGAGGGAATAAGGTGAGAGATTTCTGGAGGACATGGCTCAGAGTGCTGAGGAGAATTGCTTATTTATTCCTTGCCATAAGCAGTGAGCAGAGATTTCAAGAAAGCGTATGAGTTTGGCGAATGATTTGATGAAATAGCCCACCAGCATCAGGAGGCATCAGGCCATCCTGAGGCAGTGTGGCCCTGCACCCTCCTCTGTGCAGAGGAGCCCTGACTCCAGACTTAGAGTCACAGCGTTCTTGCCTGGCTCCTGTCTGCCTTCAAGGTCCTCTGCACGCTGGGATCACCTGCACAGCATAAGTCTGCTGCTGGCAACACTGGATTCATGAGGTCCTGCAGCGCCTCATAGAGCAAGCTGTGCAAGCTGTGGTGGGGGTGTCCTTCTCCCTGTGACACTGCTAACACTCTCCCCGAGCCTGCAGTCATTTCAGCACAGGCTTTGCTCCTACAAGTAGCTCAATTCACAGTGATGGTGCTTACACTCAGGAAAGAGCTCGGCATCTTCTGATGCTGCTCTCAAGATCAACCCTCAGCTCAAGCTCTCCTGAATAAATGGTAGCAAACACTGTGAGATCCACCATAAGGACATTAACCTTCTTGCCACCACCTCCCTGAACCTCCCACCTCTCCCTACGCTGGAGAGCACTGCTGACAGGGAAGCCACACACCGACAAGCAGCCCAGTGTTCTCGTCCAGACCCTGGGAAGAGTTGAATGTGATTGGTGATTGAGAGTAGGAGAAGCTCAGTGGTATTAGCTTTGCTATGTGATTATCATTCTTCCCCACAGCAGGAACAGACTGCTGGGAGCTGAACCACTTTGGAGGACAGGTGGTTGGTCTTGGTCAGGACTCTCTGAACGAAATGCTTTCCGGGGATGGTGTGTGTTTACACAGACCATGTCTGAGGGAGCTGGTGATGTCTAGCATGCTTACTTGTCTTCTTTGTCACCCTTCAGAACTTTTATTTTTTTGGAGCTGGCAGGCCCTGCATTTTAGGAGAAAAAAGACTTTGGTTGCAACTTTTACAACCAGAAACTAGAAGAGGGTGAACAAGGAAAGCCAAGAGTGCTAAGGTTTGGGGTTGAAAATTATTTTTTTAAAGCAAGACACTCAAAGCAGAGAACAAATACATGCAAACACTGAAGCGGATCCTGTACAGGAAAGGTCAGGGAAAACACTATGATAAAAAGATGTTCACAGTGATGGCACTGTTTTCTGGAATAAGGAGACTCTTGAACTTTGAAGAACAAGGATGCTCTGAACAGCTACAGCCACACACCCAAACAGCACTGTTCTGCTTGGCCATGCCTGTTACCACAGACTCAACAATGAGTGGGTGAGGCTTTAGGCCGGGGTCCCAGAGGTACCTCCAACCTCTACATTATCACAGGCACTTTAGCTGGCAAGGCTAAGATACTAACAGCCAGATCCACAAAGGTGCCCATGTCACAGTGATTTCAGTAGCTAAAAGAGCCAACAGGTGCCTAAACGTCACTTAGGGACTGGCCTTCAGTATCAAATACAAGTCCTAGAGGGGTAACAAGAATTATTTCCCAAAAGGGCCCCCCTGCATTGCAGTAGCTTCCATTCAGGTTGCTAGAAAAGGAGAATTTTGGATAAACTATCTCTGCCCTTACTTATGTTTCAACAGAGAGGAAACCCTCCACCCTCCTTCATGCCTGTTGTGATGCCCCAGGACACACTGTCCAGCTCCATGCCCAGCTCCAGCCACAGCTCATGCAGAAATGCTTGGACTGACAATTCACCACAAAGAATTTTGGCCTTAATTTATCCCCCATGAAAGAGCCCTGGAAGTTCAAATCTCCTCTCATTGTTGCATTTTGCCAGTGCTCACATTAATCTTGGAAATGTCAAAGGAAATCATAACAAGAGCAGCTGATCAGCCAACCTCAAGTACCAGAGATAGTAGATTTCCAGTCCTGCTCTCTGGGCCTCTTCATTTTTGCAGTGGTTCCACCAGCTAGGAGTAATTACACAAATCTATGACATAATCCCTACTGAAATTCAAATCTTTTCATTCCCTTCCAGCCAATTGGAACTCACCCCTGATGTTTTCCAGCTCCCTGCTACTGTGAATGAGACCGTATCCATGTGAAAATATGCTTGGATCACCCACTGTGATTTATTCATCCGGAGGCAATTTGGAGGTTGTTGCTTACAATTAGCCACTTGATCTTTATCAGCATTGTTCCTAGCCCTTAGAAAGCTGTGTCTCTGGATACAACCTTTCCGGTACTTGGACGGCCTATTTGATTACACAACTGGACCTGTTTGTGCATGGGATACTGGAGTGAGTGAAATCCTAACGATCCTCAACATTCATTTTGTCTATCAGTGGCAAGAACTAATATTTAGAATAAGTTCCCCAGTGTGTCCCTTGGAAAACATCACAGTATCACACTACAGAGGATAGCATTGTCTGCTCAGGGGGAAGATTGTAGGGCAACAAAGCTGATATGCTCATTATTATACCAAATTACAAAGGAAAGTAAATCATCTTGTGGTGTTCATTTTGGAGATGTCAGCTTTCCAGCTGAACAGGAACAAGCCCAGGCAATGCGGGATGAGAAAGACACTCTAAAGAAATGCATATTTCTTTGAAACAATGTTTGTGAATGTGCATTAACTGTAACAGCAAAACACCATTTAATGATATGGATTCACTCTAGCATATCTGACAGAGCAGTTTAGCCAGCCTTTTGCAGGGATCTCAGACAGAAAGGAAGATCTGGCATTGCCTGTTTAAGAAAAAGAGATGGAAATTACCAAGTGTGGAGATGAGAGTGTAGGAAAAAAGAAAATTAAGGGAACTAAAAAGCAGGAGAGTACTAAGGAAGTAGCAGAGCATTTTGGTTGGCTGTGAAATACAGAGTTCCTGAGCTCTTGAAGAAACCAAAGAGGAGTATGGGAGCCATAAGAAAGAGCAAGTGGGATACTGCCTGGTCATTTGTGTCATCATTCCTACCGCCTGGAGCCATTCTGCCTTGGCAGCATTTTGTATCAGCTGCAAACAGTGTGCAAGACAGTGAAATCATGCCCATGAGCCCAACAAAGGGAAGTGAGTAAGGTAACTTGCCTCAGTGATGTCTGAGTGTAAAATCCTCCAGGTGGAAAAAAGGCTTTGAACAAACTTTTTTGGGAAAACCCAAAACTGTCAGCTTTTAAGCACACTAGTTATTTCAGCAAACTTTCAAAGCAGTTTTAAGGCTTACCCCAAACTTACACTGCAGTGTATCCCCAAGGCTTACACTGCAAGAATGTGCAGTCTGTATGCTTGCACCCCAGAAGTTATGAACTTCGAAAGTGTATCAGTAGTCTTCAGAGAGGACAAGGAATGGTTAGAGACAGAGACCTCAAAACCATAATCTACTCTGGGCGCCTCTCTCATTTCTTCTAGCTCCAAAGAAACCGAAAGATACACCTCCTCCTCCTCAGCCAGGAGGCAGAAAAAATCTCCATCAGCAACTCTGAACTGTGTACCAGCCCCCCCCACCCCACCCCGTCCACCCCCATCGTCTGTAACCTTTGCAAAAGGCGGGGCTGAGCCTAAAGTGTGCTGGCAATGCAAACTGCTTCTCTGGTCTGCATGAAGTTATTCTTTGGTGAAGAGCTGATTTATGCCATACATTAGAGCAGACCTGTCAGGAAGACTTACTCTTCTAAGTATTCAGTGATGAAATGACAGGGAAAAGTATCTTTGTCCCATCCAGCGTGGCAAGAATACCTAGAATGTAAAATGGTCCAACCTATCCTCCTGCAACACTGATTCATCCTTCCACATGGCAAGTCATACCAAGGAGAATTCTGTGAATGGTTTTATCTCTAAGACATGTTAGCAGACTGAGCAAAAATCTCAGTTTTGGGGTGGGTCGACTGGAGATTCCCTATGAATCCATTTAATGTGGTTTAGAAATACACCTCTTTTCCTATGGCAGGGGTATCCTCGGATGAATTAATTTAACAAAGAATTCCTGATTTATTTAGATGATAGCAATGCCTAGGACTATGCTATAGGCAGAATACCATGGGTTTTTACTAGACATGTTTCACTCTCTGAAAAATTAAAAAATTGTCTAGTTAATAGACACTGAGAAAACAGCAAAGGGACAAGAGAAGTTGTCAATAAAGCAGATGTCCTGTCTCTTGCAGCCTTGCTGTTAGCTACACTTATTTACTGGAGTTTCAAAACACTATAAAAATATTATGAAATCAAACACTGCTAAATCATATGAGCAACTTCCTCCCAGAAACTGCATGACTTGCCCAATTCAACAGTCATACTGACAAAGCTGAAGCAAAGAGCAGTCCTAGAGACTAGTTTTCTGCAGGCTGATTCACAAGCAGCAGTTGTTCAGTGAATTGCTTCAGATATTTGTAGAAATTTCCATCCTCAGCCATTAACCTCATTTTTCTCTTAGGTGTTTCTGTCCTCTTATGGGGCATCTTGGCTGTTCGTGTAACAAGAGCTGAAAAGCTTTAGTTTATCACTCAGTGAATTAAGACAACCCAAAATTGATGTTAGGTTACCTTAAAGCACCAGACATCATGTTTGGTGCTTTGGCAGTTGCTGTGTGAACAGTTCCAGCATCCTTCTAACCAAGGGAGAAACCTCCAGGAAATATACTGAAGTAAAAACTGGAAGCAGAAATCTCTGCCTCCATCTCAAGCCAAGCCCTTCAAATTCACTCACTAGGCACTAAACAATACAGATGTCACCTCGTAAACACATGATTCTCCTGGAAAGCAGTATGTTATGGGGCAGTATGGGGCAGCAAGGATAACATCCTAGCAAACGTCTAGCCAGCATCACAATGTTCACGATCAGCTCAGGAGAACAAAAGAGGACATTATCCACCAGAACTGATTTATTAAAAACCTCTCTAAGGACTGCAGTGATATTATCTCACCTGGCTCTGCAGACATGTGGGTCAATGAAGCTTCCTGTATGACTGCACTGGCCATGTCTTCACTGCAGGATTATCTCACCCTGTCCGAACTAACCATCCTTCTGAACAGTCTTGCCAATAAATAGTGGTTTAACCAAGGAATAGTGCTCAAGGTACAAGTAGTGATATTACGCTGACTCTCAGAGGGAGTCCCAGGAAGGTTCTGGAGACCAAGCCACCCCTCAGAGCATCCTGCCTGTGTTCACACACAAGGCTGCTGTAAGACAAGCTAAAGGGTGGTGCTGGGTTAAGCTTTAGCCAGTAACCCCTAATGTGTCTGCAAAACTGCCACATTCCATTTAAAGGTTTTTGCTAGTGTGTGCATTGCAAGGCAAGTGAATCCTTAGATTGTAATAGTGAAAAAAGGCTTTAGTCCTGAGCAGCTCCAGGTATATATATGTTTTGGCAGTAAAAGGAGTTGGGTTTTTATTTCCCATCCTATACATGCAAGCCTACAGAGAGGACAGTAGGAATGTGATGGAGAAAGAGTGACATTAATCTCATCTCTTTGACATAGCCACCAAAAAAGCCTCCTTGACACAGGTAGGAAAGAACTCTGTCCCTTTAAAAAAGGGGTAATAAGCTGTTTTCCACTGGAAAAAATAAGCAAACCCCAACAACCAATTAAAACAAAAACAAAAACAAACAAAAAAACCAACAAAACAAACAAACAAAAAAAAACAAAAAAAAAAACAAAAAAAACCCAAACAACAACAACAAAAAAAAAAGAAACAAAAACAAAGGCAGGGCTAGGAGTAGGGAGATTGAGTCATCTTTCTTTTTGGAACATTTTCCCTAACTGGAATATGACTGATTTCCAGGCCAGAGTGGCAAGAAAGGGCTCAGGGGAATTTGGTTATACCTGAAGTTCTCCACTGTAATCATGCAGCGCAGGCATAGCCTACACATGTGGGCTGCAAATGGCACAATATATACCAGTGATTATAGACAGTGATTATGGCACTCCTTGAAACCTATTACTGAGAACCTTTCTGACAAAATTTTAAAAAACTCCGAGCGTTCCCTCAGAAGACTCTGAATTACACGTCCATGATTAGGTAAGAAAACTAGGTTGAATATCAAGAACCTTTCCCCAGTGCCTCATCCTAGACTCTTCTGGGATTAAAACTCTGTCTAGACTATACCACTGACAGCTGGGATAATTTCTCCCATCGCAGAACAAGGCAGGGGGTGGAAGAGTGTTAATGCTTTCTCCCTGTCTTAAATATCAGTCAGTCAGTCCATTAAGGGTGAGGGCATCCCTAAGAACCAGTCCAAATCACAGTTGTATGGGGCCAAGAAAGATGGAAGGGGATTATATCAGCAGTGGGGAAGGGCCTGGAAGCTATATTCAGAGGCCTGTTGGAACATAGTAAGGCCAGCCCTAGCAACATCAAAAGCTACAGCAAGGAGTTAGTTTATACAGCATAGTCAGTTGGATTAGATCCTTCATTAGGATGCAGAACAAACCTCTTCTCCTTGGCAGACAGTATTGAGAAACAGAATAAAAATGGAAATCGGATCTGAGCCCTGAATTCCCCATTCAACATGAGTTCCTCTTATTTGCGTAGGAATTCAAGTTCGCCTAGCTTTGTTTGAAATAAAGGTAACAGGAAATTTCAGTGCAGGATGAGGTCAAGGTCTCTTGCTTTGGGGTCAGCTAGCCCTGGGAGGACTCTTTAGTCAGAACACCCTGTCCTAAGAGAATGACAAGCAGAAGGGGAGAGCATTTGCCACGGGATACCAGCAGTACCATCTCTCTACAGCTGCATCTTCAGCAGGCAAACTCAACACTAAGACTTTGGAAAAGACCTTTCTTAGTTTGAGTTGAACAAGCAGTTGTCATGCTTTACAGAGTCACTGACAGTCTGATACTTAAGTGGATGCTTTTTTGCATGGAGAGCACCCGGGATGAGGCCACTAGTCAGTTTGTTACTTTTTCCCTAACGTGCATCTTTTGAGGAAGTTGCTGCTCTGTTTCAGGGTATTGCAGGCTAAGAGAACAAAATAAATCTGGTTTGGGTTTTTTTTTTTTTTTAAAGCCTCTGATTGCAGGATTATTTGCATTAAAATTCACAGAGGTCAGACAGAAAAGCGTGAGTTTGATCTCAGTCATGTCAGCATGGCTAAGGGGTCAGTGGGAGGGGTATGCAAGTATACTGCAAATTCAATTTAAGATTGGAAAGAAGCCCAAGTATTTAAAACAGGAATTAGTTTTCTCTATTTACTGTATCATCATAACAAAGCATGCTTATGTTTAAGAAAGTATTTTTGTTGCTGGTGTCTAGGACTTGTCTTTATTGTGTTTTAGGGCAGAAGAAAGAAGGAAAGCTCTTGCTCTATTGGTTAGCGTTTGTTTTACAATTTCCCATAGATTCCTCTTTAAAACAGCCTCTGAATTGAAATCAGATATCAGACATATTTAGATAAAATATTTCTTGCCCTGAAGCAGGACTGATTGAAATATTAATAGCTATTAGAAAGATACATGCCTGCATTTCACTTCATGCAGTTGAAGCCTATAAATCACTATATTAGCCCCTCAAATTATAAACAAAAAGACAGTTTTCTGGCTGCCATAATAGAAGAGAAAAGAGACTGATCGTAATAAGCAACCTGGGCCTTTAATTATTTTATTAATATTGCAAATTATAACTGACAGAGCAATTAGGGTTGAATATTACCGCAGGAAAGCAGCTTGACCAATGTTGATCGGATGATGTTAATATTGGATGATGTTAAATAGGTGGAATTTAGTTTAACAGAGGAAAAAATAGGTTCCCTGTGGTTTATCTCATTAAGGTGATTTCCATAGCTCCAACAGTGATTCCCACATCTTTAAAACTAAATTTGGTAACAGACAAAAAGACACAGCTGGATTGGGATGGTAAGGGACTTAGAAGATTTTTGATTCTGTCATGAAATGTCCATTGCTGAATTTATTTAATTTGGCTTTAATTTATTCCTCAATGAGATAATCCCAGTCTCCCTTCCTCTGAAGTATGTCCCTTGGATTTCTTAAAAACCCTCATATCTCTCTGGGTACCTTCTGTTGCACCACCTCAAATCTTCTACATGCACTTAACATTAAGGGGATCTAATTTTCTTCTTTTATGCCTATTTTTCAGCAACATAAATCCATTGACTTTAATGGGCTTGCACCTGACTTGCTCCAAGAAAACCAGACTGAAAGAATTAGCCTCACAGTGTTTAAAGTCAGATTCAATATTCCAAAAGTGACCATTCTATGATTGCCTTCTACAGAAATAAATCTGTTTTCCTTGGCTCCACCTCACAAGACAGCACTGTTGCTGCAAGACCTTAACAGACAGAAAGATTCTGAGCATGACACAATCTTCCTTTAGCACTTAAACTGCAGTGCTGTTCAGGAAACTACATGACTAATTTTTAAAGCCTTACACCACAGATAATTTTTCCAGTTCTTCCTTTTGCTCTTAAAAAACAAATGCAACTTTAATTTTCTGCCTTTTTCCCCCCAAACACTGGAAAATACTTGGGATACATTTTGGCAAAACTAAAGGAAATATCTTAAGAAAAAACTTCTTTGAAGCCAAAGAGAACAGAGATCTGCCATGATGTTTTCCCAATGTGAGGTTTGCTATTCACATACAAGAAAAAAAGTCAACCTTTATCTATGTAATGAAATGCAGAAATATAGGTGCTGGAAAAATTATTTCCTAGCATAAGCAAAATCATAAAGTAATGTAAACATCATAAAGTAACAGTATTTTATCCACCTAAACTGTTCTTTCACAAATCAAACTACAGGATTCCTGTCAAGTTAAAAATCTTACTATATATATTTTTAAGTGTCTTATTAAGTGTTTTATTCTGTTATTACCTATACCCTTCATTGTTTACAGCATGACAGAAGTCTCATCCTATTGTTTTTTGACTACCTCATCTGTTGTTTGCTCTGTGTGCTGCATGGGTGAGGTTTCTAGACTGAAATTACAAAAGAAAACTAGTAAAGGAATGTGAGCTTCATTTCTTGCCTTGACTGTAGTGTAGAGCCTGCCAAAACTAGGGATGAGGTTTGCTGGAAATTTAATTAATTTGAAATTTAGGTTGGTTCTGAACCAGACAGGAATCGTGGGTCTGGTTTTTTTGTTTTGTTTTGTTTTTTTTTTTTTTAATTCTCTCCTAAAGACAGGAATGGAACTAATCTAACTGAGCTGTTGCAAAGAGCTCAGGAGTTTCCAGTCCCTAAATGACGTGCTAAACTCACAGGAAAGAAGCTGTTAGCAGAAGAGCCAGTGACATTAGCCCTGAGGTCAGGAACTCTCAATTTTTAGCAACCCCTCCCCTACAGAAAACATCTCTGTGGGATTCTGTGCAATCTGGCAGAATGTGGAATGCTGTTCAGAACCAAAGTTTTTCAAGCTTATAGAAAATGTAAAACTACCTCTCCTCTGATCTGCTGGGAAAAAAAGTCAAGTCTAATGAGCTACTTCTGGATCTGTAGAAATGGAAAGATCTTTTATCTCAAAATGATCTGTGCAAGGAGGTACCATGTCACTGTGATTTAACTCCGCTGATGAAGTAAAAGCAATTCCAGGAGAGAAATCTACTCCTGACAATGGCACATGTGGCAAAAAGATTTTGAAGTAGTAAGGTTTGGTGTATATTGTTTGCTCTGACAGTGAATTTAAAACTCTGGAAGCAGTCAAGGTATTGTGTGCCTTATGGCCAGAGTAATGCCACAGCAGGGTACAGTAAGCCATGCTTTCTGTCTTGGGCCAAATACGATCCCAAGTGGATTTCACTAGTACCACTGAAATCGTCCAGGGTCGTCTGGAGCTCTAGCTCAGTGACTTTAAATATTGCACAATGCTCCTTTCAGCTAGTAGAGATGGTACAGCCTTTATCATGGTGTATGTTGCACAATTCTTAATCCTTATTGCTCTTTCAAGCCCTGTTAGATGAAGACATTTGCTCAAGCATGAAGGATTAAATCACTAGAACTGACAATTGATTTGAACTCATTTGAACCCATTTATTGTATAATTTGTTTGGCAGGACAAAACCAGATGTATGATTATATGTACAGTGAGGATGACCAACACAGATAGGGACAGAATCTACCTTTTTTTGTTTGTTTTGATCCCAAGTCTCTGTCATTTATGGTGCCAGAACTCTACCTTTCAGATGGCTGCAAAGGAAGACAAACTTCCTAGGACTGACTCTGGCTAGAGCATCAAGCGCAGGGCTCAGCTGGGGTATGTGCTTTTAGAAGAGAACAGCTGATCCACACAGTAGAAAATAGCAGGCAGATATATCTCTGTCTGACAGGCTATGCCATTACAAGATTTCTAGTGGGCTGTTTCTCAGCTCCAATTCTGTTTTACATTTTTACACATATACAACTCAAGAACTATTTAGTAGAAATCTTCATAAACTGCAAGCAACGTGTCTTAAAAAATGCCACAAGCTCAGTGCATTCTCTGGCACTGTGACTGACCTAACCTACGTATCATTGACACTCCTGACAATTAATGGCCTGCATCAGTAACAACCCTGGAGGCTGGTCATACACACAGTGCCTGTACTCACAGTTTTCACAGCGACTCCCTGTGTAGCCAGCCAGACAGGCACATTTGTAGGTACCGCTTTTGTCTAGAATGCATGTTCCATCATGAAGGCATGGAGATGAAGAACAAGCTACAAAAGAAAAGCAAAAGTGTTCACGGTCTCTCATAGGATGGGGTACCTATTTTTCCCCATGATGGTTGTGTCTTGAGGTAAATTACATATTCTGGTTAAAAGTTAGGAAGACACAGTAAAGGGCTTAATGAATGTCAAAAAGCCTTCTGCTCTTCTTTCTTATTTACTGGAGAGGGGATCTTACAGGGATGGGCAGTTCTTTTCTCAGCATTCATCACTTACTCTTAACATTTTCCTTTAACTGTAGTCAAGTGGTGAGAAGGGTTTGTGGAAGAAAAATAATTTACTGCAATCTCCAACAGTGTTTAGAGCTTATCCTAAATTAAAGAAAATTAACATCAACCTATATTTCTTTTGCCATTCACCCCAGAGTTTACAGATAAACTCTGGGATCCATGGTTCTGGTGAGTTTTTTGGGCCTCGGATAGTGTCATCCCAGACTTTGGGAGCTGCTTTGCCCCTGAGGAGCACTTCTTTGGTGTTGGGTTCAGGAAGCTCTGAATGGTCATGATGACCCTAAGTCTGATGGGGAAGCTCTTGAATACAATTCTAACAATGATACATATAAAACTGTACCATATTAGCATAAATTAATATCAGAATGTGCAATTGCACCATTTAATATCAGCAAATTCCACTGTGCAGTAACACACACACTTTTGTGCCTGTTCTAAAGGGAGATGAGTGAGCAGAACATAATTTACTTTCAAAAATACAAAGAAATAATTTCCACTTAGATTATTTTCCAAACTGAGGGTGGGTTTTAGCAGACAGAAAGTAGAGCCAAAATCTCAAGATTTAGATCCAGTTTAATATTCAAGTAGCTCCAACACCTGAGGAGTTCAGGATCTGATGCCCTGCTTCAAGTCCATCTTAAGAAAACAAGACTCTGCAGCAAAGTTCACATCTGGATCCATACCAGAAGTTCAGACCAGTTTCAGCTCACATTGACTCCAAAACAAATTTCCTGCCATCTCAAAGAATTATCCAAGCATGCTTGATAACTTATGGATTAAACTCTGAAATAATAATTGCTAGAAAGGCCTACATTCCAATTAATTTACAGATCATCATTGTCCTTCTATGCTAAATACACCGATTACTTTGGTTTTAACAGAAATATGAATCTTTGTACCAGCTGTTGAGTGTTGCAACCATGAGCAACTCACCCTGGGGGACTATGGTGAGGTTGTGTACTATTACATTTAAAACATTCTCTCTGCAGCAGTCCAGAATGACAGACATCAGAATCAGCAGTTTTCCTTGCAAAGGCTTCACTTGAAGCATAATCTTTGAGTCTCTTACATCCAGATGGCAAGAGACAAGAAATATATAGATGCCACATATGGATTTCTCTGGAGGTCTCATGTGGTGATATAACAGCAACTCATACATGCAATGAGTATCTTCCAGGTCTCATAAAAGACTAAGGTCCAACTAAGGACAGTAATTAATTTGTTAAAAGGAATATGTATGTGGCAATTGTACTGTATCCAACTAATGTAAAATATCACTGAGAAAGGGAAGGACAAGCAGAAGAGCCTGTACATACTGATATTTTGTAGTCACTGGTTTGAAGCCAGTGAACTTTCA
This sequence comes from Tyto alba, assembly GCF_018691265.1. Classification (NCBI taxonomy): domain Eukaryota; kingdom Metazoa; phylum Chordata; class Aves; order Strigiformes; family Tytonidae; genus Tyto; species Tyto alba. The sequence continues at coordinate 565,525 of NW_024881280.1, forward strand.
GCTCTGTCCTTGTCCCAGCTTTGTCTCATGATACTGTAAAAGTAAGCATGTCAAGTGAACAAGGATAAGTGCCAGATACTGTCCTTGAAAATGCCTGATACCAAGTGCACTAAATAGTTTTCTTTTTAAAAAAGTCTTGATTTCCTGGCTTCAGTCAAACATCATGGGACAGACAGTACTACAAAAGGTTAAAGTCCCTATGTTGTGTCAAAGATCACTAGCTTAGGGGTACAGAAAGTAAAGCATTATTGAAATTCAATAACAGGCTTTCAACTAACTAGATCCAGTATATGTCTAATCCCTAAGAGACCCTGATGCCTACCCATCTGGCCCCCCATCCTTCTCATTTGAAGTCTGTTGAGTGACTTCTAGTCACTCATGCCAATTATTGGCTCCCATTTGACACTCGGCATGGGATGGGACCTAACACCTGCTTCCAGACCAGGCAGCACAGCAGGTTGTGTGGTTTCATTCTTTAATAACTACACATGCAGTGACCTTTTCTAAAAGGGATATAGGCTTTGCAGTTTATTTTGTATCAATCAAAACCTTTCCAGCAGCTGAACCAGTGACCTCCATGCACTCAGTGCCACTGCTTCAGCCAGCCCAGAGCTCAGAGGAAGGGAAGACGGAAAGGGAAGGAATTCAGTTCTGACTGCACAAGAGGCTTCTTCAGTCTTCTCCATTACACCCCTAAGGTGCTGGGGACATCAGATCACCTCTATGGCCTGGTGCACATCCTGTAAGCACATATGCTGCTGCTGCTCTCACCTGCAGCACAGGGAATTGCTCTAGCAAGCCCTGTGCAATCTGTTCTGAGGACCTCAGATTTTCTGCAGCGCTGTGCACAGAGGGAAATTTCAGGGGAAATGCTTCAGTTTGCAATGTGCTGACAGAGCTTTTGATCCTGTGCTTCGCTCACTTTCAATTCTACACTGCCCCATGCATGCCATGTTCTTCCTTCAAACTGTCCTGCCGGCCAGGTTAATGCTTCAAATCAAAAGACACTGGGAGTGTTTTAAAAGCCTTTCAATGCAGCTACACATTGGGCCAGAACAGCCTCATAATCAAGTGCACAATAAGACATCCTCACAAACTCTAAGAAGCCCTTTGGAACGTGCTCTGTGTGGATTACCACACTTGCAGCCACCCAGCCTCAGAATAATTACCACTAAAAATGAGGCGGAAATAAAGTGCTCAACAGTATTCAAATACCAAGTGTTCCCTGCTGGGCAGAGAAAACAGAATCAATTCAGCTTGCACCATATGGAAAATGTTAGTTCCCTAAGTGTAGGCAGCCCTTATGCAACATAGTCCACACCACATTCATTTGTTCTATATCATCTCTCCTGCTGCAAACCCAGGTGAACTATCAATAGTTAACTGCTCCTGCTATGTTGCTAACAGGTATTGGATGTAACATTTGAAGAACAGGGCAGGCTAAGAAATGGCATAGGCACTGCATCCAGTGGTATGCACGTTTCAGATTTCTAGTTCCACCCCAACCACTGTTAACAGCTGATTCACTGTAGGTTTCTGTATTTATACAAGGATTATATGAACTAACTAAACTTCCTGAGCCAGGTATACCCTGGATGACCTCATGAAATGTGGGTCACCAGGGTGTGCAGAGGGCAAGTTATGGTGAGTCACAGGTCCTGCAGGGTTTATCTATGACAAAGCAGCACACTCTGATTAGCCTCCTGTGCCAGGAGCACTGAGGATAGATTTGATCAACATTCCCTACATAGCTAAACAAGGAAGATGCAGGAGGAGTACAGAGGTTGCATCATATGCAATGGCCAAATGAGGAGCCAGCTACACTTCCAATGTTACTTTGCAGACAGAAAGAAATGTTTGAAAGCAGTGTGGGGAACTTAAGCACGGAGTACTAACAAACACACAGGAATTCAGGAGCCCTGCTTCTGTCATTCATAACACTGAGTTCATCACATAATGGGAAATGCCTCTTTTTTTTTATGTCTTAAAGTAAATGATCTGTCCTTTGTACATGCTTCTTTTTTTAAGCCCTAATGGTACAATACATGAGCCAACACAAGAGTCATGTCAGAGCACTTCCACTGAGCTAATTATGAGGCTTTGCAACAGGTTTTTGCTAATTGAGACAGCGACTCCACTCCAGCAAACAGCATTGAGCAATTCTGCAATTGCAGATACACACGACCCTTCCTCTATATCCTTCCATGCTCTTAGTTCTCAGACTCAAACAGAAAAGTCTCACAAAAGAGCAGCTTTTCAGTGCTCGCTGATGTGCTTGTTCTTCACACATGTAGAAGGAATTCAAGTCTTTGTTAGAAGAGCCTCATATTCACATGCCATCTGACGGCTTTTGAATCTTCCCTGCATTGACTTTGTGTAAGTTGATGTTGGCAACACAGCATGAAAGCTTTTAATGAAGCAAAACAAGGAGAGAGATTAGTGAAATTGAATTAATGAGTGGCATGTTCCACTTTCAGATTATTTTACCTGTAATTTCTTCAAAGACAGCATGAAATCCATCAAAGTTCTTGGATCCATCAGACTGGAAGAGGACATGGAGTGAAGACCCAGTGCTTCGGATGGGAGCTGGCCTCTCATTTCCACAGAATTTCTTAATTATTCGGCTATCCAAATTGTCCCCATCACGGACCTCCACATAGTCATACTGGCACACGTAGTCAAACTCCAGGCTCAGCATGGAAAATCTTGGGGAACAAGGACACAGAGTCAGACCGCATAATCTCACCTGTGCACCTTGACTCTGATTTATTTGGATGTTTAGTTGTGTTAGTGCCTTTTCCGCCTCAATGAATCAACAAGTCCCTAAGCACGTGAAGTCCCCCTCACTTCATCTCAATTTTTACATCATGATCCTTGGAAGCCAGCTCAACTCTACAGTCACTCCATAAGAATATTTAACTGGCAGAACAGTGAAGTCTAAATTGAAGTCATATAGCCTGTTCACATGCATCAGGTCCCCAACCACATTACAATGTTAGAACTTTCACCTAGGGTCAGACACTGTAGGGGGCATATTTCTACCATGGTTGTTCGCTAAAAATTGCTCTCCTTTCTCTAAATAAAGTTATAAGTACTGAAAGTAACAGTATCAGAGACCAAGGCTCAAAAGCTATGTACACTGTGATGTTCAAGTCAGCAATCAGGGGTACAAGGAAAGCTTGAGGATGTAACAGAAGCAGAAATAGGCAGAGAAAGGGAATCAAAACCACAACAGCATGTTTTGCATTAGAAAGCAAAATGGTAGCAAATCCCCAGTGCCTGGCTCTTCTTTTGAGGGCAGAAATAAGGGACAGGAGTTAGTGCAGAAGGGAAATATTTAAAGCCTTTTCTCACAATATCTGTCTTTCCTAGCTTTGATCCAGCCACTGTGCAAGGCTCTTGTTCATTAACAGCAATGTTATATGCTGAGGTTTTAATTCAGTGGGGCACAGAGCCAAAGCATCCCACCAGAATATGAATGAGAAAAAAAAAGAGAAACACCAAGTGCCTCTGGAGGGGCCAGCCTTGTTGAAGCAGATAAGAAAGAGAAGATCTGGGCCTGGGAGAGGCCATGCTACTAACTGTTCAGCAGAATACTTTATATATGAAACTCATGTACTCAGTCTTCCCAAGAGCTCCTAATGCCACAGACGTATTCAGGATTAGGTTACATCTCCCACTTGCCTATTCCAGTGTGGGCCTCATGATTTGCAAAGACTGCATTTTCACACCAAAGAGGTGAGACAAATTTTGGATCTGCTGATGGATCTCACAGCCTGAAGAGGCAAGAGAGTACTGGAGCCTATTTCCTGCTCTTCTCTTCTTGGGACTCAGGCCCCCATGTTAAGGAGGCCCCCATGTTTTGTGAAATGACCTTTCTCTGACTTATGAGCTGACTTAAGCCTCTTCACTATCTTTCTCCAGGTCATATGGTTGGGTTTAGAGCATCAGGAGTACACTACATACAGAGAAATGAATGAGCAGCTGTAGGAAGCTACACCAATGGAGCTGAGCCCCTCATTTTTTAAATCATTTGGTGGAATGTAGGATAAGAAGAAAAGGACATCTGCTTTAAATATGCAATAGAGAGATTAATTTAACCTAGCTTTGCATAAAATGCATGAGTTGAATTCTAGTTCTGTCAGGTTTGCCAGACATGTCCTCACAGGCATCAGGTTATACACTACATCTTCAAACATTCTTTCACTGGTGGATCATACCCCAGGGATCTACCCTTATGGAAGATATAGAGCAATACAAATTAACCCATTCATCCTCGTCACACTTACCAGGCTACAGTTTATCCTGACTCAATCTGAAAAATATTTACCACTTCTCTGAACAGGTACACTGCTGATTAAAATTACGTATGTGTGTAAGTACAGAAGGAAAGTTTCTGGGATGCCCACCATGTAATGGGAGTAGTATTATTTATAGATGTAAATAATAGTCTAGCAGTGTGTTCCTGAACAAAGAATATCAAGAGATACTCGTACACAGTGAAGGCACAGAATGAAAGAGCCATACACAGAATATTGCTTTTAATTGTTTGCTTTATCTGCTTTAAAAAATTATAAAAACAGAGTGGAAGATGTGAAAGGCAGAGGGGGTACAGATTTGCACTTTATTTAACTTAACAGAGAATCAGATACACTGTACTGATGACATGGGATCCCATGATAAGGACTCAGAATTGTCAGGTCAGGAAACCTGCCAAAGCTTTTCAAAGCCTCTTGGCTATGGCCCGGGGTTGACAGGACCCTTTACAGACCACGAGGTCTATTGCTGTTTAAATCACAGGTACAGCCAATGTAATGAACCTCAGTTCCCTCACCTGTGAAACTGTAACAATATTATAATTCTCTTGGACATTATGAAACTAAGCGTGCCAGCATCCAGTCTGACTACATTCACCAACCACTCTGAGGAAAGTTCCTAGCCAAAGGAAAATATTTAAAACTGCATCTCTGCTGAGGCATTAAAGAAAATGATTGAAAGTTGCGAGCTGCTTCTACTGTGGTATGGCATCTCTGACATGGCTTGGGCTGAGGGAGCCTATACATCACAATCCAAATTAAAACAGGGCTGGAAAAAAGCAGAAAAACAAAGTACCACCACAATCTGGGTACCATTTATCAAAACAGCTCTGCTTAGCCAACCCCCAAAGGACTGTGTGGCACAGCTTGAAGCAAGGGAAGATTTATATGTGCTCCTGAGAGTTTGACTCTTCCTGCCCTATGTAAGCAGAGACAAACCACTTTGTTCCCCTTCTGTATCACACTGTCCCCATCCCTGCCATCGCAAGCCATCAGTGTCAGCAAACATGATTTGTGCACAGAGAGTGAAAAAATGAGTTCTTTTGTTAGCAGTTGTGCTGATTCAGTACAAAGTTGGCTGTGCATTACAGTTCTAAGCAGAGCTAGCACACAAGAGGAGATCAGCATGTTTATATGAAAATGCAGTGAAGGCCACAATTCAGCATGGATGGTAGACCCAGGAGGAAGACTCTGGTGGCCTGCTTAGCTGTACCTGCCCTTCTATGTAGGAACAGCCTAATAAGAGAAGCTTTAGGCTAAATGTACCAGTTTTCCACAGTAACTGCTGAATTACCTCAATGGCCAGCTTTGAGGTGGTCCACCCTGATAACCTCAGCTGATTCAGAACACACTCCAGGGTTACCTTGCATGAGGTAGATATAGGTCCTCATGCTGTGTGTTTGCCCTGGAGGCTTCCTCATATGCATCCTGACTTGCAGGGTAGCAGGATTAAGTGTGGACATTCAGGACAGTTCCTGATCTTTCCCTAGAAGTGTTGTGTCATCTCTGGGGATCTTTAGGCACCCAGACATCAAGGTCAGCTCAGGCTGGGAACAGGGCTTTAGGCTTCTCCAGTGCTACCCAGCTCAGATAAATGTAGTTGCTGACAACCAAAGGTTGGTAGCTCAGGCTGCCCTCTTGTAGACTTTCACAGTTAGAATGTAACATTATGTCACATCAAGTAGATGCCTAGTATTGTGTTTGTTTGACTGTAGGAAGGATGGACACAGGGAAAAAAGGCACTCTTTGCAGGACGTCCCTCGTTAAAGTTCTCTATCTTCTGGTAACAGCAAAGGTAAGCAGAGTGAACTGTACAGATCTCACGTGACACTAACATCTCCCTAGCATGCATGTGGGTGGTGCTCAGGGTCTAGAATGTAGGTCTGATTTCTCCAAAGATTTAGTACCTGTCAGTTTACCTTACAGCACTCCCCATTCCTCTGCCTTGAAAATGGATGAGAGTCTCCTTACTGCAGCCACAGCAAGTACTGCTGTTGGATCTAGTGTCCTTTGTTAAAATAGCCTTTCCTCCCTTTCTTGCACATTGTGCCTGGTGCCACCTGGCTGTCAACTCTTTTCCGGGAGATGGGTGCATTCACTAGTGATGTGCATGTCCTGCACTAGTGACTGTGCATCCACTTCCACGCTCACACGCACCCCCATAAAAGTGAAGACAAGGTGACACCTGTAGATCCTGAAGCACTTTTTCAGCCTTACAACTGGCAAAGCCTTTTTCAGAAATGTAAAAAATACCAGGTTGCCACCTCCCCGAGCTTGTGCTGTGCAAATCATACGCCTAGCCAACATCTTTTAAGAAAAGGTAGGTACAGCTCATACCTGCTGAGACTGATACACAGTTGTGTCGTAAGAACACAAAACTCCTCCTCACAGCATTGCTCCCCCGTGTCTCCTACACATTTCTCCGGAGTCGAGAGGCTCCAACGCTATTCAGGCAATAATTGCAGCTGCTCATAATTACACAATAGGCTTGCATTTGCAAGTCTGAAGAAAAGGGCACTAGTGTGGGAATGCCACAAGCTCTTCTATTCTATTCAATTGATTTCACTTCCTCTTATTAAATAGTAAATCTCTCTTTAAACGTATAGGAAGAAATCTGTTTGCGTATCTAGCACAGTTCTTTTGCCTGGTATCCAAAGCTGGTGAAATATTGATGTGAAGGCTTTAACTACTGTTTTTATTCTATTAGCTAGTGGGTTTTGAATACAATCCCCTACCAAGCTTCCTGCTACATGTGTGAGCTCCCTGCTACACACATGTGAAAACAGTATTAATTACCCCAACTAGGGACTCTCCTGCACCAGGCAGGATACTCAATCAAGAACTGTGATCTTGAGTCAGCAGGGGCAGGTTAACAGGTCTAAGCATACACAGGTCAGAGGAGCAATGACTTGCAGGAGAACCAACCACACCCTCCAGACACAGGAATGGTAAGAGGAATAACTGAGGCTGGTAGAGGACAGGGTTGGTAAAATGAGTGAAAGAAAAATAAGAGGGAAAATGTAGGCTAAGTGCAATGCAGGTCCCATGGACAACTCTCTCCTGGAATGAGACATCATATCAAAATGTTCCTACAGCTTTTCTTCAAAGAATGTCTTAGTTCAGTCTGGTACACTCTTCAGAAAATATTAGGTGCTTTGGTATCAAGGTCTTGAAGAGGGCTCTAGAGAGATACATCATGCTCAATATCTGAAAAACTCTCCCTAGCATCCAGCTGTCCTAAATGGGAGTTGAAGGCACAGCATTGATTATTTGTGCAGTGGCTGCCCATCACATGCTAGACCAGGGGAAAGAGCTGAGGCACCAAATGCAAAGTGGTGGCTGTACTTTCACTGCCCCAGGGCTCCCGGATGTTGATCCTCATTAACTCCTGGCTATCCACATGCTCCAATGTCCACCTGAAACCAGTGCTGGCAAAAAGTCAGTATGACCTACCTTAATTCAATGTTAAATCCAGCTTGAACATGAATAGTCCATTCGCATCGTGCATTCAGTGGGTAACCCTCCAGCAAAATCTGACCTCTAGAAGACCGAAGAACCTGCCCACACCCTAGAGAGAAAAAAAAAAAAGAAAAAATCTGTATGATGGACCTTCAAGAAGCATTTGAAGAAAATACATGTTGAAGAGGGTCCCAATACAGAGAGTGGCCCGAGTAACGACAATCACACTGATGCGGCTACATGTCGTCCCACTTTATTGCCCGAATCACTTGGTTATATACTTTGCACAGCAAGCACCAGCTGTTCACGCCCCCCATACCCCTGGATTATTGGTCATAAGCAACTTATCACGCACCCAAAGGGAAACTGTGATAGACAAGCATCTTGCGGTTTGCTGCATACTTGTGCTTAGCTTAGCCAGATACATAGCTGAGAAAATTCCTCATTAACAGATACAGTTCCTCACAACACAGCCCTTCAAGGTCATCCTCATAACACAGGTGTTGTTAGCAGTCTGATCTCAGGCCTGGATTGTCCAAACCTTGCAACAAAATATCATGGCCATTCTCTGTCAGAAATTCTACTACAACATGTAGAAGCAACACTGGAATGAGAAGACAGAGTAATTTAGGAAGATACATGCTTCCTTACAAGGCAGTATATAAAATAATGGGACAGCCACACAATGGCTGTAAAGAGTTATGACTTTATTGAAGTATAGGCTATTGAAGTTCTAGGCTAAGAACGCCCCTAGAAAGGTTTTAGTTGATTGCTTCTCCCTGGTTTGCAATGCAGACCCATGAAGCCATTTCTTACAGCTTTTGCCCCACTCTTGATTAGCCTGCCCACCCACCTAGCTGATGCTCCAGCTCAGAACAGTTTTAATGGATCTCTTGTTGACCTGTGTAACCACTGAAGCTGAGGAAGCTAGTTGGAAAGTGCCAAAGGTACAATGAACACTTTAATTAGCTCAACTGAGTGAAACAATGAGAGGACAAGCTGTTGCACCCAACATCACAGTTCCGAGTCCTTCACAAGGAGTCTCTTGGAGGAAAAACAGCTGAAGTATTCCTAGAGGAGACATCTGTTTGTCCTCAGAATTCACCACATTGTCCTTACATGTTAATGCCACCATGCCAATGGAGACATATAACCACCACAGCTCCTCCACTCAACGTAAGACATATGTAATACACAGCCCTCATCCCTTCTCTCAGGTTCATCCCTATCCTTCCTCTCCTCCTGTCCCGTTCTGCCTGTGTCACTCTCGTCTTTTCACCATACTATGAAATGTACTTCACTGCCCAGCATCAACAGAATAAGACGAGGTACTCTGGTCATTTGTGCCCAGTCTGAGAAAACCATCAGAGAACAATGACCTGAACAAACCACAGACAAGGTCACACACTGAGGAAGCAATATCTTTTCATGGTTATCCTGCAGCTGTCCCTAGGCAGCTGTCCAGGTATAGTTGTTCTAATTCTTCGTCTTGGATGTTGAACATTTTTAGCCCAGAGAGCTCTCTCACCTTCGGTAGCCTCTCCCTTTCTCCCAGCTATAAATTATGGCTAATGGTGTTTTTCTCTGTGGAAGAAAAGTTGTTTAGTCATCCTTGTAGAGCCTTCTGTGATCTGTAAATGCAAGTGCTAGCAAAATGCAGAGTTAAATCATTAAGCACCAAACAGAGCTAATTTCTCAGTTGCTACTTTCCTGACTACATTTTTCTGAATGGAGTCTTGTACATGGCTACATTCCCCAGTAAGCCTTCTGTTGCTTTGCTGGGGGATGAGGCTGTACCCAGAAATTGCAATTGAGTCTAACAGCATCACTGAACCAGGGGACTCTGATAGGCTGCACACCACAGATAATGAGCGTTAGTAAAAAGACAAATGACCCAAAAGACCTCCACAGCTACTCTCTTGCTTCTTTTTACCTTTTAGTCCAACAGAAAGCCCTGCTCCTTACATCTATTTCCAAAGAGGAACCCTAAACTTTTAACTAGTAACACAAGATGAATGTTTCCTACTGAAACAGTGGGTTTTAACACTCGTCTCAGGACTTTCCTTCCTTTGGGAAAAGAGGGTGACAGTGACCTGATTTGGTGAAGTACCAAGCATCTGCGGTTCCCATTGATCTTAGTGTCTGGAAATCAGTCCTGCTGAATCTGGTCTATGGGGAAATGTGAAAACTGCAGGTCAATTACTCCCCTTTCTTCTTCAGAAAGTGTTGCTCAAATGAAATACCCTTTGTTCATTTACCCTCAGTTACCCTTAATTAAGCAGGACCCAAGGAAATAGAAATCCTGCTCAGAAGAGTTCCTCAAAAGTGTTGCATTCTCCTCTGTGGCTTGCTTAGTTCCCTCTGAAAAAGGCAAGGATTAATGACTGTGCCCAGCAACCACATTAGGATTCAGCAAGTACAGCAGGATCTGCTGTGGTGCACATGAAAATGCTCCTTCCCACAGCAAGAAACAGGACCTTGTCCTGCTGCTGGCTTGTGCCTCAAAAACAACCTGAGACAAAGCTGCTAAAAATCTTCAGATGGTTTGACAGGGGGCTTGGACCACCTCAAAGAAAGTTTCCCTTTCATCCCAAAAAGCTTTTGAGTTTTCAATGCCTTTAACAAAGGAAAGCCAAAGAAATGGTCCAAAGAGATACTTGTATGCATGGCATACTAAACACACTTTTGTTTTTGCAGTGGTACAGCCTGAACTCTCTGAACACTAGTGCCAAGGAAGTAGGTTTGGCCAGCAAAGCAGGTGGTCCAGAGGCCAAAGAGGAGCCATTCAATGACTGTCTCCAAAAGAATGTTCTCAGATTTGCTACCAACCTTCTCCACATGAAGCACCTTTGCAATCACATCAGATCTGTGCTCTTGTATCTCCAGCTCTTCTAGTACAAGTTAGGATGACTCCCGAGACCAACAGTTCAATCATCTGTTGATCAAAAGGAGTCTTTTCTCTTCCCATTCTGAATCTGCGGGAGACCTGGAAAGCTCTCAAAAATAATTTACATCCTAAACACAAATGCTGGCAAATTCTGCCTCATTTACCAAAAAAATAATCCACTTTGGCAGAGTGTCAGCATCCTTGTTCCGTTCCTGTTCCCAAAAAATAGTCAGCTTTCAGGGCCACTCTAAGATTTCCTCCAAGGCTTGTTACTAACAGAAAACAATTCAGGAGACCTCTGAGTTGTAGCCCACTGAGACCCATGGGTCAGTGGAGGGAGAGGTCCTGAGGAGACCTCTGGTAAGAACTCATTATCTGCTGTTTGATCGCCACAGGATCGATGTGGGGCTCCTTCAAAGGTCAAGATGAGTGAACAGAGAATGACAGTAGAAACATTACTAATATTCAGAAACAGGCTGATGTGGGAAGGCAGCTGTCACTCGTCATGCCTTGTTGCTACCTGTTGCTTGTCAGACGCTAGTAGTATGTGAAACACTAATGTCAGCAAAGTCTCTAACACTACAAGTACTGTTGTTCGCCACAGGGACCACATTCGGACAGTGAGGCTCAGGACAGCTGTTGGATAACACCCCCTTGTTCCCCGCTTTGATGGAGTATGTGTTCTCAAGCAATATGACAATCAGAGGCTGACAATAGCTGTTGGAGTGTAGGGTACAGAGAAAAGGATCCTACAGGGTTATTTTTCATCTGGTTTTAGGTTCTGATGTGCCTTTTAGGGGATGATGGCCCAATCCAATCAACAGTCCCACTAGGAAATGTCCCAGGACCCAATTAACTCTATTCATCAGTGCGGTTTCTTCCTAATAACATTCCTTTGAACTACCTTATACCATTTCTCTTTTTGCCAAATGATTTGGAGTCCCTTGGCTACTTTTCAACCATGTCCACGCATCTGGCTGTGCCAACAGCCAGTACGAACCGGGCGGCCCCACGGTCCAGGCCATGCCGCGGCACTCCGGGGACATCACTGCTTCTGCTGGCAGTTCCCAGAAACGACTCCCCCGGGGGCTCATCCTGTCCTCACGGTTGCAGGCAGCCCCACGACCGCTGCCCTGTAGCTGGGGCAGTGCTGCCAGCCCACGGCGCTGGACGGGGTACCCCAGGGGCGTGGGGCTGCCGCGCAGGCAGCTGCCCTGAGGGTAACCAGCGCCTGCCCCACAGCTGCCCCCCACACCACCACCGCCGCCGCATTAAACAGGCATTCATCCTGCCCCCAGGCTAAACTGCAGCCGCGCACTCCGCACCCGCGGCCCTCACCCCCGCTCCCCCCCGCGCCGCCATTTCCCCGCCTTGCTGACAGGGGCGGGCGGGGGCGCCGCGCGCCACCTCGCGGCGGCGCCTGAGGGAAACGGCAAGGCGGGCGGGCGGGGCGGGGCGGGGCGGGGCGGGGGAGCGCCCGCCGCGGCAGCGGAGGGGGGGGCCGGGGCTGTCGGCATGGCCGCCCGGTTCCTGCGGCGCCTGTGGGAGCCGCTTCCCGGAGCAGGAGCCCCGGGGCTGGGGCCCGGTGCTCCGCGGCAACGCCGCCCGCACCCCGCGAGAGGGAGACAAAAGCCCGGCGCTCCCCGGGCGGGCGGCCCGCCCGTCCGTCAGCTCCGCCGCGCTCGGGCAGCCGCCAGCAACCGCTCAGGCGTGGGGTCAGCGGGCAGGCTGGCCGGGCGCAGGGGCAGGGGCGAGCTGGGGGCGGGCGGGGGGATGCGGGGGCCCCTTGCGAGGGCCGCTGTGCCAGCAGGAGCCCTCCTGGCTGGCCGCCGGGGCCGCGCTGCTGCCCACGGCCGCCGGCCGGGCGCGGCGAGAAGCTCTGCCTGCAGCTCGTGTGCCCGACCGTCTTGGTCGGGGCAGGTCTCGCAGGCCGTCCGTGCGCTTGCGAGCAGGGGGCACTGGCGTTCGCAGTGTAGGATGAAGTAGGCAGATTACATTCACACAGACACACACACACCCCCCCGTTACTGTGGTTGCGCTCCTGTGTGTTTCCAGGATTAACTGGCACTCTGCCACCGGCGAGGCGCCTGGGGCAGGCTGCGGAGTTCCGGATGCGATCCCGCATGCAGGCACCAAAGAGAGATGGATGCCTCCTCCTGCGCTCTCCAACATGTGGAGCGTTAGCACGGGCACTGCTCCAGCGGCCAGTGCATGCTGTCGTTGAGAGGGGACCGGCTGGCTGCCCTGCAGATCCGACAGAGGCATGTCCGTATAGCTGCAGGCCAGCACCTGGCATGGCTACGGCCTGCTCGCCAGACAATGCGGTCCCCGGCCTATTGACAAGGCCCAAAGTGAGACAGCTGTGAGAGCCAGAGCAAGGGAGCTCAGGAGCGTGCTGGGAACGCAACTGCCTCCGGTGCTCCCCTTTGGCAGTGGAAGAGACAATAGTGCTGTCTGCCCATCCCTCCCCGCCTCTGAAGTACTGCAGAACAGCACAAAAGAGACCACGTCCTGGGTGTCACGCTGCTGCCCTCGGAAGAGTAAGTAACGGGAAAAAAACAGTATCAGAGAAAGCTCTGCAAAATTTCAGTATTACAGAAATGTCCAAATAGGTGTCGGTGTGAGGGTGTACTTGCTTTAAAACACAAATCAGCAGAGCAGGCTGAAATATACTGTAGCCAGCCAGTCTACTGAGGCAGAGGGAGGAAGGATTTGATGAGCTAATGATTCTTTCTTGGCTCTGCTCTTATAAAAAGTGCCAGGGGAGCTCAAGCATCGACCCAGAGCAAACGGGACTTTAAAGTGTTATTCAGAAATCACACCATAAACTGCAAGGGACTCGGTTTATCAGCTTCTGAAGTGCTGAGGTTGAGTTAGCCCTGTTGCCGAAACTTGATTCCCCGTATTCTGCTGTTTGAAGCAGTGATTTTATTTTGTTTGCTTTCATCTCCTGAATGGTCATGAGCTGTGTTAGGAAAGCAGGTTCAATTGGTGCTTTAAAATCAATGACTAAGAGGCGACAAGACTAGGGTGCGTAATGGACAGAACAGAGTAGGAAACACAGACTCTGCTTTCATCCCTTTCACTGAAATGTGAGCAGAGACAGTCAATAAAAATTGAAAGAGTGTTGGTGAGACGCTATGCCTTCACTGATGGGAAATTGGTAAAGGAAATTCTCGTCTTAAAGTGTTTCAAATTATTTTATGGAATATGTTATTGAGAGATAGCATTGGGACCAACATCTTAGCAAAATCCGAGTAGTGGGAGCTTTTGTACACCCTCGGGAATAAGAGCTTCAGATATCACTACCAGAGCCTGGAACATTCCCAGTCCATCACAGCACTGTTTGCAGTTGCAAGATGCTGTTTTCCAGAGCTGCCCTGGAGTGTGTTAGAGCTGTGTGGAGGAGGGAGGAAGTACTGGGACTTCCTTGGGGCTGGTTCTGCAGCCCAGGGGTTGAAGGAGGACAAGAGGAGAAGCTCTTTGGTATAGCTGTTGCCCTTGTAAGTGTTTACGCTTTGCTGAAGGCCTCTGGGGAATTAGTTTTGCTGAAGTATGTCCAAGAAATGCAGAGAACAGAAGATTTCCAAAGTCACAGTAGTTAAAGTTTTAAAATAAACCAAACCAAAACAGAAGTTCAGTAGGATTGTAACCTCCCATGACTTCAGGCCCAGGCCGATCCCTAGCAGATGAGCACTGGGAGAAAAGTATTCCCCACTGTAGCTCTGCTTACTCCCTGGTTGTCTTTGCCCTCTCTGCCTGTGCTCTTTGCAAGTCACTGTACAGGAATAACTGGAAAGGCACAGCATGGCTCTGGCTCCGTCCCACCACTCCCTGTCCCTGACGTACCTCCCTGCCCGTGTAGGACACTTACTCATGCAGTCCCCTCCGTACCAGCCAGCTCTGCATTCTGCACAGTAGATCCCCTTGATGTAGAAATCGTCAAGTGTCCCTCCCCAGGAACCATTACGGCAGGACTTGCAGTTCTCAAAAATGGTGCAGCCTGAAAGGAGAGCCACTGCATTAGAGGAAAGGCAAGGTGGATTGTCCTGTGGGGAGAGGAGAAGCCTCTCTTTTCTACAAAAAATGCTAGTGATGTTAGTGACTGCTGCAGGGCTAACAGCTTCCACACTGAACCGTACCCAACCTCCTCCCCCAAACCCTAGGCAGCTCAGACTCTGAAATTTGGAACCAAACTCCTAGTCTGACTTGCCCAAATCTCTCAATCTCATTGCTCCAACTGTAAAAGCCTGTCTCAGGAGTCTGAATGTGGATGCTGGTGCCGCTCAGGCCCAGACCAAGTGGTTTCTGATTTCTTCTAACCTGGTCCTGTCTCCTCCTGCTCTCAATTTTGCCCTTTCCTCCTTGCTAGCTGGACTTCCAAGTCATCTCTCCCTTTTGGTTTTGGGGATGTAAATCATCCCAGAGCACCTACAAAACACTCCTGGTGTGAAGCCATCTGCAACGTCACCCTTTGGCAGCTCCCAAGCCTGCCCAAGATGCCCTGAGGGCAACACTGCTGGTAGAAAGTGTTGTTTTTGTTTTTGTTTTTTTTTTTTCTGGCAGTGATTCTACGTGATGCAGGGGCACTTTGCCAAATGTCAGTAGTGTGGCAGGGAGAGTTCCTGAGGAGATGCAAGGCAGTCCCATACCCCAGTGAGATGTGCCTGCCCTTCCCACCCCACTGCCCAGCAGCTACCATTAGGTGCTGATGCTTTGGCCAAAGATCTGGTGAGAACACAATGTGGTCCTAAACATACCTGGGTGGATTAAGCAGGAGTCACACTCATTCTCCTCGTTCCTGCAGCAGGGAATGGTGTAGCCCACTCTTTCTTTCTGTCCTGGGCAGATGCACTCAATTTGGTCGTATTCACAGCACTCCCGACACATGATATTCCACTCGGCACCCGGGCAGTTTTCATTGATCACCGTGTACTCTGCAAGTGAGGAACAGAGAGGGGGACACATGAAAATAATCCATTATCTGCCAAGGATTGACAGGATCTATTATTCAGCAATTTGTCAGATCATGTGTGTCATGAGGCTGGTGGAGGAAATCCCAGCCCAGGAAATCCCAAACTACGTGGTAACACGTGGCCAAAATGTCAGCTCGGTTTGGGTGTCTAAAGAATACACAGGCGGTTTTGCAGTGCCAGCCAGAGGAGGTAAACAGACCAGAGGGAAGGAATGTGTCCACTTCAGTCTTTTCCCTGAAGGCTTTCTCACTTCTGTGGTGAGAAAAATAGTTTAAGAAAACCACAGAGGATGATGTCACATGAGCAAGTCTTCTTCAGATTGCAGGACTGGTTTACGCACTCATATGGAGTATAGATTATCTAAGTTATAATAGCATGTTTTGGTCATCTTTCTGTTTGTGAATTTGCTACTCTTGAAGACTAGGGTGTCCACCAGGAAAGGCCGATTTTGAGGCTGGGTTTTAGCCAGTTCCACTCCCTATTTTCACACAGAAGTACATGGTGTTACAGCTGGCTTCACTGCCAAAGGAAACAAGATTTTTCATTATTTCTAAAGGTTCACTTTGTCTGGCATTTCTAATATGGTAACATTATTAATATCTTTTTATGATTTAGCATAGGCTCATATGGTGATATTTAAGCTATGCTGGAAGTGCCCTTTTAGGAAACGACCTCAGACTGTGACTCTGGACTGCCATACTAAGTGCAGATCCCATCTTTCTTCACCAGCAGGCTGTCTAAATTCTACAAAGTGAAATCTAATGAGCACATGGTGCTGTCAGCATGTCTCCTAACCAGCTGACAGACCTGATGACTGCTTTCATGGAGTTTGATGGTAAAAAGAGAGAGAGCAAACTAGAAAGACAAGACATGACAGAAACATAATGAGACTATCTCTTTCTTCTTCCCTCTCTCCTTCCCCTTTTTCTTTTTTTTTCCATTGTGGTTAGGTAACATCCTTTTTTCTTTTGTTTTAAACTCTGAGTAACAGGGCTGCCTCATCATTGCAACAAGCCATACATCTTGAAGGCACAGCACTCCCGCCTGTGCCTGTACCTGGCTCCCTTCTCACACTGCTGGTTTTTGTTTCATTGTGCCTCATAACCTAATTACCGTACCTGCTGGAGCTCCCTACCACTGAACCTTGCTGCTCTGTCTCACTTGGTTCTCCACGGCCTAATGAAGCCTAGTTCCTGGAAGCTTATATTTTCCCCTAATGATACTTACTGGCCCCATAAAAAATGGACCACAAAACTGTTTCTTCATTTTTCTCCCTTTGGCTGGGAAATGAAATTCAGCCCCCCAGGCTCTTCAGAACTGAGACTTTCCCTTGTGTCTGGTGTACTGACCAGGGAGAGTCCACCACTGCTCTGAGTTTGGGAACCAGGCTGCTGTTTGTGCTGAAATCTTTCTATTCCCCCTCCCCACCCCCATAATCATTCCAAACAGAAGAAGAAAGCCGTTTCTGCATTCAATAAGGTTCTGTAATTTTTTTATTCCAATAATAAATTCTTGCATCAAAATAACCTTGGTGTTTGGCACTTATATAGCCTTTTCCCTGTAGATCTCGACATGCTCTACAAAGTCCTTTTTCCAGATGGGAAACTGAAGCACAAGGGAGGTAAAGTGACTTTGCTCAAGGTCCCAGAGAAAAAAAAAAAAAAAAAAACAATAGCAGAGCCAGAATTAAACTCATGCCTTCTAATTCCCAGAACAGCAGTCAGTCAACTTGGCCAAGTTGGGACTTCTTAACCTATGGCTATTATTCTCTTTTAATGAAGCCATTTATCTATGAACTGTATTTTATTCAGATTCCAGGGCAAATTGGTTACACGTGTCTAATTATCTTATTAGAACTGACACTCAGTTTTATACATCTCACCATACATGACTGAAAATAGCTGTTTCTGTGGTATGTGGGGGTGGGGGTCTCACTCCTTGTTGAAGGAGGACTCCCCAAAGTCTGAGTAATAAATAACTACCCAACACTCGGGAGCTTCCTTCAAATTCTCATGTTTCCCTAGAAATCTAATTTCTCTCAAGATTGCTAAAGCGTATTAATAAAATGTCTATATCCATGTGGGTTGTAGCTGTAAATTGCCCAAGAGAAATTGCCATCTGTAAAATGATCCGAATGTTCACAGGCAAAGTTGTGCTGGGGTAACTAAGGCACGTCTCCATCCTTGCAGGAATTCAAAACCTAGTGAGATAAGGCTGTGAGCAACACAACATATCTTCCAGGTTAGCACTTCTCTGAGAGAGGGGCTGGACCAGATGACTTCCAAAGGTCCCTTTCAACCTAAATTACTCTATGCTTCTATGAAATATTACACATGTATTTGTATGTGTGCAGAGAGTGAGTCTGTGTGCATATGGATATTTATATGTACAGTTTGTGTACACAGCAGGGCCAAAAGGCAAATGCCACACTTACTCTTGGTGAATCGAATGAATGTATTTGTAGAGTAAGTTGAGTTTAAGGTAATATTTAGTGTTAAGATGGGAGCAGCAGATCTTGGCCCATAAATAATTGTAAAGATAAATTTGCTGCTACCTAGGAATGCTGTTTGCTCACTTCTTGCCCTTGTCTCAACTCAGACAATTAAAATAGACTGTCTTTTGGTTTAGTGACATTTTAATTCCCTTTCAGGTTCTCAGGTACTGCAGTTTGGGCAACATATATAGCCTCGACAAGGCAATTTGTGCATTTGAGATTTTTTTTTTAAGTGATCCCCTCTAAGATTTTCTTCACAGAAATCATGAAATCTATTCTGAAGTTTTGTAGAAGCTGTTCTTTAAAGAAATTTTCATGAAGACTTCATGCACCTCTTTAATAATGGTAGGATCCCTTTTGTTTTGCGTAAGTATCTCCAGACTACGGAACAAAAGGCAAAGGAAACATTTCTCTCAGAAATTTAAGAGGGAGGTTCTCAGAGCTGCTAGCATGCGTAATGAATGTTTGTGTTGCTGAGCTCAGCCTGGGCTCCAGGGAGGAAAAGGCATAACCCCACTCCCCCTTGTGTGTTTGGAGAGTGGTAACCACTGGCAGCTCCCCACACCCACACTTGGCTATTATTACCCCAAAACAGAAGAGAATGAGTCAGGGAAGAGTCGGGGGAGATTTACTGACTGTGTAAAATACTGGAAGTCAGGCCTTGGCCAGCTGTGGCAGAGATAATTGTGGGGTGCTTTGTAGGCCTGACTTGATAATCCTCCAAAGCAGGCAGTCTGGCTTGCAGGCAGTGGCTGCATCTCCCAGCATCAAACACAGTCCCGAAAGTGGCTTGACCTGATTGTGGGAGAAGCAGGAAGGAGCTGCTTGACAACCCATGCAAAATGTTTAGCCAAAAAGAACAAACAAGTCTCTGGACAGGCAAATAAACAGTGGATTAATTTATGGGATTTTAATGATGGAAGAAAAGCCCATGGAATTGAGGCGTAAACAGTACACATGGAAGCAGCTCAAGACCATGGAAACCAAGCAAGAAATGGCTGTGTTGGGAAAGCATGTGAACCTCCAGGGAAGGTGCCAGAGGGAAGACCTCCCTGGCTTCAGAGCCTGGCAGAGCACAATGCAACATTTCACCCGAAGCTTTCAGTCCAGCCTGAGGTAGAAGTGAGGTGGGAGATGAGCACTGAGGCATACGCAGGGAGGCTGGTAATCCTCATGCATTTCCAGGTTTGGATGGCAACACGTTCATGTTTTTCACCGACTTCTGCACTTAGCGAGACTGCCTACTCCCTATAGCAAGTTTCAGATCCTAAATGCTGTTAGCCTTTGTAAGATGGCAGTAGGAGGGGATGTTCCCACTCGGTGTCCTCCCTGCTAGCGGTGTCAGTCTGAGCATTGTTACAGCAGTGGCAACTCATCACAGCAATGCTGCCACCTCCCCTGATCCTCAGTGCTGAGCCGGGGCCTTGGAGGAGCGAAAGGTGGCCCTGAGCCTCCTCTGTGAAAGCCTGCATGTGGGGGATGAGCTGCAGCAAGGAGAAGGTGCAGCAGGACCGTGTGGAGGGGTGGGCTGACTGATCCTGCTCTGGCCTCTGCTGAGCCAGCGCTGGGAGCTGAGCTGTTGAGAAGCAGATGAAGAGCATCTGCAAAGGAGCTGGCATCAAATGAAATGCACAGCCCATTTTCTGAGTAGTTCAGTGCTTACTGACTTTCCCTGTCAGTAGCAGGACCTCGGTTTCTCCACAGATCCTCAAGAGTGCAACGGTGAAACTTTCAGCCTT
Organism: Tyto alba; assembly: GCF_018691265.1. Lineage (NCBI taxonomy): Eukaryota > Metazoa > Chordata > Aves > Strigiformes > Tytonidae > Tyto > Tyto alba. The sequence goes on from NW_024881280.1 coordinate 585,396, forward strand.
TGCTCTTGATTTTGACTTGGCTCAGTGTTTGCCTTTTTAAAAGTGGTGCTTGCCTGCCTGCCTCTGTACCATGAACCCACGGGAGCTAGTGAAGTGAAGGAGTGGAAGAAGGTTATTCCACGTGCTGCAATAGCTTGGAGGGTAATTAGTTTTAATCTGGTGGAGTATGAAGCTTCTGCTGTCACTAACGTCCTTTACAAAGTTGCAGCAAATCCAGCTCTGATTTGTCTTGCCAGGCTCACCTACATCCCTCACTTTCTCTGGCCCAGAATTCCCTTTTTTGCTTCTTATTTTTGTTTCACCTTTTCAAAACATGCCGACTTCCTTGTCCAAGATGTGCTTGGGCAGCCTGGTGTGCAGCAGAGGAGCTTGAACAGTTAGTGATGTAGTCATTATCTCCCTGACACACACAAAGAGTGTCTGTTTTTCCTATCACCCTTATGGTCTGGGCACACATATGACTCAGCCATCTTTGTCCTTGCTAAACCTCAAATACTATCCTGTTCCAAACGGCAGGACTTTGGAAAATTAGGTGATAAAAACCACACAAGAAATTATTTTATTAGTATTTGGGAAGGGTTGTGATGGAGGTTTGAGAGAAATAGTGTTTGAAATTGAGTGGAAATGAAACCTTCCAAAAGGGTAGTTTTTACTACACCATTCTGAAAATCAAGAAGTCTCCTCGGAAGATAAGTGAAGGCCCCGTTAGCCCTCACCCTTAAGACTGGAGATAAGTTACGTATGCCAGTGAGTTCAAAGAGGATGCCCAAGTAATAAGAAAATAGCTGCAAGGATAAGACCATCTTAAAGCACTAGTTCTATTCAATACAAGGTCTGCTAGAAAGAATAGTGATGAATCCTGTGGGATATACAGTGAGAACATACTTACAAGCACATTGCTGCTTCAGGGTTGGGTCAGGCTCATCATGGTAAAACTTCAGCTTCAGCACACTTGTCTTTTGCCATGGTGAATTTGTCAGTCATAGATACCTTGCTAGGTAGAAAGGGGATTTCTGTCCCAAAGGTCCAAGAGCTGGGAAAAGCATATGGCTAAGAACTAAGGTGAATTGAAGCAAGCCTGATTACACCAATTAACTCTTGTGTCTTCCACTTCTTTGGAAGAATGACTTCTTTGGGGCTGCAGTCACTTTAAGCTGATATATGCCCATGCTGCTGCTGAGGTGGGACACTTTCCTCTCTTCTCTCCCTGACTTCCCATTCCTACTCCCTGTCTTTGTGCTGGTATTAGCTGCTACGTGGGGGGATCAGAGGACAGATCCAGCAGAAAACCAGTTTGCCATCTCCTTCTGTCATTGGGAGAAAAAAAAAAGAAAATTTTACAACCTAAATGTGCTCTACAGTCCTCCAAAAGACAGAGCACCTTAGGACCCTGCTGGATATATATATTTATCAGGACTCCTGAAAGATGAAAGTAAGTGCTTTATAAGGACAGCCATATGTTGGTCTGAACTGATGAAAGTTCCCATCCTACAAGTCCATTTTGTTACCCTGCAAAGATAAGTTGTCCTTCCATGCCTCAATTTATCCATCAGCACATTGGTAAAACACTACTTAGGTTCAAAGAAGTATTGTTTCAAATTACTTTGAAAAGGGGTATACTAATTAACAGTGCATTGTAAATAAAACCAGGTATGAACAGGTATGTCTCTAAAATTGGAGTCCATAGAGGATGACTATTTCAAAGTGATTATTCAACCAGCTCATGTTCCATAGATGAGAACCTGCCCCTTTTTATTTGACTGCATTTAAATTTTTCAGCATGATGCTCAAAAACAATTACTGCCTTCTGCAGAAAAAAGAGCTTTTGAGTTTGAGGGAGCAATTTCTTAAGGCTCATACTAAGGAATGTTTGGCCATGTAATAATTCTGAACTGAAGCTTTCTCATTTAAAGAAAAAACAGCTCCAACAGAGGTGAGACCTAGTAACAGCCAACATTTTCTTTAGGTCTGTCTCATTTTTATTGCTGTTTTATCCTGCTCTTTACTTACTCAGCTCTACTGTCATTGCACAGATGAGCAAGCTGGGTCCTACCCCATAGGTATCAAGTGTGTGGATGTTAACAACAAGAAGAGCTCTGAGCACACGAGATCTAGAATTTGTCATCTGGAAATGAGAAACATGTTGGGTGCAACTGTGGCTCCACTGTGATGAACAGTAAAACTTTTCATTTGATTTCATTAAGGCCAAGAGGAGTAGACCTCGGAAGGAAAGAGATGTTCCCTCTGAGAGGCTTTTACTAGGGGTCTTGGAAAATGGTATAGCCGAAACCATTAATAATGAAGGAAAGTGCAGGTCTTTATTCTTAACCTCTTTTTGCCTCAGATAACCTATTGTGTAAATGATGCCTATTTTCCTAATCGATGTGTTAAGAGGATGAAAGGGATAATGCTGTTTCTAAAAGCCCTTGCTTCTCTTTAGAAATTATGTACCTATTATTCTTTTTAGCAGCTGGGCTAATTAAAAGAGGAGCTAAAATACATCCCTGTTTTAGTTTTACTCAGTGCGCTTACTTTATGGGTCGCAGACCTTTGCTAAATAATTAGACTGCTTCTCCTATAGAGTCAGTTAGCATCCTTTCCTGGCCATTAGCGTGTGCTTTCACACAGCGGTAAGAGTAGGGGGGGAGAAACCAGAAAGGATTTCCATTAAAAAAAAAATCAAAGCCAGTGTGTGAACACAGGGGGAAACCAACTATACTAAGCTGAATCTGTCCACTTAATAAATGTGTGTTAACTCAACTGTCTTTTTTGTCCCAAATGCAGGATTGTGTTGAAAGCAGACTAAACTACTACAGAAAGTATATTCTGTTTAAGAAATGCATTGAAAGCCTGTTTAGTGTAAGTACAACTGTGTTCTGCTGGATGAGACCACTGTTGTCTTAAACTCTACCTTTTTAACAATTCAGAATATGTTTCACATAGAAAAAAAGGCTAATGCACATTCTCCTTTGATTCAGGAATTGAGGTCTGCCTAATGTTTTCAAATAGGAGGGTCTCTATTCCAGGTTTCCTGTTGTCATACAGTGTTTAGTAGCTATAAATTCAGAAATAAATAGTTCTGAAGTTCTTCCTGTAGGCTGTAGGTTTGCTTCATCGTGCTCCTACAGTAGTGCTTTTTTTACATTTGTAAGCTTCTATTCTTAACTAGGCTATGACAAACAAAGCATAAACTCCTGACACTTCTACTCCAAGGAGAGAACTGTTAGTTCAATAAAAAGATTATTTTTGAGGTCTCCATCAGGTCCTTAACAGGATTTCCCATGTGACTTCCAAGGCTTGTACTGCTCTCCACACTGCTTTGTTTTGCTTTGTCTGTGATAAAAATCAAGTAACTCCGTGTAACTAAAAGGAAAGCCAAATAAAAATTGTGCTTCCTATTTGTGAGGTCTAGACTTTGCCCATCTAATTGCTGTAATGGTGGGATAATGCAAAAACAGCATTAACACAAATAGCTCTAGGGTTTTCTATTTCCAGTCTTAACTGAAAACTGGACTGTCAGTACTTTCTACACGTTAAAGCCTCAGTAATCTCACTACTGCTCAGCCAACGTTTCCTCAGCTGTGATGCCTAACCTGTTGGGTTGTGGCATTCCCACCATTTTCCTCTTTCAATAAACCTGCATGCCCTGCAGGCCCTCCTCTTGCCTGCTCCACCCTATGCTTCCACAGGACTGACAGGTAGCCCCAGGGTAGGATGCTTGTTGCTGCTGGAAACTTCCCCTTCCCTTTATTCCTACATTTCAGCAGCCCTTGTTCACTGGTGGTAAGCTGCATCGTGCAAAATAGAGCCATACTCCATACCTCCCAAGTCGAAATTCTGCTCCTTTTCCCCATTTTCTTGTAGCAAACCCTTCTATCCCCTCCTTTCCCTTTAGGGACAGACCATAAAAATTATGCTAGTGTGACCAGGAAGAGATTTTGCTTGCTTTGTGCTGCAAGACAAGGAACAGAAACAGGTAATAAATTTAGCACTTTTGAGTTAGTGACAGCCTGGATGAGGTTAGAGAGCCCAGACTTTGCTAATAGGGTCTGGGGGGCAAAGCTAGACTTCTTCAACAGCGGAGAATATTTGGGAATCTGTGGAGAAGAGGCAGCTACATGACCACATAACGCGAGAATATGCTTGTGTTATAAACATGGAGGAGTGATGCTGGACCTGTTGTGAGTGGTTGCTTGCTGTAATGGTGCGAGACCTGGATCACATTGGCAGTTTTACTTCCTGTTAATGTTGTCCAGACAGAAATCATCCAGACAGGCAGCAGCAAAACCCCTGAGCCTCCATCTCAAATTTTACTCCTTACGGCTCCCCAGGGATGTGTAGCCCAGCCCTAACCAAGGGCTGCAGATGCCCTCAGGCAGCCAGCCCCCTGTCCCTGCTGACAGCTTGTCTCCCTGCCCGGTGGCCTGCCTCCCCACTTGCCCTGCAGCTCATCCCTGGTCCTGCAGGAGGGAGAGGGGCACCCACGTCCCCACGGGAGCTCACACTGCCGGCAGCGCCCACGCCGCACTGCAGTGCTGAGGGCTCCCTCTGGGTTGCTGGAGGGGCAGGTGCTGGGCACTGGCAGGATTACAGGGGCTGCTGGGAGCCCTCTGAGGTGGCCTCAGGGTCGAGAGTGAGTAACCCCAGATTTTCTCCAAAAAAGAAAGCAAACCTCTTTCCATTTGTCCATGCTAGGAACCTAAACATGTGAACTGAAGTAACCCATTTGCTAAGATTGAATGCATCTGGATACATCTGAGTGCATCTGGCCTCCACTTCTCTAGACAGAGGCTGGATGGGGAGGGGAAGAGAAGTTGGGAAGGGTTTAGATAGGCAGAAACACACACAAACACACATATATTTTTAAGGAAATATGAGTCACTTGCACTTCAAGCTTATTCCAAAAATCAATTCCCAGACCTCCCTGACTCCTGCCCCCAAGTCTTGAAGCAAGCCCTGTGCAACTGGGTGTGATAAATATGGATAAAAATTGGATACATCTGTGGGGAGGAGGCAAAATGCTCTTTTCCAACCTGCCCTGACATGCTAAGGCCACCACACTTTTGAATCCCTCCCCTGCCTCTGAGTGCCCCCGCCGCCGCTGCCGAGGGGAGCTCCTGGCTGCCCCTCATGCTGCCAGCTCTGTGCCGGGCACTCCACCAGCAGCAGAGCAGGGGAGGGGGCGAGGGGGATGGCCCTCCTCCATGTGTCCCCCAGGCCCTTGTCTCACTGCTCCTGGCGCCTGTGGAGCTGGTTTTGGGGGGAACCAGTGTCCTCCCTCGCAAGCTCGCATTGCCTGTCGTTGTCCTTCCTCCTGCCTCCCCTCGTCGCTGCTGCCGAGGGGGCCCCCGGCAGCTCAGTGTCTGCCCACTTCTCGCCATGAGAGACGTGCCATCTGTCCCCTCAGCAGGAAGGATTCGTTGCCCATCGAGCCACTGGACAGCCGCAGCCCATGCCTAGGGCTGCTTTGCCACCAGCAGGACTATTTATTTCTGTGCCACTCCAGCACATGGCACGGAGCGCGGCCGGCGTGCAAGGTGGCATGTGGCTGAGGGGCAGGCCACCACGGGGGACAAATCGGTGCATGTGGGACAAAGGTGTGGAGAAGCAATCTGTGCTCGTGCCCCACGGGGAAGCTCTGGCAGGACGGTGCTGGTGGCCGGCCTGGCAGGCAGACATCCCTGGCCACCACCCATCACCTGCACCCTGGGCCCCAGGGTCTGGCAGGGAAGGGCACTACAGAGGCAGACCCTGGTGAGGTGGGCTCTGAAGTGCTGTCCTTGACGCACGTTATTTATAGCCACCACAGCTGAAGTGCCTGCATACCTGACAGCTCCCCGGTAAGAGTCACTTACCTTGCCAGGAGTGCTGCCACTGGCGGCAGCTTGAAGGGTGGGTGATTTGAGGGCACCTCACCGCCCCGTCCTTAGGGCTGCAGCTCCCCAGAAGGCAGCCTGCGACGCTGACAGCTAGCTGCTGCAAGCAGCTCCAGCCACCTCCAGGTGTGAACAGCCCACGTTCGTGGCCATAACAACAGCAAATTTGCACTCGGTAGTAAATGCTTTTTGCTTAACCTTGTTAAGAAGAAACCTTACATGCTGGTTCAGCTGAAGCTGGAGTCAGGCTTGAGTATAAAAAAGATCATTCTGCTTTAACGAGGCTTCCCCTTCGAAAGAATAATATTGGCAGAACTAAAGCCCAGATCGGAAACAATGTGTGACTTTTGTTTTCCTTTTTTTCCCTTCACTTTTTTCCTCCTTTGCCTTCATTCTTGGTGTTGGGGCTGGAGAGGAAAGTCTCTGTCTTGCCAAACTAAACAAATTACGCTTTACAATTCAGAGACTTAAATGCCTCTTTTTATCATCATTTCCTTAGCACTGAGCGTTGAGAAAATAAAGCAGTAGTAAGTGAAGTGATTGCATACCCTTTTCTTGATGGCCATTGGCAAAAAAATCCAGCCAGTTGTTTCGCTTTAAGGCTATTAAGTTTGCCTGGAAATCATCCCTGGGCAAACCTCCCCCCACACACACTCCATACCAGCAAGAAAAAAAATAAATAAAGCAGATCCCCTTCTTTCTATTATTACCATTCCTGCAGATCTCTCTACTTCCCATGACAGTGCATGAGATCAAACCCCTCTGACCACACTTAAGGAAAGGGACTCATTCGGCTGTGCCGGGGACGCACACATTCACTTACGGTACCTCTTGGCAAGCAGGAGATGAGCAGGAGCTGGAGGAGAGTGAGTCCTACATGTGTCCAGGGGGCTCGCTCCATACTGCCCAGGCCAGTGCAGCGGTGTGACTGCTCGGGAAGGGAAAGCAGGCAAACAGCTTTTACTGGGACCTCACCAGCTCCAGGCTGCGAGGGATCTCGGATTTCAGACCTCAGCTCGCTCCCATCCTCACCAGAGGGGAACTACCTTCAAGAGACTTCTCAGGCGTCCAGAAGCACGACGTCACCCCAAACCTCTCCAACTGCTGCCTTAACCCTTTCTGGACTCTGGCAGCCAATCCCTTTTGTGATGGGTTTGTTGGCTCAGTGCTCAGCTCTGAGATAGCGATTTTCATCTCAGAAAGAAAGATAGTGTAAAGGGAGAAGAAACAGAAATGTGAATATCTCTTTATATGAGTCATCCCAGTTGCGGTGGGTGAGCTGAAGTTACAGACATCTCCAGAAGGAGGCACTTCGTACATGCTGCCCTGGGGCTTGCAGGGGTTGGCACATCCCCAGGGTGCTGCCCCTAACAGCAGGTCTGGGCATGGGGTGGGTGCAGAGGGGGATGCTGGCCCACGCTCCCCTCACCGGGCAGCTGGCCAAGTGGCATGTTCCCCTGCACAACATGCTTAAAATAGCCGTGCATTCTTAATGGTGGGGCCGATGAATGAATGAAGCTCACTAGAAGTTCACAGCAGATGAAAACCACAGAACACAAAAGGAATCACTTGGCATACACGCGCTCAAGCTAGTCACAACCTTTTTACAGAGTCCATTTCTGCCAGGAAATGTGATTTTGGCAAAATTGAAATGTTTTGTCAGAACATGTTGATGTTGAGGAAATGTTCAATCCAAACAAAGGAAACCATTTATTTTGGATTTTATCTTTGTGTCATATTTTGTTTTCCCTTTTTTATTAGCACATGATACTGATTTTATCTGGTCTTCAGCCCATGTTTCATAGCAGTATATGTCATTTTTTCTAATATTTTTCTTGCACAATTTTTCAATACTATCCAAAGGAAATTTTTCATAGTTCTAAATCAAACTTTCTCAATTTCATTTCTGTAGGAAGTTTTCAAAATTTACATATATCAGCAGGGGGAGGGAAGTTGAAATATTGTCATTTGCTTCAGAGTAGAAAGTCAAGTATCTCAGAAAGCTTTAACAGATACCTACAGCTGTTTGTAAAGCTCTTAGGCATGTTGAGCAACCTCAAAAATTTGAGAGCAGTAGCCAATGGAAACCTTGAGTACTTTATTACAGTGGAAAATCCATTACAATTTCAGGTGGTCTTTCACAGGGTGAATTCCTTTATCCAGACATCTCTCTAGGTTATGCTTGTCTGTCTACCAACCTATTGACTTTTAACTGTGAACAGTCTTTGTAGTGTTTGTCCTCCTTTCATATCATACAATACCAAAGTATTCATGATTATTCATGATCTTTTTTTCTCTACATCTCTTAACACTGATGCAAACATACCTTTGAAAATACTAATATAAGAATACCAGAGATAGATCCCAAGATTTTAGCCATCATGGTACATAGTGCTACTCAGAACACGTCAACATAACATGGTCCTTGAAGGACATTTTGCACTTAGCTGTCATTTGACTTTTTGCCTGGCTCCCAGCAGTGGAACCAATGCTAACTGCAAATACAGTAACAATCAGCCAATAAACATATAGCTTCCACATCTCAAACACCATCTTTATAGCTGTTTCAGTCTGATCTATAGATACTAATTGTGGTGGGTTAACCTTGGCTAAGGGCCAAGCTCCCACCCACACACTCACTCACCGCCTGCCCCCGCCCCGCTGCTCAGCACGACAGAGAGAGAAGGTAAAATCAGGGAAGCTGGTTACCAGTTAGTGTCATAGGCAAACCAGACCCGACTCAATTTATTGCTAATTAAAATAGATTTGGGTAGTGGGAAACAAAAATGAAAAGTAAAACAACACATTGTCCCCCCCTGCTGTCCCAGGGTAAACTTCACGCCTTCACTCCCGACTCCTCTACCTCCCCCCCGAGCAGTGCTGGGGGACGGGGCACTGGGGCTGGGGTCAGTCCACTGCAGCTCTTCTCTGCTGCTCTTTCCTCCTCCCTCACACTTCCACCCTGCTCCAGCATGGGCTGTCCGCAGCCTGCAGTCCTTCAGGAAATGCCCATCTGCTGTGGTGTGGGGTTCTCCAGGGGCTGTGGGGTGTATATCTGCTCTGGCGTGGGCTCTGGGGGGCTGCAGGGGAACCCCTGCTCTGCCTGGAGAGCTTCCTCCCCCTCCTCCTTCTCTGGCTGTGCTGTTTGCAGGGCTGTTTCTCACTTTTTTCCTCTCTCCTTCTCCCTCTCTGACTTTTTTTTTTGCCCACCGGTCGTGGTTTGGGCCTGGTTGGCAGCCAACCACAATGCAGCAGCTCTCTCTCCCTTCTCCTCCGGCAATGAGAAGGGACAGAGAGCCAGGTTTGGGGTTCGAGATAGTACTGGGATGGGGAAAAATTCCCCTTTATGGGCACGAGCAAAAGGCAGACTCGTTAGGGGAAGAAAAAAGGAACTTGTATTTATAGACACTAACAGCACATAACAGAGTAAGACAGTGAGAAGCATTTCCACATCTTGAGAACACCTTCCCCCCACCCCTCCCTTCTTCCCGGGCTCAGCTCTGCTCCCGATATCTCTACCTCCTCCCCCAGGGGCGCAGGGGCAGGGAATGGGGGGTGCAGTCAGTGCTGCCACTGCTTTATCTTCGGTGAGGGGAGTTTCCGGAACTTGTTCCTCCTGCTCCATCGTGGTCCCCTCTCACAGGAGACAGTCCTCCACAAACTTTATCCAACAGGAGTCCCTCCCATGGGCTGCAGCATTCCCCACACTGCTCTGTCGTGCGTCACCAACTTTCCCCGACTGGATTCCCTCCCACAGCTGCAGCCCTTCCCGAGCTGTTCCAGCGTGGGACACCCCCGCGTGCTGCAATCCTCCCAGCACTGAATTACAGCAGCGGGGCTGCCTTTTCCCATGAGACCCCGGCCTTCTTCAGGCACAGCACCTTGATTAATCCAGGCAGAAGCCACAGGCCACAAATCAATGTCTGCTCCACCGTAGATCTCCATGGGTGGCAGGGGGGGATGCCCTGCCGTCTCCCCACAGGATACAGGGGTGTCTCTGCTCCGGAACACCTCCCCCCTCCTTTCTTCCTCCGTTCCTCCACTGACCTTGGTGTTCACGCAGCTGCCGCAACTCCTCCTCACCAGTCCCACTGCCCGTCACCACGTCCCTTCTTAAATACGTTCTCGCAGAGGCACAGCTGATGGGCTCAGTTTTGGTGCAGAGGTGGAGCTGACTTGGAGCTGGGGTAGCTTCGAGAAGCTTCTCACAGGGAGCCACCCCTATAGCCCCCTCCCCTGCTACCAAAAAACTCCACCACTCACTCAACCCAGGACACCGCCCTTAAACACACTTTCCCCAAGGTGCCACCAGCCTGGCTGAGGGGCTCAGCTGAGGAAGATCCAGCAGTTGGAACTGTCTGGAACCGGCTGGAAATGCTGGGCATGGGGCAGCCCCCACTGCCAGCACCTCGCCACGGACACCCGTAGAGTAATTTAGTTTCCACACACACCTATATTGCATAGTAGCTCCTGTTCTGCACCTCTGTCATCACAGGCAAAATGTTCATGGCTTTTGTAAAAGTTGAAGAAACAAAGGCTGTTGAGCAGAAATCTCTCTATGGGAAACAGACTGTTAAGGCCAGACATAGAGGACCTGATATTTAGGTTTCTCATAAAGGCCAGAACCATTGACAAAAACACACCCACAAGGGCCACAGCTGAAGTTGTGTTTTTGTTCTGTACAAGGAGCAGCTCTGCAGGGACACCTCTTTTAGGGTTAGCTTAACTTAGCTTGGCACCTTGCAAAATCAGTGTAGATGTGGATCCACTGCCTCCTTAGAAAATGGCTCAGCAGCCAAAGAAGTGAATTCAGCCATGATCCCACAGATTTGCACATGGCCTATTTACATGAGTTTTCTGGTGGGATGTAGCTTTAGCCCCAGGTGTTACTCTGGGCAACTTACTTGCACAGTGCTCCTGAATGCACTTCTTCCATTCCTATTAAGAGGCAGGGACCAAACCAGGCAGATTGCACTGGCCAAATATTTCAGACGGTATGTAATCCTTCGTAAAAGAAAGCTAAAAGCTCTTAACCATGTGTCTGTGCTGCTGAGGAATCTCGTTGTAGCATTTGGCTGCGATGTTTGTATCTGCCCTATTGCTGAACATACTTAGAGTATAGGTTTGAAAATCACATTCCACTGAAACTGAATTGTAAAACAGAGTGCTGCAAAATGGATAGACTTATCATATTTTAATAGTAATTTTAAAGTACCTAGCAAAAATTGACCACTGAATGAAAAAATTAATGTGTAATTAATACCACTAACTTGCACTTCTAATAATCCACCATCAAATCTGAGACGTGAAAACACTGTGTGGTCCAGTCTGCAAGAACAGAAAGAACACCACCGTTTTATCTTGGGGAAAAACTGATCTGAAGGGAAATGGGCTGAGATTCTTATCCTGAAGCAGTGGCGGTTCAAGAAGAGAACACTAACTTCACCCCATTTGGTACTTGAAGCTCTGGACTCTCCTGCTTGAGAGGACTCAGTGAAGAATAATTAGGGATTAATGTATAGTTCTGAATAAAATCAATTTGGACTTGAAGTAAAATCACTGTCTCAGAGCCAGAAGGACTTTTTTTTCAGTCTGAAATTTTCGTGAACTTTTTATTTGCCCCCATTTTCACAAACTACTGAAATATCTCATTTGTGTAACTGGAACATTACCAGAGAACTTTCTTCTTTTGTGACTTCTGCTCAGATGATTTCATCCCAAATGGCCCTGATGATCTTCCAAAGCTCCAGAGGTTCTGCTGGAAGGAAGTCTGTGATTTTCTATGTTATTCAGTGATGCTACTACAGATTGGATGCCTTCACAGGACATCCTTCTTGCAAGAACATTTGGAGCCCATTTCTCTCTCTCTTCTCACAGGCAAGATTCCTACTGAAACTAGTGGAGACTTGTGCCAAAGAAAGAATTTGAATCATCTGAGATCAAACGTGCTTCCATCAGGGTTGGTGGAGTTAGGTCTTGAACTTCAGTGACTGTCCAATAATGCCCATGCCACTCAAACAAAATCTGAAGAAGCCATCTGAAAGATTGTAATTTACCACTGTAAAAGAAAATGGACTCATTGAGAGGATGGAAAGGGCTTGTATCTCAGAGGGAAAATAATGTTCAAATTAAACTCAGACCTGGAGCTTTAAGAGTAGCAGCAAGAGCAGTTAATGAAAGATTAGCACTAATGTTTTATCCCTCCCCTCCAATCATTATTTTTGGATAACGGGGTCCTTTTAGAGGAGAGATTACAAAGTGTTTGTCTTCAAAATACAGCTTTTAAAAGAAATCCCAGACTTTAACATCTGAGGAACATTTTATACTTTTCTAGGAGTATACTTTGCCCTTTGGGCTTCAAGTTCTGCCAAATGTGTGCAACGCAATATTCAGCATTTATGAACCACAGTAGAATTGCGGCCGCCTACAAACACAGGCACCTACAGGTGTCAGCTTTTTCTGGCCTGAGTTCCACAAACTATACCCATCTCTGTGTGGGATGTTAGTCCTCAATCACTGAGGCATCACAGTCCAGGAAAACTAAACAGGTGAGAATGGAAGAAGCCAAAAGAGCTAGGAGCTGTAGTGCCAACAGACATTACAGCCCCTGACCTAATGGGACTTGTAATGACAGTGGTAATGGTTGTATTTGTTGAAAAGATTTTGTCAGGAAAATCAAGGTAGTTTAAAGTTTATGATTCTAAATACATTTCTGGACAGGTGATCAGCAAAATATGGCCATAAAAATATGACTGCTTAATGGCACCTAACAAGCAATATGCTTTTTTTCAGTTGTTATTTCATGTCATCTGTCGGGATGTTTTTTTCAGTGATCCTTTTGCGTTTCAATTTTGTATACAGTCTAGGATGATCTTCACCATAGCAACATGTAGGAAAAGAAACAGGTAGAAGATTTGGTTTGAAATTACAACTAGCCAGTAGTCAAGCCTACTTAACAATCAGTCAGACACTGATATTACTGTTGAAGGGGATAACAAAAAAGGGCTGAAATTGCATATTTCCCTACATGGACATGAACAACCTGCAGATTAATTCTTGTGATACACAGTTTTGCTTCATAGGTTAATAAATAAGGCTTTCTAGGTTAATGAATAAAACTTCTAGTCTGTATTGCAGATTCAGGCAGATCACCAAAACACAGAAAATTAGTAACTGTTTTGGCTTTATTTAAATTGGGCTTATGTTTTGGGTACATGTGAGTCAGCATGGAAGTCAAGAAGAGAATATGATTTTGAGACAGAGACCTGACCATGCTCCACCTAGGAGGCAAGCCTACCACTGCAGCATGAGGTCTAGCCAGATGAATGTGTGCATGAAATAAAGGTCAGAAAAATGTATGTTGAAAGTAATTGGTGGAAGGTCAGTTTTTCAGAGGTGCTGCATGTCTGATTTTCCAAACTGGAAATGTAGAAGTATAGCAGTTATGGGAATATGATTCACATGAGCTGTTCCTGCATTGAAGTTAGATAATGGTGTGATATAAGACTTGAGCAGTGCTGTCTAACAAATTAAGAGCTTAGTTTGAAGTGCAGGTTTTTTGTTATCTCCTTTTCTTCTTTCATTGATTCCCGTAAAAACTGAAATTAAGGCTCACTTTCTCTGTCCCTGTAGGTCACATTTGCCAAAATGTCCTTATGACTGTTCTGTGAAAAAGTCTGGTTAGGAACAACTGTGCAATTCTAATTCCAAGGAGTAATGAAATCATTCACCTTTCATACAGTTGTCTTGCATGTCATACAACTAAATAATCAGTCATCAGCATCTAGTGCAAAACCAGGTGTTGAAAAGCAAGTTGCTGAAAATTAGCATCTTGTCCACCTCTCTGTCCCTATGAGACATCAGTGTGGAAGATGGCAGTCCTGATGATCCTGCTTCCACATAGTTATTTTCCATGTCATCTTTGTAATTTTTGAACTATGGCATACAGGACTACTACTGTTGTTTCACTTAAAAAACTATTAAAAAAAAAAAGTTTCCTAATAATTTTTCTTTTATCATTTTTTAGGCAGTGATATCAGGATATGAATCAGAAAGATCATATGTTGTAACATACTGTCCCTCAGTATTTAAACTGAGTGTAATTCTGAGCACAGATCCCACCCACCACCCTTACATTAATTCTTCCTTACAGGAAATTTTGTTGTGCTATTTGTCAAATCACTAACTGTTGCACTTTTAAGGAATTCATGCTTAGTAAGCAGTAGGATATGTTTGTATCAGGAAATCACCTTCTGTATATCTAGCGCAACAAAAAAAATGCATGTTAGTATAATTCTGTTACTTATAGATATACAAAATGGGGAAATGTAGAAGATTTAGAAATTGTTAATCAAGGAAAAAGAACATACACAAAAAAACGAGATAAAAAGTTCATTCAGATTAATGGAAGACTTTGTATAGATCATAAGACCTCTGTTTAAAATATCCATGAAGATACTATGCAGTACTGATCGCAATGTTATTTTAAGCTGACCTAGCAAAGATTTAAGCGTGTGCTTAACTTTGGTTAAATCAGTAATCCCACTGAATTCAGTGGGGCTAAATGATACTCTTTGAGTTTTTTGAAGCCTAAAGGTCCTATTGGATAACAATAACTGAAACTGGGAGAAGTGACAATGTCAGGGGTCACACAGAAAGCTTTCTGCCTGAGTCCTGGGCTGGCCTTCCCTCACCTCCAGAGATGTGGAGCATTGCTATCATTGCTGCAGTTGCTGCCCTCAGCAGCAGACAGGAATGAGGCTCTCCTTTTGCAGTGTGCTGCCTGCTTTGCACAAGAAATAAAAAGAAATAGATTCCATCAGACCAGATTTCCCACTGGGATTACCAGCAAACTAGCACCAGACCACTACTTCAGAGATATTGAAAGAGTGACAGGAGTTTTGAAATAAAGACGGCCCTCAACATTCATTGTTAATAGGTATATCAGAGTTTTTAGTAAATATTTATGTTGCAGCTTCCAGGATTAGAAATCAACACTGCTGGTTCCCTTTAAAGATTGAAAAAACTCTGTTGGAGCAAAGTAAAAGATTTTACCACACCACTGTTGCTCCCCTTGACTGTTAGCATTCAATAGTGTGCAAGCTGAAAGATATGGTATTGATTTTTATTACTTTGAACACTTCTTCATAGAAAAGAATCAACAAAAAGGAGTAGAAAAGAAATAATAGCAATTCTTGTTTTCTCCAGCAGGACTTTGATCTTACAAGTTTAAGCAGAAAGGAATAGTCTATTCCATTGCACTCTGTCTTGCTAGATTATCCACATTTCTCCATGCTTGTTATTATTCCTCTATCTTGAAACCACAATGAGAGTATGTGCCTCATAATAGCATAGCTTTAAACTTCTAATATCTGTTCATGGCTCCTCGACACCTTCCCGAACTCCCATTGCATTATAACACACAAAATCATGCAAGGAAAGAAAAGCCTACACAGAACTACACAGTCTGCTTTGAGTAATCTAAACTGCTTCAGGAAGGACCTCGGAAGAACCGGTCTTAGATCCAGTAGAGAAGTTTTAGTTTGTGCTAAAAGAGTTATTGACTACTGTGAGGTTTTTCCCTATATATTTGGTTCTGTCCATAATTCCATAGTTTGTATTCAGTTATTGTCTTCTATGTGAAGAATCTCTGTTCACTGACATCCATTCTGGATTCCTCTTCATTCATTTTTAATCCAAAACAACTTGATCCAAAGCCACTGAAGTGATTGGAAAGACTACTACTGAGTTCAGTGGCCTTCAGAGCAGCCCCATAAGGACCCTGATAATTAGTTGATACAAATTAGTCTGACATTGAAGGCCATGTCTATGCTATGTTGAAACAGAAACCTCTGGAGTGTTTCTCAGCCTGGTTTGTTACCTTTCCTGCTTGTCTTGCCTTACCTCTTAGCTGGCCTGGGCACACATGATCCTATAGATGATGGAAATACTGCTCCAGTTGTACCTCACACCATGCCTGGAATCTCACCCTATGGCAGATAGGCAATTCATCTCCTGGGGAAGTGATGGGGCCATCCTTTGCAGACAATATAGGCATAGTTAATATGAGTGCACCGCTTCAAATAACTTTATCATCTAGATCCATGTGACTACGGGCAAAATTGTAAATTAAATATAATATTTTTCCTGAATTAAACGTGCTTATGAACAAGGATTTTCCCAAACACTATCAAAACAAACATTAAGAAAAAGTTTCCTGTATGGCTTGTTTATGTCATAACTATCCAAAGCTGGCTTTTCTATGCCTTCGGAAGTAGCCGCTGTCAAAGACAGGAGCACAACTGAGTACATCCAGCTGTTTGACCTCTGAGGGAAATTCTTCTCTTGTTGATGTCGTCAGCTGTGTTTCCCAAATGTTTTGGCATGTTAAAATTGATAAACTCTGCATCTTTCCTGATCCACCTAGTAAACCTTGGCTTTTAGACAATTAGGTTGTAACAGTAGTATCTCAAAGCCAAAGTCAATACCAGCACCTTGAAATGTTTAACTAGTTTTCACGTGCAGCTTTTATCCCTCTGCAGTAAAAATATAACTGTCACATACGTCTTTATGAATAAGAGATCTTGGGCAGAAACCTACAATAGCAACTCGATGACCCACTTAATTGGATTGTTGCTTATGGTGGAATATTACAATGCATAAATAAGGTAGACAGCAATCACTTTCCTTTTCATAATAACTGCAATTTCTGTTCTTTCAACAAGAGTCAATCAGTGAAAATGGGTTCTCCTGCCTCATCTATTCCTGATCTAAGGTTCAATTCAACCGATATATCTCAGTCCTGGCCTCTAGCATTTTGTACTCTTTCATGGGTCTTCCATTTCAGACATGAGAATAGCATCCATCTCACCAAATGTTAGATGACTGTACACAGATATCAGAGTTAGTGCTTTAGGTGCTCTTATAACTGGAGAGAACTAGAAACTTCTGGTATGTGATTTATTAGCCCTCTTAAAAATCAGCATTAGGATGAGTTTTCTGTTCTTCTCCATGCATTAGAAAGGGTTTTTAGATTATTACTTTTGATGTAAACAATAACATTTAGGATGTCTGATGTTAGATAAGGTGAACCCAAACCAAATGTGGTGAACTTATGTGAGGACTGAATGCCATATGAAAAAGTAAAATGCGATATTGAGTTCATCTGCAAACCTGTATTTCATGGGACAGATTGCACTGGTTCAGGTTGCCATTCATCATGAAGCAAAATATTGGCTGCAGAATACAGATGCCAGAAGGGTGGCAGGTAAGTACCACTTGAGGATCTGGCCTTCAGTGCCAGCCCTTCTCAGCTGTTTTAGCAGAGTAAAGACTTACTGGCCAGCACAGATGAGCTGCTTTAAATGTTTTATGATTTTCCCAACCAGAAGAAACCACATGGGCCACAGTGTAAACAAGCAAATGGGAACAATAACATGCAAATGACAGAGATGTGCATATTCCCATCTATCTGGAGTGAATTTAGTATTATATCATCACCTTCCTCCATGTGATCACAGCTAAGGTGGAACCACTGCTTTCTTTTACAGCCTTTCCCTTTGAAGTATTGCGTATCAACTGCATAAAGAGGAGGCAAACATAAATAAGGATGCCTTAATAAATAGTACTCCAAATAAGTTGGTGACACGTTTTGTTTTGTTTTGTTTTGTTTTTTTTCTCTGTATGTAGACACAGAGTAAACAGGTTAATCAGTTTAGGATTCTTTTATAAGGTCACAGTGTTCAGTATGATTAACTGGAGATGAAATTTGGCAGATGATACTTTCATAATATGATCCAATCATGTTTGGTAGTGTGGGGAGGGAAATAAAGAAATTGGCTGAGAGAGGATTGCTTAAAAATTGGCAACCTTTCAAATACTGTAGCTTCTCTATGGAAATCTCATCAGAAAAATGAGCCAGCTAGCTTTTCCAAGCCTGTCCAGATTTTTTCCTTTCAAAATATTTGTGCCTGAGTGATAATGGATGACTTCTATTACTGGATGGCTCTTATAGTGCACTTCAGGACTGACCTGAAGTATCCCCCACTGTTTCATTACTGGACTACAAACTGGTCTGCCAAAAAGCCTCACTCCTCAGTCCCTCATTTTCTTTCAGGCCTAGGGTTCATAGGTGTGTTGGAATATTGTCACATAAACACAGTCAGGCCAGACAAGATTGAGTATCCTCTTTGTATAGTGTTCTGCCTCCAGAAATGACCAGACTATATTTCAACAGATATAGACAGTAAACTCATTGGGATAACCTGTTCCAGCTCGCAGTTCTATCATTTTCTCCACTAATAATTACTAACTCAATTCCTAAAGTATCTATGGTTTAGCAATTATACTCCTTACCTCTTGCTATCTACATTTATGTCTAATACTCCCTTTAAACTGATGTTTTTGCTCCCAGAAGTATGCATTGGAAATGATCAATTATCTAACCACATGTTGCACCAAGAATCATTCCTCTGGTCAGATTTGAACTGGCCACCTTCTATTTCACTAAATTACCCTTTGGTTCCTAAAAGACAAGGTGAACAGTTAACCCATACCTCTCTAGCATTTTCTTGATTCAGGAGGTTACTATTTTTTGGCAAGTCAATTCTCATGTTTTTTTTTAAATTGCTACTAAGACACCAGTTTAATGATTTTTCCCTGTCCCTCCCCTATTCCTCCCCATCTTTTAGTCCCACAACACCCATGTGAAATGCAGTGACTGGGATGAGGTGTGTATCCCACAGGGCCGATCCCACTAAGATCAAAGCATCACATCATTCTCTTGATCATGCTCTTCTCTGTCCATACTTGCTGGCTTGCTGGGATGCAGCTGCCACTGCAGCCACCACCTCCTTGGCCTGCCCAGCACAGGGCCCAGCTCACTTGCCTGAGCTGAGATAACTAACCTCTAACTGGGAAGTGCAGGGGTAACTTACTCTTCTGAGCCTTGTATTGAATGCTGCTTGTCGTGTTGTCTGCTTCCCTAGAACCTTGCTTAGACTATGCTTGGACCCTTTGCAAGTTCCTCATAGACATTCCTTGGTCTGGACTGATCAGATTAACCTTATTATACCTGTCACAGTTGCTAGGTCTCAGCTCACCCTTCTTTAACATGTGTATTAAACTACATATGGCTTCACATCCATGTTAGACACCTCGCCACACCTATGTTGTCAGGTACGGGAAAAAAACACTCATTCCTACTCTTTCTTCCTATCTCTCAGACAGTTTTGACCCATATACTTAGTTTCTCAGCCATGGTAGTTTTCTAGCCTTCCATAAGACACCTCAGAAGGGGCTGCAGGGAAGTCTAACTGAGCTGTGGCAACCAGCTACCCTCTGCTCGCTGCTTTACTCTCATGTGAATTCACTGGATTTATGCCTTTCAATACCCGTTGCTATTCCAAGCCCAGAGCTTCTCACAGCGCTGGCACAGCTACCACTGTCCTCATCTGCTGCAGCCTCAGATGGTTCCTGCTGAACTTCTGTCTTCCTCTGTGTGATTCCCCATTATTTAAAATGATGTGGCTCTCACCATCTAGTATACATGCAGCCCAACTGGTATGAGTGATCAGTGTGAGCATTGCCTAATTTTACCACAGGAATCATGTTTTTTTTTTTAGATTGCTTCATGCCCTTTTTTTATCATATGCTCAAATATGCAAGCATTAGGTCCCACTGCAACATCACTATGAGGTGTCTGAAATTCTTGTACCAAAAAATTGCTTACTTTACAAATGAGGAATAATAGCACTACTGTTGCTAAAGAGTGATTCATCATTTTGTAAAGCTTTGTCAACGTGACAAAGGGTGAATTTTCAGGAAAAGATATTATTTCCCCAGTGTTAGTAAAATGTTCGACAAAATAAATATGAACTCCCTGGAGATCACAGGCAATGAAAACCTAACTTCAGCCTCCACAGAAACGCATCATTGTTTCTTTTATTCTTTGTAGTTCCCCTGAATAAGGAATGTATTTACGGAAGATTAATCTCTAGATAGTGGGTTTCCCATGAAAAGCATTTACCTTTTCTGTACTGTCTTTTGACTCTTCAGAAACTAACACATGGGTGTTCTAAGTATTAATTGCCAGACAGTTAGTTGGTCTGGGGTACAGCCTTGGGCACGCAGTATTGCAGAGATTCTTTTAGCATTGCAAATTACCTTTGATTTACTCATCTTACCTGTTGTGTAAAATAACTTTTAATTTATGAAACACAGAACTAAACAGGTGCTGGGCCAGCGTGACAGCAAACTCCATAGCACATTCTGCAAATACCTTTACTTGAAGCAGAAACGCAGCTTTGGAGCAGGCGCTTCAGTCCCAATCAATGAGCCCTGGTTTCCAGAACTGCTCTGCTATGGAAAGTGAGCCTGGCAGCGTCTATACAAGTGCCAGTCATTAAACCTCACTGATGGGCTGCCTAAGGGAAACACTTTGGGAGAAGGGGGTGGCTGCAAGTGTTCCTTAGCTCCTCCAACTTCTCTGCAAGAGAGAAGGGGGAAGTGGAAAGTGGAAGATGCCCAACATCAAAGCAAAGATGTTGGTGATGGGCTGTATAAAACTGGGAAATTCACACAGGACAGGAAATCTTAGCAGGTGCGAGGACCAAAGAAATGTTTTCATAACAGAGGGTCTTCTCCTAACGTGTGGGAATAGGCAGTCAGAGCAAGCTCTTTGATAGCAAGGAAGAAAAGAGGAACAGAGAAAGAAACACCATGACTGAGGAACAAAGTAATTTTCTATCGTTGTTCAGGTCAAATGCCTGTCAGAAAAAACTAAGATACAGGCATTTTTCACCACTTTGTCTCCTACCTTTTTGCACTTTTGCTTATATTTAAGCAAATCACTGTATTCTGCAAGATTTTACATCTGGAGTGTTTATGTTCCCTGACATGACAGTTACAATATTATCCCAAACACCCTTCAGGCAGAAATGGCAGGAAGAGGTGCTCTTATTTCTGTACACCCCAGGATGGCAGCAGCAGAGATGGCACAGTGACACTTCCATAGTGACACTTCCAGTGGCACTTTGGGCACAACAGTGGCCTGCTGAAGAGGGTAACCCAGGATGTCTCCAGACGGTGCCCTCAGACAGCCAGTAAGAGAGGGCATCTTATGGGGATGCCCAGTTGTGATGTGGTGGCTGGCTGGTATGGCGAACTGCACCAGCAATATGAGACCCCCTCCTAGGGTGGAGCATACACGGTCAAAAAAGCTCTCAAATAGATGCTTATCTTCATAAGGATAACGCTTACAATTGAATGGGTCCTTAAATGTTTTCTTGAATGGGCATGGACTGAAGCGTGTTCACCAGCCACAGTTGCTGCGTTATCCTCAGGGAAAGAACTGTCATAATCAAGATCGTAATCTAGCTTAAATTGACCCATCAAATGTGAGGCTTACAGAGTTTTCAGATGTCTCCAGAAGTGTAATTACCTTATATTACTAGCATAAGGGATTAGCTGCTGCTTTTTCTTATCCTTTGTTTTTTCTGTCCTAACTCAGCCTCTTTAAACATATTGTCCTTGTGTAACAGAGGGTCAAGACATGATTAAAACCACATGACTAATAATATGGCACAGTTCACAGGAGGAGGAAAATTATTGATCAGGCCAAGTGATATAGCTGGAAAAAACAGACAAGCTTTCAAGCACACAAGCATGATTGAGCCCAAAAGCTTGTCAGTTTTTTCCAGCCATATCATTTGGTATAACAAGAGCTATTTTCTTTCTCTGTGAACTGGCTTATATGGATCCTCTGGGGGCACAATGTGGAGAATGCATTGGGGGCAAGGGAGACCATCAAAGTGTCCCTGACATCCCACTTTATCAATCGGCATAGCCTTGGGTGAAAAGTGCCTTGTTATTATCCAGTTGCCTTGAAATCTCTCTTAACTCAAGCCAGGATAAGATTAGTTACAAATAGAAGTATTTATTCATGGAATATCAAATAGGTAATGTTGTCACAAAATTTATAAAAGGTGAAGGTGAAGCAATTGAAGGAAAAAAAACATTTGAGATTTAATAGGGAGGACCTCCCTCCATTTCTCTCTGCCTTTCTCCCAGCCATTCATTGCAGCCGTTCCATGCTCCCCTGGCAGGGGGGTCTCTGTCCGTACGCCTTTCATCTCACCTGTAGCCTGTCATTGTACTCAGCAGGGCAGATCATGGCAGCTCTCAAGCCTGGTCTCCCCTTGAAGCCTTCCAGGGGTTACAGGCAGGTGTGATCCCTCTCTCTAAAACTACTTTATTTCTTTTCTATCCAGGCAGGACCCTGATCATTCTTCAATAAAATATGGGTTGCTTGGCTTTCTTGGAGACTTAAACATCTCTGTGATGGACCAGGTATTATTTTCCATTCTTTTCTGACCAGTTGCCCATGCATTATGTTTTCTTCCACATCCTCCCGCTGCCATACACATGTGACTCTGCATTTGTGACTTTACACTGAACCCTATACATCATAGTAAACTGTACCTTAACAAGTGTGCTTGCTATCAGCATCTCTGTGGGATATCTGTATACATCTGACTGGATTTTGACTGAAAGCAGGCACGAAGGTAATTAACCTCTTTATGGCAACAGTGGGCTTAGGATTGTTGACTGTGAATATCTTTCTTCTAAACATACTTGAATAAATAACCTACCCTCATGCCTCATAACTATTAATTAATACTTTCTCACAGCTCTGAGCAAGGAGGTGATCACTGTATCTCATTTTTTAGTTGAAGGGCTTGGACAGATGGTCTGGCAGGTTAAGCTCAGGAGTGTATTTGTTTCTGTGGTCCAAAATGAGATGCTTAGACAGTTTTTTTGTTTCTTTGTTTGCTTTTAAATTATGTTGTTTCTTCTGACAATACCAAAGCAGACTTCCACTGGCTTCTGTTACTGCTGCTAGAGTCCACCCTCCTGCTGATCAAATCTTGGGGTGGCAAGTGAGGAACCTGGAAAAAGCAAATGCAAATAGCTGAAAAGCTTGCCTTATGGAACCCAGATGACATGTTCAGGTCTTCTGTGTTACTCTGTAACAGAACTGTGGATAAAATCTGCAGGATTCTGCTTGTTTGAGCAGAAGACATCCTCCTTTTCTTGTATTCCCTGATTTAATTCTCCACAAGACTGCTAGTTCCTGCAGGATGTAAGGCAGAAATCTGACTACTTCTCACCCTTGGTAAAACACTGTAAGGCAACATCTGGCAAAGCTTTCCCTTTGTGTCATTTTGTACAAGATATGCAAAGCAATTGGTAGAAATGATTGTTTGGATGATACACCTTTGTTCAGGACTTTCAGTGCTCCCAGAAAACCCTGCTGTCGGAGAAATTGCTGTTTTTGTTTTATTTCATTACTTTAAACATTCCAGGACCTTTCAAGCCCAGAATCAGTTGCAAGGTTGGCTTCTCAAGGCTGAGGGGGAGGCATACAGCTTGCTGCTTGGTGACTCTTCAGCCAGAAACTTCTGCCTTGACTGTGGCTCATTTCTGACATTTCCTGAGCTGTAAGGAGAAGCACATAGGTGAAATGGCAAAAGGAAGTACAAGATGAGTCTGTGCTCTTCTTGTTTCTTATTGAGACACATAAAAAAAGGCCAAAGTGGGACTTTTTCTCCCTCTCAGAAAGTCTCCATTCTCTTCTTGTGTTTAACTTTTGAAATGTCAGAAAGATCAAGGCTCATCTTCACTGCTTTTTTCTTGTGAAACTGCATGGATATCTGTGGTATTTGCTGTATAGAGCAGACTGAGGTGAATCTTCAGCAAATTGATATTTTTTTCTCCAGCTCTCTACAGGGGGAGGTTGCATTAAACATGTACTAACAAAACCCAGCATTTTAAACAGCCTGGATAAAATTTACTTCCTCTCTCAGCTATTCATGCTATTACCTTTATCATAGATATCATAATCCTGTTAGTTCTCAAGCTGTCCAGAGAGTCTATCAGGAAAAACAGTAGAGACAAGTTCTGAATTTTTCATTTATGAAGTATCTGTTGAAAAGTTCTCTCAAAATATCTGTAAAATAAAAACTCTTTCAGGCTTTCTTTGTAGCTAGAAAAGGAAATAAAAGACATGGACCCATTTGTTCCTCTCTTGAATCGTTTCCAAAGTCTAAGAAAAGAGCTGCATTTAGCTCAAATAAGCTCAACTAAACTCTTACCAGGATGTCATGGCCCAGGCTGGCTTGACAGTTCATGGCCACCAGTTTTGAGCTCCAGCTCGCTGCAGCACTAGAGCCAACAAGGCTCAGGGCTTGGTCCTGCACTGGGGTCACAACAACCCCACGCAACGCTACAGGCTTGGGGCAGAGCGGCTGGAGAGCTGCCCTGAGGAAAAGGCCCTGGGGGTGCTGGTCCACACCCGGCTGAATATGAGCCGGCGGTGTGCCCAGGTGGCCAAGGAGGCCAACGGCCTCCTGGCTTGTGTCAGCAAGAGTGTGGCCAGCAGGACTAGGGAAGGGATTGTCCCCCTGTACTCGGCCCTGGTGAGGCCGTACCTCGGATAACGGGTTCAGTTCTGGGCCCCTCACTACAAGAAAGACACTGAGGTGCTGGAGCGTGTCCAGAGAAGGGCAACGAAGCTGGTGAAGGGTCTGGAGCACAAGTCTGATGAGGAGCAGCTGAGGGGACCGGGGTTGTTTGGCCTGGAGAGAAGGAGGCTGAGGGGAGACCTGATGGCTCTCTACAACCCCCCGAAAGGAGGTTGGAGCGAGGTGGGGGTCGGTCTCTTCTCCCAACTAACAAGTGATAGGAAGAGAGGAAATGGCCTCAGGTTGCACCAGGGGAGGTTTAGATTGGATATTGGGGAAAATTTCTTCACTGGAAGGGTTATCAAGCACTGGAACAGGCTGCCCAGGGAAGTGGTGGAGTCACCATCCTTGGAGGTGTTTAAAAGATGTGTAGACATGGTGCACGGGGACATGGTTAGTGGTGGGCTTGGCAGTGTTAGGTTTATGGTTGGACTCAATGGTCTTAAGGGTCTTTTCCAACTTAAATGATTCTATGATTCTAAAAGTTTGCTGATTTCTCTTACTCTGGGTCTGTAGACTGCCTTCCAGATACAAGAGGCACACAGCTGACATAGTGAAAAACAAAAGCATTTCAGTCTTCAAAAGACGTTCATGTGAACCATAAAACCTCTGACCCTGCTAACTCTTATTTCAAAAATGTTGGGTTCTACATCCATGCAAAATGTATCAGGGTTGCATCAGGAAACAGTGTCACGGAGATTTCCACTGCAGCTCGAGCAGTACTCTAGCAGTGCTTAATACAGAGAGAAGCTGCTCACATGTGTATGAGACGGTCAGGCAAGTGAGGCTGGAAGCACTGGCACTATGTTGTCCTCTAGGAACTGGCGGAAAACAAGAGCCCTAGTCCTGAGCAGAGCTGTGTGAAATGTGCTCAGCTGAAACACAAAATTGCATGGAATGAATGTTACACACTTGAAACTGAGCAGTTTGGTCAAAAATGATCCCTTCATCTGGAATGTACCTGGCCTCAGTTCTGAGGAAACTTGGATGAAATCGAGAAAACCATAAACTGATTTTTTTTTTTTTTTTTTTTTTTTTTTTACTTGGAAATTGCTGAAACTCTGGGAACACAAATCCACTGAGACAGCAGCCAAAGAAAAAGATTGTCATTATTCTCATTTACCCTTGTACCCACTTCTTCGTGATGCCTTGCCAGGACACACATTGAGAAGTTTAACAAGTCCTTGAATGAAGGAACACAACTCTCTTTCTTTCTGTACAATGAAAGCAGATATAGTTCAGTGTGACACCAGAGAGAGTTATTCAACAGTGATGTTCTTTGTACAAATGAGAGACTTTGTCCAAGAGGAAGAGGGCTGTGACGCTAATAAAGCTAATAATCTGTAACTTCTATATGATGTTTTTCCTCCTCAGATATCAAAGGACTTCACAAAGGAGGGTATTCCTATCCTGTCATTATAGAAAAAGGGAACTCATACAACAAGAAATGAAGGAACTAATCCAAGATCAAATGGTAGAGCAGGGGGAGAGAAATATCCACTGTCCTGTTCCTGTCCCCCATGATTAGCCTGCCCTATGAAACATGCTGAAGGTGAGAGTTGCTCCCTCAGTCTGCTCTTCAGAGGGAGGAATTCACTCTGATGAAAATTTAATTTTCTCCCTCTACTGCTGCTACTACTCTCCGTCCCCTCCTGCCACCCTGGCACAGCTTTTCTCCAAACCCTGAGCAGCCTGTACACAGAAACAGCATCACTAAGAGAGGGCAGGTTCGCAGTGGCTTTCCCTGCTTTGCTGCACTGCGGTCAGCGCTCCGAGTCGTGTGCTACACAAACATCGTGCACTGCACACGTGCAGGGACAGCTCACGCCACGCACACTGTGACCCACAGCAGCCTCGGTGTGTTGCAGTAGCCTGTCCTGTCTCCAGAGCAGCAAATGTTCAGGCCATATGTCTCCTCCTTGTGACTCCTCACAGCCTGGGACAGGGCCCTGGGGTAAGGGCGAGTACAGTGGGGAAACACAGTATCACCTTGCGAGAGGAGAAAATTGGCCAGTCTGAGGCAGAGATGCTCAGAGCAGCTGAATAAGAAAAAGAGATGGAGGCACTTGCCTGAGATTCAGATGTCATTGCCGTTGGATGCTGAGAAGTAGAGTCTTGTCAAGTCATTTTTTTTTTAATTAAAAAAAAAAAACCCAACAGTTAAACACACAGTGGAAAATTTCTCCGTTTCTCACAAGGAAATATGCTTCACAAAGATGACTTCCAAATTATTATGCGTACATCATTAGGAAGTAGCAGCTCCAGGAGCCCGGAAATCCAGGCACTGGGCTTTGCAACGCAGTGTGCTGCAAGGGAGCAGCTTGCCAATACCTTACACGAGAAGTTCACCCAGGGGTTACATGGAAGTAGCTTCACCAGGTCTCAGCCCAGGTTGACGCCTCATTGTGGCAGATGCTGTACATGGACACGGGAGAGATTCCTTGCCCAGATGGGTTATGGTCTCTAACATAGATACTTCAGAGCTTGAAGGCGTAGTGAAAGGGCATGCGTTGCCAAGGGTCTCAAAGGAAGTCTGTAGCAGAAGTGCAAACGTATTAAATTCAGATCTGCTGAGCTGAAGCCTGTGGCCTGACTTCAAAAGCCCCTGCCTTCCACTGAGTGCCCTCAGACTACTTTTTACCTGTCTCTCCACTCCAGATGTTTAATGGAAACTACTGTGCCATGATGGTTAGAGATTCAGATCCACAAAGGAAATAAAAGAAACAAGAAAAACCTCCTTTGGGCTACTCTGGATGGAAGTAAGAAGGTTTACATATGGAAATTATCTGGTTGCCAGGGGTTTAGGGGTTGAAGGGAGACCTGTGAAGTGTTGTCTCTAGGGCCAGGATAAACTGGGACAAACCCCAGCATATCATGAACACATATATCATTTTCAACAGGGAGCTGTCAATTAGCACAGAGCAAGTATAGCTCACTGGAGAAAAATCTCTGCTCTTCGGGGAGGGGAGGAATCTCTCCGTGACTCAAGAGCGGATGGTTTGGCAGCAGCAGTTCAGCCAACTCCTATCACTGGATTAACAAATTACACAGATATGCTTCTTCCTTTGTATTTACAGCACATGACTGAAAAGAAGGCTCAGGAAAAAGGGATAATGTGAGAAGAGCTCAGTTTCCACATGTAGTGTCAGCTGAGTGGCCAGAAGGGATTCTGATGAAAGCCAGCAGCCTGCAGCAGGACTCTGCTGGTCTGTCTACCTCTAGCGCATATGCCTTGCTGGTTAAGGGCATAGGATACCATCTCCTCATCCCAGATAAAACATAACTTTATAAACTACTGATATTTCCCTCTCTCTAATTCCAGCACTTAAATTAATGCTGAGCCTGTGTCTTTAAGCCCTGTTTGTTGCTCCTCTTGTTGCCATAGCATTTAGTGTTTCCATGTTGGAGATTTCCTTTTTTTTTTTTTTTTTTTTTTTTTTTTTTTTTTTTTCTTTTTTTTTTTTACTTTTCCAGACATTACCCCATCAGCACAGTTCCAGACCTGGGATTCCAGCCACTTTTGGCTAAAGGGAAACTCGTTTCTGTTGCTATAAAAATATCAAGCCATGTAAATGCTTGTGGCTCAGATTTAGGTCCATGTCTAGGAATAGCAGCACAGCTGAGAGTGAATGAGAGAGGAGGAAGCAAACAGACTTCTGTGCATCTCATCTCATTGCTCTGAGTCAACATGTCCTCTCAAGGACAGGGAGAGGAACAGGCTTTTGCCATCCTCTGGCAGAATAGCAAACCCTATGGGGTTTTTTTTGCCGTGAAGGATGCTTGCCCCCAGGTTGCGCCTGCAATAGAGATGGCCAAGGCCAGCATGACCCACATGAAGTGCTGACCCGTATATTAGCGGCTGAACTGAGCCATAGCTGAGAGAAGGGGTCACCCACTCAAGAATATAGACAAAAGAAATTGCTCAGTTTGGGTCTGATCCAAAGTCCAAGGCAGTAGAAACTGAGCCAGCCCTTTAAGAGGTGCTGGTCCGTGGTTAGACCCAGCTTGTCACTAAGGTCTTTGCTGGCATGCAGTGGACGAGGGGGAAGGTGTGACACCAGAGGCCCCTTCTTTGCTACATCCCACTTTTGCAGCCTGCATTTTAAAACTGGAGTGAAATCTGTTCTCTGCATTTAGGGATGAGTGAGATTAAGGGTCCCTCGAGAGACCAGAAGTGGAGGGTGTAAGAGGAGAGATAAACTGGGCCTTCTGGAGTGAACAATCCCCTGAATACCAGAGAATTCAGAGGGAAATTCTGGCTGGGTAGAGTTTAAGGGCCATGTTTCTTCTTGCGCTGGACTCCTGTGGCACCTGCAAACCCCTAGGAACAACGGTGTGGAAATGACACAGCAGTACCCACAAAATGCAGATCCCAGGTATTAACGTTGCCCTGGAATCACTGCGCTGCTCTGAACCTCCGGTTGACTATCTGGAAAACAGAAGTAATGAATGGATATTTAATTGTCTTAGTAAGGTGTCTGCCGATACAGGGATGGAAAATATGAGCTAAGCCCAAAGTACCACTAATATTAAGCTATTTCTTACAGCATTGTTAACACTGCTTCCTCCAAATCATCGCTGTTGACTCATTCTGGCACTCAAGTTATTTATGCTGCACGAAGTGTCAATCTGTTACATTGCAGCACAGATTGAAAGAATACGATAAAATACCCTAGGGAATATGGCATGAAGTTTTAACTAGCTCTAAGTAACAGCTACTGCTAATTATTAACATTATACATTTCACTAAATTACATTAAAATAATAAAGCATTTCAGCTACTGTATTATGTCATATTGCAATATATCAGAAGCAGCAGTGCGTGCTAGTAATATATCAGGAAATTACATTAAAAATGCAAATAATTTTAGAAGTGGGGAAAATTAAATTAAATTTGAAGTAAAATTGTGATGCAAACCCAGACATTTTCTACACTGCTTTTCTAATTTTGAACACTTTTTTCATTCAAATTCTGTTCATGAACCTCATGAATTTTGAGGGGAAGCAAATTCAAGATCATTCCTGGAACTTTTCATGAGACTAAAATGGGAAATGTTGTGCCAAATTGAAACAATTTTCCTGGTTTCTACCCATTTGTCTTTTCCTGTGGTTTTGGATGAATACTTCCTGTCTAGTACTCATACGTTATGTTGCTGTACAGGGAAAACCCATGAAAGAAAGGAATTTCAATAAAGAGCTTGTTGGCCATATTACCATGATTTATTTTTATTATCGCTAGTTTATTTATTTATTTATTTTATTTGCACATGAAAGGAAAACGTGTTTCTGGCAAAGGGGAAACTGGTAAAATCCTCAGAGTGAAAATCTCTCATTTAGACTTTCTTGAGAGCCCAGGAGAAAAGATGGCTAACGACAGCAGCAAGACTGAGGGAGCTGGATAAATCATGGTTAGGGAAGTAGAAAATATTGGTCAGCTGTGCTGCTCCTCAGCAGGCGGGAATCCCCAGGCCTCGCTACCAGAACACTGCACAACTGTGCAGAAACTCACTGCAGGAGTGGTGAAGAGCCACAGCTCTGAAAAAGCACAGGCAAGAGTTGTGGCTGCCCCACGGAGACCCCACGGGGGAGGCTGGTCTGCGGCAGAGCAAGGGTTACCGGTACATTTGGTGGGCAGCCCAGGCAAATGACTGGTGGGCCACACCTTACCTTCCCAATAGATCCCCAGCTGGGATTTCTGCTATCTGAATAATCTCTCTGGCTTTGCCAGGATCCGGAATGAAGTCTGTTCAGTGGGACAACAAGGAGCACAACAAGTAAAGACTGAGAGCTAAGTAAAATGATCTGGATCTTCTCCTTTTCCAGGCTCCCTGGCCGTTAGTGAACCTGCCCGTTTCTGAGAAAGTCAAAGTAGAGCCTGTGCTAAATACCAAGGGGGATATAAAAACATTTGTAAAATCAAGATGGACATTCAAGCAATGCTGTCTGATGCTGCACATCAGAACTGCAATTGTGAATATCAAATCACAGCCTGAGTAGGGAAAAACTTAAGTTGCATCCAAAATTGTAAAGAGGATTTTAAAGGATCCTACAGAGGATCCTAAATAAAGAACCATGGCAGAGGGAGTTTCACAAAAATTGGAGACATACAACCATGTACTGAAACTGCACATAGGAAATCCTCAGCTCAAGTTTCTTATTACTGCAGGGTGGGAACATCCCTGGATACACCTTCTCTTCCCTGAGCTCCCTTCTCTATGTGCCAGGCTACAGATGATTTCTGTTCCTACCTCCTCACCAGCCAATCCAATTGCCCAGATGATTGCCCCCTCACCAGCCAAGTTCATAGCCAAGCTAAATTCAGTGTTTGGATTTTCACCAATAGAAACATCTTGGAAATAGCACAACACTTCTCCTACCAAGGAGGCCTGAAGGAAACTCCTACAGGCAACCAGCTTCCCTGGAGCAAAGATTGATTCCATCTTCTGTTGTTTTATTTTAAAGACCCAGACCCCAGATGATGTCATCTTTTTGCCAATTACACCCCAGTCAGCACAGTCAACCTCGTCCAAGAATAGAGGGTGTCAAGGGCTCTGAGCTCCAGTAAATGTCTCAGCTGGGTCTTGGCTGCCCTTGGCTTCTGGACACAGTGCACGTGCACAGAAGGCAGTCACTATCTCATGTCAAAGTTGAAATCCCAATCCGTAGAGCTCTCATCACAAGGACTGGTTTTGATTGTGTGGTTTTGACTTTCTCCCACACAGTGATAGCCCCATGTGCCACAAACACAAATCCTGTGCAAGCTGTGTGTGCCAGAGGCACGATCCAAATCCTTGTTCTGCTTGTTCACAAAAGAACCTGACCTCCCCTGTTTCGCTGTCTTTTAGCTCAACACCTTATTGATTAAACACTTTGTTTTCATGTGCCTTTTGCATCCTTGGCCTCATTTCATCCAAGGTGGAGAATAAGTCCTATACAGACAAGTCTTGAAAGAACCAAGCTGTTTACTTCTATGCTGGTATTCTGACTGTCAAGCTCTACTAAAAACAATAAATCACAGAATAACTTGCATTTAAGTAAAGACGCTTAGTGGTACACTGACAGCATTTTAACTACTTTGGACATTTCAGAGCGTTTGACCATGAGGACATTCAACCTTGACATTTTAAGATAATAAAGCAATTAAAATGAGTGTTGCACATTAAATATTATTTTGTTTCCTGAGCAGAATTCATAATATGAGCCCCTCTGAGCATGCTGCACCTGTAGTCTTAAGCACAGCCTGAGCACCAGCCCCACACTGCGTATTTAACCTGGCGAATATTGTGCTTTCTTTGGTTTTGGCAGCAGGATACAGGAAGCTCTCAGAGTCCTCATGTGGGCTCCTGAGTGCTGTAGCTCCCGGTGAGAGGATATACAGAAAGAAGGTCCAAGGTCTTCACATAGGCTTCGTCCTTGTTGTCCTTTGCCCTAGCAGGCAGAGGTGAGGGCACCAAAAGTCATATTACGGAACTGCTTCAGGTTGCCCATCCGTACAGCGGCTTAACACTGCCGTATGGAGCGCTGAGAGGGTTCATGGCAATACAAGCCCTACAAAGCTGAATTGCTCCATATTGGTGCTTAATTTGAGGAACCGTGTAAAAGGGCAATTAGAGAATGCAACGGATTTCTTACACCTAGTTCTGTCCCAGAATAAAAAGCATATGGTACAGAGCTTGTGAAGGGGCCTGGAATGCCTGTATCTGCGTCGGTGATTCCAAAATCCTAAAGAGGACCTTAAAGGAAATCTTTAATGTAAGGACAGGGAGCCAGAGAGGGGTGCAGGTAGGTCCTGGTGATCTTAACCGGGTGGGGGGCCGGGGGCTGATGCAGCACACGTGCCCGTGCAGCTGCTTCTCCAGCCCGGAGTCACCCAGGACTTTAAGCTTAAAAAAAAATAAATGTATATATTCTCTATGATGCCTTTGTTTGTGCTGCCTCCAGTTATCTCCCTGCTCTGTTTTTTTTTTGTGAGTCAGTGGAAAATCAGCTCCTGTGATGGCTGACGAACAGCAGGAGGAAGAGAGAGTAACTCATGACTATGTTTATTTTTCTCTTCTTTAGGGGATTTATTTTATGACTCTCACTAAACTGTTTACAGAAAGTTCAACAGCTAGGCAGAAAGTCGTTTGCAAGGAAACTGAACTAAATTAAAACAAAAATGTTGATTGGTTCCCCAGAGGAAAAAGAGCTCTTTTCTGTATTATCTGTGCTGCTCTTCCTCTCCACCCACATACTGGGGAAGTTCAAATGCAATCACGGGGAGCTGAGCAGGGATGAAGACTAAATAAACTGTAGCCGGTCAGGAAGACAAGGAAGCTCATTTATCCCCCCAAACTTTTAGATTTTTTTTCTGATCTTTAGTTTGAGATCCATGAGAAGGACACAGCCCTACACAAATCCGGAGTTAGATGTAATGACACTGTTGAGCAACAACAAAAATAATAAGTTTTTACTGCATTGACTTTCCTGAGTGTCCACCAGCTCTTCCCAGCTCTCAAGGAGAACTTGAAGACCTCTTTAGACATCATCAAATAACTTCGCAGCGGCCCATTGTGCAAGCGGAGAAACTGGGGCACAAGCAAGCCAAGTGGCTCACCCGCTGTCACAGAGGCGAAATGCAGTAGGGCCAGCTGTAGAAACTAACATTTACATCACTTGTTTTGCCAAACTATTGGATGCAAGAAAGGCTGAGGGAGAGACTCACTCTCATGCTTCTGTATTTCATCATTCCTGATAAAAGACACACTTTGTGCAGCACGTGGTAGGCACAACATGGAACCTCTTACGCAGCTCTTCAGTTGGCTGTCAGGAGTCCTAAACCTGGCTCAGGCTTTTGGAGGAAGATGAACTGCGCTTCTTTCCCCACCAAGGTGGAAGAGGCATATCCTACCAGAGCACATGGTAGAACATACAGCCCAGCTACAGTAGAACCGTAAATCATATCTTTATTTTGTGGTTTTACAGCCTAAAGCTCCAGCCACCAACCGGCGTTGCTCCTTACTGCTGCGCTGTTTAGCTGCCAGCCCTCGGCTTTGCAGGCTGAGGAACCAAGTACTGCTTTGGGCCGGGTTAGCTAGGCAGTAACTGAAGGGCTTTCCTATTTGTAGATAAAGTGTTTGGATTTCATTCTGAGTTAAAATACATTTTGATTTAACAAAAGCATTGTGGTATTTTTAATAAAGCTTGTTGAATATAAAAATGTTTATGGCACTTAGATATTGGGCAGATTCAGTTCCTGACTGCAGTCCTTAACCTCTGAAGGGTACTTTTCCAGTTCCTTTTAAATCACATGAAGTAACTATCGCTTGCTTCTGACTCTTTATTCATTCCTTAAGAGAATGCTAGTTAAATACAAGATAAGTAAATACGTAATCAATGAGACATTTATTGAATGTTAATGCTGTATTTAATAAGGCTTAGAAATTTAAATGAGTCACATTAAGATGTAGAGCGCACAGCAGGGAAACTTCTCAATGTCACCAACCCCAATCACAGAAAAATCATGAGCTGGGACCTTCAAAACTGGGACAGCTTCGTGACTTAGGTCTACAGGGGTTCATTTGCTTCCTGCCTCTCACCCCATCAGTGGGAGGGATCCTGAGAGGGACATCTCCTCTGCAGAACAGACCGCGGTGTAGGGATCACTGCGGTTGCAGAGACCCAAACTGATAAGGCCACTTGAGTCTTAATTTAGGCTGGTCATGCAAGTGCGGCAGTATTCCTGTGCCTGAACCCGGGCTTCTGAGCTCAGACAGGGAGCCTGGGCTAACGCAGCTAAATCACATCCAGGCTCAGCTGGCTTACCTTCAGACAGTCTGGCTGTCCTTACATGCATCAAGGTAAACCCTATTAATTTTCTGCAGTGAAGACTGAGAGTGTCAGTCAATAATTTGATCACAACAGGTGGAATGTGTAGGAAAACTATTACAATAGGAATTGCAGCCACATTGAATGCTCCCAGCAGAGACATCTGCTGGATAGAGCTAGGAGGGGTGGAAATCTCATCACCTGAGTCCCTTAAAAATGGACAAAACAAAACCCTAGAGAATGTGGAAAAGGAAGAGTCCCCCGCGAGCAACAAGAGGGCCTCGGTGTGTCCTGATGAAAAAGACTCCGCTGACACCTGAGGTGAGGCCACACCTGTCCTCAGTAGCAGACTTGCTTCCCATCTGCGGAGCCCTCGGGGTGCTGCAGACGCTGCAGTGGGCGCTGCTGGCTCGGCAGGCTACTGCGCAGCACTGAGCGCCGGGCCAGGGATGCCCCTGAGGGGCGAGCCACAGGCTCCCTGGGGTGCCTGCCGTGGTGAGAGACGGGGCCCGGCTGAGAAACCCTGCTCCAGGCAGGCACAGAGCAGAGGGGACCTCCTCTGACAGCGGGAAGGAGAAGGACTGGGACACTGCCCCCCCTTTCTCAGCACCTCACCTCACAGCTTCACGCAGGGGCAGAGGGCGCATTCAAGGAGGGGAAAGGCTGGGGGAAGAAAAGCAAAGGTCCGAGGAATTCATCCGTTCCTTTCTTCTGCATCTTCCCCCTCCAGCACTCTTGGCAGCTGGAGGGGCTCCTCTGTCCTTGGAAAGAATCCAGCTGCCTCTCCAGACAACACCACAGAGAGAAGATATTAGGGGCCTGGAAACCGGGTTTGCTATTTAAGCTGGTCCTTTTCTCTGCTTCGCTTAGAGAGAGCTGAACAGCTGGCTTTTCACTGGCGCAGCCAGGGTTTTTACCTTAAGACTAATTAGAACGGTTTCACTGGCAGTGCAAAAGCTGCATTTTTTTAGGACTTGCTGAAAAGTTCAAGATGTGTCCTGGGTGTATTTTTGAAGTAGAAGCTAAATTTTACGACCATTTTTTTCCTTCCTGTAACAATAGTAACTCTACCTTTAGCCTGGCCTCACTTTTTTAGTCATGTCTGGTCCATCTCAGTTTTTAACTGGGCCCATCACAGGGCTGTCTAAGTGCCTGGAGAACACATTAAGGTGAGGATATTTTTAATAGTGAGGCTATTTAACCCCTGGCCCAGTTTACCAGAAGGTGATGGAGAGTCTCCACCTAAAGGCAGTATCTCTCCAAACCGTACATGCTACTGCAAGTACAATTTCATGGGCTTGCAGGATGAGCCAGAAGGAAAGAAAATCTGTGGGCTATCATCAAGGTGGTTTGAGCTTCTGCCTATTAGAAAGACATGGAGTTTGGGTTTCCCCTCTCTCTTGCTGTGCTACACCAGGGCAGGTGCCTGGAATTACTGTGAACTGTATTGAACAGTATTCTTCACTCATGTGTTTTGGCAGACAGAAGGAGGAGAGGAGAAAAGTTATTGACATATATGACATGAATATTGCAGGCCATGGCCTATGACCCTCCAGGAAGCCCTGCTTGAAAGCAGAGGCCAGTACCCATTGCATAATTTATCCTTTCATGTGGTAATTACCTTTTGTCTCCCTAAATGACTTCAGCAGTTTCACTTGAAGAGGTTTCTTGAACATCTTTACTTCCTGGCCTAAAAAAAAAAAAAATATTATTTTTTTGTGGTGGACACAAATGGCTACTGCGTTTCCTCCCAGAATGAACTGTATTTCAGGGTGAGCAGGGAGCTGCGACCTCCCAGAACTGTTTTAATGTGGATGCTGCAAGTTTCAGTGAGCCGCTCACCAGAACGCAGCTTTGCCAGTGCAGATCAGCCAAGGATCTCACCCCAAGCCATGAAAAGCAAGGCCATCATGCCTAATGTTGCTTATATGAAAAATCCTCCCAGCTGAACCATCAGCTGTCTGGAGAGGCTGTGTTGTATTTGTATAAAGGATGCTGCTGACCTCTCATTTCAATATATTTCTTTCACGGCCGTTCTGCAGAGCCTACTTGTTGGAGACCCTGAGAACATCAGCCTGAGTGTAACACAGATTTCTTTCTATCCTTGCAGTTCACCTTTAATAAGGATGAGAACGGATCTCCTAACTGACTGAGCATCATCAGGCACCTGACAAGTCTTATGAACACTTTCAAGAGCCAGGCACAAGAGCTCAAGCACTTACTCATTTATTGCTTTGATATTAAAAGCAGAGAGTCACAGATATTAAAAACAGAAAGTTACAGAGTACAGGGGAGATAGGATCAGTTCTGTGTACAGAAATTGCCTAGCTTCATGTTCTACATGGTGCTTCAGATTACAAAAAAAAAAAAAAAAAAAAAAAAAAAAATCCTTGTAGAGTCCCTTCTGTCTGGGAGCTTTTCTGCAAAATCAACTATGGAGTCAAAGCAATAGCAAAGCTTCCAGATTTCTCTATTCCAGGCTGAAACACGTTTGTAAATACTTCCAGGTTTGTAATTTGCCGACACGCCTGCAGGGCAAGGTCTCTAAAGTTCATCTCCCCGCTATGAAATGCAGAGCACCTTAACTTCTTCAGCCCTCCCCCAGTCACAAGCAGCTCTAAATCCTGCCCTTTGGTTGCTGGAATATCTCATCATGAGGTTGAGAAATACAAATCCACCTTGACAGAGCCATAGTCAGGCGTATACACGGGCTTTGTTGCTGATGTATTTGTACAAAGCACTCCTAGTGTGGAAACAACTTATAGTGACACTAAGCACATAAAGTTTTGGCACACTAACTTTTTGCCAATGTAGTTTACTCCAAAATTCCCGCCCTTCCCCAGGAGAAACGAGCTGTACTGGCATTAGCGTTGTTTTGATGGCAACCCTGGATCTGTACTAGACGGTTCTGCAGGCATAACTCTTCTCCCCTAGCCGGATAGTCTAAGTAACTTCCTTGCAAAGGAAAGAATCAAAACACACAGGCCACAGGGACGAGGGGCTCTGGGCGGGAGGCTGCAGGTTCAGGCATCCCAGACGGGCAGCGAGAGGTGCTCTCGCTGCCAGGAAAGCTGGCACCGCGGGGGCTGTGTCAGGAGGAGTCTGTCATCAGCAGGAGCGCTGTAAATCAACCGGTATCGGTTTCTGGGAGGTGGAGAGCTGATACTGCCCTGATGGAAGGCTCCCAAGAGCCACATTTTCATTGACCCAGTGGCTCGAAACACAAAGCGGGGAAGTGTGGAGGGATGGGAACATGCAGCACTGAGGAAGCAGGGGCATCACTCCGCTACAGCCTGTCTGCAGCAGCTTTCACATCCCCAGGGCAGCCGCCAGTTCCACACGTGCCCACGCACTGCACCACGTGCTCAGTGCTCCTCTCCTCACAGCAATCACGGGGATCCCTTCAAAATTGGCTGTCGGGGGTTTGGGAGCTCACTGGCACTGGCTCGCTGCCAGGAACCAAAGCTGCTGAACAGGGGTGGGAACAAGCTGCTTAGGGACAGCTGAGGAAATGCTGGATAGAAATAGAACAAGCTGTATAAAAAGTCTTAGGAGGGTGAAATCTAGAGAAAATATGCTGGACTGGGGTAAAAAGCCCCTATTCCCACCCCACCCAGGATCCTAAACCACAGTTCAGAGTAAATGAAGGACTTCCACGTGTTGTGCTACTGAGAGTCACCACGAAGCAGTAGCTCAGGCTCACCCGCTGCAGCCTCCCCAGCAGTGTGGGGGTTCATGGGGCAGCCACCAGACTCAGTAACCTGGTGTTGAGGCCAGGTAGATCTGGCAACGCAGTGATGAACAGAAAGTGTCTGTCGGTGCTTAGTGAAGAGAGAGAAATGACCATGAGCCTGGAAAGGGGGTGGGGGTGTGGGTGTGTGTGTGTGTGTGTGTGGGTGGGTGGGTGGGTGGGTGTGCCCACGCTAATCTTGGTAGTCCAGAAAGGTCTGTGCTGGGGAATACCTTCCACGGCAATGCCTCTGAAAGGTGGGGATGGATTGGGCTGTGGGAGAGCGTCAGAGGAAGGTATGCAATGCTACCACAGGCCAGAACTTGCCTGAGCCAGAGGGTGCCTATGCATGGCTGGGGCAGCCCTCCCAAGCTGTCCTCCCTGCTGTGGGCACCCCACTTCCAGCTGCAGCTCCAGCCGCAGGAGGAGGCTCCCTCCTGCCCTGCAGAGCACCAGTGGGTCCCTGGGTGCTTTGGAGCTGTTGATAGTTTTGGGCTCTGGTGCAACGGAGACTCACCCTGCGCCTGCTTCACCAGCCTTCTGTGCCCAGCAGAGATTGTGAGCCTGGCCAGCAGGGCTCCTCAAGTCCAGCACAGACAAGCTGTGGCCAGAAAAGTAAAGCCCCACAATCCTAATCCTACCAAAACCCATTAGAGTTTGGCTTGAGTACGAAATAGCTTTCAATGCAGAGGAGAAATCCTGAAGTCTCTGTTCGGTCCCCGTTTCTTCTGCCTTTGATGGGAGGAATCGCCGCTGCCTGCCGTGACAGCTACCCCATGTCACCAGGAAGCTGGGTACTGGGAGGCAAGAGGGGAATGGGGAGAACAAAACCTTCACTAGGCTAAAATCAGTGCAAAACACTAGCAGCTAGGTATTCTATAAGCCTGGCTTTGTCAGGCAACTAAAATCAAGTTAATGTAAGAAACAACATAGGGAAGCCAGAAATTATTTTGTTATCTTTTTGCTTGCTATGATCCTGGGTCTGGAGGGTGGCCAGCTCTCCCTTCCCCAGTATAGGGCTGAGAAGCCTGGAGACTGTTCTCCTTTATCTCCAAGCTGCTCATTGCAATGTCTGCAAAGCAGTAACAAGACATCTGATTGACCCAAATATATCAGTGATCACAGTTTCAAGAATGCTTAACATGCTGTAAATTGAACAGCATGTCAGCTTGGCTGATGTTTAACCCTCTACCAGTCTGGTTTTTAAAATATTCCAACCTATAAGCAGGACTATTAGCCAGCGGGATGGCTCAGCAAAACTCTGGCTTGTTCGGCTTCCAAATGGTGTAGTGAGGAGGCTGGGTGTTTGGGGGGAGATGCTGTTTTCCCTATTTTGATTTAAGGGTGCAGTCACAATATAGCCTGATGATTAACTGCTTAGCTTACAAGAGGCAAGCTGTAATTGAAATGAATGTCGTGCATAACTTGGAGCTTATATTCACCTTAATAACAGAAAATGTAGTGTCCTTATCCACGCCAATGGTACTTCTCCAGGGGGCCTTCCCAGTGCAGGTACTGGCAGTTGGATGCTCACTGTAAGCATAATTCACCCTGAAAGGCAAATAAATAATTCACTTAAATCAAAATACACATCCAACCTATATATGGAATAAAATTCATTGTTTGCTTTCAGTCCTTTTCCAACAAACTGGGAGTTTTCTTAAAGCCATTTCGAGCCGGAAAGTGGCAGAGAACAGAGGCAATTCTGTGCCATTTCTTTGGTGAAAATATTCAGCCTGCTGTTGGATAAAAGCCTCCGGCTCAGTGTACTGGTACTGTTCTAGCGGGCACTGGGAACGGTGGAGATACCCAGCGCCAGGTCACACAACTGGTGCCATCGGTGCAGCCCCTGAGGCTTCAGAGGGCAAAAGCCTAACGGGCCACCCGGCAGCGAGGCGTCGGGGTCAGGGTCGCACCAGACCTGAATTTGTGGGTAGCAAGAGGGACAATTCTAGCTTGTGTTGAGGGAAGACAGGATGGTGACTATTTCTCATTTTTATTTCAGCAAGCCCCTACGTGCCCAGGGGACCCAACAGCACTAACGCGCCCAGTCACACCAGTCGCAATTAGATGCGAGGTCGTCTTGTTAGAAAAGGCATCGGCCACGATTTTTGACGCGTCCTGGCCTCCCTTCCGTGCCGTTTCTCGCCGAGAGACCCTCCCACCCGGGAGGGAGGCAGCCCTTCACCTCCCACGGGCGTCCCGCAAGTCAATCTCCACGGCCTGGGCGCCCCGCTGGGGCGGCGGGGGGCAGGATTTGGGGCAGGATTTGGGGTGGAGGGGGGCAGGATTTGGGATGGCGGGGGGCAGGATTTGGGGCGGCGGGGGGCAGGATTTGGGATGGCGGGGGGCAGGATTTGGGGCGGCGGGGGGCAGGATTTGGGATCGCGGGGGGCAGGATTTGGGGCGGCAGGGGGCAGGATTTGGGGCGGCGGGGGGCAGGATTTGGGGCGGCGGGGGGCAGGATTTGGGGTGGCGGGGGGCAGGATTTGGGGCGGCGGGGGGCAGGATTTGGGGCGGCGGGGGCAGGATTTGGGGCGGCGGGGGGCAGGATTTGGGATGGCGAGGGGCAGGATTTGGGGCGGCGGGGCCTGGCTGCCCGCCCCGTCCTGCCGGTGCCGCCGGCTGCAGCGGAGCGCCGTGACCGGCGGGAGGAGCTGGTGCGGCGGGAGCGGCGTGGGGAGCGGGGAGGGGGCGGCAGCTTCCAGCCCCAGCGTCCTCGGGGAGCCCTGGAGTCCCGGCGTAAAGGGGAATTCGGGAAGGTGTTACAGCGGGTTAGGAGAGTTTGAATGTTTTAAACGAATCCCGGAAAAGAGAGAGAATTCCCCTTTTCTTGTAGTAAATAACTTGCATTCCATCCAACCTGGAAGACTGTGGTGTGGTTGGAAAATTAGTAGTTGGGGTATCTCGGGAGAGCAGGGAGAGCTGAGGGGGTGAGCAAGGAAGGGGCTATTGTTTCTGCAATGTTTAAGAATCTGTACGTATGCGGTGGTTCTGCTTCGCTGACCCAACTCCAGTAACTGCTTTGGAGGATAGCCACGGCACAGATTGAAGAAGGGAGAGGTGTTTAATCTAACTCGGCTCACAAACACGTTCCTCCCCAGCGAGGTCTCCAGTAAAATACGGGAAGAGCAGAGCTGAGTTTTCTTGCCTCGGGAGGGCAGGGAACTGGCAGAAATAGCTGCTCTTCCAACCTTGCGGCGTACACCCTAGAGACCTCCGAGGGCCTGAGCGTGCGGTGTGCTGGCCGGCGCTCCCTCGGGCTGGAAACCCCGCGGGGCGGGACCGTGCCCCGCCGCCGGGCTTCAAACTTCCCCTCGTGGGGCGTGAAATGCCGGGAGAAGCGGGGCCACGCCGCGACACGCACTGGCGGGCCCCTCCGCGGGCGGCGGGAGGCTGTGACGCTCCGGGGGGGGGGGGGGGGGGGGGGGGGCGGTATCTCGCGACCGCGCCTCGCCCACAGTCAGTCCCCCGCGGTGTTGCTCGTGTGCGTGCCCACGCGTGCCCCGAGCTGCACGTGCACGGCGCGGCGTCGGGCGAGCCCTCTGCGCCCGCAACCCGCCGGCCGCCGGCCCCGCGGCGAGGGGTAGAGCGGAGGGGGTGTGGATCTGCCGGTGACCGCGGCGCGACCCCGCCGTGCCGCCGTGGGCGGGAGGCTCCGCCGGAGCCAGTGCCCCGGCTCGGGTGGGGGGGGGGCGGCTTCTCCTTCCCCTTCGTCCCCTCCCCCCCTAGGCGTGCCGGCTGATGTGCGCGGCCCCCCCTCCCACGCCGCCCGGGTCTCCCCGCCGGCTGCGGGCCCCGCTCCCCGCGCGGGGCATCGCCGCTTTAAGCGGAGGGCCGCGCCGAGGGACGGGGCGGGCCGGGCGCGCCGCCCCGGCTCCCCACGTGGTGCGGGTGCCCGCGGCCGCCGGCGGGGCTGGCGCACACGGAGGGGGCTGCGCCGGGGCTCGCCGACACCGGCCGCTGCCGCTCCCCGGCCCGGCCCGCGGCCATGCGCCAGCGGCCGAGCGGCGGGACTGCACCGCCGCCGCGTCCCGCGGCACCGGCGTGAGAGCGGCGGGAGGATGAGGCAGGCGAGGCGGGCTGCGCCGGGGCCGCTGCCCGTGCTGGGGCTGGTGCTGCTGGGCGCCCTGCCGGGGCTCTGGACGGTGCTGCCGCGGCGGGAGCCGGAGCCGGCGGCGGAGCCGCGCCCGGGGCGGCGGGGCTGGGGCCGGCCGCCGGTGCCGCGGGGCGAGCAGAAAACTTTCCGGGCGCTGCTGGCGGTGCCGGCGCCGGGCCGGGAGGAGAGGGGCGGCTCCCCGGTGGAGCGGGGCATCTTCTGGAGCCGCGAGCTGGAGGAGCGGGTGCCGCCGGGGTTCGCGGCGGAGGAGGCGGCGGCGTGGCTGGCGGCTGCCCGCGCCGCCCGGGTGGCCTCGCTGGAGCGGGGCGGCTGCGGGCGCGGCTCCAACCGGCTGGCGCGGCTGTCGGACGGGAGCCGCGCCTGCGTCCGGTACGGCATCAACCCGGAGCAGATCCAGGGCGAGGCGCTCTCGTACCACCTGGCCGGGGTGCTGGGCATGCAGGAGCGGCTGCCGCCCCTCGCCCTCGCCCTGGTGGAGGCCCGCGGGCGGCAGTGGGAGCCGGTGCGGGAGGAGCTGCGCGGCTCGCACTGGGCCGAGGGCGCCGTGGTCAGCCTGACGCGCTGGGTGGACAACCTGACGGCCGTGGTGGCCCCCGCGCCCTGGGGCGCCGAGGCGGGCGCCGGCCGGCGGCTGCAGCCGCTGTCGGCGGGGGAGCTGGGCGGCCTGCCGCCGGCGCAGCTGGTGGAGCTGGTGCAGTGGAGCGACCTGATCCTCTTCGACTACCTGACGGCCAACTTCGACCGCCTGGTCAGCAACCTCTTCAGCCTGCAGTGGGACCCGCGGGTGATGCGCCGCGCCACCAGCAACCTGCTCCGCGGGCCCGACGGCGGGCTCGTCTTCCTGGACAACGAGGCGGGGCTGGTGCACGGCTACCGCCTCCTCGCCATGTGGGACCCCTACAACGAGCCGCTGCTCCGCTCCGTCTGCGTCTTCCGCGAGGGCACGGCGCGGCGCGTCGCCGAGCTCCACCGCCGCCGCAGCGCCGCCGCCGAGCTGCGCCGCCGGTACCGGGCGCGGGAGCCGCTCTGGGCCCGGCTCGGCTTCCTCTCGGAGCGGCAGGCCGAGCTGCTGCAGGCCCGCGTCGACTTCGTGCACCGCCACATCGCCCACTGCCGCGCGCGGGCCGCCGCGCTCTGACGGCCGCGTGGGGGGGGGGGGGGGCCGCGCCCTCTGCCCGCCCGGCCCCGCCGCGTCCCCCCGCGCGGGGCCGCCCGCCCGGCGGGGCGGGGGGGGGGGGGGGCGGCGGCCCCGCTGCCGAGCTCCGCGCCCGGGGCGCCGCTCCCAGAGCCCCAAAACCCGACGGGGCCCCGCATCTGGAGCGAGCTGCCGGACCCGGGGTGCCCCCCCCGCCCCGGGAGGCACCCCGTGGGAAAGCTGTCGCCTTTGTCTGGATTGTGGTCGACTGCCTTCTCCCTCCAAAAGAGGCGGGCGGAGACGGTTTTTTTTTAATACATATATATATATATTCTTCCTTTTGCAACAGCATATTTAAGTATGAATGTCGATTTTCATAGACCAAGAACTGATGGCACAGTAGGGGAGCCCCTAACTAGCAAAACTGCCCTATTTATGAAGCTTGTTTCTTACTGATTTTCTTTAACGAGAGTGAACCTTTCTGCTGATTGTTAAATCTTGTCGATGACAAGTGTATAGGAAGCCCGTACTCCCTTAGCTCTTAGTCTTTGTTGTGGATGCATCTGGTTAAAGCTGTTCTGATTCTTAAGCGTTTGTTTGTAATCGCCGCCATTTCATCTGACCAGTGAAGTGACTGGCTAATGGGTGACACAAGAGGATCTCCCAGATTTTAAAAACATTGCTGTGTGCTAAGACTTTGATGCAATAGTTAAAGTGGAGGAAAAACTGTTTCATGCACTTTACTTTGACTTTTGATTTTTTTGTAAAAGACCTTTTTATTTTACAAAGTCTGCCTTTTATGTACATTATATATGTTCATAAGTTTTTTCTGTAACATACTAAAGAAACTGATATTTCAGTAAAGTCTGTTAATGTTTTGCCTTCTTTGTCCTGAATGTTTGCCTGAGCTTTGACAGGGAAGTGCGCGCCTCCTCGGTCCTCCCCGACGGGCAGCGGAGGCGCCTCTTCCCAGCTTCACGCTCCACCACCACGAATGGACTTTTACTCGTCCCCTCTGAGGCGAGGAGGGATAGAGTTAAACTTTCACACCCTGCCCTTCTCTCTTGCTTTTTTTTCCTAGATGTATCTGTCGCTTGAAAGGGCAAAAGCTCTCAAATAATGTGACTATTGCATACTTCAGCTGAATAGACTTTTTTGTCCGTTTTTTAAAGCCTGAAATGAACTGCCTTGACTCGCACTGCGAAAATTGAAGCAGTTGGTTTCAGC
The DNA here is from genome assembly GCF_018691265.1 of Tyto alba. Classification (NCBI taxonomy): domain Eukaryota; kingdom Metazoa; phylum Chordata; class Aves; order Strigiformes; family Tytonidae; genus Tyto; species Tyto alba. Next base: position 629,812 of record NW_024881280.1, read on the forward strand.
AAACCGATAGAGATGGTGTGGGCTTAGCTGCCGTCACGTCAGCCTCTTTGTGTGCTGGCACCAGTCACCAGCCTCTCCATACAGGTCACGTCAAGCATTTACTGTCTCCGGAGGTGGTGGGTGGTTGTATTGGTACTCGGTCTTCTCTTCCCATTTTACTTGTCTTTGCAATGGGAGGGTTGAGGCAGAATTGGAGAACGGGAAAGCTTTTCAGCCTTGCTAAAATAGTTGGGTTTTTTCCTACAAAAATTTTGTTCTAGATAGGGCGAAGCAGTAGCACCGGGCGTACAAAACAAAATATCTGCACCTCTTGTTTGCTTTTTAACATGTACCAGTATTCATAGAAGAGGCCGTTTATGGCTCAAAATGAAGCCTGGATAGGGACAAAGGACAAACTAATCCTCTTTAAACCCCAAACGCCAGTATGTATCCTGCTATAATCAAACAGCAGCATAATCTCTTTTACATCTGGACAGGCACCTCTCTGGACAAAGGCAGCAGCGTGCTCAGCAGCCGCTGTGCATGTAGGTGCTGTCTTCAGTGTGTCAGGCGCTCACCCTCCCCCGAACCCAGGGCCGTGCCTTCAGACCTGCAGGAGGGCTTTTATTATAAATTATAACATAAATTCTTATAAATTATTACATAATAATAATTTATGTAGATTAAACCTCACATAAAGACAGTTATCTTTGGCCATTACGGTGTTTCCCTTCTTTGTTTTTTCATAGGACAAGACGGCAGTTTTACGAACAAAAGTAGTGGCTGATTAGTTAGCTGTATTAGATATTGAAACTGTGTGTATGAGTACTTATTTTAAAATGTACCCAGTAGCTCCCAAGACTTGCTTTCATCTAACTGCTTAACTGACAGGGCACTCTATCGAACTTGTATTTATAGTTCACTGCATTTATCTCTCCGAACAATGCACCGAGTCCCACGTGACATTCCTTTTCCATTTACATGATAATACACAATTTAACTGTGTAATTCTTAATTCTTCTTCAGCATTGCTTCGTAACTCAAATGCAGCAGCTCTGTTGTATTCACCTAAGGAAAATACATTTAAATAATAAACTGCTGGCATAAATTTTAAACCACTGTGAAGAGCAAACTGCTGTGCCACAAACATCTATGGTTTCACTTCTGTTTAAGTACTTCTATAAGTATGGCACTACTGTGGTTTTGACAGCTAATGGGAAATAAATCTCCTTTGCAATATCTTTAGAGCCAGAGCCTAGATAATTGCACCTTTCGAGAAGAAACGTGGTTTTCTTTTTGGTGACTGGTAACTACCTCAAGTTAGACATAGGTTTTGTGTTCAAAAATGGCGTAGTTGTAAATTGGTGTGAAACTAGAGATGCTGTGCTAGAGAAGCTGTTGCTGACTCGGAAATGCGTTTCTAGTCAAGGAGGGTGGAGAAAAACAGCTTGGGTGGATGATGATACTTCACTTCATCGGCTGCGTTTTTTTTCTTCTGGTGCAGATCATCCGCTTCTGTGCCAGAGAAAGCTTTGAATTACCATCACGTTAAAGAAAAATTACTTTCTTCCATGTGATTTCTTTAAGGCAAACAGTGCTTTGTGAATTAGTGATCTGGTACACTTTCTGCATGCCATTTTAGCTGTGTATGCTGTCTGGTGCTGGACTATCTATCTTCCTGCAGAACCAAAGGGGTAAAACTTTCTGTAGTATCATTTCAGTGGCTCTCGTCTAACTCTGCTTTCTTCCAGTGGAGTTTCCTTTGAGTTGCAGTAACGGGACAGGCAAGGAAGACCATTGCTTGTTTGAGAACAAAAAGGCTTTAAGACATAGAAGTTGCGAGTAGAAGGTTGTTCCCGTAGCGGGATCAGCCGCTTTGGCTGCACATTGCCGGCAGCTTGGCAGCACTTTACCCGAGGCTCGAGGAATCGGCGACCCGGCGTGTGTCAGTGTGGGGCTGCAGGGCTTTAGGCCTCGCTCAGCACCACGCTTCAGGATGCCCTTAACTTCCCACTGCTTTTCGCAGGCCTTCAGGGGAGTACGTGCTTGCAGGTTGGCTGCACGGGTGCCTCGGTCAGATGAGGGCTGTCGCACAGATCTGAGGAGAGTCTTGAAAAGGTTGGGGCGGCGGGGTGGGTAGCGTGCTGTCTGTCCCAGATGCGAGACAGGAGGGCTGGGTTGCAGCCCTGCAGAGACTGGCATGCTTAACGGGTAACACTAGCTGCAGAGAAAAACAGGAACAAAATGTCTAGAGGATGTTGTGATTTGCATGCACACTTCATTCAGTCCCATGTTTCCCCGATTCAATTCAAAATGCCTCCCCCAGATTTTTCCTTACATTGGAATCTAAGGAGGCGTGTAGGGTAGGGGGTTGTTGCTACTCTCAGCTTGAGTTCATAGTTACTGGGATGTTGCCTCCAAACCCTACTAAGTCTGAAGGGAGCGCCAACTTCACAGCTTCCGAGAACTGCCTAAGGGGTATCAAAATTGTGCTTGCAACGTGACCGTACCCCCAGGGAGCGCTGGGCATCAGAGCCTGGGTGAATTCAGTGCAGCTCACACCTGGGGGGAAAAAGCGGGACTGGCATTCGCAGCACAAATCTCCTTTGCCTTTGCTTGCATCTGAAGTAATTTCCAGTCTGGATTTATTTTCATTGTTGGTTTCCCCTTGAGAATTTCCATCACTGCTTGAGAAGCTCTTTGCAGGCGCAGAGGCCCCCTCGCCTCTCACACAAAAGCCGCTGCCCTGGAGATGGAGCCGCGGTGACCGCTGGCACCACGCGCCTCTGCCCAGCCGAGGCCGTGGCAGCCCATTCAGAGATTCAGGAAATAACTCGGGGGGCCAGCGGAAGACACTGAAAATGTAGTTCGTTACACTTTGATTTACTGGGCGTACAGCATGTCCGTAACATCACCAGCATAGTTGTTGTGGTTTGCTTTCCCTTTGAAGTGCAGTGCATTTTTTTTTATTTTTTTTTTAATAGTAATAATACTTAGAACTTTCTCACTGACATTACTAGGTGGTCCGGGACTAGCTTGGATATGAGATCACATTAAGACTTAATCCCATTTTGCATGTTATTCCTACTTTGCAACCACAGTATAAAATTTAATTGCTCCTTCAGAGCTGTGCTGCCCAGGTGACAGGCGGCGAAGCTCCCAGGAGCACGGGCTGGGCTGCACATAAGCAGTGCCTGACGGGTGCCCGCGCCGCGCCGTCGACTCTCCGTGACCTAGGAAACCTTTTACCTCGCTGTCCCGGGTGCTAACGTAGCTCTCCCCGCTGAAATAATGCACACTCTGCGCAGCAGAAGTTACTTCCCAACACGTTGGTGTGACGGCGGAGGTGCAGGATGAGCTTACGGGGAGGGAGCGTGCACACAGGCCCGTGTGCGTCGGGCACGCTGCTGCGTGCAGGTGTGGAAGGATCTGTGCAGGTGGAGGAAGGAGAGTAACCCCACCTGAAAGCCAGCCAGTGCTGTGCCCCAGGAAAAGAGCTCTGGCTGGATTATTGGAGGGTGAACGACAGTAATAGGACAACAAAGAGGGACTGGCGCTGCCATTGGGCTGGCTGGTTTTGAGTGATCCTGCTACTCAACCACATCTTGAGGGGTTTGGGTTTTTGTGCGTGTGGCACTCAGACCGCTTCTGCAAAGCAGCAAACCCAAGGGAAGGCTGACTGCAAAATGCAGCTATCGCTGACGCAGGAAAAATTGAGCAAGCGTCCTGAAGACCCAGACCCCTCCAGTTCCTATCCCAGGGAGCGAAATGCAGGTAGGGGGGTTTCAGGCGGGATGCAAGCAGAATTCAGGCTGGGGAAGTGTAAGTTACAGCATACTGTAATACGGTTAATACAGGCAGATTTAAATTGCACCGTTCCATATACTGCCAGGATATCATCACTCCTGCCTACCCTCTGTCACCTGGGCTTTTTTAAGTGTCACACAGTGTCAAGCCAGCCCTTGGTGGCAAGCCAGCAGAAGGTATTTTCAAAGAAGTAGTCAAAGGCATGAAAGTTCAAAAAAAGAAATAGGTTTTCAGGCACTTCAGAGTAGGCAAATTCCACCCCAGCTGTGTCTGCAGCAAAGGGACATGTTTGCTGAATTCTCGTGTGCCACCTTGTGAGACAGACACAGGAATAGAGGGGAAAGCATTCCAGGAAAGGGCAGAGACACAGTTGAATCCTTGCAGATGCTGGGGATGGCACATGGCAAACATCCTCTGAGGAGGCGGCATGGGTGCAGAGGCAGTGTGTCCCCCACAGCCCCTCTCTTGACCTTCTGTGACAGGTTTCCTGCAACAGCCTCTGAAATGGGTCTTTTCTAGGCAGCCTGCGCCACAGAACAAGGAGGAACATGTGTGTACCAGGCAGCCTTTGGCACTCGAGTACAGGGGACCTGCCCTTCCCCTGCGTAGACCTCTGACAATTTGTGATCTTGAAAGCATGGGCGCATTTTCAAAACCTGTCATTAGATGTTTTTGTTTTCTGATGGATTTCAGCCTGCACAACATTATGTATGCTCAATAATTTTCGCTGCCTTCAATATTTAGTTCAACCCATTCCATATTATTTACCAAAACTCATGAAATGTTGAAAATGCTTTTACTTTCCCCCTTCTGAGTTGTGAGCAGTTCATTAAAAAGCTTCCTTTCAGTGCCATAAACCCCACGGATACAATTTAATATAGAACCATGTAACAGCCCAGCTCTTCCCAGACTGTTTGGACTAGGGGATGCTGTCAGCTTCGGGGCATCCTCTGAGCTTGCACCTGCAGCTGCGCGACGGTGAGGATTCACAGAGGTTTGGGCTTGGTGTGGCTTGGAGTAAGGAGCTGCTGCCACTCGCTGCTCCTCATGTTCCCCAAAAGCACGTGCGGGAGGTAGAATTACTGATTCACAGAGAGCAAAAGGCAGCCGCTAAGGCATTGTGTTCATTCCCCCCGCCATCACCAACCGCCTCTCCCTTAAAGTCCCTCTGCTGCCAAAAGCCTTCTCCCCTCACGGCTGGGATCTTAAAAAACACCTTGTAGTGAGGACAGACAAGCATTTACCTCAAGTGACACTAACACACTTATGCAACCCAGTAATGAGGTAAGGAACAAACACGTTTTATATCACCATCTCCAACCCCAGCACAAAAGATGAGGGGTGTATTTCTGCATATCCATGTTTCAGTCAGAGGAGTCATCATTTTTTAATGCGCCTGTCTTGCCACTTTCCTTTCTGTGTCCTGCTGTGGGGGAAAGGGCATTAATAAACTATAGTTTAAAGCTGCTGTTGTGAATTTTTCTATCCATACGTGATTTCTTGTAGGCGAGATAAGAGTCTGCTCGCAGAATTTATTTGTTTAAGTGACTGCAATTAGTTATTTTGCTTTAGTTTACCTGGGTCACCTTCATCATCTCCAAACTTTTCAATGCCCTTTAGCATGTTCAAGCTAAGGAAGAGTAATCACTTCCCTTGTTTTGTTAAAAACATACAGGATTTACTCATCTGACAAGTTATTTTTAAATTTTTAACAGTGCAGCGCAAAATCAGGTGGCATACATTATGGATGAACCTGGATGCAAGGAGCTGGAGGATATTAATGGTATTATTTCCTTTCACACCAGCTACCCAGCAAGACAGCTGTTCAGTGGAGATAATCCTGGTTTGATAGACATCAGAGATCAAAACCAAGCCCTCTGTTAGCCATTTGTTAAATGTAAGTAACGGGCTAAATTCTTTTCTGATTTACAGCCCTGCAGGGGTAAGAGCATGAATTTGCCTGCAATTTGGATGCAAAATCTGGTGATGAGTATATCCACGATGAGTATCATTTAAAGATACCTCCCACTTTTAGAACTGGCAAGGGGGAGTGAGAGTGGTGCTTCTCACTCCCTTCTCTGCCGAGTGAGCCAGCGGGCTGCCAGGAGCCCAGCTAACCAGAGCCTGCCAGGAGAGTCGGGATGACAGGAGATACTATGAGATTTTCCTCTATCAAGGAATATTTTGGGTTGTGCCAAAGATGAGGCAGTCATCTGGCTCATAAAAACAGATACCTGTGTAGGAATTTATCAAAAGGAGCAGCAAATAGATAAATAAATAAATAAATAAATAAATAAAACAAAAAACCCAAACACCTTCAAACTGTTAGTGTGACACTGAGCCCAGCTATATCACTTTCAGGGCTTGTTACTGTGGTCAGTGGGTAGCACGGAGTCATTCCCTCCCCAACAGCGTGTCACGGTGCAGAGGGGGACGGGAGCAGCCAGGGGACCAGCACGAGGCGTTAGTGGGATGCCAGCCGGTGACCGAGCCCAGGACAGTCACTTACCCCTCTGTCGCGCTCACGCAGAGGGGCTGCTGACCAGGCTCTTCAGGTGCCTGTCATCTGTCGAACGAAAGACCACAATCGATGACTGACAGTTTTCTTACCAGTTTGTCATTTATTATGGAGCGGATGAAATGTCTGACTGAAGATGTGTGGTTGGAGGCCGTTACAGAGCGGTTAAGCGGGTTAAGTCTCCTGTTTTCCTTTAAGGAGAAAACCAAACCATTTCCCTTCCTTATGTTTCTACTAGTGCCTCAGATGATTAAAACTAAATTAGAAATGTAATTTACTTGTCAGTGAATAGTCTACATCGTTATTTCACTTGTATTTTCCTTCTCCTAGTCAAGGCACATAAATGAGGCACTTTTTGTCAATAATGAGTCTCCAGGCAGTTTCATTTTCTAGACCTCTCCTACACAATCAGGACACTGCAGTAACTGTACTGTAGGCTCTACAGCTGGTATTTCTTGAGATTAAGCTATTCCCATAAAAATCCTTAAAAATATTTCTTCATCTGTTTTGTAAAAGAGAAAAAGGATTTTTTTCCTTGGGAATCTTAACAAACCAGGCTACCATTTTTTCCTCTTTCAAACTGTCATGTTTAGCTCCTTTATGCCAAAGGGAGAGCAGACAATTGCTTCATGTGGCAACACTTATTTCCTATAAAACAGCACAGCAGTCCTGCTTGTCTTAACAGTTCTTTTGGTGACATCAGGAAAGCTGGGTCTGATCAAAGAGGCATAGGACAGGCAGGTTACCTACTGAAGCACGGATCTAAGTCTTGGCTGCTTCATGGGTGATGCTTTGCGAAGGTGTGGGCAGCTTGGGTTAGTACATAGATCACGGATGCATACGCAGTGTCAGCAGTTGATATCAATCAGGACACTGGGGAGTGCAAGTGTTTTGGGAGGCTTTGTTTGGCCCCGGGAGAAGAAGGCTCTCTGGATCAGCCCCATGTCGCTGGCCCTGCTTGGGGCCAGGAGCCAGGGCAGGCGCAGCTCTGGTCTGACACAAGTGAGAAACCCAGCACGTGATTTCTAGCAGGTACTGGGTGGCAAAAAAGCAGATGTTTCCATGTATTTGCTAACAAAATATATTGCCTTGCTGCAGACTTGATGCTTCTCCCTGCCAGGATCATGCTCAGCACTTCAGCAGCTAGGGCTCTTCCTGAGACACTGGGTTCAATCTCGGAGCTGGGGAGCAAAAGCAGAAGGATCCATCAGGAAGCAGGGAGGCTGCAGCTGCATACAGCTCAGCTGGAGGAAAGTCTGGGACAGGGACACTGCTGAAATGTGGGGGTGGGACAGCTGCTCCTGCAAGAGGTTCAGCAGAGCCTGGCCAGCAGGAAGGAACACGCCTCAGAGAACTCCTCTCTTCTGATGGCACTTAAAATACTTAAATCCTTATTGTTGTGCTTTGAACCTGGTCAGCAGCCAAATACCACGCAGCCACGCTCTCCCCCTTCTCTTCTGGCAATGAGAAGGGACAGAGAGCCAGGTTTGGGGTTCGAGATAGGACTGGGATGGGGAAAAAAAATCACCCTTTATGGACACGAGCAAAAGGCAGACTCGTTAGGGGAAGAAAAAAAGAACATGCATTTATTACAGACACTAACAACACTTAACAGAGTAGGACAGAGAGAAGCATTGCCACATCTTGAGAACACCTTCCCCCCACCCCTCCCTTCTTCCCGGGCTCAGCTCTGCTCCCGATATCTCTGCCTCCTCCCCCAGGGGTGCAGGGGCAGGGAATGGGGGGTGCAGTCAGTGCTGCCACTTCTGCCATCTGTGGTGGGGGGAGCTGCTGGAACATGCTCCCCCTGCTCCATCGTGGTCCCCCTCTCACAGCAGACAGTCCTCCACAAATTCTCTCCGACTGGATTCCCTCCCACGGCTGCAGCCCTTCCCGAGCTGCTCCGGCGTGGGACACCCCCGCATGCTGCAATCCTCCCAGCACTGAATTACAGCAGTGGGGCTGCCTTTTCCCACAAGACCCCGCCCTTCTTCGGGCACAGCACCTTGATCAACCAGGCGAAAAGCACAGGCCATAAATTAGTGTCTGCTCCACCACAGACCTTCATGGGTGGCAGGGGGGGGCCGCCCTGCCATCTCCCCACAGGATACAGGGGGGTCTCTGCTCCGGCACACCTCCCCCCCCCTTTCTTCCTCCGTTCCTCCACTGACCTTGGTGTTCACGCAGCTGCCGCAACTCCTCCTCACAAGTCCGACTGCCCATCACCACGTCCCTTCTTAAATACGTTATCGCAGAGGCGCAGCTGATGGGCTCAGTTTTGGTGCAGAGGTGGAGCTGACTTGGAGCTGGGGGAGCTTCGAGAAGCTTCTCACAGGGGGCCGCCCCGATAGCCCCTTCCCCTGCTATCAAAAAATCCCACCACTCGCTCAAACCCAGGACACTTATTGATGACACCCTGGCGCATTTGAGTGCCTTGCCACCAGCTATGTGGTAACGAGCAAATGCTACATCTGGAAAGGGAACTTGAGCATATTGACCCCTCGCCTTGTTCAAACAGCTCAACTCCTTTTCTTTACCATCTAGATAATTTTTGCTGCTGTCCACATGTTGCTGCAAGTCCTCAGACACCACTGATACTCGCACATGCTGCTACAGGTTAGACCATACGCAGACACGTCTGCCTGCCCCGCAGGGCGTGCTGCCTCATCTTTGCCACTCTGGGCTAGGAGGACCTGCCCGTACTTACACATCATGCCCCAGAAACACCAGCTAGGGTGTAAGGAGCATGTGACATGCTATTTTATGATGAAATGCAAACAAGTGTTTTCTTCATTGTAATTTTTCAATCTGCTGTCAATTTAATAGTATCCATCCGTTTCTTTCAATTCCAGCAACTATCAGTATGTTCACAGCCATCAAGAGAATTTTGTCTCAGAAAGAAAAGTGTACTCACTGAACAACTTTAAAAATTATCCTGCCTAATACAAATTACTCACAAATCTCATTAACATTTCAGTGCTCAATTTGCGTAATAGCTGAAAAACATAGGTGTGCCAGATGGATCCTTTTGTGCATTAGAAATGACATAATTTTGACTTCTAACATTTCAGATGCACGTATGTCTTCCTGAAATTGTTGAGAAAGGACAAATATAAGAAAAGTATTTACAGCATCTCTGTACAACTGCCAAGGAGCTGAGATACAACATGGGTAGATACTAAATAATAATATTCATGCTTAATGATAATGGTATGGACCATTTGGAGATAGCAGTAGAATAAATATTGTGGTAACACTGATGATGTTGCACTAGTGCTTTGGACTTTGGCAGGGCATTTCACAACAGGTTCGGAGCACTTTGCAAAGATGAGTGAGGCATCACAGCGCTCTTGTAGTGAGTCTCTTACTGCCCTTGTGTTACAGAAGGGGAAAACAGGAATGGAGAAGCCAAGGGCACGGGCAGCGCTGGAGCACCTACCACATCAGGAAAACCCTGCCAGCGATGGGAGAGGTCTGGCAAATTCTGCACTGAAGGTGGAGGCAAGCTAAGGTGAGCCTTGCGCCAAAGCTGCCAATCCTTGGGCGCAAGTTTTCTTCTGCTAGCCGCGCTGGGCAGGCTTCAGAGGTGTTCTTGGCACTGCGGGCTGGCGGGAGCCTTCAGCATCTGCCGCGGGCAGAAGGGGCCCCTGTTGGCAGCCTCTCAGAGGACCCGCTGCCCCCTGAGCTGGCCGCTCTGGCTGCCCATGCTGCCGCTGGCAGAAAGCTCGCTCCTGCCACCCACCTTCCCCGGCGCCTCTGCCCTGTGCCTTCCCGCTGCTTCCCTGCCAAGAAGAGGTAACACAGTCCTGGGATTAGAGTTACAAGCCTCGGGGTCATAACTGCAAGTAAAAGAAAGCTGTGGCATGGTTATAGCCCATATTTAATGTGACATCTTTGTTGGTGTCGTATTTCTCCCAGAGTCCTTGTGTGACACGTGTCTCAAAGACCAGCAATGTGGATTCAATGGACTGCAGGCGCTCCTCACTATCCAGATGAATTATTTCTCTTTTCCTCCATATTTACACTAGATCTTTCTGTTCTTAACAAGCACAAACGTGGCATCAATAGCTTACATGCCGACATCTGTTTTCTTCTGGGATCCTCACCCTGGGGACGTGGTTTAATACAAAACCATAAAGTATGCTGAAAGTCTATCAGGCTTTACCCAACAGCACTGTGTTAACTGTCCAAATTTTCAGTTGAGGCTGCGGTCTTTGTTCCTTCCTGCATTTGTGAGCAATCAGCTAGAGCATCTTTGGATGTGTTATTACCATGAGATCAGGAAGAAGCTCAGTGCTGGTGAAGCCTGTCGGGCCAAGCTCCGGCTCCTTAGGCACAGTTGATGCGGGAGTGTCAGGCTTCCAATTTCAGTGCTGTTTTTTCATGTGGATAGACACATAACTAGGAATTTTTCCCACTGCCTTGCTGTGAGCGTAGGAATTTGCCTTTTTTAAAGTGTGGATCATAATGACTGTAAAATTAAACCATACAAGAAATGTATAGTTCTATGCATTTTACTCACTCTGTCATTGTGTAAATAAAATCCTAGGGGCACAGCAGAAGAAAATCAAGGCATTTTGGAAAAAAGAAAATAAATATACCTTTATTAAGACAGAAAAGTAATGAACTTAAATCATTAGATGGAGGTGAGCCTCCTGTAGATCATCTGATATAAAACCCAATGTAATCACACATGCCACCTAGTATTAGCAACAGTTCCAGGGTTCAGGAACACAGGAAGGACTTTCTTTTGATTTAAACTGCTGCAGCATGAAAACTGATTTTCTAGCTTTCTGCCAGTAGAAGTCAGATCAGAATCAACTTTAGAATGTTAGTCCAAAATGTAAATGTCTGATCTTTCTTGATATGTTTTTTTTTTTGGGGTGGGGGGTGGGGGGGTGTCTTTTTTCTATTATTACTTTTTGAAAATGATTTGTTTGCATGTTTGTCTGTTGAGGGTTGGTGACAGCTCTGCTTGTTTGCATTATACTGTGAGTAGTGTCAGCTGAAATAAGTCTGGCATTCATATGCTCCTCACAGAGCCTCAAGTTTTGCTCTATCAACACTTTTCTTAAGTGCATTGCATTAAGGATTCTGTGTGACAGGTTTGCACCTGGAGGCAAAGCCTGCTCCCTTCCCCCCACCTCCTTCCCTGAAACCTCAATTCTTTTCACATCAGGTATTTAATTTTCCTTTGTTCAGGATAAAATGATATGTAAAGTATGTGTTGCCATGGATGCAAAACTGAGAGCTTATTGATCCTCCCCTTATCCAGGTGAGATTTCAAGCAAGATATTTAACTTCAGAGGGCACTGTGGCATGGATGGCAAGACAGAGACAGATTGGGGCAGGGAGAAACAACTTTAAAATGGAAGTTCTCATAGCTCAAAAGTAACTTGTTGAACTAAAGCAAATCTTGTGCCCTTGAGGAGGCGGGGGTTTGCTGGAGTTGTTCTCCATGTGCTCAGCAGCATTCTTTTGCCAGCACTCAGTTGTCTCCCTTCCCTCTTCCATGAGCCTCCCGCCATGCAAATGGCATGGACCGTTCCCACTGCCCACTCAGACCCACTCAGATTTGAGCCGTGGTGCACATAAGTAATTTCTTTGTGTGTGTGTATGCCACAGATTCAGGAGCAATGGCATTTTAAATACCACGGGAGAGCGGTGTGAAGATGAATACCTGAGAGTGCTGCAGGAGGCTCCCCGGCTGCTGAATGACCCGGCAGGGTCAAAGCAGTCACCCGCTGGGGGCAAGCAGGTAGGGAGAGGGGGGGGACACCCAGCCGCTCACAGCTCAGGGGCTTTTGGAGACAACACCTCTGCCTCTGTGCTTCCCTCTTGCAGAAGATGAGGCTGTGCACCCGCTTTTCGCGAACAGCATGCGGGGTAGTGCCAAGCCGCCAGAGAGAGGCAATCGTCTCACAAGAGCACTGTGGTGCCAGAGAGGGACACAGAGGGGTGTGGTATAAATAAATACATTTCAGAAGTGGTTTGTAATGATCCCTTAACTTAATTTCAACCTTACTTTTTATACCTATTGTATTTACCATGGCTTCATATCCTTTCCTTTCAACGGCAGAATACTTATATCAGAACATCAATTTGCCACTGTAATTACCTTGGACTGTGGCTTCCACTGAACGCCACTAAAACTGTTTCATTAAATTTTGTCTAAGGAGTGTAGCATCGCCTCCATAGACTTGCACCAATATCAGCTCATTTTGTTTCAGATTATCTTTTCCCCACAGGACTGCGTTATCACAGCCTGTATTTGCTCCTCGCTGCTGAAGGCATGCGCTTTAATCCAGCTCGGGTCATGAGCTAAATGTCTTTTTAAGGTTTTTGATATTTTTGGGCAGGGTGAGCTCTGCATACCCGTGGGGCCCCACCAGAGACGTGCCCAGGGGTGCCTGCCGCATAGCGGAGGGGCCTGCAGCTCGGTGAGCACAGAGCTGCAATTAGCTGCAATTAGCTTCTCCTTCAGGCAGCTCTGTGTCTCTGTCACTGGGGCAGGGAAAGGTGAGGGCATGGGCAGAAGCAGCGGGGACCATCACCCCCCTTCTTTCCAACAGTCACCCTGTTGTCAGGCTCTTGCTCCTTTGTCATTCATAAGAGCTGCCACAGCAGAAAGGCACTTTCTTTTTTCTAACTGAAATGGGCTTTAATAAAGCTATTGTATTTGATCACTCGCTAAGGAAACAATAATTTAGCATAATAGGAAAAGATCATTAATGTTCAATGAACCTAACACTCTGATCCAGTTTTTGCTGCCCTAGAGAGATGGAATAAACTCTTCTTCCTTAATTGAAGACTAAATAGAGTACATTTCATTTTTCATTTCCAGCACTTTTTCCAATAGGCTTGTGGTGTTCGGTAATGCATGTTGAAAGGGGTGGACTGCCTCGCAGCAGGGGAAAAATTGGGTGGGAGTGTTTAGAGCACATAAAAACTCGCTTGCTCATCATCAGATGGCTCTCTGGGGCCTTCGACTTCTTTCTTGACAAGCCTCATTTCAAAAGCCCCCAAGGACCATGCCAAGGAGATGCGGTGGTCTGTTATATTACAAAATAGAGAGGAGCAGAGAACAATGCTCACATCCCCCTCTCCCACACCCATCCCTCCCCAGGGCACCTGCAGCAGGGATTTCTCCACCAAGGGATTCCCTGGGGCACAGGGGGGGGGTTTCCTGAGCTGCCAGGTGAGTGGCTTTCCTCCTGCCGTGCTCAGACTGAGGAGGAAGGGCTAAAATGGGTGCCCGGGTGGCATTTTGACAGCAACTGCAGTTTTGTATGAAAGCAAGCTGATAAATGCTCACGGGCGTAAGGTTTGCACGGCTGCAGCACTGGGTTCAAATGCCACGGCCCACTCCCGTGAGAGTGCACCAGAGGAAGCTCAGGGCCACGCACCCGAAATAGCTTCGAATGCCCGAGTGTCTTTGCTCGCCGTTGCCTGCGCTCACCGCCCCACCGAACTGTGTGCCGTGGCACAGTTCCCCTCCTGAGCCCTCCCCTCACATGGGTGGGAAGGTGCCCCTGCGTCCTTGCTGGTATTTTGGGGTGTCAGGTTGGCTCTGGCTGCCGCAGCTGGTGTGGGAGCAAGCTGTGGCCGCGCTCACCTGTGCAAGGCAAGGGGGTTTTGGGATGGCAGCCCTGGGCGCAGCTGCTCCCGCTCTGCCCAAGATGCCGCTGCAAGCAAAAGGTGAGCGGCTGTGAGCTTAAGCGCTGGGCTGGCTGGAGCCACTCGAATAAAATGCCTGAGTGCAGCTGTAATGAAACAGAAACACAAATGCATCTCCCTAGAAAAGCTAGGACACAGCTAATAGCATCCCGTTAGCCTCCGTTTAGCAGAATAAATAAAGGGGACCATTAACGACCTTTTTCCCTGAGAATTTTTCTTGATGGATTTTGCTGCCGGAGGATGCACTGTCCTCATCCCCTGCTGTGCAGGAGCAAAACTGGGGGACAGGGGGAGCAGGGGCAAGCCGTTGGGAGCAAAAGGGCTTCACACAGCCCGGCAGCAGGATCTTGCTCCAAGCCAGAGACAAAAGATTTACAGTGCGTGTGGCTGCACTGCCGAATGTTCGTGTCAGACAGCACTGATAACAACTGTGCCAATTGTACTGATAATTAACTACAAGATTAAGGATAATAGCCTGTGCCACATCGAGTGGATTTGCTGTCCCTGAGGAAACTGGGGGCGTGCGTTGCGGAACGTGGTGCCTTTCGCTGCACCGGTGGGCACGTTTCGGGTGTGTGGGGCTCTGCCATGGGTGGGCCAGCATCCACACCCACCATTGCTGCGGGGGCCCGGGGGGGCTGGTGGTCACCGGGGCGAGGGCAGCCCGAGCATTCCACCCCCACGCTGCCCAAACGGGTGGGGAACCGCCAGCTGCTGGGCACCCCCCCCCCCCCCCCGAGCCATCGGGGCGCAGCTGGCTGGCTGCGAAACAGTGGGAGGCTTTTAAATCATAGTCTTAACCTTATAGCTACCAAAATAGATGTGGAAGGGGGGATATTCGGATGAACCTCCAGGGATTGGGAGTCTATTACTCACTTGAGCGTTGTTCACGTTGTTCATTAGCTAACAAAGCAATCTGTGGAAGAAGCACACGCTCCCTGTGCTCTCCCGTGTCCCTTCACTGCTGGGTGCTGTGGGAAGTTCAAGACCTGCACCAGTGTGGGAGGGAAACAGATGGGTTCAGGGGATTTGTTAGCAAAATATACATCCTCTGGCTTCCAAATTGCTCCCAACCGTGATGGAGGCCGTTGCCATGGGATGGCTATAGGAGCTATTGGTAGTGCATAAAGCATAAGTGTTGCCTCAGATGGCAGCATTAGCAAAAAGGCTACCAGTGAGGGGGTTTTTTTTTCCACCTGCTAGATTAAAGCATGGTGAGAAAAACTTACATACTTAGCATATTTTACATGTAAAGTTGGGATTTCAGTCGCCAGGGTTTATAAAAACAGCTCCTCTTTTGTGCCCAGGGTCTGCTGCAACTTCAGTCAAAATTTGGCATATTAAAGTTTCTGAGAAATGGGGGCTACTATCTGGGGGAATGGGAGAAATGTAACTTGAATTCTTCTAGGGAGTAGCCTGTTGTATTTAATGCTTCAGGTTCCTCCTAAAGATCATGGCTTTCCTTTTTTCTAGAAGAAGTGTTATGCCACAGAACTGCTCACACAGATAAGGTTGCTAATAGCTGTGGGTGTTCTTGTTTGTTGGTGTCTGTCTTCAGGCATTAAGCAAAGCAAGAAATTGAGAAAATCAGGAAGAAACATGGCTAGCTGAGTTTAGTTTGGTCTCAAGCATCGCTGCTTTGGGAAGAGGCAAGAATCCCTTCTCACACTTTGTGCTTTAGTTCAAGCTGCTACTAAAAGAAAGTACAGATACTTGACCCCTTGAGACACCTTCACCTTCTTAAGCTCTTCCCTGGAGTCTGGTTTGGAGCAAAGTGGTCCCTGGCTGGCTTGGCGTTGCAGGGAGATTACAGACAGTCTTTTCTGTCACTGCATGACCCCCTTGCTCCCTGCAATTTGTGCAGAATCTGCCCCTGGCCCATGCTGACTCTTATATTATAATGTACACAGGTTAAATTAATGGAATGTTGCTGATTTATATTTACCCAGATCTAATCATGATGCTCCCATCTCCATTACTGACAAGATAAATATTTGCTAGCTAAAGGTTTAATTTCCTTGGAGTACTATTTTTCTTGATATGAGCTAGCAAGCTGGTGTTCATCATGTGTCCTGCTGTCACACTCCCAGGCACTTGGTACCTGGCCACACCACCCGTGTGAGGTGAGCCTTGGCTGAGGGCTCTGGCACGGGTAAAACTGTTAGTTAGAAGTGGTTTGCAGGAGAGCATCCACCTCTATGCGTCAGTAGGCTTCCCTCTGCGTGGAGGGAGCTCGGGTCAGGTGGAGGCCAAATAAACTGGATTAGCATTTGTGCATACTTCAAATTGTTGGCTTTGTCCAGACTGGAAAGGCTTTAATGACTAACATTTTTTTGGCACTGGGGTAGATCCCATCACCCGTAATGTGGCTGTATAAGCATAAAGGCCTCGTGTCCCGCCCGTGCTCAGCAGCCCCGCTGCGCCTTGCCTCGTGCCCACTCCCCAGGTTATGGATGCTTCCTCAGGAGACAGCAGCCGTTCGGACCGGCCGGGACGGTCTCTCATTGTGCAGAAGGGCCCTGCAGCAGGGGCCACCCGCGGCGCGGAGCCTGCCCCGCTCTGCTGAAGCACGGCCGGGCCACGGCTGGACGCGGGCACATCAGCCTCTGACGCTGTGTTCCCTGTCTCTTGAGGGAGGAGAAAATTGTTCTTGTTTTCTGCCTCTATCAGTCACTTCAGGGGAATGTTAAAGGACTATTGGGATGCTTCTTGGCTCGTTTAAGTCATTCTGCCTTCTGTCTTGAGTATTACTAGTCCCTTAGGACGCTTGACACTGATGCTGCTTGGAAAAAAAGTACCTATTTGGAAGCAATCCTGCCAGCATACCATATGTTGTAAGTTTATAGTTTCCTTGTTTGGCGACTTGGGGCACCTGTGTGAAAACATTGTTGCCTTTGACTTTTATCTCTTGCTGCTGTTTATGCTTGCTGTGTCACGAGCTGATTGCTGAAGAGATAATTGTGCTGTCCAAAGTGGAGGATGCAGTACTGATTTGCACTCTGTAAGAGAGAGAGTGAGAAAGGAGGCTGAGGATCTGGGGAAATTCATCCACTTCTATGCACCAGAAACCAAATACATGTGAAATAGGATTTGATTTTGTTTTGTGACAGTCTGTTAAACTGAGTTTAGAGGGGCTCTTCAGCAGTGGGACAAGTACTATGAAGTGAAAAATCTCGAGGTAGTGTTAGCTGGTGGTACGGCAAGGGAACATTCCCCTGCCTCAGAAGAGGTGCTGTTAGGGTCAGCCAGGGTGCATCCAAAAAGCCCACGTTGTTGGAAGCCATCACTGGCCCTTGGGAGGTGACCTCCTTTCCCACTTCCCCTTGTCTCCAGTGGTACAGTCAATTTAGCTTGATCTTTGCCCCATGCTCTCTTTGGAAGGCTTCTGTACTAGCACTGACCACCCTCATCAGTGCTGTGACATGTCCCTGGGCTGGAAGGCTGGAACCATGGCTAAGCAGGATATCTACACCACTTCTTTGTTTCCAGTTGGGAGTGGTGGTTGATAGCAGATGGTGCTGGTTTGGTGTAGCTGTCTCTCGTCCCTGGTGGTCCGTGGTAGAGGGTGGTATCCAGGATAAAACAAAAATAGCAGCAACTTGATGTCAAAATCCAGTAGTCTCGCTGGTATGTGAGGTGGATGGCTGGGCAGAAACACAAAAAGGACCTCCTGCATTCTTCCCACTCTTTGGTTTATGAACAAGAGGGAGTTTGTCAAGAGTGCTGTCTGTGAGAGGCTAGATTTGGGAAAGAGCCTTAGTCTAAACATCACATCTCCCAGCTTTGGAGTCATCAGGCAACTACTGTAATATCAAATTACTCTTCTGATTTAGGGCCTAGGCTTCCCCTGTTATGTGTGAGAACAGTTACTGCCTGAGAAAGTGATTTAGGAAAGCCAGAATGTAGATCCATCAGCAAAACAGACAGACGTGCTTAGGAGAAATATACAGTTTGAGTTTTATCCCGTGTTTTCCATGCCAAGAAGAACACCTGTTTCAGCTTGGGATATACAGCAATGAATCGTCTGCTTTTTCTGTGTTCTGACTGATACCTAATTATTTATGCAGAGAGGAGGAGATACCGAGAGATTGAATCCTGCCCCAGGAGGGTCAGCAGACCAAGAGTTGGAGCACTTCTCTTGAAAGAACCTGGCTTCAGGTCTACCAAGCAGACAGCATTGCTGAGCCTGATCTTGGTTGGAAGGGTCCTGGCTACGCAAGACAAAGGGGTCATGAGACCGTTGCTTCATTTTGTTTTCCATGTGGTCTGCCTGTGGCAAAGGCAGAAGAATGGATGAATTAAATGGAAAACAATGTGCAAGGCTGCTGCTAGGCTGTTTGATCTTTGAGACTTAGGTGGTCTCCTCTCTAAAGGGAGGAAGAAGGATATCTAAAGTAATTTGTTGGCAGACACTCAAGTGTCTTTAGGATTAGGTGGGAGGTTGAGGATTGACATTGTGGATGCCAACTTCTTCGTCAGGGGTTAGTTATCTAAGCCTCCCTCCAGCAAGGTGTCAGCACATTTTTTGGATTCTCTTCTGTTAAATGCCATAGATAAAATCAGAAAACACTTTTGGAAAAAGCCTCTGTTAGATTCTGCCTCAACTCTTTCATTTGTCAACAAGCTTCTGCCTCTCAAATAAGAGGAACAATTTTTGGCCAGGAGTACTTGAAGCAAAAGAAACAAATATTTCAGTTATTCCTTAGGTGCCTCACATTTCACTTTTTCTCTCCTGAAGCATGCATCCTTGATTGCTTCCTTAATTAGAACTTTAAAAATTTATCTCTATTCCCATTTATAAATAGATCAAAATAGAAATTCAGAGTATTAATTTATCAGGCACTCATGTGCATTCTAAAGAGCAAATTTAATACCTGTACAGGCAAGGACTGAGTGACCCTCATAAGCTCCTGAGGCACTGACTTGCGTGGTGGCTGTGGAACATCCAGGAATATTTCTTATAGCCCAACTTCATTAACAAGGATGCAAAAAAGCCGTGAGAAAAATGGATTGCATGTGCAATTGCATTTAATTTTCATTCTAGCATGTTTCCCAGTTCACTTGGCAGCTATTCTTTATTCCTTTTTTTTTTTTTTTTTTTTTTTACCAATTCATGCTTTCTTTAATTTTTTTTCATTCTTTCTTGGTCCTTTTGACTGAACAAAAGCAGTCCCACGAGGGCAGGCTAATGTATTCATAGTTTTGCTGCAACTTGGCTGATAGAATAAGCTGAAAAATTGCTGCCTTCCATTGTTTACTGAGAATCTTTGTTGTGCTTTGTAGAGTTGAAGTAAGTGCTGTCTAGTGCCCTCTGCTCCCCATCGTTACAGCACAGAGCCTGTTGTGCTGAAAACTGCTCAGGCTCGAGATGGTGGAAAGGCTAAAGTTCAAGTTCACAGACCCAAAAGTAAGTTACAGAAGTGATTGCTTGTTTGAGCATTCACTTGCTTGCTCTTGTCTTTCATTCTCCTTGATCTAAGCACAGTGTATTGTTAATGCCTATCTGAACATTACATTAAGCTCTAATTAAGCCTGCCAATCAGAAAAACCCAGAAAGCAGGCTTCTAGTGTGTCTGGTAGTAAATCATATTTTCCCCCTCAATTTTCTGGCTATGAACATGTAACTGGTAAGTGTGGGTTTGTTGTTTTGTTTTGTTTTGTTTTTTTTTTTCTCTGAACTGCAGACAAATTCTTAATAAACTTGTACCACAGTGTTTGCCTTAAGGGCTAGCTTTCGTTATAAAATTGCTTTGGACAAGCATCACATGAAAGGTCCAGACTTTGCCAGGCTGTAGCTAAAGTCATACTGGAGCATCACAAGAAGTCAAAGTTGTTCTCAGCCTTTCATGCAATGTCAGGAAACACACGAGAAGTAACGTGATCAGTAGGGGTGAATTTGACAAAGTTGCCTGGCAAGGTCTTTCTGGAAATAGGAGAGAAGGTGCAACAACTATAGTACTGGATTCTCTATTTGTCATTGGAGCAAGAGCCACTGATGGTTACAGCTAGTGTAAATCCTAATTAGCTAACCAAAAGCAAAAAATGGAAGTATCAAATGATGTGGCTTTAGATACCGAGGCATCAGGAGTGAGGAAGCTAGACAGCAAAGCCACCATCTAGTATTACCATTTTATAAGCAAACATAAAAGAAGAGAGTTTTCTTCTAATCCACAGCATATTTGTAAAATAAAACATTGGTAGGATTGAGATTACAGTGTTTTGTACAAGAAGATTTTCATGACTGTAAGGAAAAACAAATTGGGATCACACATTACAAAAAAGTCCCAAACCTCAAAATCAGTAATAATTTTCCTTTCAGGAAGACACCAGAACCTTAGCTGTCTTATTTTGATGTAAATTGAATGGGATAAAATAACAGCATAAGCCAGAGACTAGAGCAACTAGCCAAGATACCCCAGTAGGTCTTTCCCACCTCTAACCCTCAACATCTGTTTTCCTGTGGAGCATGATGATGGTTTCTGCCCTTCTGAGCTGCTGAGTTACATACTTCAGTGCTTGTGAAGTTTGTATCAGGTGTGGAAGTTGTACAGCAGTGGCAAGCCAATGCTAGGCATCTGATAGGCCATGGAGGGAATTTGTGACTGAAGACATGCAGCTCCTGGATAGGCTATCCTGACTTGTGGACCTTAATAACAGATCTCAGACTAATTAAGCTTTAATACTGTGGGTAGGGAAGGCCGACAGCTCTGCTCTACCCTGGCCCGTTTCTCAGTGTGCTTTTGTGCCTGCCCTATTTTTTTCCCCTTCCTTCCCCTGCTGTAATCCTTATGGAACATCTGCCCTAGCCAGGAACAAACGGCAGCTTGTTCTCTGGGTGTTGTGTCCTTGTTGGTACACTCAGGTCCTGAAATCCTTCCGCCCTTTGTTCCTCTGCTGCTTTCCCCCCCGTCCCCAACACTGCAAGACTTGATTAATCCAAGTGCTGAAATCCCACAGGTGCTGTAGTTATTTTTAGCATTAACTTTAGAGCTCTGCAAAGGGTGGATGAAGATTTATGATTTTGTCTCCTACAAATCTCGCAGCCTTTCCTTTCTCCGCTATAATTTGGATGGATTCCAACATCACCCCCCAATGCCCAAAATTGCCTTTTATTTCTTTAATTAAAGACTTTCAAATGTGTGCTGGTTTTGCCTGGGGTAGAGCTCGTTTATTCCACAGTAGCTGGTGTGGGGCTGTGATTTGGATTTGTGCTGGAAACAGTGCCGATAACAGAGGGCTGTTGTCGTTCCTGCTGAGCAGCGCTCACCCAGAGCCAAGGCCTGTTCTGCCCCTCACCCCACCCCACCAGCGAGTGGCTGGGGGGGCACAGCCGGGACAGTGACCCCAGCTGACCCAGGGACATCCCAGACCGTAGGGTGTCCTGCTCAGCACAGAGAGCTGGGGGAGGAAGGAGGGAGGGGGGGACGCTGGGGGGGACGGCGTTTGTCTGCCCAAGCCACTGTTAGGCGGGATGGAGCCCGGCTGCCCTGGGGGTGGCTGAGCCCCCGCCTGCCCGTGGGAAGGGGGGAAGGAATCCCTTGGCTTGTTCTGCGTGTGTGTGCGGCTTTTGCTTTACCTCTTAAACTGTCTGTATCTCAACCCACGAGTTTCCTCACTTTTACCCCTCCAATTCTCTCCCCCATCCCACCGGGGGGGGAGTGGGTGAGTGGCTGCGTGGGGCTCAGCTGCCAGCTGGGCTTAAACCACAACAGAGGGCCAGCAGTCTTGGCTCATGGCTGTAGGGCAGAGCGGATCCTGCATCCCTTCTAGAGTTCAGCACATCTAGAATATCTGCTCTCATTTGCGGTCATGTAAACTTCGTAAATCTTCATCCTGGAAAAAGCCTTTTTAGCACTTTCTGTTGCAAGCTGGGAGAAGAAAGGTTGATTAAGAATGTAAGAACCCAAACAGGACTTTCATGGTGGAAACTTGCTTTACTTTCTACTTTAATATTTTCATCCACTCTTCCATTTCCTCCCACAGCTAACATATCTGCGCTTGACTTTTGCAGACACCAAGTTTGCCCTTGTGAGGGCATGGGGAAAGAATTTTTTTCAGTATAAAATGTCAAGAATGAATTTGGGTCTCTCTCCACTTGTGTCTCGTGTGTTACTCTCCTTCCTGGGCTCTGCATGTCCAAGCACAGCTGTGGTGTTGTATTTGAACCAGAATACAGTCGTTCCCATGGATTTTTTTTTTCCCCCAAGTAAGGTGTGCCATACACCATAGCTGTTTCCTGGTGCACCTAAGTCTAGTTTCCAGTTTACACCCCAAAACCCCACTTAAAATTAATTTAATGCATCAGGGAGGCAGCTGTAATTGCCATATATTTCCCAGCACATGCTTAGGCATGTGAGTGCACCCGCTTGGGCCAGTTGGGAGTTGCTGTTTTCTCCCTGTGTCCTCCTCCTGCTTGCATACCCTGGAAGGGCTGCTCTCTGCGTCTGTGGGGGCACACAATGCTTCTGGTTGACAAAAATCAGGTGCTTAGGAGAAGTTATTACTATCTAAATTATTCTGCTCTTCTGAAAGCAAAATTTCTGTCTTTGGTAGAACATTTTGTAGAATCTGGATGATGATCAGCAATTCAGAGTAATGTGCCTTTTCATCAGTGCTGTAGACTTTGGAAAGTTGAGTATTTTTGTGGCTCTGGGCACAGTAGCAGTTGCTGCTTTAGAGGATCCCACCTTTTGCCCCACCAAGCAGGGTTTCCAGCACGGCAGTGAGCAGCGTGACTGTGCCGTGGCCCCGGACGTTGGAGGGCTAAGTGACTAGCAGTGTCTCCAGCTATACATTTCCCCGTACAAACGTGAAATCAATATTCTGAAGCAGTTAACTAGACTTCATCAACTTCAGCTGGCAAGATTTCTGGAGTCTATTCAAAAAGGCAGCAACAGTTCCTGGGCTGCCTGAGAGGGAAATAAGCTCAGGGCATTTATTTTGTTTAACTGGTGAGGAAGATGCAGACAAGCTGAAACGGGAGAAGATTTAATGACCTTGTTTTGACCTCAACTTAAAAAAAAAAAAAAAAAAAAATATATATATATATATAATAAAAGAGACATCTCGATATCTTCTGTTCCACTGTTACAAGTGGAGAAATCAATCTTTTCAACATCTGAATAGGAATTAAAAATTGCCCTTACTCCCTACAGTTACCAGCACCTCCTTTTCTCTTTTTTTGTAGGCATCAGTGAGTATATTCTGGTAACTTTTTGTTTGTCAAATGGTGGTTCATTTGCCCGAAAAGCTGAATGAGGCAACTGCTGTTTTGACAAGCAGAGCAAGGCTGTCAGGCTCCTTTTCCCTGTAGGCAACTATACTTCATGTTCCTGGTTCCAGATAATATTTGACATTTAATTTAAGACCCTCAGTGCCTGCATATAAAGCTTTATTATGATAATAGTGATAAAGCAACTGAGTGTTGTATTTGACAGTCTTTTCTTCTCTCCTGGTTCATCCCCACGCTCAGTTTGGGCTGAAGGATCTGACTTGAATTGGGGCAAGGAGGAGACTTAACCCTGAATTTTTATGAACTGAGGAGGCCTGACTTGCAGGTAAAGATCTAATCATGAATCTTATTCTGGCTGTGAGATCTTTCACTGGCTCAGTCCTAAGATGCCAGGCAGAATTTATGCAGAGGAGAAAGAATGGGTGAGGGATAGTGTCAGCAGAAGAGAAGGACCTTCTGTTCGTAATACATCCAATTACTCATCTTCTCACAAAGTAGCACATACTGTATTGATCAGTAATGCATTTCCCACAGAAAAAAAAATAGCACTAATAGTATGGACAAGGCTGTGTTTGTACCAACAAGGAGATAACTGGATTTTTCTGCAATCGTGTTGAGCTGCAATCAGTGCTGATGGTGCTCTAGTCTATGCTGTGGGCAGAAGTAGGTCAGGCTGGTGGCTCCCAGGAGGAGAGGTCAGCGATGCCGCGGCAGCTCGTCCCCTTTGGGGAGCACAGGCTGTGCTTTCCCGCAGGGTGGGATGGAGGAATGAGTGACAGGGACAATATGCCTGTCTTTCATAAGCAATCGAAGCTGGTAAGAACCGAGGGGATGATGCCAGGGCCCTGGTTGGATCAGGTCAGTGGTGCTTTGCCCATGCAGTTCCCCTCCCCAGTGCCCCTCCGCAGGTTGGGGTATCCCCCCTGTGCCTCTGCAGCAGCAGGAGTTGGATCTCATGGAGTCAGTGCCTCAGGATCTTAAACGAATATGTTAATTTTTATGCCTAACATACACATCGTAGCTGTCCTGCCCTCTGACTGCACCCCACGTCCTGGGAAGGCAGGCTGATTTACCCAGCAGCCTTTTGATCCTAGACGAGGTGGCACACCGACAGTCCCTGTCTCAGCAGGCATAGGGATACGGTGGATCTGAGCTGATTTTTTTCCTCCTTTTCCCTTCCCCCATTCAAAAAATATCCCATTACTGGGAACAATACCAACGCTTTGTCAGATGTGTTAGCTGAGTGGGGAGAAAAAAGCCATAGTGAGTCATGCTTTTAATGTGGAGATTAAAATATTAGTTGCCAGTATGTGTTGGAGTCAGTACTTGTGCTACTGCTGGTAGGAAGCAACTGGGGGGGAAATTCTTACACGGAGAAAAAAATGTTTTACAGTCTCTTGGATCTAATGTGCTTCCCATGAAGAAGTTACATACTTAGTCCTACAGTAGAGACTAGAAAGAGTAGATGGATGGTGTTTGAAGTCACTCAATTTAAAGTGAGTGGGCATGGCACAGTATGGGGGAATGGATTTTCTCTGAGCAGAACAAACATTCCACATCAGGGTTTAAAAATAGTTCCTGCCTGCATGAAGGCCCCCAGCATCTTGTGTCACTTCCAACCACCCACTTCCTCCATAATTGTCTGGAGTGCACTTGTTTCTCTCCAGCTTTTAGCAGTTGATAAGATAGCTGTTTAAAAAACAAAAACAAAACCAGAAAAATTACAAACAAACACCCAAAACACAAAACAAGAAAACCCAAATAAACCTAAAATTGCCTTGTTATTCTTGGAGAGTCCTGGGGCTACTTTAGTATATATGTGATGGAGAGGGTGTGTAGTTGTTTCTGATGCGGTTAAAGATGAATTGGAGCTCTGGTGCTTACCTATATCCTTGTGATCCAGGAAAGCCAGTGGAAACTAGCCGCGACCCTCACCTCCAGTCCACACAGTAAACAAGCTGTGTTCATGTGATGCTGCTTTTTTTGTACATTTTCTGTGTTGAGGTTGCTGAGCCTGGATTACAGGGCTTTTCCTATCTCAGCAGATAGAGTTGCCCAAGGGATGGCTGACAGGGCTTGCCCTGCCTTGCTCAAACCTCACTCAGGAGTTGGTTTTGACCGACCACCGCCTTTTTTGCTGAAGCTGTTGCATGGAAAACTTTGCAGTGTGATGGAGGACTAGCTCTTGACTGTGGCTTAGGCTTTTACATGTGAGAAATCATGTCTGGCAGTAGCAGGAGCTGAGGCAGTGAGGCTTGGAGGGGGCTGCCCGTGGCAGCTCGCAGCCACTGCCACAGCCTGTCAGTGATGCCAGAGCAGAACATAGAAACCCACAAAAAAAAACACAGATGGAAAGATGCTTCAGGGAGAATCAAAATCTGCCCTGGAAAGATGCTTCAGGGAGCATCAAAATCTGCCCTTCCCTCAGGGCAGGATCATTTGTGTCTGCCGTTTCCAACAGATATTTGTGTAACCTTGTAATAAAGACCTTCAGTGGTGGTATTCCACAGCCTCTTCAGGAAGTCAGCACAAGTCTGTTCCTACACTGAGCACTAGAAAGCTTTTCCTAACGTCTGTTTTAAACATTCCTTTCTGTAATTTAAACCCACTATTATTAGCTCTCAAGTACTCCTATCACTACCACCTTCTATTTTTCATTAAGAATAACTATTGCAAGTACTTATTCCTTATTAATAAGTGGCTTGTTCAGTGTTCCCACTTATACCAGCTTCATATCAGACTCTCTGACATGAATTTCAGATTAATTCATTAAGTAAAATGGGGGACGGGTTGGCGGGGTCTGGCTGGAGCAATCTTGAATAATCAGCTGTGCTATTAGTCAGAAAATACGTCAGGCCATAGAAGCACTGGATGATAGCACCATTTAGGAAATAGCAAAGCAGAAAGAATGTATTTGCCAGTTTTGGGGGTAATTGCACAGACCGCTGTAAGATTTTTTTCATTGCCTGAGTGGGGCAGAAAAAATGAGGTGAAGGGGCTGATGAGTGGCAGGAAGAGGCAGTTTTGGGAGGATTACCTTACCTCAGGTGCCTTCTGGTCACCCTGAGTTTCTGTCACAGGAAGAGTCTTCCAGCACCACCCGCGAGCTGCGGGAATGCCAAGCCGATTCTCTGCTGGAAGGCAGGGACTGTCGAGAGCAGATGATTCACGTGCATCTTGCTTATTTTTGGCTCTGCAGCCAGGACAGTGTGCCAAGAATGAGTGAAATCAAAGATCAAATGAAGAGGTCTAGGAGGGTTTTTTTACCACTTGACACAGCCATTGGGAGCTATGGCTCATGCAGTCAGAGATGATGCTTTAACATTCACTGTAGATCTATATAATTCTGCTGATGTGACTGCATTACTAACAGCAGCGTTTGCAGAGAGATGCACTCAGCTGTCTTAACTTGCACCCCCACTCTTTTTCTTGACTGATATTTGCAATGGTGATAATAAAATACATAGTTCTTAAATTTTATTTATTTATATTTATTCATTTTGGAGTGGTCTTGAACCCTCGTTTAGTGGGGACAGTAAGCAAGGGGAGCAAATTAAGGGCTTGCCTGGTATAGTTCATGTCCTCACTTGGAGCTAGACCTGGTTAGCAGGATGTAACGTACTCCTTGGCAATCACTGAATGTATTACAATATACAAATTCCCTCTGTTTTCTACTGCTTCTGATGTACTAATAGTCACAGTGGTGAAGGGACCACCATTTTGGGCCCATTCCCAGGCAGGACAGTTAAAGTGACACCCAGAACACTCATTAGCCTATTCACCTGCACTGCTAGATGCTGAGTGCTTTGTGAACTATGACTCCATCTTGTTACGCTGTAATCTCTTCTGCTGCTGTGTCTGGACTTTTCACCTTGTTCACTAAGCTGAAACAGCCAGTGTCTCTGTTCAGGATCTGCTTATTCTGAAAATAAATCTCCTCATGGCCATAAAAGGACCTTATCTCAGCCATCAAAAGTAAGGGAAGTCACCAGAATGCTAGCTCTTTGAGAAGCTGGAGGTGGCAGTGGATTGTTTTGCTTTTCTAACTGATCTTTTCTATGTTAAACTAACACATAAGTAGGAATCCATATGGGGTTATAGCTCTCAAAGACCAGGCTAGGGAGAAAACAGCTCGCTTTTTAGCAGAGCTAAGTGTAAATGGTACAGAAAAATAAACTGGAATTTGGGGAACAACAGTTAAATGTCACCAAAGGATAAATACACTGAAGGCAGGTACAAGGAAGCAGGAGGTAGAGAAAGTAGTTGTGAGGAGGTGCCAAGAGCACAGAAGCATCGGGACTGTGGGGAAGATGCTGGAGAGTTTCTCACTGCCAGCGCAGAGCCCGTGTTCTTGCTGCAGCTGCTGTACAGAAGAGCAGGAAGGATTAGGTACAGCTAATCCCACACTGAACTCCAGACTGTTAAACTGCATGGGTTTGGCATGTGCATTTCACTGTTTCAACTGTTAATTATAAAATGGCTGGGCAACATCACAGTGCAAGCCTGCTGGGCAGCGTTGCTCTTAGATCGTCTGTTTCTTTATCATTTCCTTATAGAGGTTTATTATTTCACAGTGAAGAAACTAGCACCTGCTCCAGGATTTTAAAGAAATAGATATTCTCTAGCAAGACACAGTGTTAGCAGGGTATGTATGGAAAATCAAGTATTCTTCAGCTGTGTTGAAAAAGAACTGTTGTTCATTAACCCTCCTTTATATGGGCCAAGCTACCTGGCACTCCAACCAAGCGGCCATCAGAAGGTAAAGTACACATTGTGCTAATGAGATATTACACTATTGTTATCATTTCTGAGGGAACTAAACTGCCTCTTAAACAGATGGACTTGGATATTTGTGCAGGACTGTTCCTGAAATTGCTGGGAGGGGGAAATGTGTTTTTAATTGCCTGCTTTTTACGCTTATGAGTGCTTGGGCCAGGAACAGAGAAGTGTGTATGTCCTGTCTGGTCAGCAGGCTTGCTCTGCCCTCTGTCAAGGACTGCACAAGGTGCAAAGCAACAGAACTAAGTACAAGAGTCAGGAGATGTGAACTCAGCATCTTGTCATCCATAAACTTGATCTGAGCCTGGGCAAGTCACTCATATGGGGTCCCCGCGTCCCCCTTGGCCGCTCAGCGCTGGTGGTTTCCCAGAATCGCGGCTGGGAGGAAACCCTGAGCTGAGTCCTCTCTCAACTGCAGCTGTTTATGCAGCTACTCTATGTATCACTCCCTGCATTACATGACCTGTTGTTCTCAAGTGAAAGCTTTCCTTTTGTAAAGTACAGTGGTTGAAATCTTACAAAGTTGCATTTTACAGAGATGCATAGGATGATTGAATATAAATCTCCCTTTGCACAGCCAGAATTTTTTTTAGAACCCAAAAGAACAATTAAAGCTATGTTTAAAAAACTAAAACAAAACACCAAAACAATTGAAGTCAAGTCTCCATCTGCACTTTTGATCTTCGAGCACCCAACAAGTAGACTGCAAAAGGCAGGGACAGTTTGAGAGCAAAGTAGAATTTAATGTCCTGATCGCTTGCTGGAGCTGGTATGTTTTCAGTAAGGCTTTGCTGTGTTTCCAGGGACTTTTGGGCAAAGGCTGAGATCTTTCTCCCCTCATTAATTCCCTGATCCACTGAGGGGCCAAAATCTTTTTGAGAATTTTACCCGGTGTGTGGAGACTGTAGATCAAGGTGGCTGTGGCACTTGGTGTGGCATGTGGATTAAAATGCCTCCTGCCATCAGTGAGTCTGGTCGTTACGGAGAGGGCTGGAAGGGAGTGCTCTCTTCTTGTCCTTCACAGCAGACGACTTTTCCCAGCTGTGAATTTCCAGCCTGGGGAGTGAGCAAGGCCAGGTATGGTTCTGGTGGAGAGGGGACATCTCCTCACCCGCTGCTGTGCTGGCATCTGCCTGCCTTCCCAGGGGTGGAGCATAGAACTGCTTTGGCAGGACAGACCCAGATCTTTCCAAAATTTTTTTTTTTATTTTATTTTTATATTCAGTTATTACTTGACATGCTGCTGTTGTTTTTTGAGGAAGGGAAAGGAAGTTGCTTTTTCTTTCTTCTGTTTATAAAGCAATAAAACTTGGATATAACTTCAAGGAGTAGGGAAAAAGTGCTTCACTAGCTTGAGGGCTTCTCTCCATGACATTAGAAAGATGGATCCTTTCCAGGAAGGCATCAGTGCCAGACTTCCTAACAAAGATTGGGTTAATCTCTCATTCTGTAAAGTCCCATTTAGCCAGTATAAGGGGGAAGACTGCCTGCCTTCTCTCTGAGAATTTTGTTGTAGGTGTGAGTACTCTCTAATTTCCCAAGGCAATGCTCAATTTAACCATGCAACAGTTGGTGAGCAATGTGGCAGCCAAAAGTTGTTGAAAGTTGCAGTAGTTTGGCTGCGGTGTTGGAAGCAGGTAGCTCTAAAGTGTAAGACATGATGCTGTCGCGTTGCTGCCATTTCCCTGACTTCAGAAGCTGCTTTACAGCAGTCTGACTGCACGCAGTGCCTCCTACAAGAGAGATATTCAATTTAAATTCAGATTGAAAATGCATAGTTATTCTGCTATCCTCCCATGCAAAGAAAATTTCCACATATATGCTAGATGAGCATCCGAAGGTTCAAAACCAATTAGCTGATGAGCAGATACTCAGTGAGTGCCACTGAGAAATAACCCCATCTGACTGGTCTCTACTTTTTTTTTCATGCTCCCAAATGAATGAAGAGAAAAGATGGGCTGAAAATAGTGTGAGGACTGCAAATTCTCTCAAGGCATGCCCCTTACTTAGAGTAATCAGGTTTTATTTTGGGAAGAGCTCTGTGCAGAGGGTATTTTTGGCACTCGGTTCCAGTTGCCTAATTAAACTTCTCGAAACAACAACAAAATGCATCACCCCTGGAGCAGACCAGAGCTTTGGAAAGCAGCCAAATAAATCTACAAAGAACAAATGAAGAAATTCCCATTCCAGGCTTATAAACTTCAAAATCTGGACGGGGTAGCACTCCAGCAACTGTTGCTGCTGTGCAGACAGGGCAGGGCAGACCTTGGCAGGAAGAGGATGTCCCCTTGCTCTTTTTTTTTGCTTACCTCTCTCCTCCTTTTCAAAACAGCAACCACTCAGATAAGCACCTGAGATGATTCTCCTGCCTTGATTTTTATTATTAGATCTCCTCTTCCAATTCCACAGTCCTTTCAATCCTTGCCTCGTAAGGTGAGAGGCAGAGCCTCTGTACCCAGCAGGATGGGTGGTTAATAGGATAAGCACATCTGCAGGGAGCGTGCTGGCTCAGCTGCCTGCCTGTACTGCCTCCTGCCCTTGACCCTTGTGAGTTTTTGCTGGTGGATGCCCTGTGAGCAGTTTTGAAGAGAACTTTCCGCACAGGCTTTCACCAATAGCTAACCATGTTATTTAAAAGGAAACCTACAGCGTAGAAAGCTACCTGCTGGTACCAGTCGTGCCCATAATCAGAGCTGACCTGTGCCATTTCAAAGATGCTGCCTGCAGATAGTATCTAGCATCATCTCTAAAGGATTATTTTTTTTTCTGTGTCTGTTTTAATTGCAGTAAGAAATTTTGATAGTACACCTACTAAGATCATCTCAGCTCTCTGTCCTAAGCAGTTCTCAGATGATTATAGTGTTACCAAATCATAAAGATTTTGTCTGAAATATTCTGTCTGGGCTATCTATCTCATCCTGTTATTTTTAGGTTTCCATCCAAAAAAATGTCCATCCTTTTTCAGGAAGAATACTAGGAGAACACTGTTGCTTTATGTTAAAATAAATGAGCAAACACATCTTGGAAGCTGCTTTCTCCATAAGATGGAGTGCCCCAAATCCTTGGAAGCCAGTTTGGGGATTTGGCAGAGGGGTGGCTTTTGAGTTCATGAGTGAGTGTTTCCCCCTCTGTGAGAATTTGCTCAGTTTTAAGCCCTATCATGTGTGTGCAGAAGTCACTTCAAAGTTTTCTTGATGAACATTAAGGTTTTCTGTTCCCTGAAAGGCTAAGCCTGTCCCATAGCTTACAGCTGACCAGCCTGCTGGTGAGCAGAGCAAGCAAAGATGGATATGCTGTACTCTAGTTCGAGACAGGAGAAGAGACAGGCTAGGAGTAGTTGAGCAAGTGGGAAAAAAGGCAGGAGGATCTGTGCCCAAGAAAGTGTGCCAGATCCTACACCCTCTGGAGAGGATCCCATGGTTGCTATCAGCCAGGATCTCACTCTACTCTGCTGCCAGAGGTGGCAGCCTGATACTCCCTCGCTCCTTTGGCATGTTCCTACTGGGCAATCCAGGAAAAATAACGCAAGTTTCCCCTGGGTCAGCTGCCTGACCCAGCTGCTTGTGAGGTGAGGAGCGTTCAGGGCATTTCAAAGGAAGGAGTAGGGGATGAGGAGGGTCGGGCTTCCCTGCAGGCAGATGTCCTGCAGAACGTGCTGTCAACTGGCACACCTAAACCCCGCTGGCAGCTTGCTTTGTTCCTGCTCCGGCTGATCAATACAAATGCCAACAACTGTTGCTCCTGTAAGCTGCTGTGTTTGCCCAAGTGAAGGAGGTCTGCAAGGTAGGTTGGCTGTTGATTCCCGAAGGTGACAATCACTTTATGTGAGATCACTTTATGGTACTTCTGCTCTGTTGGGTTTCTCTAGAATTTCCTCTTGCAGTTAATTTTGATTTTGACTTACATATGAAACATATGTCGAAAGGATCAGTATTGAGACTGAATGTAGTTTTGACCATGGTGGACCTGATCTGAGAATGAAAGGGCTTATAGAGGGATGAAAGTTGCTGCATCCCTTCTTGTTTGCTGCAGAGGCCATACTGTATGGAGCGGATGGAACGCAGAGGGAGAAAGAATCTAATGATCTGGTTAAAGCCATTATATTGATCAGTATAGTGATTTTTATTACTTTTCTCCCTTGTCCCCCCCCGAGAAAAACCCTATTGGATGATTGAAGAATATCTTCTTCTTCTGATTAATCTTAATTAAAGCAATTCTATTATTTAAACATCATGGTCCTCTTTTTAAATCTTCAAACAGCTCAGCCTTCTCAGTAGCTTCTTAGAAGCTCACACAAAGATGCTCCTTTCATTTTTTTGCCTCAGTTCTTAAAGTGAGAAGGGGACCCTGTTGGGAGGTGATGTCCTTTTGTCCAGAACACTGAGTCCTAATATTATTACTCCTTTGTCCTTCTGAGTAGACCCTGAACAGACAAGATTTTACCTCATGTATTCTGCTCGGCTCAAGTGCATGTAGGTAAAGGTGGAAATTAGATCAAAGCTTCTATTTTGCTAAGTCTATGTTCTTTGTATGTACAAGATATAAATTAAGGCAGTCTCTGCTCTGAGGAGCACTGAAAACCCCTCTGAAGCAAGGTCACACTCCTTTTGCCTGTGACTTTTTCCCCAAGTTCAAGTATCTTTGCAAAATGCACAAAATACTCTAATATTGCTGCAGTGTGCTCTTTGTGAGATGACCCATGAAGGTAACTCAGACTTCATGGGAGAATGCTGGTGTTTGCTTCCTTGTGGTGTTTCATGTGGAATATACTGTGCCAGCTCCTGGTAGCAACAGTTAGCTGTGTGGTTTTGGGGTAAGAGGATGGTGCTGGCTTGGCAGAAAAATCCTTCTGGGCCTGGGTTCCTGGCTTCTGTATAATTTTACTTCTGATAATGAAGAAAAATAAGATGCCCATTTTGGTACTGTTGCACTGGAATTGCTGTAGTCATGCTACTGTTCCCTGAAAGTTGCCCAGTTTTGACCAGTGAAATAGAGTAGATCCTAACCAACCTGGTCCCATCACTTATCTGTGGATAATGTGGATAACAGCCTCTCCAGGTTTCAGCTCATTGTCAAGGACATCCGATGTGAGAATCTTCTGACAGAGAAGTCTGAGTTCACAGGGTCCAGACGAAGTGCTGTTGCCTCTGCAAGACCTTGCTCTCCTTAAGAGAAGAGAATCTGAGGCTGTGCATTTCTAGGACATGTTGTAATGCCTGCGGGAGGAAAAGTGGGCACAGTATATAGGCACTGGGTGGAAACTCCCCTTCAGGGACTTGGATAAATTAAAAAGGTTTCAGAGTGCTCATCATGTTTTATGCTGAGCAATTTGAGAATCTCTCCACCAGAGTCATTGCAGGAACTTCTTGGTTAGAAACAGTTTTACAAATAAGTACTAAGCCTCAAAGTCATCCTGGCATTTTGCTTCAAAGCCTGAACTGTTCTTCAGATCTTCCTTTTGCCACCATTTCTTCCATGGATAAAACAAAAATGTTTGCTTTGACTATTGTAAGGCACTTGTCACTTGTGAACTGTTGGCATTTAATTAATGGTGTTAATGAAATCTGGTCCCACTAAGTCACAACAAAATTAAAAACAGTGAAGTTAGATGTAAGGGGAAGAAATAATACCATTATTGTCCATCAGTTGCCAGTGAAACTTTCCCTGGAGGTCAGAATTCACCAGCTCCACAGAGGTCACCCTGCTTTTCAGCACAAGTATGTCTCTCAGATAACTGCTTAGTGGAAAGGTTGCCTTTCTGTGTCTTGTGACAGAGTCCTGTAAATCATCTGTAGCAATTACTATTCTGTCACTGTTCTTGGTGATCCTATTTTCAGTTCCCACCTTCAGTGATTGGCATTTGGTGATCTTATTCCTCTGGTAGATTCTCCTTTCCACAGTCAAGAAGAATATTTTGTAGTTTAGCCCCAGGATCTTCTGGATCATAAGACTGTCTGTCTCTTCAGGCTTCCATGGTAAGAGTGAAGATCCATGGGATTTTAGCTTTTTTGGGGTGGCTACCTCAAAGTGTGAGACCTGCATTGCCCCTAAACCTTGGGGTCTGGTACATACCATTAAAAATGCTAATTACTTGCTTGTATTTCCCTTAGAATGTTTGTTTTGCCATGAAATGCAATTAATTATAATATTTCAAGGAATTGTTTTATTGCATGAACAATGTGTGTTAAGGGGAAAAATAAAAAAAATTTTGTTCATGTGCCAGTAAGTAGTATGTGTATGGCCTTGGTATTGAGGCCTGAGCTGTGAGAACACAGTGGTTTTCATTGTTATGTACATATAGTCACATGCAGGTAATATTTAATTAATTGAAATACAAAGGACAAGCCAAAGTGGGAAAATGGGT
Organism: Tyto alba; assembly: GCF_018691265.1. NCBI lineage: Eukaryota > Metazoa > Chordata > Aves > Strigiformes > Tytonidae > Tyto > Tyto alba. The sequence goes on from NW_024881280.1 coordinate 664,168, forward strand.
GGAGAAAGTTGTATTTTGATGGCTTCCAAAAGATGTCCTATTTGAAAGGTGTGAATTTATGCATTGCATTTCAGGCTCCTGCTCAGAGGATATTGAATATTCATCAGGATTAGCAGCATCTTCTGCATAAGAGGTGTCAAAATAAGCTGTCAGTGTAATGAACTGCATAATGTTCCTGTTGTTCTCTGGTTTGAGACTCATTCTGTCAACTCAATGCACCTTTTAAAAACTTTTTAATATATGTGATGCCAGTTATCTGCTGAGATCTGTAGACACAGGCCAGATCCAAAAAGATGGCCAGTCATTTCACTGTGTTCAGGGCTGGTTTGGTACTATAAGTGGCATTCCTCCTAATTTGCCTCTGGCAGGGCAAATTCCTCTCTGTCAGTCTAGGGAAAAAGAGGCTTAGTTTGGCATTGCCCCTGCACTTCTATTTCTACAAATGACAGGACCCAGACCTATGTCTCAAAGACCTTTGTTTAGAGATAAAGGCAATACATTAAAAATATTTATACTAGTCTTGCATATTTTGCCTTTCATGGGAAGGGGGAGGTAGTTAATTGGTGAGGAAAACTATTTAATCATATCAGTTACCGTGATGAAACAAGGAAATCAGTCATGAAACTAGACTTCATGTCCCTGGGACTTTGTGACCAAGTATAGCATACACTTTGACAAGGAAGAAAATCAGTTTAACAGGCTTTAAATTTAGGAACATGCTGAACCGGTAACTACTATCAGTTTTTGAACATGGTTTGTTTTGTTCATTGATTATTTTTGTTTGGTGTGTTGTCAAAGTTGTGACAATCTAAGGACATAAGCAATCCAAGGTTTGCAGAGATAATGTATTGTATTAAACCAGCAAATACAGCTGGAAAAGTCAAAGATGCTTTCAAGCACAGAGGCAGCACCTAATGATGATCTGTGTGCCCAAAAGCCTCTCTGCTTTTCCCAGCTCTACTCTTTGATCTAATCCAAGACTGTCTGACCACAAACTCTGTCCTACCCAGTCCTTCACTGGTACCTACAGGCCACAGGAACATTGCTGGGTTCTGCTAATTAAAGTACACAGCCTGCCTCTGCTCACTCGCATATTTTTTCCAGGAACAAATGAACAAAACAGATTTTTCACCAGACAATTTTTTTGTACATAAGGTAAGAAGCCTTGAAGCAATGAAGGAATGACACGGTTTTGTTGGGAAAATGGTCCTCCACCCTGCTGCTGTAGCTGTTTATAATTACTTTTCACTATGATTTCATTTTTTAATATTAGTTTTTGAAACCTTCCTGGTGAAAATAAAACGACTTTAATGAAGTTTCTTTTTACTGCTTGTAGCCTAATTGTTGGTAACTGAGATAAGACATTTGAAAGTGGCCATTATCTGGTAAATGACCCTGTCAGTTTTGTTGAGCCTCCATAGCTTTAGCTTATCCCACCTCTATATCTACCAGTCTCAAGCCGTACATTCATTCTTAGAGGGGATTTTGTTTTTCAGAATCTCTTCTTCACGAATGCAGTGCTCGTTGGACGCCCCATGTGGTGATGGAACAGGGATCAGAAGCACTCTGGAGCACAGGGACGTTGTGAGCTCTGTACAGGTGGCAGGGGTTTGCCGCCCCTGGGCCCCGCAGCAGAACTGTGCTCTATCCTGGGAGCTGTTAGGCCCGTATTCCTAGAGGAGGATCAGGATGCACTTAAAGAAGGGGGGAATGAGTTTCATGTGAAATTTACCCCTTCAAGACAGTGTCGTACAGACTCTGTTCTGAGGCCATCTCCCGGAGTTTAGCCAAAGTTCAGTTACCTGTTTCAGTTACACTTTATCTGAATCCAGGCAGTCCTTTAAAAAGGGATTTTTCTCTCCTAAGATCTGCAGGTAACCTGGAGAGGCAAAAATATATGTTCAGCAGGAGTTTGGTAAAGCATGGTGGTTGGTCTGGCAGGAGGAGCAGAGTGCGCTCTGCCTTGAGGGCCTGCGGGAAGCAGTGGCTGCTGCTGTGGCTGCCGTGCTGGCTGAAATCCATGTCTGCCTGGAAAATCTGGTCAGCAGGAACCTAAAAGCAACTGAACGGGGGCACTGCGGCCAGCTCGGGGGTCTCCAACAGCAGAAGGACACGGAGCTGCTCGAGCGGGGCCAGAGGAGGCCACGGAGATGCTGGGGGGGCTGGAGCAGCTCCCCTGGGGGGCCAGGCTGAGAGAGTTGGGGGGGTTCAGCCTGGAGAAGAGAAGGGTCCGGGGAGCCCTTCGAGCGGCCTCCCAGGGCTTAAAGGGGGGACAGGAGAGGTGGGGGGGGACTCTGGATTAGAGGGTGTGGAGATAAGATGAGGGGTGATGGTTTTGAACTGAATGAGTGTAGATTTAGACTGGATATAAGGAAGAAATTTTTTACATTGAGGGTGGTGAAACAGGTTGCCCAGAGAGGTGGTAGATGCCCCCTCCCTGGAAGGGTTCAAGGCCAGGTTGGACGGGGCTGGGAGCCCCCTGGGCTGGGGGAAGGGGGCCCTGCCCGGGGCAGGGAGGTTGGGACTGGATGATCTTTAAGGTCCCTTCCAGCCTAAACCATTCTGTGATTCTATGAACACCTGGCTTCAATGAGCTGGCCTTGCTCAAACCTGAAGTAAAAGCTAAGAACATGTAAAGTGGATTACTCTTTGGCTTACTCTTGTGTTGCTTATATCAGCATTAAATATGTTCATAAATGCCACTAAGTATCCAGTGTGATAAGCCATGATATGAGTAATAATGCAGATCAAGTTGTGCAATTGCATTTAGATACCCACATATTTTCAGTGGTTATGAGGGGCAAAAAGCCAAATGTCATCATCCACTTAATACTGGAGTTCTGGTGTATTGTACATAAAATTCTTGAGAGATGCTGTTGCTTTATAAAAAGTGAAAGAGCACTTTATAATTTTTATAACTCAGCTGACAGAATGTGTGTCTTTAGAAAAATAAACTCTTGTTACTATTACAGACACTGTCCTTAATTTCTAGAGCCTGTGCATCTCTAAATTTTCTCTTCATTGCCTGGATCCTGGATGGCTGTGCATGGAGGGTAGATCAGTGAAGGATTTCCTTTCTTGCCTGATACAAGCCAGATTTTGGTTATGGATTTGCTCAGTTGTAGTCTGAAGTCTTCATATTCAAAGCTCTGCTTAGGCACATTGTAGAAATCAAAGAGAGCAATGAAGGTCTGAGCAGCCCGTGCTCTTACTTGGACAAAGCAACCTTGATATTGAACTCCTTTAATATTATAGCTCTTCACATGGAGGCTGTAAGTCATTTTGAGTAATTACATGTCTAGAAACTAGGATTCTGGCACAGATGAGCATATGGAGAACTTCCAACAAACCCAAGGAAGACAAAAATTAAATTGATCCCTTAGAAAATAGAGCTAAACAGATGAGAGGGCACAGTAAGACTGACAATTCTGATTCCATGGAGATATGAGTTGCTCTTGATTTTTGGGAGCTCTAAGTCTGTATTTTAAAGCCCTGCCTTCCTGGATTTGCTGCAATGAATGATACTGGGATGTCCTAGAGAGAGGTGGGTGAAGAATAGTTGAATTTTCTCTTCAACTCTGTGCGGCGTAGGAGGGCTGGCAGAGATGTATTGAATTTTCATTCAAAAGAAAGAATTTTGCAGGGAGCAGCAACACTAACAGCTGAAACAACTGGGTTTCCTGTTTTTCTGCAAAGAGGTATATTTGATAATCAGCTTCCATTAGTAAACTTGTGCTTAGAGCTAGCAATTTATACAAACAAAAACCTCACATGTCCCAGTGTTATCCTTAGTTATGTTAAGGTTTCTGCATTTGTCCTAGAATGTATTTGGTTTTCTTTCTATTTCCTGATTCAGAAATGTTATGCTTTTATTTGGTTTTAGTGCCTGCTCACTTGGTGCTAACTATCGGGTGGCTAAGGTTTGGGTTGAATAAACTGCCATCCAAAATTCACTTACAGCCAAATCTCATCGTTCATGCACCTGAAGTAAGTCTCATATAACACCTCTGACTCTATAGTCCTGTTCTGAACCCAAAACACAAAGTTGTTTAGGAGAAACTGTGGTTGTGGGAAGGAGAAGAGAAGCCTATCCAGACATTTGGAAAATGTGCAGATTGTATTTTTCTTGTAAACTTTAAAAATCTGTGATGTGGTTTCTGTTTTTTCCCCAGACAGCTTTGACTTTTCCACATTAATCATTTTAGTCATCAATTTGTTTTCCTTTGTCCATCATTCAACAAAAGTTTCATAAACCCCTTGCTGTTTATAGTTTTGGTATTTGTTGCAAGGTGAGGAAAATTGCTCTTCTTAGATCATAAAACAATGCAAGTGCTGGATATACATATATCACTCGGGGCCATAGGTTTCCAAGCCATAACTGTGGAGCCTGGTCTTCATGTGGGGCTCCTAAATAGGTGTTTAAATTAATGCTAAACCTATAAAATGACTGTTCACATGCCTGAATATCTGTGGTCTCAGTATGGAATTTTTAAAAATTTTCATGCAGTCAGTCAGAGCTCCCTGGGCATGGCGAGTACCTCATGTGCTTAGCACTGCTGAGGTGCTTGGTAAGACACCAAGGGTTTGCAGTTCAATATCGGTATTTCCTGAAGGCTTATATATTTCAACTGGAAGGTTATCATTTCAATATATATACTTTTAATTCACATAATTCTTTTAACTCAGTCCTCAAAACCTCAGATCTGCTGAAATTCAATTCATTGGACATTCAGTTCATTGGTGTTACAGCAGGGAGGAATTTTTAAGAAACTCAGATTTGAAAGAGCCCAGCAAGTCTGCACTGAAACTTTAACTTTTTTTTAATGCTCTAGGGAGAGATTAATTCTGCTCAATCACTTTTGATTCACCTGCAGCATAAAAGGAACTGCAGACACTTTAATAGCTCAATTGAAATGTTGTTGAGTCACCATTATATCTCTGTAGTTTTTGTTCACATGCTATTTTGCAGCTGCTTTTACCATTATTCACTGAGTTGCCACAGAAATCTCTGAGAGTGGTACTGTGAGATTTTTATTTCCCTGGCAGTGGGAGAATAGCAGTGCTAATCCAAAACGTTACTGCTAGCACCAGGTGGCTTTGCATGTAAAGCGAAGGTTGTACAGTAGAATTTGTAGCAGCAAGTGACTGTCTCCAAGTATTAGAGAAGGATGTCCTGGCTTTTGTGTATGAAGGGCCCTACACGTTTGAACCAGGCTTTAGAAGATTTACGTGAAATGTGCCTCATTTGGGACTTGGGACCTTGGATACTGCCACATTATAAGTCATTAATAACTCAGTACGCATGTTGTTGTGTCTCTGCTTTTCAGCTACATGAACTGAAACTGGTTTCTCCCTTATGTGCAGTCTGTAATTTCTGAGCAGCACCAGATTAAGCTGCATTGTCCTGGTCATTTCTCAGAGGTTACTGTGGAAGATGACTTCATGGGTCCTGAAGTACCTTCTACATTTTGGAATGATACACAGCCTGGGGTGCTGGGGGAAAACAGAATTGGAGTTTGCTAACTTTACCTTGCTCTATCTGGATAGAAACTGTAAGGGCATAGGTTTTGGATCATGAATGGCTTTACCACGTGGGCCACGAGGTTTCCAGTACAGAGACATGGGCTCAGCTGTTCCAGTAAAATCAGGTACAGTGCACCAAGGCCCTTATAACTTGCCATGCCATAAAGAAATGACTAAAATAAACTATTCTGGGGGGAGTTTCCTGGTCTGACTGAAACAATGAGAAAAAGTTGGTCCTTAGTTATGCTCTTCTTCCCAGTGTGTACGAAGAGAGGAGCAAATCAGAGCAGCTGTGTCCTACACAAGGTCTCCCAATTACCCGTATGGCTGCAGGGAACCATAGCAACAGTGTTACACAGTAAGTGCTAAAGACACTTTAAGCAATTTTTTACTGTTCAGATGAGAAAATTTGGATAAAAAAGCCACCATTCTGATCTAGGAGTTTGATAGTTAGTGTATTTCATCATCACATTTCATTTCATAATCAGTTTGTCTAACCGTGAGAGCTTAAAGCATGCTGCATCAAGTCAGACAGACCTAGTGCAGCTTTCTGACAAAGCGGGTTGGTAGACTTGTACAGGAGCTGGCCTGATCTTTCCAAAGCCAAAGGAGTAAATCAGCACATGCTTTGCACCTAGGCACTTCAGAGTAGTTATATTAGTGTCACTCTAATCGGCCTCAGAAGTGGTAGGATTTTGGTTTCACTTATGCTACACAGCCTTTGATCAGGTATTAAACAAATTTGTACCTGGTGCCTCATTTCTTGGGTGTGCAATTGATGATGCATAGGATTATTCTTTTTATTGCTCAAGGGAAAAGGAAAATGATTTTCAGAACCATGTGCGTGCTTAGAGGGGAGGGAGAAGAAGCAAAATATTTTTTAATTTTTCCTCTTTGTTCAGGTAAGTCCATCGATGTGATGCTTGCAGTGATGCTTGCAAGCCAGGCTTAAGTCTCTGTGTTAGTACAGGCGAAACAATGAAATGGATTGCAAGCCTGGATCTCACTTGTGCTCTTCTCTGAGCTCAGAATTAAAATGAACTGTAAACAAAAGTAGCAGTGTCTCCCTTACCCATTTCTGCTAGGAGAAAGGGAAGTAAGAAAGACACAGAATCATAATTAAAAGAAAACCATGTTTTTAGAATTCTGTCTCTCATAGCCACCAGTCTGTTGAATAGTCTCAGAGATGGCAATTGCTTTCTAAGAGCCTAACTGGTTCTTTGCTTGACCACAGGCTTCGTTTTACCCTGTGTCTCAGGTCTTTTGCAAGCCTATTGCTTGTTGTTGACCACAAGGGTGATAGATAAAGGTAAGAAATAGTAGGGTGTGTGAATATATCTGACCAGATTTCTGTCCTTGCCCTGATGGATGGTGAGGAATTAGCAGCAAGAGGAGAAAATAATCTACATGGTCATAGCTCATGCAAATGCCTAAATAACAACAAGAAAATTATCTGTAAGCAAAGGTGTCTTAATGTAATGTCTTTCAAACTGCTGCCTACAAGGCTTCAGCTGACCTACAAGGCAAATGCCTGAAGTGGTCTGAGGTGTGTTGAGGTATGCTGTAGGTGTTTAGTTGCTTAGCTATGAAAAGCATGTTAAATTGCATGATTGCTTTGGTTTAGGTAACATAATTCCCTTCCAGATTGTCCAAGCAATTAGAAATCAAGGATTGCTTAGTACAGTTCTGTCCCTCTGCTTTTTCTGGGTAAAAGTAGTGGGTAGCAGGGGAAAAGGTGGTTTTTGTGTGTGCCCATTGCAAAAACTCCAATCTGCACAGACCTCATGTGATTGATGCAGTTACAATCGTACAATAGAAGTAATCTTGATGCCTCCTGTAACATGTATGGCTTTGAAGAATGTTGATTCTCTTCTGATACGTGATTTGCACCTCTATTTTTGTTGACTTGACTGGAGTTCATTATTATTGCAGTGGTTTGTGAGAAGAAAGAATCTGTCCCTATGTGTTTTGCAGCATTTGCAGTTTAATTTAAACTCTGCTGTGAGAAAGAAATGGGATCTCTGAAATGCTAGGTATCGTTACACTCCTGGTATTTACACACCATCTGCTTCAGTACACAATGGATAGCTGATCAGCTCCTTTCTGTAGCAGGAGGGGCCATGATGTTGCTGTGAGCACATAATATTGGTCCCAGTTCTCTACTAGTGTAGAAGGAAACAAAACAGGGCTTAAAGAGGATGTACATGTATTTCAATCCTTCATAAACTGCTGTGATCATATATTGTTGTGCAATCTAAATGCAGTAATAAAAGAATTTGGCCTGTTAGCTCCTTCTTGACCCAGTCATATATGAGGATGGTGCCCTTAGCCATCAGACTGTAAGGTCTTGTCTGCCCTACTGACAGCAGGTGAGAGACTCTCCTGCTGCTAGGTGTTTGTTTCAGAAAGGATGGTTTTCAAAAGTGCTGAACCTAACACCCTAGTCTTTCTCTCTTTTTTTTTTTTTTTTTTTTTTTTTTTTTTTTCCCAGCAGAGTCAAGAACACTGTTTTTTCCCTGCTTTTCTAATATTACCTTCTTTGGTATCTGAAATTCAGTTTTGAGATAAGATGCTTTGAGAAATTTGTATGGGCCAATAGAGACTGGTCACAGCATTAATGTTGAAAAATGTCCTTCTAATCCCATTTGTGCTAAAAGGTGCTGCTTATTAAAATGTTTGAACACATGTATCTAAAAGCATGCTGAAATGTTTTCTTCTTAACATGTGTCATGCATCCACAGTTCCCATTATCTTTGACTGGACCTGTACTTTGACTTTTGTTTACTTAGGAACCAGTTTTAACAATACATTCTTTTACGCTTGTCAAGCACATTTAGACTGGTGTGGAGCTTGTGCCTATCAGATGAGGTAAGTTCTTGACCAAAAGAAGTAAGAGGATGAGATAATAAAGAGTTCTACCATTGTTGTGTTTATTAAAGGAATTACATACCTGAATCCAGATGGAGTTTGTGCCACTGACAGAGGGAAATATGAGCTGGTGGACACATAGTGTTTTAAATAGCCATGGCACAAAGGTGAAACTTAGCAAATCAGGTTATTGAAGTCTTAGGTGTTTGTGGGTATGGGTTCTTCAGCTTACAGTATTACTCAATTTTATAGCTATAAGCAAGAAGCTAGGGAAACTGTGGATGCTGACCAATTGATTACTAGTATTATGTATTACCTGTATTCAGTCTGAAATCTTTTCCCTTAAAAGTGAGGAAATTAATGAGCACAGTAATGTGAGAAACAAGCATTGAATATGATGCTTCATACTAATTGCTATTTTTTATCTTTTTTTTTTTAGCACCTCCTGCCTCTTATTTATCTGCTTACAGAATTATTTGTGCACAAGTCCATCTGCTAGGCTGCATCTGGGAAAAAATGGGAATTCATCTGGAGAACATCTGATGCAACACTTAGGAAGCATTTTTTTTCTTGACTAACATCAGGTAATGTAACATATGTAATCTCATAAGATGACATGCTGAATGTCTCTTTCTAGTTCCTCTTTTCACAGATTCCTGCCAGACCCGTTAGAGGCCCTTGCTGTTCTGCACTGAAGCTGTCTAGTTTAATTCTGGAATGATGTCTAATGTTCCTAGATTCCCTGAGGAAACTGGTAGCACTTGCAGACTGTCAGTCTATCTGAGACTCAGGAGGGATGCTTACCTTTTGGAAGACCCACCCTCTCCTGCCTCGATGAAATCTTGAAGATCTTTGACTCTGTGGATAGCCTGAGTTGAATACTGTAGTGAGAATGAGTTGATGAAGGTAACTGGTTGATGGAGAAAAAGCAGATCTTCCTGCTATACGGTTGTGGGGCTCTTGGTCTGGTGGCATGTATTTTAATGTCATTTTGAGACTAAATACAGGAAATAGGAAAGAGTGCTAACTTCTTTGAAGCCAGTGATGGAGTGTGGCCTTCCCAGAGCTGCCCTGATACACTTGTTGGGGCTAATTCGTTTGTGTCTGTTGAGCTTCCTTGTGTCTCAGTCTGTTCTAATTAACACTTCCCTGTAGATTGCTGGTGAGCTCCAGAAATCTCATTCATTTGTGACACACATTTCACCATCTCAGGGAGACAAATATATTTTGTTGACAAAGCTGCTGATAACACTATTGGACTGTGGTTTAATGTGTGTGTCTCAGAGATGGAGAGAGGTGACAAGACAGTCTGAGTGGGATAACAGAGTTTAAAATAACACTAAGAATTGCAGCTGCAGTTTGTCTAGAAGTTTGAATCATTTGAGCCCCAGACAGTGTGATCCTCTATCTGCTACAGACAATTATAGGCAGTGTTATTCCTTCTACCTCTGCCTCTTTATCCTATGTAGTAACATGAAAAGATACAACTGTTAGAATGAGAAGCTTATAAATTATCTATATACTGTATATATATTTATATATAAATACACTATATACAGATACAGTCTCTGTCTCTCAATGTAGTTTATATATAGAGTTTGCTTTAAAATAAGAAAAAATCAGGAGCTACTCTATCAGTTAAATATAAGCCTTGAAAATAGAATATACCTGAAACTACTGTAACATTTGTATCAGAGGCTGCAGCACCCAGGGACCTTGCAACAGGTTTTAGAAATAATTTGCAACTGAGTATATGAGACCTTTCTTGCTTGGGCTGTGGCAGCTGCCAGTGAGGCTGTCTGCTGCAGCAGAGAAAGGAGTAATTGTGAAAGGCAGTCTGACTCCATAGGTACCGATGACACAGCATTGAGCAGGGACACCTGTTCTATTTCCATCCCAGCAAAGCACTCTGGAAATTCTGGAAAACATTCCCTTGCCACCATAATTCCTCCTGCACCCTCTCCATAGACATGGTGCACTGTCTGTGGAGACTGAAGATTGTCCGAAAGCGGGACGTGCTGGCCTAAGAGCTAGGTTGTTTGGTTCCTTCTAGTAGGAGGAGGCACCAACTAGAAGGCACCACCTTCCTAGCTTACATGATCTACTCTATGTAAAAGTCCATATCTTATATTTAAACTTTTGAAGTCAGAAGTTTGTATCGATGTTAAAGTGTGCCCTTCGTGAGATGAACTTCTCCCTTATGTTCTTGGTCTTTCCTCTTCCCTATATCTTACACCATTGCCTTCTGCATGGGCTTGGTGTTTCACTGCTGCTCTGTAGCATGATGAAAGCTCCTTTAGAAATGCAAAAGGCAATCTTTCTGCCTTAATGGCTAACTCAGAATGACTTGCTTTTGCCGTTTATCTTCAGTCCTCTCTGCCACGTAAAAAAAGTCTCACGTGTCCTTTAGCCATTTCTGTGCTGGCAACACTAATACACTGTGGTATACCAGAAACCATACTTTCTTTCCACATGGCTTATTTTCCTAGGTCCAGTTAGTAGTTATTCTAAGCATCACATACAACCCTAAGAAAGCTGGAGACTGGCCTAAAATTGACAAAATGAGCCTTTGACACTCTGGTAGAACACATGGTGTATGGATCCTGCATGGAGTTCTCAGAATTTTGGTGATATTGGATTCTAATTCTGGTTTTTATGGCCATGGGTTGCTTTTGTAGCATCACCTACCAAGTGCCTTAAATTTTATGTATCAAGGATAATGTCTGTTAAACTAACTTCCAAAAGTGACTTTGAGCACCCATTCAACCCTGGACTGCCTTTGCGGAATCCAAGCTAAGCTAAAGCTGTCTCCATCACAGTAAAGAGATGTTAACAGGATCCCAGCAGAAGACTAAATTATGAACCAGAACAATCTACTCACCTTACACAGACCAATATGGAGCTAATAGCTTAGCTTTGCCGCTAGGGAGTAGTTGTCCATTGTCTTCCCATCTGCCATTCTTTTGTCTCAGCTTGATTAGAAATGGCTTGAGATGGGGCATATTGATGTGGCTGCAAATGGAGATTTAACTAATGCTTAGTCATTTTAAAAGGGTTTTTGCAAAGAATATGTTTGAAGAGTGGATGCTTAAACAGGAAGCTTCCTGTTTTGAAGAAACATTTTTCTATTCTCCTTCTGCTCTTCCTGAATTTTCTTTCTGTTCAGCTTGGCTTTACCTTTCCCCTGCTTAATCTGAAGGGAAAATGTTAAACTATGGCAAATGTCATGGAAAAGCCTATCAGCCCAAGCACAAAATCTTCCAGGGATGATGGAAAAGCAAGTGGTTTGCTTGATTTGACAGGCGACTATTTACCCTAACTTTTATATGTCAAAAAGCAATATTACAGCTTACAGGCTCCGTATAATGTTTATATCACTTTTCTTGTCCTCAGTATATGCCATACTTTGCTTTAGTAGTAAGTTGTATACAAAAAAAAGACACGAAATAATTGGAAACTCGAGTGATAACATCTCTGCAGTTTGTAGTTGCTAGAATACAGACCTTCAGTGTTTCCTATGCCAGGACTCCTCATGGAAGGATAGCCTAGATTTAGAAAAAACACTCTGCTCTTGTAGAGCTGATCAGCTTTCCCATACTGGGAACAGAGACCTAGTTCCTCTCATGCTGAGGTGAGAACAGTTTAATTAAAAAATTAATCAAAATAGTTCCCAATTTCCCTAGGTATACATAACAGGAGATTCTGGCTTCTGTTTTCACTTTAACATTAGCATTTTTATTAGAGAGCATTGGCACTGAGTAAAGCATCCATATTGGTGACCTGAGCCACATCTTCTGCTTTGAAGCATCTGTTTCATTAATCCTTTGCCTGCTGCTGCACGTTGGATGCACAAAATGCTTCTCCAGTCACTTTGTGGCACAAAGAGCAGGAGCATTACTTCAGCCACTTCTTTCCTTTTTTCAGTTACTGCCCCATTGTTCTGTTGTTGCATTATCTTAATTTCAGTGCACTTGTGAAGGAACACAGGCATGTGACATGAGCCTAGGGAAGCATGGGAGGTGGAAGCATGTAGCCATTCATTACTCAAAATGATGTTGAGGCATTCATGTAGGACTGGAGCATCAAGTCCTCTCACAGTGCAGATAATCTGAGTCCTTTTCGTCTTCTGCTCTCATGTAAGATGAAAGTGTTTTGTATAAATTTATGAAGTTTTTATTTTTATTTAATTTCTAATAAAACAAAGTAGTAATTAGTTTTCAGAATAAACAGCTAAGTAATCATGGCTCTCACTCTGTTAGCTTCAGCATGGTTCTGACAGACTCTCCTCCAAAACAGAACATGTGAAGTGATCTGTTAATTGCTTATTGTATTGATTTAATGAGCCCATCTGAGTTTACGATAGTTTGGATTTAACAGCAATCTTCTCTATAAATCCTCATGCTTTCATTTTCTACTAGGATCTTCCTAGCATCTTCAGTGAACTTGCCTACATGCCATATACATTTTAAGCATACATTTTGCACATTAATTAAAAGAAGGGAAAGATCAGCATTTAGACTAGGCAGTAATAAAAACCCAAGTAACAATATTTGCTCTATGGTGTGCATATGACATGGGGCACGTCCCAGAAGACAAATCTCATCCATTTAAAATATAGAGAAATGGGGACTAGGAAGTTTTGCTAAATTTCTAGAGGTAACAGTGCCAGAAGCTGAAGTAAGATTTGAGAGTTTCTTGGCCAATTTCTCAGTCAAATAGCCCTTTTCTTACTCCTGTATGTTCTTGGTTATGTTGTTCAGTACTGTCTTTGAAGAGAGACTTTGCAGAAGCCACAGCTGGTCAGTTGTCCTTCTCCAAAGTGAAGGACTCTACTCTGGTTGTGGTGGTGCTTGTGCAGTGAGGAGGTGAGAAGGATGTTCAGAGCAGCAAGCAGCCAGGCAGAGCATTATGCTGTTTTTTGGAGAAAGACAGAGCACACAGGAAATGCAGCTGACTCAAAAGGGTTCAGTGAGCACCTCAGTGCAAGTCCCTCTGGCACGTGTGGGCTGTCTTCCTTTTTGATGATAATTGTTTATCAAAAGCAGCTCAGGTCTTGGGAAACCACTAACTTCTTCCAGTCTGTTCTGTTACAGAGCTTTTGGTAGCTGTCTTCAGGCCATGCCTACATCATCTAGTCTGTGAAGCAAGTCCTGCAAGCCCCCTAAGTATGCCATGGGCAAACCTCAGGAGTGTTTGATCCGTCCCTATGTAGTATCCTCAGGTGTGGTCTGGATGACCCCACTCCAAGAACACGCAGGGTCTGCAGATATACTCCGCACGTGGCTGGAGCAACTGCACCAGGCCTCCTGTGTCTGCCCGTAGAAACACAGAATATCAAGTTGGAAGGGACCCACAAGGATCATTGAGTCCAGCACCCTGCTCCTCTTAGGGGACCCATGGTGGGTTTGAGGTAGTGTGATATAATCAACCTGCCAGGCTTCCCCATACTGATATTTCAGCCAGCATCCTCTATGCCAGAGAGGCTTCAGCCACTTGGATGTTTGATTACGGCTGTTTGATCATGGATAACCTGTGCAGTGGCGTCAATGGTCAACTCTCACAGTGGCCTGAGGATGGAAAACAGGTCCGTAGCTAAAACAAGAGTGGAGCCTTGTGCTGTCCCTATTCTGATCTTCACCAAGGTCTCTTTTGTATTGCCAACCAAATACCGACTGCTTTTCCCCGAGCCCTGACCAGCTGGTTCTGAGCTCCCACACAGCACTGAATGTCAAGAAACAGGCTCATGAACATGTTCAAAACACTTCTGAGGAGAGGCTGGGTTGTCCCAGAGTGGCACACACCCCAGGAACAGACACAACAGACACAACACCGTGCTTTACAGGCTTATGTTGAAGGGACAGGGTGTGGGTATCCTTCTTAAGGGAGGCTGAGCACCATGGAGAGCCAAAAGCCATTGGCGGAGGGGTGCTGCTGCCTGAGGGATTTCCATGCAGTGTTAGGTGCTCTTATCTATCTTACCAGTGGCAACATTGCCTGCTTGAGTGTCACCTTTCAGAGTAAGCCAGGCTGAGCAACAAGACAAACACCTCTCCTTCCAGCCCCTCTACATTAGTCTGCTGAGGCAAGTGCTTTTCTTTGAGCAGCAGTGACAATGGCTTTTTTTTTGCCCACAGTTTATTCAAGTGAGGACAGACAAAATGTTGGTATTTTTCTGCTTGATTGGTTGTTTTTTTTTTTTTTGTTTTTTTTTTTTTGTTTTGTTTTGTTTTGTTTTGTTTTGTTTTGTTTTCTTTTCTTCCAGCCAGCCATAGCAGTAGTTCTGTGATCTTTGTAGAAACAACACATGAAACTTCAGGGTCTCCTAGCCCTTAGTCAGACAGCAGTGAGGTGATGGAGAGGGCCTGCGAGACATGGAAATCAGTCCTAAGGTCTTTGGAAAGAGCCAGCTCCGCAATGGTGTTCAAACCTATATAGGGAGCTACTGGTTTCTCTGGCTCACGTGAGCTCCTGGTTGCTCTGGCCCATGTGAGCCCCTAGAGATAAGATAGGTGCAGACAGACCTTGGAGAGAAGATGAGAGCTAGTGTAGGGGTTCAGCTCCCAGGCTTGTTCACTCCTGCCCATGGAAAGCACTGGTCAGGCAGCAAGCCCTACTCAAGGCTGTGGGGCGAATCACTGGGACATGATAGAACAGGTAAGTGTGGAGTAGAGCATTTATTTGGAGGTCTCTCCTCGGCTGTGCTGCAAAGGTCTGTGTGTACAAGGTAGGGTTTTGGGGTGCCTAAGCACTGCTCTGGGCAGTCCAGAAGATCCTGCTGTGTGGAAGTGCCGGAGGGACTGATGGAGCCTTCCTCCCTCACAGGGGGTTTCCAATGCTTGCTGGCAACGTGGCTGCAGAGTCATCAGTAGTGGCTGAAGGGAGAAGAGATGGGGCATGGGGAGAGAAATGTCACAGTAAATGTCTGCTTCAGGGTATGTACAGTGACTTCTCCCGTGGCTTGACTTATGGCAGAAAGCATCTGATAATTATTTATGAAATCTGGGAACTACTTATTAGTAAGAATGGCTCAGTGCCCTGGAACAATATCCCTCTGGAGCCACGGAACTCAATACCAACACCAACTGTCCTACCATCCCTTTCAGAGCTGCTGGTAGCGCCTTTTTGGTACTGTTGGCACTAACGTCTGTTGTTTCACCATATGAAAGCAGCAGGAATCCATGAGCTACTTTCTCAGCCTGATTTAAAGGCAGAATTTTACTGAGGAGTTATAATGTGGTGCTCCTTTCTCACCTAACAGATGGTTAGCTGACTGAAAGACTTTGCTCTGACCTACCTTTCTCTTTGATATATTTTCATTTTAATAGTTGAGTAGAGTTTTAGCAATAAATGATCAGGCATTTCATCCAAAAATAGTCAATACATCAGCTGGGAATGGAAAGCCCACAAGTTCATGCAGATAAAATGAAAGTCCTTGGAGAGGGTCATGTTTTTATTGTTAATTTTATTTTTGCCAGAGATGTGATTGACTCTTCAAATACCCAGGCAATTTTTTTCATGATCACATCATTTTCAGTTTTCAAATGGTGCTCGACCCACTTTGCACATAATTAATGAAGAGAGCTGTACAAGGGCTCTTTCAGTGGGTGACCTGTCAGTATGGATGGGGCAGAAATCTGTAATGAGGGTCTGACCCATTTTAATTATTGGCCAGTGGACTCTTTTAATTTGTGTGGGTTTGGTTGTGAGTCTGTTCCTGTTAACAGCTGAAGTGATTGTCAGGCTGGGCAGATCGAGGGAGATCTCAGCATTAGAAAAGCCCGAGAAATTAAATAAAAGAGAATGGGAAAGTGTTTATCTTTAGTGTCCAATATTAAACATTCATGTAGTTTTCAACTTTCTCTGCTCCTGCTGATATCATATGGTTCATAATCAAATTTCATATTCATTTTATGATCCAGCCCAGCTGGTGGACTTTGTGCAGAGTAAAAAAAATGAAAAATCAGATAAAATCACTTAAGTTTATCTGAGAATTTACACTGTGGCATCTGTGCCAATGTCCTGTCATTTTGTGTTGCAGGAGGTGCAGGCCTGAGTGAGGTCTTAAATGCATTCATTTTTCCTCACAAACTTAAAGTAATGTGATCGTTCTGAAATAACAAGTTTTCCCATCTGATATAATACGATATTTAAAATAAATAAATAAAAAAACAAAACAAAACAACAAAACAAACAAAAAAACCCACATGAATTTATTTCTTAAAAAGCAGTTAATGAGTCAGATGCACAGGAATAAAAAGGCACATTCAAAACACTTTCGTTCAGCCATGGTGGTTCAAAGCTTCTGTGTGTGCCCCCCCCACCCCAAGCTGAGAAGTCTCCCTGAATTTGGGGAATTTGATTCCCCAAACAACGGGTCTGTACTCAGGGGTGCAAAGAGCTGAAGGGATCTTAGAGGAAGGCTGTTTTTTCTCGTATCTCATCCAAATGCTGCTGTGAAAAAAAACAAACAAACAAACAAACGAAAACAACATAAAATGGTGGCCTGCATCCAGCTTTGCTCCCGTTTTCAAATCTTGCTCCAGACCTTGTATTGGCTGAACTGGGCTCTCTGGCCATGTCAGAATTCGTTCTGTGGTAGGTATCTTTCTTTTTTTTTTTTTTTTTCCCAATTGATTCAGTTATTTAAAAAATAAATAATATTTACATGACAAAGTAGCAGTTAATGCTGCCGAACCCTTTTTTTTTTTTTTTAATGAGCTGGGTGCTCTAGTCTCTGCTACTGAGTCTCTCTGGGCTTGGGAGAGTCGCTTTTAAAATCCGAGCCATGAATTGTGCAGCACCCCTCGGAGCACACACACAGCTCATCCAGGTGACAGTCTCAAAGATGCTGCTGACAGCTAGACGTCAGACAGCAGAAGGAAGGAGGGTTGCCCCCTCCCAAAGCTGCAGGGATGGACTGGTCGTCCCCGGGGACAGGAAGAGCCAAGTGTGTGCAGGACTGGGGAAGGAGGAGGTCACTACCGAAATCTCTCCTCCTCCCTGGGCCCTAACCCGCCTCACTGGGCCACGAGCAGATTCCCGCAGCCGCAAGAAGCCGCCTGCTGCCCCCCTCACTCAGCAAACAGGGGATTTGTTCCCATCTTCCTAGCCGAGTTGCTGTTCTCAGCAGCCTCCAGAGGCTGATTGGCCAGGGACAAAGGAAAGGTCATTTGTTACCTTGTTGGTGCGGGGTTTTCTTCTCTTCCCTCCCTAGGGGTTGTGTTTCATGTGTAGAATAATAAAACAGGGTATTGCTGGAGAGGCTAATGGGTGGGGCAGGCCCTCGCAGTGAGAGGCTTTTTTTATTAAAGGCTGATGCTGAGAAACCTCTCGACTCTCACCGAGGTGTACCCTCGCTAGCAACTCAATCAGCACCTGGGAAAAGGGACTATAAAATGATGGAGAGGGGAGAAAACAGGCTTGGTTGTGTGTCCCCAAAGAAGGACTGGTGTGTCTTCTGTCCCTGCAACTTCTGTGCTAAAAATGGTTGAAGTAGAGAAATATAGCATCCTGCAATTGATGTGGTGTTGTGTATCTTATTAAAGTGGCTTATTTGCATATGAGATGCATAAGGTTCTTGTGTGGTAACAAGGCAGGGACACTGGGAAGGCTGCCTGCTGCTCGGCTATCAGCACTAGTTATCAGGTCGGTCTGTATGTCTTGAGGGCCTTGCATAGGGCTCACAATGTGGCCAAGACTTTGTTCTTCAGCTGTTGCTCTTCTTACATGGCCAACTTGCTCGAGGTTGTTGGAAACGGCTATGTGGCATAGACAAAGAGGAGGTCTGGGTACATCTCTCTTTTGTGCAGCTGATTTCAAGTCACATAGGAACCCCAGGGAGGTCTAGTTGCAGGGAGAAGAGTGATTCCACCCGGTGCTGCCACTGTGTGGGATAGGTACTGGGTGGCACTTCTGGGTTTTTAAGGAGGGTTTTCATGGGGTAAATTTTAATGAAAAACAATTCCTCCATTTTTGGCAAAACAGGGCATCAACAATTAGTCAAGTGGACTGGAAACCTCTTAGCTGGCTTGTTTCTTCCCATTCATAATAAAGCTGTTCCTTGCTGTGTGATTTCTGTTTCTTTTATTTCATTGTCCCTTTTCAAGGATCTGGGTGGTTAGGGGCCCCTTTACTCCTTTCCTCTTGGGCAGATGTTTCAGGGCCCCTACTCCATGGACTTCCCTGCAGGCAAGATGGGTAAGTTTTCTGTTGGTTAATGTTTTGCAACTGTTTCCTGTTTTCACCTTCAGTGAAAAGTGATTAAAAAGGCTTAATTTAGTGTATTATTTCTTTCCTTCAAATACCTTTTTTCTTAGGTATATTCCTGCCTCCCTCCAGAAATCTTACCTTTTCTGTTCTCACCTTTGTCTATTAGCAAGTGCATGCTTGTTAGGAGTATGTTCTTTCTTGTGTGCTGTTTTCCAGGCTTTATTGGGGTCAGAGGGAGCTTGCTGAAGGCACTAGGTGTGTACATAGTGTCAGAGCTATTTCTGCAGTTACCCAGCCTGGGGAGCTGGTGTGCATCAGCTGGAGCTGACTAACGCTTCCCCTGACTTAAAAGCAATGCTCTGTCAGTTATCCTTCACAACCCCTAGGGTGGGGGGAAAGGAGAACCCCTCTGCAGTTTGGCAGCAATATACAGCAATAGCCACCCGTTTTCCTGCACAAAGCACCTGATAAATGATTACTGACCCAAAGCTGTTAATGTTTTACTAAAGCCCCAATTCTGACTTGTGTATCTGCATAGAATCTTCTCATGTAAACCTCATTTTCTGATAGAGGCTGTGGAAGACCCATATTTTATTGCTTTATAGTCTTTTTGTTCTCAGACAAAGCTTTATGATTTTATTGAAGATGAAAGTACAGGGAAGTTACAGCTGTATTGTTTACAAGCAAGGTGTAAGGTTTAGCTTCCTTGTTTACACTTACCTGTGTTCAGTTTCTGAAGGAGACCTTCAGCTCCCTTTTGTTACCAGATGGGAAGGTGGGAGCCCACCATCTTTGAAATTTATTTACTTATTTAAAACAAACTGGAAAATTTAAGCAGGGAGCTAAACGCCCTTACCGAGGGCAAGCAAAGTGGTGGCAGGGTGCAGGTGCCAGCAGGTGTCATGGGGGCGCACACCCTGGTGCTGCAGTAGGTCTTGGTCCCCCCGTGACACCTTGCCTCCCACCTCTGCCCAGCAGCATCCCTCCTCGCCTTCCCCGCTCCCCGGTCCTGAGGGGATATTAAACACTCTCTGGGAAGCACCGTCTCTCGGTCGCATCTCTGTGTCTTATCTAAAAGATAATGGTGTGTAACTCCCTCCTTGTTGTTGCCCTGGTCCTTCGCTCAGGGCTGAGCAGAAGGACATGGGTGTCACCCTCCAACTCACCACGCACCCCTTCACGGCATGGGTTTCTCCTCAGCCAGCCCTCTCAAGACACGGCTGGGCTTGAGCCCGTCTCACGTGCAAGACCCGGCTGGAAGGGAGAGCGGTTTGGCCTCGGGGCCTCTGCTGGGGATGAGCTCTGCTGCGTGGTGCCCCAGGGGCTGCGGCTGAAGTGGCCTCGCAGGTTCTGGGGAGGAGATGTGGCAGATGGATGAGCCCTAATGAAGAGCCCTAACGACATGACCTACTTCTGACCGACATACTTCTGACCAACCCGCTGGGATGTCTGCAGCTCCCACCGCTAAAACAACAGAGTCCAGCCAGGCAAAGCCTCCCAGAGACACTGTTGGTTTTACTTAATAAGATGAACTGCCTGGCTTTCTTTCCCGCTCCTCTTCCTGGAGTTTTACTGCTTGACAAGAAGCTGTTGGAATCTGGAGAAAAAGCAATTAATGATGGAGTTGGGGTTTTTGACTGACATAGTAATTACGCTGGAAAATGTAATTTTCCCTGCATATTAGAGATGGGATTATTTCAAGGAGATCTCATTAATGTGCTGTTCACCAACAAAGAGCACAGTAACCTCTCTCTTAATAAGATTAGTGTGGGGGTCATATTGCAGAAGGCTGCTAGGGTGACATATTAAAGTTTTTGTTCTAAAGAAATAAATTATCTTCTGCTGTCTGGTAAGGGCATACAGGAGTAGATTTCATTTTAAAAGATGGAGACCTGACATTTACTCATTTCCTAATAGCTGGCGGATAACCTGTGCCCATCATCCTTTGCCCTGATGCTGTGTGTCAGCAGCAAAACCCCAGGATTCGGGCGGGAGCCTGGAGCAGTGGTCAGAGCAGCTGAGGACAGGCAGGCAGGCAGCTCCCCTGGAATCCCTCCTTAGATCAGCGACTTACCTCCTGTACGACTGCAAGCATGAACCTCTACTGTCTGCTTCTCTTTGTCCATCTACAACATGTGGATAATCATTGTCCAGAGCTCGTCCAGATCAGTGTCTGTTGGCGCAATGCTGCAGCTCCCTTGGAGCAAGGTCTGCACCCCTCGTCCGCACGGGAGCAGGGGAGCTGCCATCGTGTATGACCTGTTGTGCTCTGAAGGGGGGTGAAATGGTGATGCAGAGGAATGGAAGGAGGTGCTGTTGGCTTCGTTGGGGTTTGTTCAACATGTGAAAACTCAGGCCTTTCTTGAACACCGTGTAGGCAATGCAGATGCTTTTTCTGGTTGTGCAGGACTTCCTCCGCTCCATGTCAATGCCTGAGGGCTGGCTTTGCGTAAGTCAGAGAGTGACAGTGCTAAAAACTTTTCCAGGCAGCTATTCCCTTCCTGACTCCACTCACATCTGTCTACCATCTGTTTTGATTTTGCCTCTTCTGAGCTACTTGTAAACATCTTCTTGAAACGTCCGGGGCACAGAAAGCTTGGGAGCTCCCCGCTTCCAGCATGGGGTGTGAGGGGCAGTCTCCTGCTGACGCATAAAACGTGAGAGGCACTGACCAGTGCCGCAGGGGAAAATCAACCAGCATTTATTACCAGCACTGCCGGTCTGTGGAGGCATCCCAGTCATGGGTCAGGAATCTCTGTCATTGAGCTGACTGTGCAAACAACACCCAAGCCCAGCCCCATAGTGTCCTGTGCTAACCCTTCCACAGCAAGCTCTGTCACCGTCTAGAAATACTTTTAAAGTTAAAACCACAAGTCGGCTCTACCCCAAAAGGGGAGATGTGCCAGATGGTGGAGTCTTGAATGTCACTATTGATTTTTACCTGAAAGGTACTGATTTATTTTAATGGAGTGCAGTGGCGTAAAACCCCTTGATAGTTTACCGAGGGGATTCAGAACCTCTCTTGCGTGCAAGCTGTGTGTTTAACTGCTTTAGCATTAAAATAAATAAATAAAGCATGGCTTATCCTCTCGCCTTCATGATATCTCGTTTACCTTTCAGACAATACACAGAAATAAGAGTAGGGAAGCACTACTTCAAATTTATGTAGGTTGAATGTTTTTTCAGCACAGTGGTAATGAGCTGCAGTTAGAAAGTATATTTTGATGCAATTTGCTTATGAGCTAGATAGTGCCAAGTTGTAAAGTTATGTTTATTATTCTTATGCATCCATAGGTAGAAGTGGTGCAATAAATCACAGAGTCATGACACTTTCACTTCTGCTGCACACGCTAGTAACGTGCTGAGGTATTTGTGCAAGATATCATGTGTTAAATGTTATTAATTCATGGTTTGAGCCAGGGGAAGGATGGCATGCCTGAGAACATTGCTTTGGTGGACTTCATGAAAACTTAGAGGACAAGATTGTGCCCTATGCCCAAGAAATGCTTTTTGAAGGGTATTTTGTATAACTTCAATATCTTACAGTCTAAACAGATAAGCATGTTAGTGACAGGGCAAAAGAGCTCTCAGGTGAGCAGAGGAGGGCTTGCAGTCATCCTGTTAGTGCCATGGTTATGTTTCTTGAGCAGGGGAGAGTAATAGTTTCTCTTTTTCTCCAAAATACCTTTCTTAAAGGCTATGATGAGTTATCAGTTCAGAGTGAAGCAGTCATGTAGCTGAAAAAGGTCAAATTTTTATAGTTTTTTAATATACTGCTGTATCCTAGTTGAGTTGCAAATAGGATTTTCATACTTCCAGAAAGGGAAATCATGGAAAGAGCTCTTTT
This sequence comes from Tyto alba, assembly GCF_018691265.1. Lineage (NCBI taxonomy): Eukaryota > Metazoa > Chordata > Aves > Strigiformes > Tytonidae > Tyto > Tyto alba. Next base: position 686,615 of record NW_024881280.1, read on the forward strand.
GGCATCACAATATTTGATTACTTTCTCTTATCAAGTTGCAGGCGTACCAGAATCCCAGTTATGCTGTTGTATCTGCTCATCCTCTCTTTGTTAAAACAGCACTAAATTTCGAAGACTGATGATCGGGGGTTCCTTGGTGAGTGTGGAAGGAGCTGATAGTCAGTATAGCTTCTCACCACTCTAAAACTTCAGTTCCAGATTTTAGAGGTTCTCAGTTTCTTTTCCCTAACGTCTTGCTTTATGTTTGATCTTTAAAAAAGTCTCTCTTGCCAAAGAGTAGGTAATGCAATTGCATTTTCAGTGTAGATAAACCAGGTCAGAGTCTGTGTCAGCAGAGATAGCACTCCATTTAAGTAAACAAAAACATTGAAAAAGTTTCTTTATTCTGAAAGATGTAAACATTACCTCCTCTGCTCCAAGACTGGAGTGTTATTTATGGCTTAGCCTATGATTTCAATGCTAAGGCCAATTAACTCTGCTGCTATTTGTTAGGCAATGCTTCCTTAGAATAAAGCAAGTGTGAAGGCTCCACTGGTTTGCAGTGGTAAGAAGTCATTGAGGGGAAGGGCATGATTTCAGCAAGTTACCACATGTTGAGGTTAGAATGAGCTATCAGATCGTCCCTCCTGGCATCCTCATAAGTCAAGGCTGGGAATTTCATCAGTGCTGCTGCACTGGACCCATAAGCTGTGCTCAGCCAAAGCATATCTGTCCAGCAAGGCCTCTGCATGGGGCACAAGGGTTTGAGAGACCAGAAGCTGTTACACGAGGGTGGCTGGTTGGTAATACAGGATGGGAGGTGGTGAACTGTCTCACAAGATGAGTGACCCAACTGCCTGCCTGCCTTCTGCTCTCAGGGTCCTCTGCGTGTTAAACTAGCAGTCACACCACCCCGATCCCCTTTGGTTTTAACGCTTTCTCTGGCTTTCACGATATCATGTTTTAGCCCATGAAGGTCACTGGGGACATTACTTTTTTTAATCTGTGTCTCATATATTGTTGGATGTTCTCTTATCAGTGTTTTACCTTCTCCTTGTACACAATAAAGCAGAGGGAAGGCCGTTACAGGAAGGGTGCATACTTAGTGTTTAAGATTTTTTTTTTCACTGGTTTGTTTTACTGTCACAGTGAGATAGATATGGGGGGAAACACGCAAAATGTACACTCAGCCACTGTTGTAGCCAGGTTGTAATAAGACTTGTATTTGAAAGACAGAACTTTTCAGCTGATTGTAATTTGACATCCAGCTTGAGTACCTGGCAGGATTTGCAAATTAACTTTTTTCTTTTCAGAAATTTATGATAATTTTTTTTAGCACTTTGACTCTGCAAAATCTGCAGTTTTAGTGAGATATGTTACCCTTGGTGCCTGCACGTGGTAAAGTCTGGCACTGTGCATTTTTTTGTTGCACTTTGGAAAGAGCCTCTCTTGCCTGCACTTTGCCTTGGTAGCGGAGCTGGCCTCTGAAAGAGGAAGAAATGTCCTGCAAATATAATGTCTCTCCAAGGAACAAGAATTTTAAGATTCTCCCTTGTTATCCAAAATCCAGGCACAGTCAACAGGAGAAATAAATCTCAGTGTGGAAGCCACACGGCCTGGGCGTAGCTGGGCGCTCGGGCAGTTTCTCGGAGCGGTGGCCGCCAGCCTCTGCCCAGGCACAGCACAAAGCCCGGCTCAGGTTCCTGCCGCTCACCAGGTTGTTCACAAATGGCGCAGGGCGGCTTCGTGGCTGTATGGAAAACATGGCAAAAGAATTGTGTGACACGGTTATTCTCTGGTTTGTAAACCAGCAAAAAATCACAAAGCAGGGTAACCTTCTTCTTACGAATTCGCTGTAGCAATGCTTTTATATATTACTGAGCAATAACAGCTGTTCCACACCTTGCAAGTGTATTTATTAGTTGCTTCCTGGTTTCCTTTTCAGAAACACACAACGGTGTCTCTTTGGGACTGATGCATAGCTTGGCATAATGTGACATTTTTCTACAAAAACATTGATGTTGAAGCAAAGTGAAAGCACAAAAGCAGAACTGCTGAATGAGAGTCTCTTGTATATTAGCACCATGTAACAAATATGAGAGGGAGATGTTTTCAAGTTTGTTTGCCGAGTTCTTGTGAAATTGGTTGTAAATCAAGACACATTTTAAAAGCACATAGGAAGAACTCCTTCCCAGTCACCTATTTTCAAAAGCAGCTTAAAACATAAAGACCACTACCTTTCATAGAGGTTTAATTAAAATTGTACCTAGAGGTTGCTTTTGTGTATAAGAGCTTAAATCTATTTGTTCTTAGCATGTGAGCTTTTAATTTTTTAAATAAAATTGCCAAAGTTATAAATGCTTTTGCTGTCAAAGCATTCCCAGGAATATCCTCTTAAGACAGCACCAGAAAATGGTTCTTCCCTTTTCAAAGATAAAAAAGTAAAGAGTATCCAACTCTTTTTCAGTTTATAGGACAAGCGTAAAATGTAACTCCATCACCCTGCTGTGGCCTGTATGTGTTAAACACGGAGTTTTTCATCACAGAGAGTAGGTAAGGGACAACATCAGAGGAGTAGGGAAAAGAGCCATTTTATTGTGGATCGTGGGTTTCTCACAAACCTGAGGAGGTTCACAGGAGAGCTGACTTCATGTCCTCTGTGGGAATGGCCAAAGGGCTTCCAATTTCCATAATGTGCTGAAGGCACTGAGCCAAAATCAACACTGGTGGTATAGAGCAATGCAACCACCCAGTTTTCAGTGGCGCTGCATTCATTTACTTCAGCAATTCCACGTGCTCTGCTTCCCGTGTGGTATTTCTTCCCCGAGTTTTTGTGATGAATAAAAAAAAGGAACCTGAGGCACTTTTAATCTTTGATCATAGGGATGAGGAAAAAGGGAATTGCCAAATGCTGGCACAACTTCTGCTGGTGGTGTGATTTGGTTACAGCTGTTGCTGAAAACTTTGCCACCGAGTACTTGTCCCCATTTTTTTCCCATGCTTGGGGCCATCACACCCTGCACTGCTCTCAGCACCAGCACCAGCCTGCTGGCACAGATGGAAAGGCAATGCAGGTATGGGCCCAGTTCTTCCCAGGCTTTCCTTTGTTGTTTCTTGATGGAAAGCTTAAAAAGATGAGCCTGTGTCCGAGCTGTTTGAGTGCCCATGAGAGCCATGCATCTGAAGAGGAATAAAAGAGGAGACAGAAAGAGGCAGAAATTGTTCCTCTTCCCTGCCTTTTGTTGTGAAGGCAATTGTGTGCTGCTGAAATGGAGTGGTGCAAGTACTGTGTGCTCCATGTCCTGCCTGTGTACCTCTGCTGGAGAGATACCTATTAAGGCAGGCTTTCACTAACAGAGTTTAAGGGTTTCAGGGTGTGAAGCTGAGACTGAACCCAGATAAAGCATTTGCAGGGGAGGTTTTGGATACCTGTCCCAGGGAATGTTTCTGGCCTTACTAGTCTGTACCTGCCCACTCGTACACTCCCCTCGCATATTTTTGCACTTAGATGAGTTTGATAGTAGCCAGTACTTGCCTTCAGTGATCTGGTTGATCTGATGTAACTGAGGAAAAAAAACTTGGGTGGTTTAGACATCTTCCAGATTTAATCCTGACTGTAGATGAACAAATTAAGAAAAGAGATTTGGATTCAGTTACAGGTACTTGTTCTGGTCCTTAACCTTACTGAGACTGCGTAAAATTTTCCAGAGGAATGATCAAATGTCTCTCTTTTCAGATGTCTGCAAATTAGATTGCATAAGGCAGTAGCAAGTATCCTATAGGGAACATTTCTGTGCTGGAAAGTGGTCTAGATTCAGAGATGGAAAAACATCCATTACAGTACAGAGCAACAATCATTTTGCAGCTGAGGTGCTAAAAACCACATGCACTTGTATTTCTCTCTTGAGCCTTTGAAGTAGCAGCTTGCCAGTGCCTGAGTTCCTCTTAAATTTATGTGATGCACCCATTTTCTTATTATCACTTTTATAGACAAGGGATCCAGCAACACATTACTTCTTAAATGTCCTACCATTATGAATGCTTTTGCTGTTTATCGTAATAGCGCCAATCATGATGAATTCATTTTGCATTCATGTAGATGTCACAAGCACTTTGGATTATTTTTTTTTTCTAATTTAAATCAGTAAATGGACACTTAAAAGCGTTATCCATATGCCCATTGCTCTGCCAAGGGATCAAGGGAAAAGCGTGCCCATAGATTCAGGCTTGCATAATCCTCCATGTAGTGGGGAAGCTGCCTCCTGGCTAGAAATTAGCAACCAGTCTTTCTGGATTGATTGACTGTTCCTTGTGACAGCATGGACCTTAATCAATTTGTTGCATACACAACGGGCACATCCGCTCATGCCATAGGCGTTCCACTGTCGTTTAGTGGCTGGCTCATTTTAATGGACTGCTTACTGTATCAGATACCTGCTTTGAAGGTTTTTTTGAGCTGGGGAAGGGAAGCTGCTCTCTGTATTTATCAGGGGAACCATCCCCTTTCTTTTTTTTCAGACTGCTTTGTGTACTTCCCCTCACATAAGCGCACCTTAGCTGCAAAAGGTTGGCGCTGCTGTGATAAGCCTGTTGTCGGTGGATAAACTCTGTAGTTCAGTGATGCAGAATCTCTGCTCGGTGAACCGGAGAGAGAAATAATTTGGTGGCAGATGTTTGGAGTTCAAAAAGCACTGAACTTCCAAGTGCTGATGTGAATGTAGAGTGTGTGGGGCGGGTGCAGAAGGGGAGAAGCACAGGGGGACCAGAGGGTTTGTGCAGACCCAAGTGCTGAGTGAAGGGTGATGAAGGGAGGCATTTAAATGTCTCCGCAGCTCTCCTACCTCACCCAAGGTCTACTGGGTCTGTCACACCGCCAACAAAAACATGCAAGTTTTTATATGCTGTGCACTCACACTGTTTCTTGATGCTTTCCAAGTCTTTTGCAAACCTGAGTGCTCCCGGTGGCTCTGGTAACCCACCAGAGCTATTTTGTGTAGCACTGAGCCCATGAGGTGCTCAAGTTTCCGATGCTCTCGTGAGTCAGCTGAGAAGACAGTGGCACTGAGGAACTATGCGATCAGCTGAGGGGCTTTGATGAGGTAAGCCACAGGAAGGACTGGAATATGGAGGCCTCATTTCCCAGATTTCTTAGCCCTTTTCAGTCTCCTCTGTTCTTTCCCCACATCTTGGTAGGTAAATCTGAAGGCAGGAGTGTCCTTGGTGCCATTCAACCATATCAGATCCAGCTGGCCCCAAAATATCTGTGACTTCACACCATGATTGTATGGTTCAGGTCAGTGTCCTGAGCACTGAGTCACCAAGTCAAGCATTCAGGTCTCAGTCTGGTGGGCTTCCTTTCCATATGTTGGAAGAGGGAAAGGCTGAAAGGCTGGAAAACCAAAGAATGGGATATCTGGTCTGAATCAGAGCAGCAAAATTAGGGAATGCTGAATGGAGACCTGTAGGCTTTTTTGATAATACAGTCACGATCTCATCATGAATAAAACAATGTGTTTCACTTGACCACTCCATCTAATAAGGACTCACCTCTACTGGATTCTATCATTTTCAAAGTAATGAAATCCCTGCATCACCTTGAAAGAGATAATTTGACCCCTGTGTTATATGCATGTACACGACAGCAGTTTCTAGGGGGCACCCAGTAGGTCCATTGCTGCTCACATTTTTGATGCAGGAGAAAGGCTTCTCCTCAGGTTTATTGGTTCAGACATCTGGGAATCACGGTTTTGAAACAACTATTCTGCCCCTGCCGCGTTCGACACTCTTTTCCACACTGAGAAGGCTGTCGTGCAGTTTAGGCATAATCATTTCAGACACTAAACTGGAAAAAGGAATCCTTAATGTGAAAGGGGAGTGTGCAGATGGGTAGTGAAAGCAAGATAGCTGTTGTGCCTCAGATATAGATTCTTAGTTGATTTTGAAATAGTTTTGAAATATTCCCTTATGGATAAGCTCTTAGAGGTACTACTGCCATTTATTGTTTTTTTTTTTCTTTTTAGGTGGAAATTTATAATGATTAATATATGCTGCTTCATGTCTACACTGGAAAAGGTTAGGGGGGCAATAAAGTGCCCGGCTGCCATGACCACTTGTTTATGTAGTCCTAACATATTAAACCAAATCAATTCCTGGTGAAAAGTCTTGGATGCACCTTGTTTTATAGCTGAATCTGAGACTTGCAGTTTTTGGGGCACTTTTCTCTTTGGTTTAGTAGAAGAGAACAGATTTAGTCGGGTCCTCTTGGCATGACCCCCACACCTTCCCCCTTGTCACAGTGTTGTGTAAAGTGGCAGAGCTGTGGGGCTGGATCATACAAGCTGCTATAGCTTTCAGTCTTGGTTCATTTCTGAACCATTCCTGAAAAACGCCAAGTATTTCCAGCACAGACAGTCTAGCGTCCTTCCCATCTCGTGTTTTAGTAGTTATTTCAGATGAAGTTTAAGTAAATTGCACCTTCACAGGGAGATTGTATAAACCTTGGTGACTTTTTTCATTAATAGTTTTTTGGGTTTTTTGAGAAGAGTCCAAGAATCAACTCCAGATTAAATTTAGGGGCAGAGGCAGGCCGTGCAAACACATGTGAGTTAGAATAGGAAGCAGTTTGTTACGAAAGGACATTTTTGAATTTTCCACCTTCCAGGCAGTCGTGTAGCAATGGTGGCACACTGAACCTTAAGAGGTTACTGTGAGTAAGAGCGTGACTGCAGTGCTCTTTGATGATGATTTAATTGTGATGCAGAACTCCTTTTGCATGCAGTGCTACTCTGCAAGGGAAAAAAAGAAAACAACAGCAAATATACAGGCCACTGTTTACCCCATTATCTCTTCATTTAAGTTGTTCTTTGGTGTCAGCACTTACGAATGTGGCATCCAAGTGCCACTCAGAAGTGCTTCTGGAGATTACAGATGGGAAATGACATCCTCTCTTAAACCAGGACAATGCTACGTGGATGAAGGACAATTTCTTCAGTGAAGTGACATCAGTGTAAACATCAGTGCTGCCTCTGCCAGGAACCATGTGTTGTCTTAGAGCCAAAACTGTTAATGGTGCTCAAGCCTTGCAAACTGGTGGCACTGGACTGTGAAGTGTTTAGAAGCACATTTATGGTAATTCATCCGCTCTGTCCCCAGGCCACTGAGGTGGTGGATTGTAGTATGGTGTTTGTCCAGTCATGATCAGAAGTGGATTGTATAGGGAATGAAAGCCAAGAACTGAAATCTTATGTTAGATTGTAGTCCTGCTCTAGACACTTTGCAGGTTTTCTGTTTTAATTCCTGCGCTGGAGACTTGATGCTTCACCACTGGAGGTGGGGATGGTTTGACTGACAGTCCCACAAGAGGAGGGGTATGGGAATCCAGATGGCCAGTCCACCCTAAAGATGAGAAACAAATGATGGAGATGGAATTACCCTGAAATACCCTACATAGTTTCAAGGGAGGTGTTTTTCTAAACAATTTATAAATTACTCTCTTTTAAAGAAATGTCTATTTTGCAAAAATGTAGTCTTCTCTCTGCATGCAATAAATGTAAATCACCCTCTATAGTGAAAAATGCACACTTGTATAGGATAGATTTTTTCCCTTTTAAAGCTGGATTTACCCCTTGCTTTGTTTGGTATAAAACATTTGCACTAGCTGGAGCAGCGGCTTGATAAAGATGTTCTCCAGCTTGAGCATGTGTGTGTGTGAGGCAGGCCAGGGTGTGTGCCACTGTCAGCACTGGAGAACGTGGTCCTGCTTCAGCCAGGACTGTGCTCAGCAGTTAGGGCATATTCTCAAGGAAGGGGTTTTATGCACTGCATGAGAACAGAGAAAAGTTTTAAGGCATTTGGATGCTCAGTTCCCATTAAAAATTGAGGGGAATGGGCATCTGTATTACCCAGGCAGATTCCCAAACATCAGTCTTAGTGGTAGTATTAATTCTAATCCGTTAGTATTAATTATAGAAGTGCTTCCAGAAATGAGCCAGAGGTCTAAGAGGAGAACAGTTACTGTCTGAAAGTTAGCCATGTTTGTACAAGAGTCTGCTTGACCACAGAGGGAATTTTGATTTGCTCGCTTTGGGTTTTTGAGAAAATGCTAGGATTTGGCCAGTACAACAGCAGGCTCTTGCCAGAGTTTCACTGTCAGCTGCTTTTTCCAGCTATATTGGAGTGCATGTGTCTCTTGAGCAGCGTAGCTGGTTCACGCAGCAGTCGTGCTGACCAGCTGGAGCACTCAGGGCAGGGCTCTGGTGGGCACGCCGACAGCGGGATCAGGCCTGGGCTAACTCGCTGCATCTCAGCTTTGTGCCCACAAACGTGCTGGCGGTCCCTGTTGGATTTGCCATTTGTAGTTGTAGTAGACAGTTGTCCTTTTTGGCTGATCTGCAGGCGTGTGCTACCAATTCTGCCCCAGCTACTGTCGCATATAACTGCAGCTCAGTTTTGATCAATAGTTATTAAAAATGAAGATGTAAATAGTTGACTATTTTAGTCAGATGTCTTTTCCCGTTCTGGCATCTAATGGCTCTGGGGTAGGTAATTTTGTTGTCTGGTCTAGAAATGGAAAATTTTTGCAGTGGTACTTTTTTATTTATGGTCCCAGATGGAAAACACTCAAGTCCTGAAATCCCTCCAGATGTCTCCGTGGCACATTTTCCCTACTCTTCTGAGTGCATACGGAAGAGGGAACTCTATATCCTGCATTTATATATAAATGCTATCCCTTTCCTCATTTCTTAAATATATTACTTGGATACTCAATAGTGGAAAAAAGTACTGTTCAATTTTTCTGCCTTGCTTACCATATGATGTGAGTTGTTAGAAGAGACATATGCTGTTGAAAAATAATCTCCACTCAATTCACTGCTCCAGAAGAGCCTGAAGAAGAGCATGCTGAAAGCCTGGGGCACCACAGGGTGCGAGACAGTTTAACTCTGACCTTGGAGCCGTTGCCTGCTGGAAGCAATGGAGAGCTGCCAGAGCTCAGGTCTGCACGGAGCACCCAGCAGACAGCGGCCGCAGGGTTTGGCCCAAGCTCCCTGCCTAGACGGAGTCCTCGCCGCCCCAGTGCAATGCAGCGTCAGAAGCTCTCTGAGGACAGGGAATTTGCTTTGACATAAATACCTCTTCGCCCATTTTGCCCGGTGTATCTGGAAGGGGAATTGCTAATGAGACATGGTAATAGGTGTGAACTCCCATACATGTAAGCAGAGATAACAAGCAAGCAATAACTGTAACTTTTTGTCTTCTCTTTTCCCCATTTCTTCCAATGTGTATTTAGTAGTAAAAACTATTCCTGAGCTTTGTCATCTTTTGTTATTGTTGTTTATTATGTGGGTTCCCTGGGAGGCATTTCTGTCTTTCATGTGAGCCAACGTACTACTTACTTAGTAGATAATCATGGATCTCACCCTTGGCCATTGAAAGAAAGTGGAAGAATTAATTATGGAGACAATCAACTGTTTAACTTCTAAGAATGAAACTATATCAGAATGTGATACTTAATGAGGAATGAAACAACATGAATGTTTTTTTTTTCTGGGAGTTCTGCCTATTCTTCTCAAACTTTGGGGCAATTAAGTTGGAAAAGTTATTCAGGATAGATGTTTAAACTATGGTGAACATGATCATTAGAGAAGTTCAGCCTTAATATTTCTTTTATCCCAGTGGGTGATTCCCATTTTTGACATTAAAAAGTTCTAAAAAGGAGAAATAGAATTTTTAGGCCCCAGGTCTAAATTAATGGGGTAGCTTAAATAAGCACAAAAGTTTAAAACTAAGAGGGAAATACTGCATGCCTCCTAGAGAGAAAGTAAGAATTGTCAAAAAACAACTTGAGCTAGACTCAAAGCAAAGGGAAGCAAATAGAAAAAGGATCTTGCAATCAAATAATACAGAACAAGGAAAGAGTGAGGGGATGGGGGAAGATGCACTACACAGTAAGAATGAGTTACAATGAAATATAATGTAGGTGAAGCTCCAAATCTAGGAAACTGCTTTGCCTTTCTGTTCAGAAAAGATGATTTAGTTGGACCTGATCAAGCCAATACTTTCCCACCCTTGTTCAGCACCTGGAGTGAACAAAGAGAGGGTGGCTAGTAGCTTTAAGGTATGAAGGAGAGGCAACTACCACTTTCAAGGTGGATGCAAAACTCTGAGTAGGCATGCCTAAGTGGTTGGTTGTATCTTTCCCAGAATTCTGCTACAATTTGTACATGAAGATGCAGTTTGGAAATTAGGATTTTTAATTTTTTTTTTTTTCAAACAAATCTGTGAAGTCTTAGTTTGCACCATTTAACTAAAGAACAGGAAATCTCAGAGACAGTCAGACATGTTAATCTAACCTCGGTAAGTATGCAGGACTATAGACCAATTTAAGAAGCAGAGAATGAGCAAGAACAAATGCAAAGTAGGAAAAAATACAGCATAAGGTTTTCAGAGATTGTGCCAAATTTATATGATGCCTTTAAGTAGTGAAATGACTGATCGCCTTGGCAAAGAAATGCAAGAAACAATTATTTGATGCCATGGTTCACAGGGAATTAGATAAACTGGAGAAGACAGGTATTAGAAAGTAGTACAAGCACTTGGGTAACAGGGAGATGACACAAAGTGATACTGTAAGGGGGAAGAAAGGTTGGAGGAAGGTTATTGAGACTTTATCAAGGAGCAGTCTTGGGACCTATCTTGCTTAATATTTTTATTAGTGACTTTGGCTCAGAAAGTGAAGAGAGTTAATTAAATAGCTTTCTGTTTCTGACACAAAGTTGTGAGACACATCAGTAAAAGGAAGATCAAGATATTGTGCAATTGGATGACCTTGAAGATTAAGCAGTAGAAATGTTGTAAAATGGACCAGTACCAAATACAAGGTTATTCACCTAAGGATTAAACATAATCCACTTTGCTGTAAACTGGGCTCATAATTTAGAGAGGAATGAAGCAGAGAAAGATGCTAGTGGCTTGGTTCAGATAACACTTGCTGCATTTGCTTTGTCTACAAATTCAATTATTTTATTGCAGAAAAAGATTGGGCTAATCTTGTGCCATATGTTTTTTGAAAACCTATACTGTACTTTGCAGCATGAGATGCCAATGTGATGCAGCTGGTGAAAAGGCAAATGCAATCCTATCTGTAGAGTCAGTAGAGGGGGTCATTAAAGCTGTTGTCTATTTGGCATCAAGAGTGCAGTTCTGGTCACTCGTGTTCAAGAAGGATGAACTTAAGAAATATGTTCAGTGGCAGTTTGCTTTAATGAAAATGTAATACAAAGGGAAAAGAAGATTTGTGTCGCACAGTAAGATGATGGCAAAGAGGCAATATGATTACAGTCTGTAAAACCAACAGGGGTTTGCCCTGTGTGTTGGAAGTAATAATTTAAGCTAACAGAGAGTCTTGGCACAGGAACAGCAGGCATAGACTGGTGCTGAATACATTTAGGCTAGAAATCAGAAGAAACTTTTTAACTATAGGAAAAATGAGGCTCTGAAGCAGGCTTCCACTTAAAGAATTTGGAACAGCACAATTTTGTTCCTATCAAAAAACAGAGGCAAAAATATGACTGGTTCGAGCTGGAGTCTAGTCTGGACAGGATGTATCGACCTGTGGTAGAAGGAAACAGGGTTTAGGCATTTCAAGGGGAGTCTTTGCATCCTGGGTTTTGTATTTTATCCCAGGATGAGTGAAGAGTGAATGAAGTTGCCCTGTGTCCCTGGAGATCTCAGTTCTACATATATAAAGCATGAATCACTCCACAGTTGTGCTAAAGAGTGTGATTTGGTCGTACTTGGTGCTGCACTCTGAGAGCTCAAGGGAAGAGGGAGCTATTTGGCCAGGGAGATGTTTGGTGAAGCAGGTGAGAGGAGTGTGCCAGCAGGTAGGAATCTACCTGGCAGCAATGAAACAACAGGATTTCCAGCAGTCTTTTTAATGAGAACGTCCTTGGAGACCTCATGGGCACACATGAATGCATGATAAATCACAACTCCGTTCTCTCTGGAGAAATGGACTGTGACGAGCCAGTGCACCCCAGTGCACGGTGTGTTTCGGAGAGAGGGATGTGGGTGTGCTAGAAGGTTTCACCTCATTGTCTTCGTCATGTGGTTGGTTTTTTTTTTTTTTTTTTATTTTCCTTCTCCCTCTTTCTGTAGTTTTCTGCCTGTCTAGTTTTCAGTTTGCATCACAAGATTTTACAGCTCCCCATTTGTTAATGTGTATATTTATAATTGCTATAATACAATTTATAGGTGTTCAGTTTTATAAAAGGAGGCACCTGAGCATGAGCCAAGGGTGGCTTAAGTACTCTCCTGGTCTGAGGAAGTCAGGTGATTATTCCTGGGAAGAAGAGCAAATATTTATGATTTAGCAAACAATTTCTTTTCCAGGCAAAGCACTTTGATAAAAAAAAAAAAAAAATCTCATTTATTCATGAACAATTTCAAGATAGATAAAAATGAACAACCTATAGAAAAAATTATCACAAGTCATGCTTCTGTTGCCATTTTTAAGCAAAACATTGCTTTAGTGTGTCTTTGTCTATCACAAAGTGATTTCTAATTCACTGGAGGCACAGCACCCTCTCCTACACTGTCACCACCACCATTTTGAGGAATCAAGTAGGCTGACATTTGATTCAGAAGCACAGTTTGGTCATGCCTATGTGCTGGAAATCTATCAGGGTCCTGAATATTACAGAAACAACAGGATCAAGCAGTCAGTTGGTTGAGTGCCTGAATCTTTTCCTTAAACTGTAGAAATGGACAAAGAGACCGTCTTTGGGTAATAATTCATTTTTCTGCCAGCTCTGGCACCCCTGATCAGAGGCATCATTCCAAGATGCTGAGTGCAGCATTTAGAACAGCACATCCTTGTTCTTGCGAAAAATCAAGCTTGAATGGCACAGAATAGGGCCGTCTTTCATGAAGCAATGAAATGACTGCTTGTCAGATGCTTCTCACAGGTCACTTCTGTCAGGCAGTGAGGATGAATTTGAACTAGTTTGACACAGACAGCCCAGTGAAAGGCCACTCGGTGCTGCGAGGGGGAAATGTGTGGGGCAGTGGTACAGCCGGGGGGGTCGGGGGCATCCAGGACCTCTGCCACCCTGCAAGGCTCCTTACTGCTCCTTAATGTGCCTCTAGTGCAAACCGTGGTGACTGTTCCAGTCTCCCCTCTTTACTTTTGGATTTTTATGTGCATCTGTGATTTGGACTAAAGGCTTTCATGCTTGTGCTGGAAGTTGTCTTGGTTTAAAGGAAGCTGCCCTTACAAGAACATTCTGCTGTCATGAGTGCCACAAAAGATGTTTCACATCTTTAAATGTGGCAGCTGTCCTTGTCCTACTGCAGGTACGATGCAAATGGCTAAAAACACTCCTGCACAGGGGGGAATGATGGCTTTGCCTGGCTCTGAAATCATGTTTCTTGTGAGATGCTGTGACAATATGGACAGGATGCAGGTAGTATAGATATGTTATATTGTACAGTTTGCATTACAGTGCATGTAGTGATTCACAGAACACAAACAGGAAAGAGGCAAGAGGTCTGAATTTTTAATGATATTTTGTAAGTACTTTGAAAAAATGGTAGCCAATACCCACACAAAAGGCTCAAGCACCCATATTATCTGCAAAGCTTTACCTTGAACATCTATTTAACTTGCAGAAACAATAAAATAAAATTAAAGATAAAATAATAAAAGATTCAGTACTAAAACCAGAAATGTGAGCTTTTAATTACTTATGTTTTTCTGGTCCCCTTGAACAATGAACATCAGCAGCAAAAGTCCAGGGAATCTCTTCAATACTTTGATATTCCCCTGTAATGTGTCTTCCAAAAAATTCTATCGGCTCCTGAGCAAGCCCACCTGAAGCTTCTTCCTGTGTACAGAGCAGTTAACAGCACATCCCTACTGTTAGTATTCAGACACTTCATCATGTAATGATGCTCTGTAGCGCTGTTGGAAAGTCACAGTTCCCAGTCCTGTGATGTCCAGAGGTTTTCCATAAGCCTGGTTCTGTTTTCCCTGGGGAAATTAATCTCCTTCTCCCGATTTCTCCTGGTTCAGTCTCAATTTAGGGCTTTGTAATGCTTAGGAGAGAGTGCCTTCTTCATTAACTGGTATTAATGATGTATGATCTTGATGCATTGCCCACTGAAGTTGGAGCTGGTTGCTGCAGCTTCGATCCCAGTGCACAGGAGAGTGCAAAGTTGCTGCTGGGGTCGGGTTCGTTCTTTCAGCGTCCCTTCGACAGCTCTCAGGCAGTGACATGTCCATGGCCTTGTGCTGCAGACCAGGGTCTGGGTTCTTAGGTCCTGGCTGTCAAAAATTGCTCATCATGACACTGGATAATCCAGAAGTGCTGGAAGTATACTGAAACTACAGAAGTCAGAGCTGACTTAACGAGTTAATAAAAGCAAACATCCAGCTTGCTGCTTTCTGGCTCTGTATTAATCAAACTATACAGCACAGCTTTCCTGCCCAAGCCCTGTTTTGGAAAGTGTAGATTCAATATGCTGGCTTTTATGTTCAAGCTGTATTAAAAGCAGCAAAATAGGATACAAATTGCTTCCTGTGGATGTCTGTGGTTTTCTCCTGTAAGTCATTTGAATATAATTTCTTAGTAGCACTTTTGTCCTAAGCCAAATTATTTAGTCTCTCATTTAGTCTACTGCCATGTGCCTCCTATGTCTGCTGCTTGCTGTGATGAAGTACCATTTGGGTATGTCCTCAACGTTGACTCCACCAGGAGGACATCAGAAATCTCATTAAAGAATTGCAAAGACTTTGTGAGGCTGAAATGTCTCCTGTAAATCCATTAATCTCCATATATAATTTATTCTTCATGTTTCTCTTTTGGAGCTGTCAAATATCTTTGACAGTATCCTTCTTTCTTTAAAAACTTTAAAATGACACTATATAACTACTTATTCTTAGAACAGTGAAACTGCTTGCTCTTTCATGAATTTATAAAATGTTTTTAATTATAAATCAAATGATGAGTAATTTCTTTTCCTTGGCAATCCAAGGGAAGAATGAGTCAATTGACCTCATGGGCTTGGCAAAGCAGCATCCAAAGGAGAAGCACTATCCTCAGTTTAGACAGTACCACCGAGCGTACTTGCTGCTTGCATGTCTGCCAAACTGCCAGCCCTTCAGTCAAGGGCCTAACTGAACTTCAGAAGTCATGGTGACACAAAGGTATTGATCTCTATACTTTGCTTTTCTACCTAAAACTTCTCTCAAAGGAAATGTTTTATGTGGTAATAGCAGTGAGAGTTTTGGTAGAGAACAGCTGCTGCCCTTGAATGGTATATGGGCCAACCTGTCAAACTGAGGTTTTAGCAACTCTGGATTTCTCTTTGTCCTTCTTCACTGGGCAGCTCCTCCTCCTCAGCAGCACAGGAAAGCAAGAACATACCCAGATGCAAGTAAGCAATCAGTCTAATGCAAACAATGCAACGGGTTAACCAGACCCTAAGGAAATGGGGCTTTACAGACCTTTGTAAACCTGAGAACAAGGAACAACAGGTTGGTTGCATAAAACAGTGTCAACTTAAAATGAGAGATGAGGGTTCCCTCTGGCAGAGTGACTGTTAGCTGTGGCTTCTTCCCATGATTCATATGAAAGGAGTCTGTGGCATCCTTCTGGCTGCCAGTGAGGTGCAAACCTAGATAATAAGCAAGCAGTTCTAGCAGACACAGCATGAGGCAAAGGGTAGGTGCTCTGCATCAGAGGAAAAGTTCCTCCTGGCCAAGTCAGAGGTGCATTATTGGGGGAGTGCAAGCATGGTTGCTGAACTTGTGAAATTAATCCTTTCGGGACTTTGCCCTTTTTCTTCCCCTCCTTTCTCACTGTCCATTCCTAATTCATTTCACAGTATATGCATGCACACCATAGTCTCATCCCAAGAACTTGCTGTCCAGCTGTGGAGAGCCTCTAACATTGCCTGTCTTTGTGAGTAGATGGTAAGATACTGTGTCTGCTCAAATGAGTGCTGCCACATGCCATTTTTGTGCTGTGGTAGCTTATAATGAGGTAGACCTTAGTCATCCATCTGTCTTTCATAGAGGATCTTGCATATCTATTCAGCTCTTTTCCAAAAGAAACCACAGGCAATTAAAATCATCCCAAGGTCTCCCTGGCTTCCTGCTTCTAATCTACATTCTCAAGAATGAATCAAAACCGTGAGAGGAAATTGTGTTTGGTCCTATACTTTTTAGAGGCCTGGAGCGGAAGAGCAAGGAAGAAAAGAAATGAGATATATTTATAAACCAAAAACTCAGGGTACATTCATCTGACAATTCAAGGTCTTACTTGAGCAGA
Source organism: Tyto alba (assembly GCF_018691265.1). Taxonomy (NCBI): domain Eukaryota; kingdom Metazoa; phylum Chordata; class Aves; order Strigiformes; family Tytonidae; genus Tyto; species Tyto alba. The sequence goes on from NW_024881280.1 coordinate 702,925, forward strand.
CACACTGATGTAAAGAATAGGTATGTGTGCATTGCGTCCCTTGTTCCTCCTTCCTTAATAAGAGGCTACTATGCTGTAGCTGCTATTCCAAGTGACTTTAATGTTTTTCCTATTTTATCTTGTTCTTTTGCTGCAGTGTTTTGTATGCAGTTGGGTTTTTGTGTGTGTGTGTGTTGAAGCATATATTTCTGTAGTTCCTTCCTGGATTAAAAAGGAAAATGTAATGAAGTAAATTGCTAGTTTCAGCTAATACAGGGGCATTTGGTAGGCACCATCTCTGCTGCTGTCTCTGGGTAAGCTCTTACCTCTGAAGGCAAATGAATGTTAACAAAACCTGGCGTAGGACTGTCCACCACTTGAGATTGTCCCTCTAAATGGAAAGAAGCTGCTCTGGAAGTCAGGTTGCCTATGATCATTTGCGCTGCTGAATAG